>NW_027361759.1:3615000-4815000 GCF_039654945.1 Dendrobates tinctorius | reverse complement strand
TGGGGGGCCCCCAAGATCAATGGCCCCTTACCAGCTTGAGAATATCAGCCCTCAGCTGTCAGCTTTAGTCAGGTTGGTTGTCAAAAATAGGCAGGGCCCCATGCTGGTTTTTTTAATTATTTGTTTAAATAATTAAAAATACAGCGTGGGGACCCCTCTATTCTTCGCAACCAACCTTGCTGAAGCTGACAGCTGAGGGCTGCAGCCCCCAGCTGTAAGTTTCGTCTGGTTGGTTCAGAAAATGAGGGGGACCCCAAGTCGGGTTTTCATTCATTCTTCTCTCCTGCCGGCAGAGCAGGAGAGGAGAATGACAACCGCAGTCAGCACCAGCCGCCGGGAACAGCGCTTACTGTAACGCTTCTAACCGGCGCTGTCTGTGTGGTCCAGATGCGGCACACGGTTGCCACAGGTATGCCACATGGAGGTACCACGTGTCCACATGGACACGGATAGCTTCGGTACCGTTTTTTCCGGTACCAGAATTATCTGGATATGTGAAACTGGCCTAAGGCCGAAGTCAGACTTGCGAGAAACTTTTCACGAGTCTCGTACGTCAATACCCGGCACTGCCATTGGTACTTGGACAGGAGCGTTCAGCTGCATGTATTTCTATGTAGCTGAATGTTCCGGTCCAGAGTGCCGGCGGCAGTGCCGGGTATTGACGTGCGAGACTCGTACGAGTTTCTCGCAAGTCTGACCCCAGCCTTACTTATGCCACAAAAGTGACATAAATCACATTAAAAATAATTGCCGACCCCTGGCTGGAGTAACATTTCTGCTGAAAGACTATTTGATTGATGTAAGATGCAATACATTCTTTAGGAGACGTGCACATGCATCCTACTCCAAAGTACAAACTGACAATATTAATGAATTGGGGCATGGTATGTATGATATCAATCTTAGGCTGGGTGCCCACGATCCGGAACTAGCAATGCTTAGTCAGCAGTTAGAAAAGCCAAAATATTTAAGGCTTAACAATTTTTACAGAAAAGATAAGCTCACACATGGTTGTTTCATCATCTTTTTGCCAAGGTTTATGGTGTGCTCACACACTGCAATTTTGAAGCATTTTTTCAGCACTAGATACACTTTTAATGGCAGGAAAAGTGCAACGTACAATATGCACTTTTTTATGCTTTTTTTACTTGTGATTTCATATTTTTACTTATGTTTTTTTAGGAATTCATTTGAATGAGTAAAAAATTCTACAAAAAAGCTGAAAGAATTGACATGCTTTGGTTTTAAAAAAACATCACAAAAAAGCACAAGGAAAAAATGTGCAGCATGACTGAGATTTTAGAAATCTTATTTATTTTATTGCTACTATAAGTCCACATGCACACATTCAGTATTTGGTCAGTATTTTACATCAGTATTTGTGTAAGCAAAAACCAGGAGTGGGTGATAAATACAGAAGTGGTGATGTGTTTCTACTATACTTTTCCTCTAATTATTCCTCTACTAGTTTTGGCTTACAAATACTAATATAAAATACTGAACGTGTGAACTAAGGCCCCTTTCACACATCAGTTTTTTAGATGCGTGAAAGAGGCCTTAAAGGCTGTGTTGTTTTTTTTTTGCAAAAAGAAAAAACACTCAGAAAAAAGCTGCACCAATTCTGTATGAACACCTTGGATTTGTATAAACTTGTCAATAAAATCAGGCAATGGATATTGTAGCAATAGCAAAGCAAATAAAAACTATAGAGTTGAGTGAATTTGTTTGGGTTCCCTCTTATTTGGAAAGCTATAGCGCTTACTGAATAAGCTGCGGAGGGAACATGGAGCGTGCTGGCTGATCAGCTGATCAGCGCAGAAACAGCATGTGTCGCGGGATGTGTCACTGTCAGAGCACATGCATGGACAGCCTGGTTGTTGGGCTCTCCATGCATGTGCTGTGACTGTGACACAGCCGCGACACATGCAGCTGCGGTGCCGATGAGCTGATCAGCCAGCACGCTCCATGTATCCAGGTTCCCGCTATAGCTTATTAAGTCATTAGTGCGACCACACTTAGAATACTGTGCACAGTTCTGGTCTCCGGTGTATAAGAAAGACATAGCTGAACTGGAGCGGGTGCAGAGAAGAGCGACCAAGGTTATTAGGGAACTAGGGGGTCTGCAATACCAAGACAGGTTATTACACTTGGGGTTATTTAGTTTGGAAAATCGAAGGCTTAGGGGTGATCTTATTACAATATATAAATATATACGGGGACAATAGCAAGACCTTTCTAATGATCTTTTTACTCTAAGACCTGTGACGGGGACAAGGGGGCATCTTCTGCGTCTGGAGGAAAGAAGGTTTAAGCATACTCACAGACGCGGATTCTTTACTGTAAGAGCAGTGAGACTATGGAACTCTCTGCCATATGATGTTGTAATGAGTGATTCCCTACTAAAATTTAAGAAGGGACTGGATGCCTTTCTTGAAAAATATAATATTACAGGGTATATACACTAGTTTCCTTAATATTGCGTTGATCCAGGGAGCTAGTCTGATTGCCGTATGTGGAGTCGGGAAGGAATTTTTTTTCCCCAATGTGAAGCTTACTGTTTGCTACATGGGGTTTTTTGCCTTCCTCTGGATCAACATGTTAGGGCAAGTTAGGATAGGATATGTGTTGAACTAGATGGACTTAAAGTCTCCCTTCAACCTTAATAACTATGTTACTATCTTACTATGTTACTATGTTATTAGGTAAGCTTGCCGAATAAGCAGGGACCCGAACAAATTCGCTCAACTCTATTACTGAGTTATGTGTTAATTAAAATATCTAAAATTAACACTAGTACAGACATGTTACATTTATCCTGCCACAGACACCAAGTCTGTTAATGAAAGAAAATTGGGCTTAGATGAGAAGGAGAAAATAAAAAAGGAATGTGCAAAGGAATTTTCATTAATTCTTATTTAAGAAAATTAGTGAAGACAGCCATGTCTTTTATTCTTACAAACAGTCATGGGCATCAACAAAAAATAAATGCGAGTGTGTACAGGGCCTATATTTATAGTAGACTAGATGGTAGCCCGATTCTATCGCATCGGGTATTCTAGAATCTCTGTTAAAATAAAAAATAGTGATATACTCACCTTCCGACGGCCCCTGGACTATTTCTCTCCTCTCAACGCTCCCAGCATCTTCCAGTTCCAGTAATGCTTTGCACGAAACACCGCTGATGACGTTGCATCTCGCGAGAGTGAAGTCATCTTCAGCCCTTCTCGCTAAGCATTAATGGAACCGGAAGATGCCGGGCACGTGGTGAGAGGAGGGACAGAGTCCGGGGGCCGTCGGAAGGTGAGTATATAACTATTTATTATTTTAACAGAGACTCTAAAATACCCGATGCGATAGAATTGGGCCACCATCTAGTGTATTAAATTCCTGTTACACCCGGAGCTGCTGTCACTGTTCTGCTGTTACCTAATGTATTGTACTACAGTTACAGCCAAAGCTGCAGTCACTGTTCTGCTGTTACCTAATGTATTGTACTCCAGTTACTCCTAGAGCTGCAGTCACTGTTCTGCTTTTACCTAATGTATTGCAGTCCAGTTACACTCCGAGCTGCAGTCACTGTTCTGCTCTTACCTAATGTATTATACTCCTGTTACAGCCAGAGCTGCAGTCACTGTTCAGATCTTACCAAATGTATTGTCCTCCAGTTACACCCAGAGCTGCTGTCACTGTACTGCTGTTATCAAATGTATTGTACTCCAGTTACTCCCAGAGCTGCAGTTACTGTTCTGCTTTTACCTAGTGTATTGCAGTCCAGTTACACCCAGAGCTGCAGTCACCATTCTGCTCTTACCTAATGTATTGTGCTCCTGTTACAGCAAGAGCTGCAGGCACTGTTTAGATCTTACCAAATGTATTGTACTCCAGTTACACCCAGAGTTGCAGTCACTGTTTGGCTGTTACCTAATGTATTGTACTCCAGTTAAACTCAGATCTGCAGTCACTGTTCTCCTGTCACCTAGTGTACTCCTGTTACACCCAGAGCTGCAGTCACTGTTCTGCTGCTACCTAATGTATTGTACTCCAGTTACACCCAGATCTGCAGTCACTGTTCTGCTGTTACCTAATGTACTCCTGTTACACCGAGAGCTGCAGTCTCTGTTCTGCTGTTACCTAATGTAGTGTACTTCAGTTACACCCAGAGCTGCAATCACTGTTCTGCTGTTACCTAATGTATTGTACTCCAGTTACACCAAGATCTACAGTCACTGTTCTGCTGTTACGTAATGTATTGTACTCCAGTTACTCCCAGAGCTGCAGTCACTGTTCTGCTTTTACCTAATGTACTGTATTGTAGACCAGTTACACCCAGAGCTGCAGTCACTGTTCTGCTGTTACATAATGTATTGTTGTCCAGTTACACCTAGAGCTGCAGTCACCGTTCTGCTCTTACCTAATGTATTATACTCCTGTTACAGCCAGAGCTGCAGTCACTGTTCAGATCTTACCTAATGTATGGTACTCCAGTTACACCCAGAGCTGCAGTCACTGTTCTACTGTTACCTAATTTATTGTACTCCAGTTACACCCAGATCTGCTGTCACTGTTCTGCTGTTACCTAATGTACTCCTGTTACACCCAGAGCTACAGTCACTGTTCTGCTCTTACCTAATGTATTGCATATGTACAGGACTGTGCCTGTGTAATGAGCGACGCAGCAGTGATGCCTTTAATGGCTGTAATGTGCCTGTACAATAAGCGATGCGGCCGTGTTGCCGTGACGACTAAGCGACTGTCGCTGATTTGTCACGGCCTAACTGCTGTGACCAATCAGCGACGCAGGATTTCGGTTACAGACAGACATGATAAGACAATTATATATATAGATTGCACAAATAACTGCCTATGTAGCTGTTGTTAATGGGACTAATGTGGTGAATTGAGTATAAAATATTTGATCTAATGGGTTAACAAACCCCAAGAAACCTGGGAGGTTCTCTGCCTTGAGGGCTTTCTACCTACCAATAATTATGCAACAAAAACATTTTTCTAAACTTGATAGATCAAATAAACAAATGAAATGAATACTGATTCGCAACATCTTGCAAGTATTACGCCATATAAAGTAACCAAAAACCATTTGGTTGTTCTGGAAAATGTGATTATTTCTATGGAGTTTAGCGTATGAAACATTTTTTTTTTCAGATTGACTGTTTCTGATTTAGAGTCTGTGTGTCCAAAAGGCTTTTCCACATAATGTATATTTACACACACAATAGTGAGTAGACTGCTATATACAGTTAGGTCCAGAAATATTTGGACAGTGACACAAGTTTTGGCCTTTTAAGCTGTTTACCAAAACATATTCAAGATACAGTTATATAATCAATAAGGGCTTAAAGTGCAGAGCCTGAGCTTATATTTGACTGTACTCACATACTAATAGGAGTAAGGGTTTAGGAATTAGAGCTTTTTAATATGTAGCTGTTTCTTTCAAAGGGTCTAAAAGTTATTGGACAGTTATATCAAAAGCTCTTTCATGGGCTGCATGGGCTATTTCCTTGTTTATCCATCATCAAACAGGAAAAAGGTCTGGAGCGTATTCAGGAGTGGAATTTGCCTGTTGTGGCATTTGTGAACCCACAACATGCTGTCAAAGAAGCTCTCAAAGGAAGAGAAACAGATCATCATTAGGCTGAAAAAATAGAAATCCATCAGAAAAAAGAAATTTTAGGAATGTCCAGATCAACAGTTTGGTACATTTGGCAAAGAAAAGAATGATCTGATGAGCTTAGGAACTCAAAAAGATCGGGACATCCATGGAAGACAACAGTGGTGGATGATTGCAGGATCCTTTCCAAGGTGAAGAAAAATGTCTTCATAACATCCACCCAAGTGAAAAACATTCTCCAGAGAGTAGGTGTTTAAGTATTTAAGTCTACCACAAAAAGAAGACTGCATGAGAGCAAATACAGAGGGCTCACCAAAAGGTGAAATACAATTAATCAGCCTAAAAAATAGAAAGGCCAGATTAGACTTTGCCATAAAACATCTAAAGCAGCCAGCCCAGTTCTGGAAAAGTATTTTCTGGACAGATGAAACTAAGATCAACCTGCACCAGAATGATGGGAAGAAGAAAGTATGGAAAAGGACTTGGAACAGCTCATGATCTAAAGTAAACTGCATCCTCTGTAAAACATAGTGGAGGCAGTGTGACGTCATAGACATGCATGGCTTCCAAGGGCAATGGGTTACTATTGTTTATGTGACTGAAGACAGGAGCAACCAGATGAATTCTGAAGTATACAGGGCTATACTTTCTGCTCAGATTCTATCAAATACTGCTTGGTTAATTGGATGACGCTTCACAGTATAGATGGACAATGACCCAAAACATACTGCAAAAGCAACCCAGGAGTTTTTTAAGGCAAAGAAGTGGAATATTCTGCAATGGCCAAGTCAATCACCAGATCTCAACCTTATCAAGCATGCATTTCACATGGTTAAGACAAAACGCAGGGCACAAAGACCCACAAACAGGTAACAACTGAAGACAGCTGCAGTAAACACCTGGCTAAGCATCAAAAAGAAGAAACACAGTGGTTGGTGACAGGCAATCATTGCCTGCAAACGATTATATACAAAGTATTAAAAATAAACATTTTACTTATGGTAAAGTTAATTTTTACAATTACTTATATACCCCTGAAATGAGGAGGCTTTCTCGAAAAATAGTTGCAATTCCTAAACGTTTCACAGGATATTTTTGATCAACCCCTGTAATTAAACCTGAAAGTTTCCACTTTAATTGCATCTCAAAATTATTGGCCTTTTCTGACACAAATCCTAGTGACTATAATGGTACTCACACTCATCTACTCAATTCTACACAAATCTCACCAACTAATCAGTAACCTTTTGTGGGTAAGGTGACTTGACGGACGGACTTGACTGAAGGGAGAAGGGACGATTTGTGCACTGTAGACAGATGTTTGTAATGACAGAAGGGAAACAGCTGGGGAAGATGGAAAAGGAGTGCAGTACCTAGATTTGACCACAAGATGGCAGGGGGAGCGTAGTTCAGGACTTGACAGCAGCTAAGGGCTTTAGAAACCACTTAGTCATGGGGGGCAGGGAGATAGGAACCCAGGAGGGAAATTCCCAAGGATGGGGATAACTAGGACAGGACAGGGTTCCAGGCTAGGCTAGTTCCGGGAGGAGCTCAGGAGGAGAAGACTCAGTACGGAGGACTGACAACGGTGGAGAGCTCGACCCGGGGACTGATAGGAAGAGACAGTCTGGGGGGTGGCCCTGACACAAAGAACCGCAGGACAGACGAGGCCCCGGGGGTACCGATTGGACGACGACCTCGGACTGGTGAAGCGCTAGCGGTAGATAGGCCTAGGGCAGCCCCAGCGAAAGATCTGCAGGCTCCAAAAACAGGATAAAGTACGTTTCAAGCACTGAGTCCAGCAATAACTGCTGAGAGAACTGCTGAGAGAACTGTCTCTTATTTACTCACTGTACGCTGCTCCCTCAGTGCGCCGACGTTCTTCGCAGCACGATGCTGCCGGCTGCAGTGGAGTTGCAGGACCTTGGTGACGTCAGAAGGTCATGTGGCTGAGACCAGCGAGTAATACAGACCAAATCCTTCCAACCGGTTTCGGAAGTGCACGGCTTCCTTCATCAGGGATCATCGCTGATGCTGCGAAGAACGCTGGCGCACCGAGGGAGCAGCGTACAGTGAGTAATTAAGAGACTGTCACCGGCCGGGACAGTTTTCTCAGCAGTTATTGCTGGACTCAGTGCTTGAAACGTACTTTATCCTGTTTTTGGACCCTGCAAGTGCATAACACAGCATTTGATTACCACTGCAGCGACGGAGCTTCAACTTCACTAGCTCCTATATAATCGCTACATTCTGGGCTCCTTTATGTGGCCTTGCACATTTTTTGAATGCACCTAAGGTATATATATATATATATTCCCTTGTAGTGTCTCCATTTTTATATGCCTATTTTACATGTTTGATTTTTAAATCCTTTTGTATGGTGTTGGTATATGGTTTCTGGGATCGTGATTTTTCTTTTTTTTTTTTCAGAATATGTCAGTTTGGTGAATATTTCGCTTTTCATTGGATATATTTGTCTATTGAGACTTCCATACTTATCTGCCACTTATCTTTATAATTTTTGTGTTGTTCCCTAATCCTTGTGGGAATCAAGGATACCCTGGACTTCGTACTCCAAGGCACCCTTGACAAAAACTGGAGGAGGAGGGGACTGGACAGGATGAATTGGGGAGCGGTACATCTTGAGGAGGGATTTGTGGAAAACATTGGGTACAGCAATTGAATAGAGAGCCAGGACTCAGGAGATGATTCCCCGAGAGAGGCTACAGCTGTCTGTCATACAAGTAAAGTTCTAGGAACATCTGAAGAGAGGCATTTCAGAGTAACTAAGTACTGGAGTGCTTCACACTACAAAGCGCTAGGAAGGAGACTGCAAAGCCCTTCTGCTGAGAGAGAATCCTGATCTGCTTCCAGGCTAACCTGCCCCAATACCATCTGTAATCAGAACTCTGGACTGCATATACTCAGTAAAGGTACAGAAACTACAACCGTTGTGTCTTGTCTGTTCCCTACGCTTCCAGCACTGCTACATCCCAGTGCCAGCTACATCTACACTGCCCTGGGACTACAGCTCCACCTGTGGGGAGCTTTACCATAAGCTGCACATACCATCAGTCCCAGCGGATCTGTATGCAGCGTTGGCCTAACACCATATTTGCCAAACACCACGGGTGGCGTCACAAACTATTCTACCATTAACTACATCTTCCCATTGCTTGGGCACCCAGGGCCACGGACCGGGTCACCGCTGCTGTGACACATCCCCCTGACACCGGCCCGGTACCGAGTACCCCACAGCCCTGTGAGGGCGACCCAAATGTGTTTGCAGAATGCCTTCCAGAATTTAGAAACGAACTGGGTACCTCGGTGGGACACGATATTCACCAGAGCGCCATGCAGTCGTATTACATGAATGACGAACAACTTACTCAAAGTTTCTGAATTAGGTAGTCCAGACAGGGGAACAAAATGGCACTGCTTACTGAACCTGTCCACCACCACCCAGACACATGTCTTCCCTTCTGAGGGCGGCAGGTCCGTAATGAAGTCCATGGAGATGTGGGTCCATGGACTCTCTGGGGCAGGCAAGGACTGGAGCCAGCTGGCAAGCCGATTATGGGGAGACTTAGCACGAGCACAAGTTTCACAAGCTAGTACGTAATCTTTACAGTCCTTAACCACCCTCGGCCACCAAAAATTCCTAGTCACTAGTCTGGCGGTATTATTAACACCAGGATGGCCTGCCAGGACAGAGTCATGTGACTCCTTCAGAACTTGTAGACGAAACGGGGCTGGAGCGAAAAATTTCTGGGGGGGCGTCGTGTCCGGGACTGGTTGTTAGGACCTACGGATCTCCTCCAGAAGGTCCAGAGACACACGGCCGACACAACGATCCCATTGGCCAATATTGGAACTGGTTCCGAGTCCTCAGCCTGTGAGGGGCAGAAACTTCGAGAGAGGGCATCAGCCCTTACATTTTTAGTCCCTGGACGAAACGTGATCACAAAGTTAAACCTTGAGAAGAACAAAGCCCACCTAGCATGCCTAGGATTCAGTCTTTTAGCTGACTCCAAGTAGGTTAGGTTCTTGTGATCTGTGATCACTGTAACCTTGTGTTAGGCCAACAATTCCTGATTCCCTATATCATAATTTTTCTCAGTAGGAGAGAATTTTCGGGAAAAGAAGGCACATGGATGGAGTTGAGTGAGGGAGGCAGTGCCTTGGGAAAGCACTGCCCCTACTCCAACCTCAGAGGCATCAACCTCTACCACAAAGGGGCGGTCTAGATGAGGCTGAATTAATATTGGGTTGGCAGAAAAACTATCCTTTAAAACAGAAAATGCCTGAAGTGCCTCAGGCTTCCAATTAACCACGTCTGCCCCCTTCCGGGTCAGATCCGTGAGCGGTTTGGCGATCTCAGAGAAGCCTTTGATGAATTTACGGTAGTAATTTGTAAATCCCAAGAATCGCTGCAGCGCTTTTAGAGTTTTGGGTTGCACCCATTCTCTAATGGGTCGGATCTTGGCAGGATCCATGCGAAACCCCTTAGCAGAAATCATGTACCCCAAAAATTGTACCTCCTCAGCCATAAAAACACACTTCTCCAGCTTGGCAAAAAGAGAGTGTTCTCTAAGTCTCTGGAGCACAGAACGGACATGTTGCGCGTGTGTGTGTAAGAACATCAGCGGAGTAGATCAGGATGTCATCTAAATAAGCCACTACATATACCCCACAGATATCCCTGAAGATATCATTCACAAAGTGTTGGAACACGGCAGGTGCGTTACTTAACCCAAACGGCATCACAAGATACTCAAAATGACAAAGGGGTGTGTTAAACGTGGTTTTCCACTCATCTCCATCTCTTATGTGGACAAGATTGTAAGCTCCCCGGAGATCAAGCTTAGTGAACCAACGGGCTCCCAGTAGCTGATTAAACAGATCAGGGATGAGTGGAAGCGGATACTGATTTTTTTACAGTAATAGCGTTCAACTCACGATAATCAATACAAGGTCTGAGTCCACCATTTTTTTTTTCCACAAAGAAAAACCCAGCCCCTACAGGTGAAGTGGAGGGTCTAATAAAACCTTTTTGCAAGCTGTGTGCTATGTAGTCATTTATGGCTACACGCTCTGGACCAGAGAGGTTAAAGGGAGACGAGCACCTTGGACCAAGTCTATAGGACAGTCATACTCTCTATGAGGAGTTAATTTCTCAGACTCCACTATGAAAAAGACATCCTCATAGTCCCTGAATGCATATGGTATAAAGGGTGTTTTAATTTTAATTTTAATTTGGTTCACTGACAGCGACATACATTGATTCTGACACTGTAGACTCCAGCGCACGATATCCCCTAGGTGCCAGTCATTAATAGGATTATGCTGGTGCAACCATAGCATACCTAAAACAACTGCATGTGATAAATTGTGAATAACAAAAAACGACATATGTTCTGTGTGTAATGCCCCCACTGACACAGCAATTTCTGTAGTAACAAATTCCACTCCACCCTGGATAATGGATGTACCATTAATCGCAGTGGTTTGAATAGGGGCGTTAAGTCTTAGCAAAGGTACACCAAGATTCCTTGCAAGCAAAAAATCCATGAAGTTGCCTGTGGAACCACAATCCACATAAGCCTTCACACAGAGGTTTCTTAGAAAACAAGAGCGAGACGAGTAACAAAAGTCTAGCCGCATTTGCGGGCAATACCTGAGCCTCTGGGCCAGCATGACCAGAGCTGCCCAGAGGCCGATGTCCCAGTAATGTGGATTTCTGACGCCCAGCATTTCCCTTGAAGTCTCCAGGCTGCAGCATGCTGGTAAAGGAAGATGGGAGTGTTCCTTCAGGCTGTGCACTGGAGCAGGTGTTAGGCCAAGCAATCAGCTCAGGTAGTAGAAGAAGGGAAAAAAAAAAAAGTCAGGAGACTGCTTTTATATATGATGGACATATACACGAAAAGCAGTTTTTTGGGCCGGATATAATGTGACGTCCATCTGCAAGTCTGGGCTGCAGTAAGACAGCACCCCAAGCAACGCTGATACCTTTTACCCCTATACAGGGATCTGGATTTACAGCAGAGCCCAGGAGGCGCTGTCTGAATATGAGCAGCGTGCCAGAGTAGGACGGTCACCACAGAGGGGTTAAAAACAGGACAAAAGCGTAGTCAGGAATCTGAGTCTTAACCAGGCGGGCAGCAAAGGTACAAAATCATTAGGCAGTAGCAGTGACAGGAATCCAAGCCAAGGTCAGCGTCAATAATCGGGAGAAAGGCAAAGGTACAAAAACGGCAGGCAATAGAATGGTCAGAAATCCAGGCTGAGGTCAGAGTTAACTTTAGCAAATCACACAGTAGCACGTAGGGGAACCAAGAATATATCCGGCGGCTTGCAAGACTAGTCCCAAGGTATTTGAGGGATCAGGTCATCCCTCACAGGTTCCTGGACTGATGATGTAATTAGGACCACCCCCATGACCAGGCCAGATGGAGATTCGGTAAGCCCTACATGACTGACAGAGGGGCGGAGCCTGCGCCCACCAGATGCCTGCGCAGGAGCCTCTTCTCTGTCACCACCCTCACCCTGAGGCGAACCACGGCGCCTCCCAGTGGCCGAGGCAGGAACAGCCGTCCCCGAGTCCGACGGCGATGTGACGGTCCGGCGCCTCCTAGTGGCCGAGACAGGAACAGTAGGCCCCGAGTCTGGCGGCGACGTGTCAGTCCGGCACCTCCTAGTGGCCGAAGCCAGAACAGCAGGCCCTGAGTCTGGCGGCGACGTGCCAGTGCGGCGCCTCCTTGTGGCCGAAGCCGGAACAGCAGGCCCTGAGTCTGACAGCGACGTCACACTAATCACTTATCATTCCCTGCAATTCTTTTTATTTTTTGTGTGCATCAGGGTGCTCACTTGGAAATGACACCAATCTACTGCCTTGTAGAGGAGGTGAAAATATGCGCAAGCAAGTGAGCCATAGCCAGCATTTAGAGATCCTTTACAAAGTACTTTGTGATTTTCAAGGAGTGTCCTGACACTATCCTGATGCTGGAAAGTGTCAGGACATTTTGTGTTGAGCTAGCTTGGCAACATAACCATCTGCCTCACAAGGGCTAGTTTTATTTAGGAAAAATAGGAATCCAACTTCTTAAAATTCCAAAACTCTATGGAATTTTAACAACGCATTGCTCTCAGATTGCACCAAGAAACCTTTCAATTACACTTTTAAATTTTATTCAATAAAAAGTTTTGGAATTTTAAGAAAGTGGATACCTATTTTTCCTGGATCTTTCCTTGTGTGGCCACACATTTTCCTTGCCTTTGCACACTATGGACTGTCCAGGTGAGTTGGTTTAACCTCATCATGAGCTAGTTCTATCTCCCTCTCTTGCTTACATTTTGTGCATTGCAATCACTGCACAGAACATCTCAACATATTGTAGTGATTTACAAATCATTTTATTCCTATAACACTAGTTGACTTAACTCAGTATGTACTACCCCAGGAAATTCTCCCTGCATATACATAAATAATGATAATAATCTTTTAATAGTAATAATACACAAACCTTTCTCTTACACTAGTATTAGTCAAACAACTACTTTTGGAATCCTGTGGTAGATTGGCTCACTCGATTGTTAATAAGGTAGACACAGGAATGCTTGCTGTTTAAATTTTCAACTGGTTTATTAAAACAGGTTTCATAAACCAGTGCAAGCAAAATAAATAGTCATATTCAGTCTTCTTGACATAAGCAAGAAGAATAAAATTCACTATGGTCCTTATAACTGCCGGGTACACAGAACACTGAATGAGCCCAAGGGCTCCACAGTTAGCTTCTGGACTACACCCTGTGGTGGAGATATGGTGAACAGCCTCCCACACACTCTTCAGTGTTCACTAAAACCCAGCCCTTAACATGGCCGATTAACCCTGCTTAGCACTTAGTATACAAGAGCAATTTTCCAGGTTCATATCACTGAGGCTAGCATCCTAGGTGAAACATATCTTCTCTCCAGTATTTTACCAGTGACCTTCTCACATATTCCTCCCTCTGCCCAAAGACGGAGGTCATTAAACAGGTCAGTCTAGACAGGGCATCTGCACTACCATGTAGTTTCCTGGGCCTATTCTTCACATGGAAGCTGAAGTCCTGGAGCGCTAGAAACCACCTAGCCATGGGGGCATTTTTCCTTTTCCTTTCTCTCATCTAGATCACAGGTGCAAGGTTTGATACTAGTCTGAACTTTCAGCCTAGAAAGTGGCACCTCAGAGTGTCAACTGCCCATTTGATGGCCAAGCATTCTTTCTACTATAGCGTAATTATTATCACAAGAGGGGAGTTTCCTACTTAGGCTGGAGCCACAGAAAATGTACGAAAAATTGGTCCGAGTCTCCCTGCCAAGAGTCGCATGAGTGTCATGTGAGTGTCATGCGAGTACAATCCGATTTATCACACCTTGCATCCGATTTACATGCAAATGCAGTGCGATTTCTATCTGATTGCAATGCAATGTTAACATGAGCTTTTACATACAGCAATTCTGTAATTTACACAGTTTTCAACGGAAATGCTCATCAAAACACACACAAACATTATATATAATATACATATACTGTATATATAATAAAAGCTGGCAATTCATGTTCAGAGTACAGTAATATCACAGATTGACAGGTTAGAATAGATAGAATACTGTAGATATATACACATATAATACATAGAAATATACACTGGGGGAAATAAGTATTTGATCCCTTGCTGATTTTGTAGGTTTGCCCACTGACAAAGACATGAACTGAACAGTCTATAATTTTAATGGTAGGTTAATTTTAACATTGAGAGATAGAATATAAAAAATAAAATGCAGAAAATCACATTGCATAAATTATATAAATGTATTTGCATTTTGCAGTGAAAAATAAGTATTTGATCCCCTACTAACCAATAAGAGTTCTGGCTCCTACAGACCAGTGAGACGCAGCTAATCAACTCGTTACCTTCATTAAAGACAGCTGTCTTACATTACATAGTGACCTTTATAAACGACTCCTGTCCACAGACTCAATTAATCAGTCATACTCTAACCTCTACAACATGGGCAAGACCACGGAGCTTTATAAGGATGTCAGGGACAAGATCATAGACCTGCACAAAGCTGGAATGGGCTACAAAACCATCAGTAAGGCGCTGGGTGAGAAGGAGACAACTGTTGATGCAATAGTAAGAAAATGAAAGAAATACAAAATGACTGTCAATCGACATCGATCAGGGGCAACATGCAAAATATCACCTCGTGGGGTGTCCTTGATCATGAGGAAAGTGAGAGATCAGCCTAAAACTATGCGGGGGAACATGTTAGTGATCTCAAGGCAGCTGGGATCACAGTCATCAAGAAAATCATTGGTAACGTATTACACTATAAAGGTTTAAAATCCTGCAGTGCCTGCAAGGTCCCCTTGCTCAAGAAGGCATATGTGCAGGCCCATCAGAAGTTTGCCAATGAACACCTGGATGATTCTGTGAGTGATTGGGAGAAGGTGCTGTGGTCAGATGAGACAAAAATTGAGCTATTTGGCATTAACTCAATTTGCCGTGTTTGGAGGACGAGAAATGCTGCCTATGACCCCTAGAACACCGTCCCCACTGTCAAGCATGGAGGTGGAAACATGTTTTAGGGGTGTTTCTCTGCTAAGGGCACAGGACTACATCACCGCATCAATGGGGGAATGGATGGAGCTACTGTATGTAGCGTAAAATCCTGAGTGACAACCTCCTTCCCTCCACATCGTTAAAAATGGGTCGTGGCTGGGTCTTCCAGCAAGACAATGACCCAAACCATACAGCCAAGGCAACAAAGGAGTGGCTCAAAAAGAAGCACATTAAGGTCATGGAGTGGCCTAGCCAGTCTCCAGACCTTAATCCCATAGAAAACTTATGGAGGGAGTTGAAGCTCCGAGTTGCCATGTGACAGCCTCAAAAGCTTAATGATTTAGAGATGATCTGCAAAGAGGAGTTGACCAAAATTCCTCCTGATATGTGCGCAAACCTCATCATCAACTACAAAAAAACGTCTGACTGCTGTGACTGCCAACAATGATTTTGCATCCAAGTATTAAGTCTTGTTTGCCAAAGTGATCAAATACTTATTTTCCACTGCAAAATGCAAATACATTTTTATAATTTATACAATGTGATTTTCTGGATTTTATTTTTGATATTCTATCTCTCAATGTTAAAATTAACCTAACATTAAAATTATAGACTGTTTATGTATTTGTCAGTGGGCAAACTTACAAAATCAGCAAGGGATCAAATACTTATTTCCCCCACTGTAGGTAACAGGAGTTCACAGAGAGATACTGAGCACACGGAGCTCAGTCTCTCTGCTGGATGTCAGGCTGTATGGTTGCATCGTGCAACCATGGAGCCTGTCATCTAGAAGTAGCAGAGCTAGACCCATCGTGGGACAAATGGATTAGCAGCACCTCTGTGGAAAGGTGAGGACTATTGTTGCTTGTTTTTTAACTCTTTTGTAGATGACAAGGGCATCGGGGGAATGGGCAATTATGGTTTAATTAATATTATTAAAGGAGTCTGTCATTCTTTCAATTAAAAGACTTTATTCTGGGTGTCTGTGTTTTTATACAATGCGATTATGGTGTTAGTAATGGGGCATTTTATTGATGCGTCTCCATTACTAACCTCGGGGCTTGATGTCACCTGATAATACAAAGGTGACATCAACCCCCCCAACTATCACCCCACTTGCCACTGCTACAGGGCAAGTAGGAAGAGCAAGTCTAAATATCAGAATTGGCACATCTTAGAGATGCGCCTTTTCTGGGGCGGCTGAGAGCTAATATTTTTAGCCTGGGTGGGCAGTATCTTTGGCCCCTTCCTAGGCTATTAATATCAGCCCACAGCCATTTGCATAGCCTTTGCTGGTTATTAATTACAGGGGGACCCCATGTCATTGTTTTTTGTGGTTCCCCATTTTAATAGCCAGTAAAGGCTAAGTATACAGCTGTGAGCTGATATTAATAGCCTTGGAAGCTCCATGGGTATTACCCCCTTCAAAGGCTATAAACATCAGCCCTCAGCCGTCAGCTTTCCCTCTGCTTGTTACGAAAATTGTGGGGGAGCCTACGTCATTTTTTTCTGAAAAATAATCTTTTATTAATTAAATACATGTACAATAATTTGCACACACAGTGTACTAATTGTATTTGTCACAGACATCTGTATATCTTCCTATTCTATTTATTTTTACTGTATGTAATCCATCTCTCCTATCCTGTCGGCTCCTGCTGTGATATTACAGTACATGGCAGATGAATTGCCAGTTTTTTTCTATGTAATATATATACATTTACATATATATGTGTGTGTGTCACTGACATCTACATATGTGTATATATCTAGTCTATCTATTCTATTCTAACCTGTCAGTGTGATTTTGCTGTATGAGGCACATGACTTGCCAGCTTTTCAAGGGACAATGGTGCGTAAAAATCTGAAATCACTTGCATTGTCCGAGTACTTGCGATTTTTTTTATCGCACCCATAGACTTGCATGGGCCAGTCTCGGACTAGATATGGGTACAGTCGCAGTATGCTGCGATTTTACATGCATGTTGAATACGCCTGAGAAAAACACGGTGATGTGAGCTGCCCCATAGATTAACACTCGTCCGAGTGCTATGCAATGTTTTCTCGTATAGCACTCGCTCATATTCTACGGTAGTGTGACGCCGGCTTTAGATATAGGATTGGCTGTTCCTCACCATTTATCACCTGGGACAATACAGTATCCAACCCAATCTTTGAGGTGTCTGTCTGGGCCCCGGACCACAAACTCTTTGCTGAAGTCAGGTGTGATGAAGACCCGCTGTTTACACAGGGTGAGCTTCAACTCTTGGAACACAGTTTCCTCTTTGGAAGATCACTTGGCTATCGACATCTTTGCACCCTTAAGGAGGTTGGTCAGGGTTGAGGCTATCATTGCAAAATTTGGGATAAATCGCCAATAGTATTCCACAATTGTTAGAAACTCCCTAACCTGTTTCTGGGAGAACAATTGTGGCCAATTTTGGATCACCTCTAATTTGTTCATTTGCGGTTTAACCCCTTCTGACGATATAGCCAAAATAGCCTAAGCCTCCTTCCCTATGGCGCACTTCTTCAATACATCCAGTACCACTTGGACCTTCTGCAGATGACTTCCCCAAACAGGCTGAAGATCACAATATCATCCTATCATCCATCCAGGTAAGCTGTGGCATACTTCATATTAGGGCCTAGGGTCCGGTCTATGGACCTCTGGAAGGTGGCTGGAGCTACCTGCAGCCCGAAAGACATTCTAGCGTATTGGAAGAAACTGACAAGTGTAGAGAAGGCCGTCTTCTCCTTGACACTTTAGGACAAGAAAATTTGCCAGTTCCCTTTCGTTAGGTCAAGGATGGTGATGCATCTTGTTGACCATAGCCTCTCAATGAGTTCATCATCCAGGGGTACCGGATACGCATCGAACATGGACACGTCATTCAGCTTCCTATAATAGCGCCATTCTCCATCGGGCTTTGGTGCAAGAATAATGGGGCTGGACCAGCCACTCTTTGACTCGACAATGATGACCAGGCTAAAAATTCTTTCCTCACCTCCTTCAAAATCACTTTGCGGCGGCTTTCGGGAATTCAATATGGTTTTAGGTATACCTGTACATGCGGTTCCATCAGGATTTCATGCTAGACAACCTGCGTACTTTGTGGCAAGTCTAAAAATAGTCTAGTTTCAGCTGAAGCAGTTCTTGGCACTGTTGTTTTTGAGATGGAGATAGTGTCTCTGCCACTGCAACATCCACGACCTTGCCTTTGAGATTGGCCTCCAGGCATGTAGGTTCCACCAGTTCTCTGTTTCGCCACGGCTTATGGAGGTTGACATGGTACACCTGGTAGGGTTTTCTTCTCCCTGGCTGGTGGACCTTGTATTTTGTGTTACTCAGTTTTTCAACCACTTCTTATGGTCCCTGCCACTTGACCAGAAATTTATTTTCAACTGTGCAAATCAGCACCAACACCCGGTCTCCAGGGCTAAACTGTCTCAGCCTTGCCAATCGATTGTAGACTCTTGCATGGGCCTCTTGTGCCTGAATGAGGCTCTCTCTCACAATCGGCATCACCTTCGCAATCCTTTCCTGAATCTGGGCCACATGTTCAATCATTCTCTGGTGGGGTGTAACCTCTGCTTCTCAGGTCTCTTTTGCAACATCCAGAAGTCCCCAAGGGTGTCGACCATACAACAGCTCAAACGGTAAAAAGACCATAAAGGCCTGTGGAACTTCACTAATGGAAAACAGGAGATAAGGTAGTAGGCAATCCCAGGCTCGGCCATGCATCTCCACGATCTTCTTGAGCATGGACTTCATAGTTTTGTTGAATCTTTCCACCACGCCATCTGTCTGTACAATGACCTGAGTTGGGTAATCTAGATAGCATTCCAAAACTCCCTCATCACTCTGGATATGAAAAGAGTTCCTTGGTCCATCAGGATCTCCTTTGACAGGACCTTGCAGGAAAAAAATATTGACTAACTATTGGGCTACACTCCTGGCGGAGAAGTTTCTCAGTGGTACTGTCTTCGCATACCATGTTGTGTAGTCCATGATGACCAGGATATATTGGTGCCCTCTAGCGGACTTAACTAGGGGTCCAACAAGATCTATGGCAATTAGGCCAAATGGGAACTCTATAATGGGTAATGACGCTAGGGGACTACAGAAGTGAGAGACTGGAGCAGTTACGACAGGTGGGATAGGGCCGTCAATAGTTAAAAATTCTTAAATGTATATGAACCAATAAGGTCAAAACTTCAATTATATTATCAAGGAGCCTTACAAAAGTGTAGATAAAAAATATAAAAGCTAAACATTTATTAAAGCCTTAATTGAAGACAAAACAACCACACAAGTACACAAACAACCATGTCACCTACTGAAACCATACTTTCCAGTAGTTTACCAGTGACCTCACATATTCCCCCTTCTGCCCAAAGACGGAGGTTTTGACACCTGCAGTCATTAAACAGGTCAGTCTAGACAGGGCATCTGTGCTACCGTGTAGTTTCCTGGGTTTATTCTCACAATACCTATGCCTTAAAAGGGTGTATCCTTTTAGGAAACTTTTGCTAGTCGGCTCAGTTTGTTGTAAAAAAACAATCTAGACTTAACTTACTCTCCCTGGGTCCAGCACTGAGAAGCTGAACTGAGTGATTGGCTGCAGCATTGTTGACGTGATGTCACTGCTGCAGCCAAGCAACAGCGACTGGGGCAGCAGCAAAGACACAATGCTGGATCAAGGAAGGATAAGTTAAGTACAATTTTTTCTCACAATGAACTGAGCCAGCAGGTACAAGTTTTCAGAAAAGGGACATAATCATATTGGAAAATGCTATTAAATATACTTTTCTGCACTTCTCACTACAAAAAAAATCATACCAATCCTTATAAATATTTTTGAATATCAGGTCTGAAAGTACAGTATGAACCTAAGCCAAAGAGGATGTCTATTAAACTATTTGCACCAACTTTCTGATGTGAAGAAGTTTAAAATTTTGGCACATGCTTATGTGCCAAATTTGTGCCTTCTCAAGTCATTCTGCATTCTAAAAAGCGGACAGGGATGAATAGGAGGGATGGGGCTGAGAGCTTATACCTGGAGTAAATTTCAGTTTCTTGAACACAGGCCAAGATATGCACTTTTTCGTAATACATTTTGTAATAAGCCTTTTTTTATAAAAATGTAACCCATGCCGTTAAAGAGAGTCTGTCACCCCCAAAACTGAAATTAAACCATTTATACATTTATGTAGAAGACTTAACCCCTATAAAAATAACACTGGTTGAACACTGTGGAGATTGGAGCTGAGTCCCACCCTGGAACGGCACATGTGCTACCGACGCAGAGAATTGCTGTGGCCCTACTTCTATCAGGGTTTCCTCCACCTCCCACAACAGTTCCTGCACACCCTTCTGTTTCTCCTCATACTCCATATTCAGTGTGTTATCTCAAAGCACGTTATTTACATCAACTGGAAGCGCTGCAGCATTGCCTCAACGAAACGGCAACAGATTCTAATGAAGTTAATTTTCTAGGAGACAAACCGCACACCGCAGCAGAATTATTAAAAGGAATAACAGATCAGACAGATCTGTGGCTCTTGCTCCTAAACATACAACCAGGCCTTGTCATGTATGATAATGGCCGTAACCTGGTGACAGTTGTGAAGCTTGGCAAGCTCAGACACATACCATGCTTAGCCCATGTGCTCAGCTTGGTAGTTCATTGATTTCTGTAAACCTAACCAAATTTGCCAGAGCTTCTGTTTAGTGTACGCCTCATTAGCATCCATTTCTGCAAGTCAGCTACAGCTGCCGCTGAATCTGACAGTGCTGCAGCAGGGCGTGCAAGTGCTAGCTCACCGACTGTTGTGCCACGTGTCCTTATGCCTTACTGCTCATGCTGGTAAGGCTTTGTGAGCAGCAGAGACCAGTTGTTGAATATCAGCATAACATAACTGAAGAGTGGGCATGAATGTCTAACATTTGTGTGGTTCTCCAAGACTTTGAGGACTCCACAAAGATGGTGAATGGTGATGACGCCATAATCAATGCAACAATTCCACTTCAGCGCCTACTTAAACAGTCACGCCTAATAAGTAAAGCTGAAGCTTTGCATGCAGACCAGGTGGAGATGGAGGAAGACATAAAATAGAAACACACTATCCAACCCAGCCTCATCTCATCTGCTCAGCGTAGGTTGGGCAACAATGAGGAAGTGGAGGCTGAGGAGGAGGAACAGGAGCTGGTTGCTTGCACAACAAAGGCTAGTACCCACACAAGCTTCATCCCATCTCTCCTACATGGATGAGCTGAAGAGGAAGAGACTGAGGAGGAGAAGAAGGACATGGAGAGTGCTCATCATGGTGGAGATAGGGAAATGTTGGCTATAGGGAGCTTGGCACATACGGCCGACTTTATATACCACTGTCTGTCCCATGACCCTCACGTCATATTCATTTTGGCCAAAAAAGTATACTGGTTGCTCATCTTGCTAGACCTATGCTACAAGGAGAACATTGCACTTCCCCTTCCTGATGCGGAAAGGTCTATTAACTTGGTGCCATACCAGAAGACCATTGTGGAAAATATGTTGAAAAAATTCCCATCACACAATGCTAGCAGTAAGGGGCAAGCTTAATTAACCAACTAAGGAGGAGAGGCGAGGGAGACACACAAACACAAGGTACAGCAGAAGCAGAGGCACGGGTTCATTTCATGACACCCTCCCAGTGTCCAGTCCCTGATGACCAGGTATTTTTGACCAGGAGGAAAAGTTTTTACAGATGGTCAAGCAATACCTGGCTGACAAAACCAGCATATTCCCTAATTCCTCTGCGACCTTAAATTATTGGGTCTAAAAGCTGGACACCTTATACGAGTTGTCCCTCTATGCCTTGGAGGTGGTATGCTGCTCTGCCGCTAGTGTCTTGTCTGAGTGGGTTTTTAATGCTGCCGGGAGAAATCATAACAGACAGGTGCTTTCGCCTGTCATCAGAAAATGACTGATAAAAATGAAGAAATAATCAACAAAATTGCGTATCTATTTAACAGGGATAAAGAGGCATAGGCAATAAAATTATAATTAAAATATATATTTATTCAAACATAAATTAAAATAATGAAAAAATTAAACAAGGGAAATTTCTCAAAAGAAGTGAAGCTGGGAGTAAAACAAGGGCCAGAACGAATAACAAAAAAGGCAGTGAATAACTCACAAACACTGTTCCTTGATGGAATAAAGCAAAGTAATGAACTGCTTCAGACAGTATATACATCAAATAAAGTGCATCGTGCTAACGATATGTAAACTCTGATCACATGCGGAACCCTAGCTATAATCCTAACACTATGCAAGAGGAATAGTAAGATTTGTAAGGTAGATACATGCCATATAATAAAAAAACCCGTTACTTACATAAATGTTTGACCTGGCCCAAGGCACCTCTCAGCTACCCCGATATTATATGCCCCCTATTGAGGAAGATAGTCAGGTGAAATGGTGCTGTTGGGGTAGCTGAGGGGTGCCTTGGGCCAGGTCAAACACTTTTGTAAGTAACGTTTTTTTTTTATTTTCTGGCAGTTGTTTATCATATGGCATGCATACACCTTACAAATCTTACTATTCCTCTTACACTGTGTTAGGTTTATAGCTAGGCTTCCGCATGTGATCAGGGTTTACATATCATTAGCATGACGCACTTTAGTTGATGTACAGGGTGGGCCATTTATATGGATACACTTGGGTGGGCCATTTATAAAGTTGGATCCAAAATGGCTGGCTTCAAAATGGCCACCATGGTCACCACTCATCTTGAAAAGTTTTGCCCCTCCCATATACTAATGTGCCACAAACAGGAAGTTGATATCACCAACCATTCCCATTTTATTTAGGTGTATCCATATACATGGCCCACCCAGGTGTATCCATGTAAATGGCCCACCCTGCATATACTGTCTGAAACCATTCATAAGTTTGCTGTATTCAATCAAGGAATAGTGTTTGTGAGTTATTCACTTCCTTTTTTGTTATTGGTTCTGGCCCTTGTTGTTTTAATTTATGTTTGAATAAATACAGCTCTGGCAAAAATTAAGAGACCACTGCACAGTTTTATAAAAATCAGCTTCTCTACATGTCTGACAGCCATTCCATTCCAGTGTCAGTTGAATTCCAACCAGACTACACCTCCTTCTACTTAATGTGCTTCTGATTAGGTGATCACCTGAGCCAAATCTTATTTAATGAAGGAAAGTATAAAAAACCCTGCTGTGGTGTTCACAATCCTCTTGAAATAGGACCAGCTGGATGGCCAAACAAGTGCTAGTAATATCACAAAAGTAATATGAATGAAAAAATAACTTTTAACCAAGCCAAAGGAGTTGAAATGAAAAATCTTGAGTGAGGAAAAAAAGGGCTCAATTCTGGCTTTATTAGCAGAGATATATAATGAGCGCCATGTTGCCTTCATCCTTAAAATTTCTAAGATGGCAGTCCATTACAACAAGGTCGAGCAGCAGATGTTGGGGACAACGAAGCTACAGACCGCCAGAAGGCGAAAATGATTCTCCACAGACTGGGAAGAAAGTTATCTTATTTGAATGTCACTCAGAAAACACAGGATGACATCAAGTGACCTACAAAAAGAATGGCAAATGGCAGCTGGGGTGAAGTACTCAGCAAGAACAGTTCATAACAGGCTCCTAGAGGCAGGGCCCAACTCATGTAAAGGTAGAAAAAAGCCTTTCATCAAAGAGACACAAAGGAGAGCCAGGCTGAAGTTTGCCAAAGACCAAAGACCATAAGGATTGGACCATAGAGGACTGGAGTAAGGTAATCTTCTCTGGTGAGCCTAATTTTCAGCTTTGCCCAACACCTGGTTGTCTAATGGTTAGATGGAGACCTGGAGAGGCATACAAGCCACAGTGTCTTATACCCACTGTTAAATTTGGTAGAGGATCAGTGATGATCTGGGGAAGCTTCATCAAGGCTGGAATTCGGCAGGTTAATCTTTGTGAAGGATGTATGAATCAAGCCGCATACAAGATTATCCTGGAAAAACAGTTGATTCCTTCTGCACAGGCAATGTTCCCCAACTCTGAGGACTGTTTTTTCCAGCAGGACAATGCAGCATGCCACACAGCTAGGTCAATCAATGTGTGGATGAAGGACCACCACATCAAATCCCTGTCATGGCCAGCCCAATCTCCAGACCTGAACTCCATTGAAAACCTCTGGAATGTAAACAAGAGGAAGATGGATAGTCACAAGCCATCAAACAAAGAAGAACTGCTTACATTTTTGTACCAGGAGTGGCATTAGGTCACCCAAAAGCAGTGTGAAAGACTGACGGAAAGCATGCCAAGACGCATGAAAGCTGTGATTAAAAATCATCGTTATTCCACAAAATATTGAATTTCTGAACTCATCCTGAGTTAAAACATATTGTTAAGGCTAGCGGAACGCACCAAATAATAAAATAATAGTAAGGTGCGTTCAGAGCCCGAGGTCCACCATGCAGGGGTGGTAAACAGCTGCTTAGTAATGGCGGAAGTATAAAGCGGTGTACAAAAGGTCACACGTGGGTTAACGTCACCCAGTGTGAACAGAAGCGAACTCTGTTAACTCACAGAGCTGCGTTACTGCAGAACATAAATGCTGGTGCATGTTTAGCTCACAGAGCCCGGCAACGGAGCGCACAGAAAGGGGTCACAGAACTCTGCCCCAAGGACACAGGGTCAGAGTTCCTCTAGACCTTCTGAGCGCACGGCGTCGCACCTGTAGACGCCACTATAGACTGTTATGAGTTCATTTTCCCCTTCACCATTGAGGTCTGATGAACTCCCTCTTCTGGTGAAGGAAGGTAGTGAGGCTGATTACCAAACACCTGAGTTGGTAGAGGATGACTGGGTGACGGGAATTGCTGACTGGATATAAGGCAGCCGACGCCCTTCTGCCTCGCTGTTGATTTCTCTGAGGGATTCTAGGAGACCAGTCTGATTCCTGCTCCTCAAAAGCTAAGTTTTCTGCCTTGCTTTTTGCATTTGTGTTTTGGTTTTATTTTGCCTTGCTTTTCTGGATTCTGCCATTCCCTGCTGGGGTGAGCTGAATTCCTTTGTGTCTTTTTGCTCTGTCTTCAGAAAATACCTGAGTACTGACATAGTCTTTTTGAAGCCTAGCGTCTTCAGGGCCTTTTTCTCTGTCAGTCTGTTGGCTCTTGTTTTGATAGGGTTTTTGGCGGATTGCAGACAGCGGCTTTTCTATCCTGCCCTATCTAGTTAGCTTGGGCCCCATCATTTGCTCAGTCTAACTTTCTATACGTGTTAGTGTTTTTTCTTCTTGCTTCACCGTCATTATATGTTGGGGGCTGCCTATTGTGTTGGGGTCTGCTCTGGGGCAGTTTAGATTTCCCTTTCTGTCTTTAGGCTATGTAGTGCTCCGGCTGTGATTGAGGGGTCTAGGGCACCGTAGGAACCCCCCACGGCTACTGCTAGTTGTTGTTGATAGGTTCAGGGGTCTGCAATCCGATAGCTGCCAACTTCTCTGGTTTTCTGGACTTAGCTAGCATTTCTGTTTTTGCCTCCTACGGTGACTCGTTCATAACAGAATCACCCGCCATACCGCAGATCCTAGGGTACTCAATAGCAGGAAAGAATAGTTAAAAAAAAAAGTGTGTATATTTTTTCCTCTATATCTCTGAGGCCATAGGGGGAATTTTTTTTTCTCTCAATGGAGATAAAGCAATTGACTGATCGTGTGGAGCAGCTCGCTGCGGAAGTGTGGGGAATTTCCGCCTACCTTGCTCATTCACATGCTGCTGAACCAAAGATCCCTACTCCTGATGTGTTTTTTGGGGATCGGTCTAAATTTTTGAATTTCAAAAATAATTGTAAATTATTTTTTGCCTTGAAGCCTAACTCGTCAGGGAGCTCCGCGCAGCAGGTTAAAATTATCTCTTTGCTGCGTGGCGATCCCCAGGATTGGGCGTTTTCTTTGAAACCAGATGATCCTATTTTGACTAATGTGATCGCATTTTTTCAAGCCTTGGGGTTGTTGTATGACGAACCTAATGCTATTGATCAGGCTGAAAAGACCCTGTTGGCATTGAGCCAGGGTCGAGATTCTGCAGAATTGTACTGTCAAAAATTCCGAAAGTGGGCGGTCCTTACTACCTGGAATGATAATGCCTTGGCAGCTCTCTTTCGGAAGGGTTTGTCAGAAGCTGTAAAAGATACTATGGTGGGATTTCCTGTTCCCTCTGGTCTTGACGATTCTATGTCATTAGCCATTCAGGTTGATCGGCGTTTACGTGAACGCAGGACTGCACGAGAAGTGTTGCCACCTGTTGAACAAGTGTCTGAACCTATGCAATGTGATAGAGTTTTGTCCAGGGAGCAACGTCAGGAGTTCAGAAGGCGTAATAAGCTGTGTTTTTTTTGTGGAGATGCCTCGCATATTATTTCTGTCTGTCCTAAACGAGAGAAACGTTTTGTACACACGTTTTCTGTGGGTGGTGTTCAACCTAAGTTTCTTCTGGCAATTACTCTGATCTGCTCCCTGTCCACATTTTCCGCCAAGGCTTTTGTGGATTCGGGAGCAACCCTGAACCTAATGGACTTGGATTTTGCTAAATGTTGTGGATTTCCTATGACACCTCTGCGGACGCCTATCCCTTTGAGGGGGATTGATGCTACTCCTTTGGCGAAAAATAAACCTCAGTTTTGGACCCAGGTGGTAATGCGGGTTGCCCCAGACCATCAAGAAAATTGCAGATTTTTGGTGTTGCATAATTTGCATGATACCATTGTTCTGGGGTTTCCCTGGTTGCAAATTCATAATCCAGTTTTGGATTGGAAATCTGTGTCTGTGGTGAGTTGGGGTTGTCGGTGTGCCCTTAGTGAGGCTCCCGTTTTTTCCACCTCTCCTCAGTCACATGATGTTCCTGACTATTTGGCGGACTTTTATGATGTATTTAGTGAGAATGAGTCTGCGTCTTTGCCTCCTCATAGGAGTTATAACTGTGCAATTGAACTGAGCCCGGGGTGTAAATTTCCCAAGGGTCGGCTCTTCAATTTATCTGTACCCGAGCACGAGGCTATGCGATCCTATATTAAGGAGGCGTTGGAGAAGGGTCATATTAGACCATCCTCTTCACCATTAGGTGCTGTTTTTTTTTTCGTGGCCAAAAAGGATGGTTCATTAAGGCCTTGTATTGATTATCGTGTCCTCAACAAAATTACTATTAAATATCAGTATCCGTTACCCCTGATTTCGGATCTATTCTCCAGAGTTAAAGGTGCTTGCTGGTTTACCAAGCTTGACCTCAGGGGGGGTATAATCTTATCCACATTAAGCATGGGGATGAATGGAAGACGGCGTTTAATACTTCAGAGGGACATTTTGAGTACCTGGTGATGCCTTTTGGGCTCACTAATGCCCCTTCTGTCTTCCAGTGCTTCATGAACGACATTTTCCGAGACTTTGTGGATAAATTTTTGATTATCTACCTGGATGATACTTTGAACTTCTCCAAGGATTGGGATTCTCATGTGGAACATGTTCGGACTGTGTTCCGGATCTTGAGGGAGAATTCCCTGTATGTCAAGGGATCGAAATGCCTTTTTGGGTACAGAGGATTTCATTTTTGGGATTTATTTTGTCCTCCGTCAACTATTGAAATGGACCCGGCCAAGGTACAGGCCATTTATGATTGGGTTCAGCCCACTTCTTTGAAGGCCCTTCAGAAGTTTTTGGGTTTTGCTAATTTTTATCGGAAATTTATAGCAAAATTTTCTAGTATTGCCAAGCCATTGACTGATCTGACTAAGAAGGGTGCTGATGTGTTGAATTGGTCTCCGTAGGCTGTTTCTTCCTTTCAGGAGCTGAAGCGAAGATTCACTTCTGCCCCGGTTTTGCGGCAACCTGATGTCTCACTCCTGTTCCAGGTAGAGGTGGACGCTTCTGAGATTGGTGCAGGAGCTGTTTTGTCCCAAAAGGATCCTGTAACATCTAAAATGAATCCCTGTGCTTTCTTTTCCCGAAAGTTCTCCCCATCTGAACGTAACTATGATGTGGGGAATCGGGAACTGTTAGCCATGAAATGGGCATTTGAGGAGTGGAGACATTGGTTAGAGGGAGCTGAACATCACGTTGTGGTCCTCACTGACCACAAGAATTTGATTTACCTGGAGCCGGCCAAACGCTTGAACCCTAGACAGGCTAGATGGGCCTTGTTTTTTACACGTTTTGATTTTGTGGTCTCTTTTCTTCCTAGCACTAAGAATGTCAAGGCTGACGCTCTTTCTAGGAGCTTCTTGGCTGATTCTCCTGTCGTGACCAAGCCTGCTACCATCTTAGGCGAAGGGGTAGTTCTTTCTGCCATCTTGCCCGATTTGAGACGTGCTCTGGAAGAGTTCCAGGAGGACAAACCTGAGCGTTGTCCCAGTGGAAAGTTGTATGTTCCTGACCAGTGGAAGAAGAGAGTGATGTCTGAAGTTCATTGCTCTGCATTGGCTGGTCATCCAGGTATTTTTGGTACTAGAGATCTGGTGAGTCGGTCTTTTTGGTGGCCCGCCTTGTCTTGTGATGTCAGGAATTTTGTGCAGTCCTGTGGGACTTGCTCCCGGTCTAAACCTTGTTCTCGCTCTAGAGGGTTGTTGATGCCTTTGCCGGTCCCCAGGAGGCCATGGACCCATATTTCAATGGATTTCATCTCTGATATGCCTGTCTCTCAGAGAATGACTGTTATTTGGGTGATTTGTGATAGGTTCTCTAAGATGGTTCATCTTGTACCACTCCCTAAGTTGCCATCTTCTTCTGAGTTGGTGCCCCTGTTTTTGCAACAGGTGTTTCGCTTGCACGGGATTCCTGAGAACATTGTATCTGACAGAGGAGTTCAGTTTGTGTCTACATTTTGGAGGACTTTCTGTTCCAAGCTGGGAATTCAGTTGTCCTTCTCCTCTGCGTTTCACCCTCAGACCAATGGGCAGACGGAGAGAACAAACCAGACCTTGGAGTCGTATTTGAGATGTTTTATTTCCGCTGATCAGGATGATTGGGTTTCATTTTTGCCCTTGGCCGAATTTGCTTTAAATAATAGAGCTAGTTCTGCCACTTTGATGTCACCTTTTTTTTGTAACTTTGGGTTACAGGGCAGGTGGAGCCTTCTGCCTGCCTAGGTGTTGACACTGTGGTGGAGAGAATGCACCAGATCTGGGACCAAGTGGTGGATAAGTTATCTCTCTCCCAGGAAAAGGCCCAGCGGTTTTCTAACCGACATAGGACCATTGGTCCCCGGTTTAAGGTGGGTGATATGGTTTGGTTATCATCAAAAAATATCGCTATGAAGGTAGCTTCTCCTAAGTTTAAGCTTAGATTTATTGGACCTTACAAGATTTTGGAGATCATTAATCCGGTCTTTTCGGTTGGCTCTTCCTGTCACATTTAAAATCCATAATGTGTTCCATAAGTCCTTGTTGAAGAGGTTTGTTGAACCAGTAGTTCCTGGGGTGGCACCTCCGGACCCTGTATTGGTTGAAGGTAACATGGAATATGAGGTAGAGAAGATATTGGATTCCCGTCTGGCTAGACAGAGACTCCAGTATTTGGTTAAGTGGAAGGGTTATGGTCAGGAGGATAATTCCTGGGTCTCTGCCTCTGATATTCATGCCAAAAGATTGGTGCGTGCCTTTCATTGGGCTCACCCTGATCGCCCTGGTGGCGTGGATGAGGGTTCGGTGACCCCTCCTCAAGGGGGGGTACTGTTATGAGTTCATTTTCCCCTTCACCATTGAGGTCTGATGAACTCCCTCTTCTGGTGAAGGAAGGTAGTGAGGCTGATTACCAAACACCTGAGCTGGTAGAGGATGACTGGGTGACGGGAATTGCTGACTGGATATAAGGCAGCGGACGCCCTTCTGCCTCGCTGGTGATTTCTCTGAGGGATTCTAGGAGACCAGTCTGATTCCTGCTCATCAAAAGCTAAGTTTTCTGCCTTGCTTTTTGCATTTGTGTTTTGGTTTTATTTTGCCTTGCTTTTCTGGATTCTGCCATTCCCTGCTGGGGTGAGCTGAATTCCTTTGTGTCTTTTTGCTCTGTCTTCAGAAAATGCCTGAGTACTGACATAGTCTTTTTAAAGCCTAGCGTCTTCAGGGCCTTTTTCTCTGTCAGTCTGTTGGCTCTTGTTTTGATAGGGTTTTTGGCGGCTTGCGGAAAGCAGCTTTTCTATCCTGTCCTATCTACTTAGCTTGGGCCCCATAATTTGCTCAGTCTATCTTTCTATCTGTGTTAGTGTTTTTTTTTCTTGCTTCACCATCATTATATGTTGGGGGCTGCCTATTGCGTTGGGGTCTGCTCTGGGGCAGTTTAGATTTCCCTTTCTGTCTTTAGGCTATGTAGTGCTCCGGCTGTGATCGAGGGGTCTAGGGCACCGTGGGAACCCCCCACGGCTACCGCTAGTTGTTGTTGATAGGTTCAGGGGTCTGCAATCCGATAGCTGCCAACTTCTCTGGTTTTCTGGACTTAGCTAGCATTTCTGTTTTTGCCTCCTACGGTGACTCGTTCATAACAATAGATGCTGACTATAGAGTGTCGAGCACATGCACCGTGGACACTGATGCCTGTCTCAGACTCTGTTCTTCCTATACCTAAGCCTGGGCACTTAACAGGCTTGGCTGCACAACACATGCGTACCAAGGGTAGGGGTTTCTCAATGAGTCATTCACCAGAGACATTCATACATGCATACGACACTCACTCCTCATAGTCTGATAATGCAGTCTATACTAGCACATGGCCTAGTGGCCATGCGAACCATTTATAGCCGTGTCCTTCCGGGACCTTCCTGACCTTTCTGTTGGTCCAATTCGAGCTGGAGAAGGACCTGAGCATGTGACCTCCGATCTTCAATGAGAGATCGTCCCACGGGCATGCTCAGTGGACCAAAAGGAGGACTTAGTCCCTGGAGTAGCTCGCTGCTGACCAGCATGCGTTGCTATAGCTGGGCCAGAGGTGGCAGTAGCAACCAAACCCACAGAGCTGGTCTGAGCAGAGCACCTGGATCGATGAGTCTGCTAAGCAGGTTCCTCTACAGCCAAAGAGGAATGGGAGACTGCCAGATGCAAGGCTCGGGATTCCTGCTGGGCAGCGACAGAGACTCGATGCCTAACACATATGTATTGTTGTTTCTAAATGATTCTGAACTTTTTTTATTAGCATTATTTAAGGTTTGCAAGCACTGCATTTTTTGTTCTTTTGACCATTTCTCATTTTCTGAAAATACATGCAAAATTTAGTGCTTGGAAATTCAAAGACATGTTGTCAGTAGTTTATAGAATAAAAGAGCAATTTACATTTTACTCACAAATATACCTATAAAGAGAAAAATCAGCCAAACTGAAAATTTTGCAGTGGTCTCTTAATTTTTGCCATAGCTGTATATATTTTAATTATAATTTTATTGCCTATGCCTCTTTATCCCTGTTACATACATATGGGAATTTGTTGATTATGATTGTTTGGAGGTGGTCATCATTCCTCAATTGGACATTTGATATATATAAAAATGAAGAAAGCCTGGATTAGCTCTGACTTTTGCACACCACCAGATGACAGCAGAGCATAAAGTATTTTTAATCTTCAATATTTGGATGAAGCCCTCCAGTTGTTGCCTTCAAGGGTGTATGGATGAGCCTCCTTGTAATTTTTTTCTAGCTTTGCACTGTGCGCAGAGCCTTTATGAGTGTAGAGTGTAGAAGTTACATGTTCTTAATTTTTTTATGAGGCGCACCCATTGGTGTTTTAAAGGTGGTATGGATAACCATTATATTTTTTTCCTGGCTTTGCACTGTGTGTAGAGCCTTTATGAATGTAGAAGTACCACAGCTACACTTTCTTAATATTTGAATAAGGCACTCCAATTGGTGCCTTGAAGGGTGTATGGATGACCCTCCTTATTTTTTTGTGGCTTTGCACTGTGTGTAGAGCCTTTATGAGTGTAGAAGTACCACAACTACCCTTTTATAATATTTGAATCAGGCACTTTAGTTGGTGCTTTCAAGGGTGTATGGATTACCCTTCTTGTAATTTTTGGCTGACTTTTCCCTGTGTGCAGAGCTTTTATGCGTGATCCGTCTGACGTAATAGTGACGTCAGGTAGGGTGGCGAGGTGTGCGTTCCATGAGGTGTCTCTCTTTGTTATGGATGCGGTCCACTTCAAAAGGGGGATCACATCGAATAACGTGCTGTGAAGGACCTAGGTGCAGCTGGTAGTCCAAGCCTCCTGCCGCAAAGCGCACACATGGTCGAACATCAATCGGATAATTGACATGATCCATCTGCTCATATCTTTTGTCCTACCACTATTTGCATACCTGACCAATGTACAGTATATGTATAACCACCTTGTTTATAGTGTATTGTATAGTGTGCCCATAAGGCAATTAAATATATAATTTAACATGGCGATGCTCTTTTACCTAAATCCACAAATCTACTTGTCCATTGTTTGGCTTAACTTACCATGCTACCGGGGTTGGTTTCTGGCCTGATATAATCCTGTTAAAAGACCGGACTTATATCTAATGAGGAACTGGTGGCAGCCCTACCAGACTGACCAGGCGAGGTTTCAGGGGCCTCTCAGCCTGTCAGGGTTGTAAGCGACTGTGGTGTCACATCAGTGACAACATGGGCCACATCCTCTCACTCCCCATGCCTCCCTGGGCCCGTGGGAACAGGGGCTCTGTGTAAAACTGTACCAAGCTGATCTTACATGTCCCCAGGGGGTGCAGATTGTCACGTTGGTGAAAGTGGGAAAACCGCATTATGTGATCTGTCTGATACAATAGTGACGTAAAGCGGGGAGGCGTGATGCGGGTTCATCACAAGTGGTGTCAGCAGTAGCATTCTTTGTGATCTCTCTGGTGCCATACTTCACAGGTTTACTTAAATTATTATTTTTTAAATGTTACCTTGCAGGTCATTGAACAGGAAAGAATGTTTAACTTTTTTCTGTAAACTACAATTTCTCTTCAATTTTAAATGTTTTATTGTCAGTCCTTAAAGTGGAGTAAAAGTGTGACAATATTGTTCTCAGCAACAATATGGGGGTCAGAGATGCTTCCAGGGATCTTTCTCCTTCTATTCAGCACTTTTTCCATCCATTTCAACATTTTCACTGTCCCCCAGACTTCTTTCTAGGGTCTGCCGAAAAATTGCTAGGATTTCCAATTGACTCCCATTATACTTGATACTCAAAATGAACATTCTAGCATTAGGAATTGCTCGGTTCAAGTATTGAGGATCTGAGCATTTTAGTGCTCGCTCATCCCTAGATATTACCTTTCATATACTTTTTGCAGGCAAACTACCAGTAGCTTTCTCTGAATCATTCAGCTTTTTCTACACAGTAACATTTTCTAACTAGAAAGTGACAGAGAATTTGCATATCTTGGCGTATTCTCCTGTCCTCAACAAACCTTTGCCATACACTACTTACATGTCTTCTCCCACTTTGTATAATTTAAAACTTTTCAAATTGTTACTTTGGCAGGTTCCCCGCAGCACACACACTTCTGGCATCCCTTCAGAACTAAAACAGTGGCTCTTTGCCATATGGATTGCTCAATTAATTGACTCTCAATTGGGCTACAAGTACATGTGATTTCACAACTTTTTTCACGGAAGACACTAAAATATTCTTACATTGTCGACAAGATATTCAGGAGAATATAATTGGGCAAGAGGACTTCAGTCCTTGACATAAATGATTCTATTACTGGCAGAAAAAAACAAAAGGGAATACACATTTCATTCCAATGACACATGTTGTTCTCTATAAAAAAAAATAATTTCTAAAAACAAAATATAGTGGTCCCTTGGGTTACAATAGCCTCAGATCAAAATATTTTAAACAAACAATGACCTTTTTTGGGCCATCATGACTCAAAACCACTTTTAAGAGAGAAAGCCACACTCAGCAAAGATCTGTGGAGCTTGTAACTATAGGACTCTAATTTAACTTACAAAAGGCCTGTGACTAACCAGAATATATATATATATATATATATATATATATATATATATACACACACGTACACACACACATACATACATATATACATGCACATACAGGGTGAGCCATTTATATGGAAACATCTAAATAAAATGGGAATAGTTGGTGATATCAATTTCCTGTTAGTTTCACATTAGTATATGGGAGGGGGTGGTAACCATTTTGAAGTTGGCCATTTTGGATCCAACTTTAGTTTTTTCAATGAGAAGAGGGTCATGTGACACATCAAACTTATTGAGAATTTCACAACAAAAACCAAAGTTACGTTAAAACCAAGCACACCATTGTTTCTCTTGTGAAATTCTCAATAAGTTTGATGTGTCATATGACCCTCTTCCCATTGGAAAAAATAAAGTTGGATCCAAAATGGCTGACTTTAAAATGGCCGCCATGGTCACCACACATCTTGAAAACTTTCCCCCTCACATATACTAATGTGCCACAAACAGGAAGTTGATATCACCAACCATTCCCATGTTATTTAGGTGTATCCATATAAATGGACCACCTGTATATATATCAGCCTATAACATTGGGCATAAGTGGTTCTATACATCACCAAATATATTACAGATTTGTTTTCTAGCATTGGCTCTTTGGAGTACAGTTAAAAACTACATACATTGTTTTCCCATCTGTATTAGGCTATGTTCGCATGTTTTGTTTTTGCAGCTGTTTTATGCTTTTTTTTTCATGCAAATTTTCAGCTGTGTTTCACAGTACCAGCAAATCTGTGAGATTTCAGAAATTTTCTGAAATTTTTTTTTCCTGTTTTGTCAAAGAGCTGCGTTTTTGAAAAATGCAGCATGTCAGTTCTTTCAGCGTTTTTCACCCATTGAAACCAATGGGTAGGGCAAAACATGCAGCAAAAACGCTAGAAAAAAATACAAGTATCAGATTTTGCTGCCAACTTGAAGTTGAATCAGATTATTTTTTAATGCACTAAACTTTATCACAATGCTTTGATACGACATGATTTGGCTTTTTTTTCTGGGACACACCTCCTCCATCAACTTAGTGTCTCAGAATCACCATATTGATGCCGAGGACAGAGTAGACACCTGATCCACATAGCACAAAATGGACCAGAACTGAGAACCTCAAGTAATCCAACAGCCCAAGCCTCCCACAGTGGGTAGGATTACAAGTGTGCTCCACAGCACTTTATCAGCATGCACAAGAGACAAGTTTATCTTGCCAAAAATGCAGTAAAAAAAAGCAGCAGAAATGCACCAAAAACGTGGCAAAACCTGCTTTCTTTACTACCAAGAGAACAGGTTTTGACTGCAGAAAGAAAAGCATCAAAAACGCAAAGTGTGAACATAGCTTTACTTGTGCTATACTATCTTCTAATGGTATAACTTGTACTGTATTGCTATCTACCAGCCTACTTACCAATATTCCAATAGCTCAAATCAAGACATTTCATCTTAAGAAACCCCCCAAAAAGGCATAGAAAGCTTTGAGATCTCCATAATCCCTGTCCTTTTGTTCTCTTATTTGCAGAATTGTCCCAGCATGTTTGAGACTGTTAGCAACTATGTACTTGTGCTACATGTGCTGTTGTACATGACTTCTAGGATATGGAATGGACCCCCACTTCATCTTAAAACAACCACAACTACAGTAAATCTAGGCACTGGAATAAATACACAAAACACATTATTTTGGTTGTCAAAATGGCCACAGCTTTATTTAAATCACAGGATTAAACAATCACAGTAGGAGTCAGATGAAGTGCTAGTTCATTGGGATAATAATAATCTTTATTTTTATATAGCGCTAACATATTCCGCAGCGCTTTACAGTTTGCACACATTATCATTGGGATTCACAAGTACTGCGATATCCCCGGCTGGCTGACATACAGTACCCGGACAGACAGCCAAAAAGGGGCGGCACGCAATGGCTTGCCATTCAAGCAGAGCCAGTAAACTTTCAGGTCACCAGTGACCGTATTCTCCTCACTCCTGTGCTTAACCACTGTGCCCGCCCCTGATTGACGTTACCATTCCATGTCCTTGAGGCTGGCCACCAAAGCCGAGCCTGTTCACCACCATGAGGTTTTACATCCTCTATTAGTTAAAATGAGTCCAGCTTAACTTGTCCGCAACTTCCACCTGACTCCTAAACCGCAAAGCTGTGACGGGTTATAAATTCCAAGTCACATTCGACACTTTTAGCCATTTTTTCTTTTTATTTATTTATTTTTATAAATCACTTTAGTAAACTTATAAAGTAGTAGTAAATCACAAAGAGTCATCCTACAGCGCCCAGGAGAGGAATGAAACGCTGTGAAGGAAACCTCTAGGGAACCATGGCTGAAGGATTGCCCTTCTCTTGGGCTTAGAAGGTTAATGTTAATTCTTTATAGCCATGATAAAATTGGATATGGTACAATATATACAATGGCTAATTAAGCAAATACAATAAAGCATTCATCATTATACAAGTAATGGTTAAATAAAACATTGTAGGATGGTGTATAGCAGTGTGGGAGGGCAGGTGATGTTAATAAACGTTACAAATTCTAATACTGTGGTGAGAAACCCAAAATTGGAACTCCTATCTCTCTCTACAAGAACCAATTTCTGAAAATATGTTAATTTTCATCTACAGTATATAAATAGAGTACGTTGATAGATTTGTGAACTGTAGTCTTGTTATATACATATTGATCATTGCCTTTAATAAGCACGACAGCTCATTTTGTGTGGATAAATTATTACCATAAGTGCTAGATGCCCGATATCAGCTCACAAAACTGTTCTAAATTGGTTTAATATTGAAGAAATAAGCAATAAAACCCCAAAGTACAGGAAAAAATACATTTTAATTGTGGGTAATGCAAAAAAGCACATAGTATGACATTGCTAGCTAATCTGTATCTAACAGGAAAATAAGCCGATGAACTTAAAGGTCCTTTTACACGGGCCGACAATAAGCTAAATGACCATTTATAAAAAAGCTCGCTGCTGATCATTCGCTTGTATAAACATACCACTAGTGATGAGCGAACGTGGTCAGATAATGTCTTATTCGAGCATGCTCGGGTGTTATCCGAGTATATTGGGTATTGGGAGTGCTTGTATATTATGTCCGAGTCCCTGTGGCTGCATGATTTGTGGATGTTAGACAGCCTGAACACGAGGGGATTGCCTGCTTGTTAGATAATCCCCATACGTATTGAGACTGTCTAACAGCCACAAATCATGTAGCTGCAGGGACTCGAACATAATATGCAAGCACTCCCAATACATTCGGATAACACCCGAGCGTGCTCAGATAAGAGGTTATCCAAGCACGTTCGCTCACCACTACATACCACCAATCAGCTGACGAATGAATAAAATGCTTATTCATCAGTAGGTTGGATATTTTACCTGATATCTGCAATCATCATTGTCAGCAACACATCTAACCTGCCGACAATATACAGACTGTATGGGAGCAAACAATGGTATTCATGGTTGTTCTTCCCATACAGTTTGTATTGGGATATGTAAAATGACATTGTATCGATCGACTTGTACTACTGATCAGTACTCGTTATGAGCAGAACTCTGCAAATGTGCTTCCTTATATATTGTTAGCTTGCGAGCAATGCCCTCACTCCTCCAGTAACTGTTACTTTGTACTGTCTTCATTGTACATGTCCCCACTTAATGGTAAAGTGCTGCAGAATATGTTGACGGTACATAAACAAAATGATTATTAGCAATACAATTATTATTAATGTAAATCCAGATTTGCTCTATATTTATTCTCTGATCCATTATTATCTGTCAAAATGGAACCAATAAGTGCATACCCACATAAAGCACAATTCTATATATCAATTCTTATAGGCAAACTAGCACAAAGTGAGGAATCTTTAAGTAGGACTAAAGTCAGGTGTACGAGTAACCAATTATACCAAACAATGTGATAATGATCATTGTTTTCATATGTAGGTTGAAACACAGTTATTAACTGAAACAGAAAGAGCAATATAAGAATCTTAAAACTGGATGAGGAACAACCAAACTCTGTTACAAAGGTGAGGATATAAAAGACAGTTTAATGTCACCAATGCAAGACTGAACACAGCAAGAAGACACAAGCCAGTGATATGGCACCCATAAGGTCTTTCTAAAGCAAGGATTTCAAAACAGACTTGGATTTCGAGATGTGCTGTTCAAGTCTGGGGCTGCATACCAGCAGATGGAGTTGGGGATTTGGTCAAGATTAATGGTAATTAATAGAGAAACATCAATGATGGAAACACAGGCAAATACTATTTCATCATTCAAAACCATCAGGAAGACATTTGATTAGCTCCAAACTTATTCTGCAGCAGAGCAATGACTTCAAACATACAACGATTTTTGTTAGGAACCATCGTATCACAAAGAAAACAAGAAGTCCTGGAAGTGATGATATGGAACCCATAGAGCCCTGATTTCAACCCGTTGAGTTCTCCGAGATGGTTGAAACAATCTGTCTGCAAAGTTCTTTCTAAAACTGTGTGCAAATATACCTAGAAAAATGAATGCTGTTTTGTATGGTGTGGTCAACTAAATATTAATTTAGCTCAGATTTCTCTTTTGCTAATTTTTTTCCATTTTGGTAATTAATAAAAATAAACTAACTATTTATTACTAACTAGATGGTGGCACGATTCTCACGCATCGGGTATTCTAGAATATGTATGTAGTTTATTTATGAAAATTTAATAATAATGCAATAATGCACCCCCCAATCCTGATATGCATGGTCCTCTCACCCCCCAGTCCTGATATGCATGGTCCCCTCACCCCCTATCCTGGTATGCATGGTCCCCTCACCCCCTATCCTGGTATGCATGGTCCCCTCACCCCCCAATCCTGATATGTATGGTCCCCCTCACCCTCCAATCCTGGAATGCATTTTCCTCTCACCCCTCTTTCCTGGTAAGACCCCCCCTTTCCTGGTATGCATGGTCCCCCTCATCCCCCTTTCCTGGTATGCATGGTCCTGTCACCCCCCTTTGCTGGTATGTATGGTCACCCTCACCTCCCTTTCCTGGTATGCACGGTCCCCCTCACCTCTTTCCTGGTATACATGGTCCCCCTCACCCTCGTTTCCTGGTATGCATGGTCCCCCTCACCCCCCCTTTGCTGGTATGTATGGTCACCCTCACCCCCCTTTCCTGGTATGCATAGTCCCCTCACCCCCCTTTGCTGGTATGTATGGTCACCCTCAACCCCTTTCCTGGTATGCATGGTCCCCCTCAACCCCCTTTCCTGGTATGTGTGGTCCCCCTCCCCCCCTTTGCTGGTATGCATGGTTACCCTCACCCCCCTTTCCTGTTATGCATGGTCTCCCTCATCCCCCTTTCGCGGTATGCATGGTCCCGTCACCCCCCCTTCCTGGTATGCATGGTCCTGTCACCCCCCTTTCCTGGTATGCATGGTCCCCCTCAACCCTAGGAAACTGCACACATACAAAAAAACAAACATTTATACTCACCCATCTTTCCTGTGGTCCAGCACTGTCCCATTCTGCCGGATGCTGGGGGAGCCGGGAGGAGTGTGACACTGGCGCCGGAGTACGCGCATGCCCATACCGCGCTGTCTGGTGCCATTTTCCTGAAGACACAATGCAAATGAGTCTTCAGGAAAATGGCGTCGAATAGCGCTATGCGCATGCGCGATTCTCACTTGCACTCCTGCCCCGGCATCTTCCGGGCCCAGTAAGGCTTAGCACGAAGGACCGAAGATGACGTCACTCTCGCGAGAGCGTGACGTCATCAGCGGTCTTTGGCACAAAGCATTACTGGGACCGCAATGCCGGGTGCGTGGTTAGAGAAGGGAAGTCCGGGGGCAGTCGGAAGGTGAGTATCTCACTATTTTTTATTTTAATTCTATTTTTTACAGATTAATGGTACCCAGGCCGCGACCAATCAGCGAGGCGGGATTTCCGTTACAGACAGACAGAAAGACAGACAGAATTAGACAAATATATAGTAGATTAAATAAGCTATGTACACTATTATTTTTAAAAGCATTCTTACTTTTCAGCATGTTTTGAACACCTGCCTGAAACTTTTGCAACATACTGAAGATGTACAGAACTGAAAAGTCAGACAGGCCATAACCCAGTGTAATTTATCATCATTGTGCAAGATGGTGCAAGTGGGGTTACAAGAGGCACTCATACAGATCACTGGAGAAAACAACAGATAGTGAAGAGTTTTTACTTCCTCTAAAAAAAAAATCACGGCCTGTGGTTCCGCACATGGTTGGTAGACCGGATCTCTCTTGCTGAGCTAATAATTTGTTTATTGAAACCCTAATTTCTATCTGTGTCTCTCCCCATATGTTTCATATACGACACTGAAGTTTCTCTGATTTTGTGAACATAACTTTCCATTATATTCTGGTAGAGCTGTTATTGAAAACAGTTGTCTTGGCTCTCAGGCTAATCCAAAAGAAAGAATATATTTCTAGGGAATGAATTAAGGTCGTCACCATTAAGATGTCTGATGTCATATTTGAGAGAATTAAACATAATGAACACTGAACAGTCATGGTACAGTAAAGTCTGATGCAAGAATGTATACAGTGCATTAAAATATTAGGAAAAGGAACAGAGCACATATGCCGGGCCATGATGAACATATGACTATGTCCTAGACTGTTACAGCACTAGTTAAAAGAACATTGTCTCAAATTCTAACCGTTATTATATGGAACAATATTCATTTTTGGTTTAGAGCCTTTTTGGAAATCACCAGCTCACAGCACACATACCGTTCTTTTATAAATGATACCCGCTGTTTATGTTGTTCTGTTTGTTAGGAATAATTCTACTGGAGTGGTTTTTAAACCCTCACATTTTGGCAGTTGAAGCTATTTTGTGGTTGGCCTGTATGCGGAGAACATGCATGAAAGAAAGCATATTTAGTCTGCAAGGGAGTGTGTATAATAAGTAAAACAACATTGGCAGGGTTTCTTAAGCTTCCATTAAAAAACCACAATGTGCAACTTTGAGAGACCTTGAGTAGGTGCTTGTAGATTTTAAAACTGTCTTATCATGAACCAGAGTTTTCCAAGTTTTAGGACTTTGTAATAAAACCACATCCATTTGGGTAAAAAAAACAACTGAGTGCCATCTGGCATCACTACATGGAAGGGGGTTGGTCATTTTTAAAGCATAACAAGGATGTTTTACAAGCACATTCTTCTGAAGCCAAAGTAGGCTGAATCTACATTTTCTATATAGATTTTGAAATAGATAGAGTAAAACACTGGAATTAAGGCCAGGGTCACACTTGCAACTGCAATGCGAAAAACTATCATCTCAATATCCGACACTGCCGCCGGTACTCAGGATCGGAGTGTGTGGCTGCATGTATTTCTATGCAGCTGAAAGGGGACAAAAACTGAACTTGGAAATTATAGGCCAGTGAGCTTAGCCTCAACTGTGGGTAAAATCCTGGAGGGTTTTCTAAGAGATAATATACTGGAGTATCTGAAGAAGAATAACTTCATGACCCAATAACAACATGGGTTTACGAGGGACCGTTCCGGTCAGACTAATCTGATAAGCTTTTATGAAGAGGTAAGCTCGGGACTGGACCAAGGGAATGCAGTGGATGTGGTGTACATGGACTTTTCAAAAAGCTTTTGATACGGTGCCACATAAAAGGTTGATACATAAAATGAGAACAATGGGGATAGGGGAAAATATGTGTAAGTGGGTTAAGAGCTGGCTCAGGGATAGGAAACAAAGGGTGGTTATTAATGGAGCACACTCGGACTGGGTCACGGTTAGCAGTGGGGTACACAGGGGTCAGTATTGGGCCCGCTTCTTTTTAACATATTTATTAATGACCTTGTAGAGGGCATAGAGAGTAGAATTTCAATATTTGCAGATGACACTAAATTCTGCAGGGTAATCAATACAGAGGAGGACAATTGTATATTACAGAAGGATTTATGCAAACTAGAAGCTTAGGCTGATAAATGGCAAATGAGCTTTAATGGGGATAAATGTAAGGTCATCCACTTGGGTAGAACGAACAAGATGTATAATTATGTGCTTAATTGTAAAACACTGGGCAAAACAGTCACTGAAAAAGACCTGGGTGTATGGGTGGACGACAAACTCACATTTAGTGGCCAGTGTCAGGCAGCTGCTGCAAAGGCAAATAAAATAATGGGATGCAATAAAAGAGGCATGAGGAGAACATAATTTTACCTCTATATAAGTCACTAATTGTTAGGGCTGGCGGAACGCACCAAATAATAAAGATGGTAATAAGGTGCATTCGCAACCCGGGGTCTACCGTGCAGGGGTGGTAACCTGCTGCTCAGTAATGGCGGATGCTATATGGCGGTATACTATAAGAACACACGCGGGTTATCGTCACCCAGTGTGTACGGGGGCGGACTCTATTGCCTCACAGAGCCGCACTACCGCTGAACATAAACGCTGGAGCCTGTTTGTGCTCACAGAGCTCGGCTAAAAGAGTGCACAGTGTACGGCCACAGAACGCTACCCCAAGGACACGGGGTTAGAGTCCCACTAGGCCCACTGAGCGCGCGGCATCGCTGCCATGAGCACTGCTAAAGACGCTGGCAGTGGAGTGTGGAGCACGAGCACTGAGGCGTGCTGGGTCACTGGTGAAGACCAACACAAACCCTGTGCTACCTACACCTAAGCCTGGGCGCTAGCAGGCTAGGCTGCACAACACATGCATACCAAGGGTAGGGGTTTCATAATGAGTCAGTCACCAGATACATTCATACGTCCATACATCTCTCACACCTTATAGTCTGTAAATACAGTCTGATCCTAGCGCATGGGCGAGCGGCCATGCGAACCTTTTATGGCCACGGGCGTCCGGGACCTTCCTGGCTTCTTGGATGGGCCAATCCGAACACGAGCAGGACCTGAACACGTGACCCTCGATCTCCAATGGGAGATCACTCCATGGGCATGCTCAGTGGCCCGACATGAGGACTTAGTCCCTGGAGAATCTCGCTGCTGAGCAGCCTGCATTGTCATAGCTGTGCCAGAGGTGGCAGCAGCAAGCAAACCCACGGAGTTGGCCTGGGCAGAGCGCCGGGACCAACGAATCTGCTGAGCAGGCTCCACTGTGGCCGAAGAAGAATGGGAGACCGCTGGGTGCAAGGCTCTGTATTCCTGCTGTGCAGTGGCAGGAACCCAATGCCTAACACTAGTGTGACCACACTTAGAATACTGTGTACAGTTCTGGTCTCCGGTGCATAAGACATAGCGGAACTGGAGCAGGTGCAGAGAAGAGCGACCAAGGTTATTAGGGAACTGGGGGATCTGCAATACCAAGACAGGTTATTACACTTGGGGTTACTAAGTTTGGAAAATTGAAGGATTATGGGTGATCTTATTACAATGTATAAATATATGCGGGGACAGTACAAAGACCTTTCTAATGATCTTTTTATTCTTAGACCTGTGACGGGGACAAGGGGGCATCCTCTACGTCTGGAGGAAAGATGGTTTAAGCATAATCACAAACGCGGATTCTTTACTGTAAGAGCAGTGAGACTATTGAACTCTCTGCCATATGATGTTGTAATGAGTGATTCCCTACTAAAAGAAGGGACTGGATGCCTTTCTTGAAAAGTATAATATTACAGGGTATATACACTAGTTTCTTTGATATTGCATTGATCCAGGGGGCTAGTCTGACTGCCGTATGTGGAGTCGGGAAGGAATTTTTTTCCCCAATGTGAAGCTTACTGTTTGCCACATGGGTTTTTTTTGCCTTTCTCTGGAGCAACATGTTAGGGCAAGTTAGGATAGGATATGGGTTGAACTAGATGGACTTAAAGTCTTCCTTCAACCTTAATAACTTAATAACTAAGTTACTATGTTATTGGTGCCGGGTATTGAGACGAGAGACTCGTGTGAGTTTCTCACATTGCAGTTGCAAGTGTGACCCCTGCCTAATGTGAATTGGATGCTTAAAGTGACTTTGTCCTACTTGTTTTATCTCAATCTCCACATGCCCCAATCTTCTGTGATTGACAGCTCTGGCTTCATAGAGCCAGAGAAGGCTGGAGATAGATGGAAAATAAGTAGGTGGGAAGGTGAACTTAAATGTTTGGCCTCACCAAGGGTACTATCACGCTTACCCTTATCTGCAGGAGGGTAGCGTGACCGGTCAGCGGTCCCGGCGTCGGTGTAGGAACTCGGACCACGGGGCTGTCAGCAGCACAGGCTGGAAGGTCGCAGGACCTGTGGAGGGGGCGGAGCGCTTGCAGAAGCACTCAAGCTGTAGGACCTAGCACCACGTGACCTGTGATGTCAGAGGGGGGCGGAGCTTATCGCAGGGATGCTGAAGTGACAGGCAGAGGGCTCAGAGAGCCAGGAGTTTATACAGTAGCGATGGTCGGGCAATCCAGAAGTCATACACAGGAGAATCAATGCGGTACAGAGTCAGGAAGAACAAGAATGGTCAGGGAAGCAGGAGGTCAGGCATGGGTCGGGCTGCACGGTACAGAATCAGAAAGTTAGAGAGTAGTCTAGGGGAGCCAAAGGTCAGAACACGGGTCGGGCTGCACGGTACAAAATCAGAAAGCCAAGAGACAGAAACCAAAATCCAGACCAGGTCATACACACCACAATCACGGAAAAAGGCGAGAGGCACTTAGCAAAGGCAGGGTCGGACACACTCAGGTATGAAGTATAAACGACAGGGAAGGTTGCTCGCCTGTGGCCATAAATACCCTCCCTGAGACCGAAGAGAGGCTCCAACCATTAACCCTTCGCTTGTCAGACCAAAATTCCAGATACCATGACATTAACCCTTTGCTTGACAGACCAAAATTCCAGATACCATGACAGGTACGCTGAGTGCCTGGAATTGGTTTGAGCCGTCCTTTTGTGTTGAGAGACTCCTTTTGTGGGAACCTGTCATGTCACATGGAGTTAATCTGCAGGTTAATAAGGAGCCCCACCGCAGTACTGAAAGCATAGCATCAGGAGAAAATAAACTTGTGTTACTCCTGATAGCCTCCAGCTTTCAGTCATGCAGGCATTCCCTGAGCAATTACAGTCACCGCTCACAAACGAGCAAGCCCCGGCACTAACTGACAACCAGCTCTGTACTCATACAATGCAGAGCCGGCTATCACTCAGGGCATGGTTACAGCTACCACTCTCAGTGCTGTGAGCTTTGACTGTAATTGCGCCGTCATGCTTGTATGACTAAAAGCCTGCTGCTACCGGGAGAAATAACGAAAAATAAAATATATTTTCTCTGTAGTGTCACTCCTTCAGTACTGTGGCCGGGTAACTTAATAATGCTAGTAACCTGCAGATTAACCCTATAATTGCAGGTTAATAATGTTATTGGACCTGACAAACTCGCTTTAAACAAATTTACCTTTCTGCAAGTCACTGTGAGCTAAAGATCCTGGAAACCTAAACTGATACATTGTAACAAACCATAGTGGCAGGAGCAAGATCAATACTCCTGGTGTCTTTTATTGTCAGTAAGAATTGCCTCGCCTTCCTGTATCATTGCAAATAGTGATGAGAGAGCATGCTCGTGTCCTATTTGAGTATTTTCGGCGTGCTTGGAAAAAAAAATGCTCGACTCGCCGCAGCTGTTTCACAGCCTCAACACATGCAGGGATTGCCTGTTTGCTAGAACACTCGCTTATCACTAATTTCAAAACATTACTTTTTTTATTTGTGTACCCAATATCCCATACCAAAGTGAATTAGCAAGTTGATTAATATTTTATTTAAAAAAGAATATAATCAATATTAGCGTAATCATCAATAACACAGTAGCTGGCTTGTCACACAACCTAAGGGCTCTTTCTTGCACCATTGTTTTGATATGTGTGCTATCCATTATTTTTAAGGGTATATCGTGGACCCATTATAGTGAATGTATCTTTTCACATGTCTTTTCATTGCGGACCCACTGTCCACAAAAAATGGTATGTGTTTCAGATTAAACTCACTAATGAAAGTTAATAACCCCTTGAAAAAAAATGGATAGCACATGGATGTCATCAGCATGCTGTCTGTATTTTATTGTTTAGTGACAGGAGAAGTAAGACATTTTTTTTTCTTCATGCAAGATGAACAGATGCAACAAGGAATGTAATAATTGACATATGGACCAAAAATGGATTCTGAACACTAAAAAAAACCTGACTATTTTTCATGTATAAGAAAAACTGGAGTGTGAAACCAGCCTAATTGTGAAATGGGCTACACCTAATAAAGACAATAGGAGTCCATCATAAACCTATACCAGAACTGGAGATTACAAAGAGAAAAACTATAACTGAAAAATGCATACCTGCTCTGCGCTTTGCAGCCAATCCTCATTTTCGCTTACTAATAATGATAAAATACTGACCCAAAAACTGAGGCATAGCTAGGGTTTTGGTTCAGGGAGGCAAAACTTCCGAGTGGGCCCCTAACCAGGTAACCTTGATTATAACTGGGTGACTCACCCTAATAGTGGAGGAGAACCTCAGCAGATGACTGCGCTGTTGCTGAAAATAATCTCTATATAAAGACCAATATTGATATTACCGCCATATGGTCAGTGGTAGATACCAGTCTTATAGAACATATAAGAGATCACAGCACAGTTAGGCTACTTTCACACATCAGGTTTTCGGCGTCAGGCGCGATCCGGCGTCGTGCCGGAATGCCGGATCCGGCAAATGTTTTGTAAAACCTGATGTGCCGGATCCGGTTTTCTGCCGGATCCGTCTTGTTCTTGACAGACAAAACCGGATCCGTCTCATATGGTTCATCCGTTTTTCTATCCGTTTTTCGACGGATTACGCCGGATCCGGTTTTTAAAATTGACCCTTGTGGCCTTCCGAACGGGATTGGCTACTGGAAAACTATATATAGCATGTTCCTACAGCCCTTCTTTGACAGGTTGTAGAGGAGAAAGTGCAGGTTGGAGAGAAGAGCAAGTTACTGGCGAAGATGGATGTTGTCATTGGAAATATTTTGAAGAATTTGGCGGATTTTATAGCGGAGGCGAATCGTTTGAGGGTGATTGTTCTGGAGAAGGAGAGAGCGAGACAGCAGCGCATCAGGCATCGTAGACGACGTTTGTGGATCCACCCCATCACAGCCAAGAGAATGACGCGTGGGGTCTATTTTACACTCTGCATGGACCTTCGACGAAACCCGGATAAATTTTTTGGATATGTTCGGATGAAAATGGAGAATTTTGATTACTTGGTGGAGCGCATTGCACACCTCATAAGAAAAGCGGACACCTATTGCCGCTTCTCTGTTTCACCCGCAGAGCGTCTGATGGTGACTTTAAGGTAAGCCACATTTATTGGATGTGATCGCATCAGAGCACACTTTCACTGCAATCTTGTTGGTGGTAGTTTGTATCTCCAAGTGTTATAGCTCAGTTTTGGTATGTAATGCTGTGATTTAAAACTATTTATTGTTTTTTAATTCCCCACAGATTTCTTGCAACTGGAGAATCCCTTTCGTCACTGCATTTCCAGTACAGACTCGGGATTTCCACCATATCTGGAATTGTGAAGTACACATGCCGTGCACTGTGGGACTCCTTAGCTGAAGAGTTTTTACCAGAGCCCACAACAGAGAGGTGGATTGAAATTGCTGACAAGTTTCAACAGATATGTCAGTTTCCCAACTGCTTGGGCGCTGTGGACGGGAAACATATCCGCATTGTAAAGCCAGCCGGATCGGGATCGGAATATTTCAATTACAAGAAATATTTTTCAATTGTCCTCATGGCCATCGCTGACGCGGAATACAAATTTATTGCGGTTGATATTGGGGCCTATGGCCGCTCCAATGACTCTCAAGTTTTCAAACTGTCTGCCATGGGGCGTAAACTGTATGGAAACACCTTCCAGTTCCCACCCCCAGACCGCTGCCGCAAACATCTGGTCCACCTATGCCATTTGTCTGTGTAGGGGATGAAGCCTTCCAGCTGTCAGAACACCTTTTGAAACCATACTCTAGCAGAGGATTGACAAGACCAAAACGCATTTTTAATTACCGCCTCACAAGAGCAAGAAGAATGGTTGAATGTACCTTTGGTATTCTGACAGCCAAATGGCGGGTCCTATTGACTGCGATCAACCTCAAGACAGAAACTGTGGACGAGGTGATCAAAGCTTGCGTGGTACTCCACAATTTTGATATCTGCAAGGAACCCATTTCCATTGAGGACACCTCTGAAGAAACCACCTTGCAAGATTACCATGACATTACCACTAGAAGTTCTGTGACGGTTTCAGTAATGAGGGACAATTTTGCACTATACTTTATGTCACCTCAAGGCAGAGTACACTGGCAGGATGACAGAGTGTGAAAGATTTGTGCCCTAACCAAACTTGTGTACCTTCTGTACCAACAGTATATACCTTTGCCAACCAAAGTTGGCTATCTTGTCATGGTCTCTATTTTTAGCTTTAGGCCACAGGTGTGTACCTGGTTGTGTTTTATGCAAAGTATTTCACCTTTTAACAAAAGTTGTGTACATTGTTAGGAAATCACCAACAATAAACACAACTTTTCAGGTGAAATACTTTGCTTCAAACACAACCAGGAACACAACTGTGGCAAAAAGCTAAAATTTACCCACAGTTATATACCTGGTTTTGAATACCTTTTTACCTTTTAAATACCCTGTATTTAACCTTTTTTTAAACATATTTCGCCGCAGAAAGAAATGACAGACAACCAGTGTAAACAATAATTTAACTTTTATTTAAAATATTTTTTTTTTGTAAACTGTTTTTAAAGTTAAAAAAACTTTTTTAATAAAGGTTTGAAACCAACCAAATGGGCATTTTTATTACAAAAAAAACATTATAACTTGGTGTAGTGTGGGGTGGAAATACTGCTGGAGGGGCTGCGGGACACTTCGACAATGGGAGTGTGGAGAGAGGACTGGGATCGTGGTGGGGAAGGAACAGTTAGAGGTGATGGTGTGGAAAAAGCTACAGAATGGGTGGACATGTGGGAGGCAGAAGAGGTGGTGGGCGGTGGAGTGGAGGGTTGGGCAGGGACTGTAGGAGCAGATGATGTTGATGGAAAGTTGTATGGGGAAGGAGTTTGGTACGGGGAAGGAGTTTGGTACGGGGAAGGAGTTTGGTACGGGGCAGGTTGCTGGAAGTGGGGAGATGTCTGGTACTGGGGAGGTTGCTGGTACTGGTGAGGTTGCTGGTATGTAATAGGAGGGGGAGGATGGAAAGTGGCTGGAGGGGGTGCAGATGTAATAGGAGGGGGAGGATGGAAAGTGGCTGGAGGGGGTGCAGGTGGAGGAACTACAGTGGTGGGAGGTGGAGGTTGGGAGGTAACCTGCTGTAGAGCACCGTGGCACGAATGCATTACATGCATCTGCTGGGTAGGAGATAGTGTTGCCATGCGCTCCACAACAGACCTGAAAAAGGTGTGGTTTGGCAAAGATCTTGCTTCTGAATGCATGGTTTGCAGAAGTGTCTTCAACTCCAGAATGCTGGAGTTGATCTGCTGAAAGCCTGCGGAGATTTGCTCTGACAAGACTTTTAGACAGTTCTGGAAAGATGCATTCAGATGCAAGAACTCAGGCGCATAACTCTTTTCCTGACCCCTCTGCCGCTGCCGCCCAGTACCCGCAGGTGTACTAGAGGTGGCAGGGGCAGAAGGGTGGGGTAAAGGGAAAGCGATCTCCTCACCAGCAGCTTCATGTAATGTAGGCGGCCACGATGCTCCTGTGCTGGTGGATGGGACAGATGGGTCGAATGTGTGGGAAGGCTGGGAAGGTGCAGATGTACCGGGGCGGTCGAAGTGTCCCTCGGTGCCGGTCTCCTCAGGGATCGCCTCAGAAGGGTCCAATTGTGCAGGCTCCCGAGTGCTGCTCACCGTGCTGTGGAATAAAGAGAAAAAAAAAACAATTAAAATAGTGACATGGTATGGCCTTGGCTGAAAAAAAAAAGTTACATCTAAACATTTTTTTGTCACATGTGGTGTGTAATATTTACCTTCTGGTGAGCATTGTTTCCCGGAGGAACGACAGGGCTCGTGCGTACTTGTACTTGCTCCTGCGTCCTCCAGATCCACTCGGGGCCCGCATCTCTTTATTGAACTCCTTCTTGAAACGATCCCTCACAGACCGCCACCGCTTCACAATTCTCTCCCCTGAAACGAGAAAGGACAAAGTGGTTAGTATACAACATCAGTGTTTCCCAAACTCCAGTCCTCATGGTCCCCAGGGGTCATGTTTTCAGGATTTCCAAAGTAAATAGAAATCCTGAACACATGATCCGTGGGGACCACGAGGACTGGAGTTCGGGAAACACTGGTTTAAATCAAGCAACCGGTACTGTATATACTTACGCTCTTTAATCTGGGCCCGAGCTTCGAGGTCCTCCCAGCGGTCCACAAGGAGCGAACAGATTTCCTCCCAGAGTCATCGGGTAACGATAAGGTCAGCATGGCGGCAGTCAGCCATATTCCAGAGCGGCTCCCTTTCTCTGACGAGATCGATGAGGTGGTCCACATCGAGTCCTCCATCCTCACCGTCAGAGTCGGGAGCACGCTGTGAAGGCTGTTAAAGAAAATGACAAAAATAACATAATTAGCCTCCACAAAAGAAATGAAATAAAAAGTGCAAAAAAACAAAGCAAAAATATTTATACTTACACGCTGGTGACCGCCGCGTTGCTGTCGCCGACGACCCTGGGAGGCACTGCGAGGACCTCTTGGCCGAGCACCAGATTGGGAAGACTAGAGAAGAAAACAAAAAATGTTATGTCTTTGGATGTAGGCATTTGTTTGCTGTGTGTGGTCTGCAGAACATTGTTTTCTATGTGTTGTGTGTAGTGTGATGTTGTGTTTCTGCGTTTGATGCAAAAAACTTACCAATTGTGAGCCCACTCCAAGTGTCTGTCCACCCCTTCCTTCTTCTTCTGGGAGCTCCTCTTCATCTTGTGATTCCTGTTTTGAAATAAAAGGCAATTAATAGACATATATTACAGAGATGATGGATTTTGGAAATAAAAACTTACCGTCAAACGCTGACGATGCGAGGGAGGGCTCCCAGAAGATGATGTGCTGTGTTCCTGGTGGCCAGACTCCATGGCTGTGGGTGGTGTTCCAGCTGCTGCCATTGCTGCTGCTGCATCTATTGGGCGGCTGTTGAATAAAGAGAAACAAAGGGCCAATGAATATCTTGATATTCAATAGCCCTAGTTTGGAGGAATGGGGGATTTGATAATTACCGTCTCTCATCTGCTGCTGGACTCCCCTCCCGTTGTTCAGCATGCTGCTCCATTTGGGGTGGTGCTGATGGTGCTGCTGCAAATGTCTGCTGCCTTCTCCTGCTCCTGGTTCTTGGCTTGGGTGGCATGTTGGGTGTGGCTGAGGGTCCCACTGTCTTGCTTTTATATATGTCTTGTGGGCAGAGCTACTGAGCATGCTCAGACCAAAAAAACCGGATCCGGCCACCGGCGCTCATAGGCTTTCATTGTATGAAAAAGCCGGACACGCCGGATCCGGCGTGTCCGGCTTTTTCGCCGGAGACAAAAACGTTACAGTACCCGTTTTTTCCAGACGCCGGATCGTGTCACATTGCCGGATCCGGCGAAAATCGGATGAAACGCATGGCCATCCGGCTCGATCCGGCTCTAATGCAAGTCAATGGGGGGGAAACCGGATCCGGCATTGCATTTCGCCGGATCAGGTTTCTGTCAAAAGCGCCTTAGGCCTCTTTCACACGTCCGTGTCTCCGGTACGTTTGGTGACAGTTTTCACACGTACCGGAGACACGTACTCACGTAGAGTGTTTCCACTGACCGTGTGTCTGTGGGTAATGCACGCTGACATGTCCGTTTTTGGCCATCACAATGGACGGCACACACATTGATGTCCTCCGTGTGCACGGACGGCCGACGGGGAAGGAGCGCTACTGTAAGCACTGTTCCCCTGCGACAGGTGCGGGCTGCTATTCTCAGGCTGGTAAGTGGCCATGGATATGGGTCCCCCCAGCCTAAAAACAGCAGCTCACACCTGTGAGTTTTGCCGGGCTGGTTCAAAAACATAGGGGGAACCCATGTCGGGTTTTACATTTCATTCTCCTCTGATTGCCGGCAGAGCAGGGGAGAATGACAGTAGCGCTTCTTCCTCGGCAGCCATCCGTGTGGTACTGATGTGGCACACGGGTGGCACACAGTTGCCACCCGTGTGCTGCACGTATTACACACACGGACACATGGACACTGATATCTCCGGTACCATTTTTACCCGTACCAGAAATAGAACTGGTGAAAGGGGCCTTACAGATAGTGACTTAGAGCTGACGTCCTTTCTGATGGAATCGTTCACTTTTCATATCTTTTCCATCTGGCCCAGACCAACATGACGACGCCTCCAGCCAGGACTCGACTACAGAGAATACAACAAAGACACATTTCACATCTCACATTTTCAGCACTGTCCGAAACGGGACTATTCCCAACCTGCACAAACTCCTCATCCTGCTGATAACCCAATGCTGAATTGCTGCTTCCGTATGTGTCCCTATTACTTCACCTATTGTGTGGTTCTGTGTGACCTCTAAATTCTAAAGCAACCCTCTAGAAAATAGTAATGCCAGATGCAAGTGCCATAGAAAACAGTGCCCACTTTTGTCCCCTAAAAAGTAATATTGCCCTGTGTGCCCCTTTGACAGTCACAGTAACCTGAGTTTCCTTATAACAATAAGTGCCACCTTACATTTAATTATGTCTCAAGTCTCCCCCCTGTACAGCTCCACTATGCACAGTATGCTGCTCTCTTATACACAGTACAATGCCCTCTCACTGTATATATATACTGACCCCTTAATATCCCCCTAACTGTTTAATGGCTCCAACGCTGTATTATGGCCCCCTCACTGTAATCTCCACACTGTATGATGGCCCCCTAGAAAGCCTCCATATAGCATAATACACCACATAGTCCTCAATATAGTATAATGCACTCCCCATAGGTCCACCGTCTCCATATAGTATAATATACTCTCCATAGGCAGACTCTATATAGTATAATGCACTTCCCATAGGCCTCCATATAGCATAATTCACGCCCCATAGGCCTCCATATAGTATAATGCACTCCCTATAGGCAGCCTCTATAATGTAATGCACCTCTATAGGCACCCTCTGTAGTGTAATGCACCCCATAGGCACCCTCTGTAGTGTAATGCACCCCCATAGGCACCCTCTGCAGTGTAATGCACCCCCATAGGCACCCTATGTAGTGTAATGCACCCCCATAGGCAGCCTCTATAATGTAATTCACCCCCCATAGGCAGCCTCTATAATGCAATGCACCCCCACAGGCACCCTCTGTAGTGTAATGAAACCCTATAGTCATCCTCTGTAGTATAATGCACCCCGATAGCCACCCTCTGCAGAATAATGCACGCCCTTAGCCACCTTCTGTAGTGTAATGCAGCCCTATAGCCACCCTCTATAGTATAATGCACCCCATAGTGTGACGTCCATCCACGAATCTGGGCTGCAATAGGGACAGCACCCCGAGAAACCCCGAGACCCTTAACCCCTATACAGGGATCTGGAATTGTAGCAAGGCCCAGGGGGTGGCTGTCTAGAGGAGCAGTGGGCCAGAGCAGGACGGTCGCCAAGGGAAAAAGGCAGGGAACCAAAAACGTAGACAGAAATTGGGAGAGCAGCGGAGGTACCGAATCGGCAGGCAGTGGCGGAGTAAACAGTCCAGGCCAAGGTCACAAAAACGGGAGAGTGACAAAGGTGCAAAAACGGCAGGCAGTAGCAGAGTCGAATATCCAGGCCAAGGTCACAAACCAGGAAAGTAGCAGAGGTACAAAATCGTCAGGCAGTAGAGGGGCCAGAAATCCAGGCTGAGGTCAGAGTCAAACAATAGCAAATCACACAGGTAGCACACAGGGGAACAAAGAATATATCCGGCGGCTTGCAAGACCAGTCCCAAAGTATTTGAGGGATCAGGCCATCCCTCACAGGTTCCCGGACTGATGATATCATCAGGACCGCCCCCAGGACCAGGCCAGATGGTGATGCACCAACCCCTTCATGACTGACAGAGGAGCGGAGCCTGCGTCCACCAGATGCCTGCGCAGGAGCCCCTTCTCTGTTGCCGCCATCACTCGGGGGCAAACCACGGCATCTCCCAGTGGCCGAGGCAGGAACAGCAGGCCCCGAGTCAGACGGCGACGTGACAGTCCGGGGCCTCCTGGTGGCCGAGGTCGGGACAGCAGGCCCCGAGTCTGATGGCGACGTGACAGTACCCCCCCTCTAAGAGGGGCCTCCGGACCCTCAAAACCTGGTTTGTCAGGGTGAAGTGTTGTGAGTTCATTTTCCCCTTCGTCACTGAGGTCTGGTGAACTCCCTATTCTGGTAAAGGAAGGTAAAGAGCCTGATTATCAGGCACCTGAGCCTAATGAGGATGACTGGCTGAGTGGAGTCACGGACTGGATATAAGGCTGCCGACGCCCTTCTGCCCTGCGGGTGATTTCTCTGTGGACTTCTAGGACACCAGTCTGATTCCTGCTCCTCTAAAGCTAAGTTTTCTGCTTTGCCTGTTAGCATTTGTGTTTTGTTTTTGTTTTCCTTGCTTTTCTGGATTCTGCCATTCCCTGCTGGGGTGAGCTGAATCTCCTTTTGCCTGTTGCTCTGTCTTCAGAATATTCCTGAGTACTGACATAGCTTTTTTGAAGCCTAGGGTCTTCAGGGCCTTTTTCACTGTCAGTCTGTTGGCTCTTATTTTCATAGGGTTTTTCACGGATTGCAGACAGCAGCCTTCCTGTCCTTTCCTATCTAGTTAGCTTGGGCCCCGTCTTTGCTCAGTCTATCTTTCTGTCTGTGTTAGTGTTTTCATCTTGCTTCACCGTCATTATATGTTGGGGGCTGCCTATTGCTTTGGGGTCTGCTCTGGGGCAGTTTAGATTTCCCCTTTCTTTCTTTAGGCCTATTTAATTCTCCGGCTGTGATCGAGGGGTCTAGGGCATCGTAGGAACCCCCCACGGCTACTGCTAGTTGTGTTGATAGGTTCAGGGGTCTGCAATCCGATAGCTGCCAACTTCTCTGGTTTTCTGGACTTAGCTAGCATTTCTGTTTTTGCCTCCTATGGTGACTCAATCATAACAATGAAGGAGATGAAATCTCCTAATTAATGATTTGGCATGGATGTCCCCCACGGGGACCCAGGACCTCTCCTCCGGGCCGTAGCCCTTCCAGTGTACAAGATACTGTACGGACCCTCTCACAAGGTGGGAGTCAAGGACACCCTGGACTTCATACTCCAAGGTACCCCTGACTGAAACAGGAGGAGGACGGGACTGGACAGGATGAATTGGGGAGCGGTACAGCTTGAGGAGAGATTTATGGAACACGTTGGGAAATTTGAATGACTGATGGAGTTTTAAATGGAAGGCTACCGGGTTAATCACCTCTATAATTTTGTATGGACCAATAAGTCTGGGACCCAGTTTGGCAGACGACACTTTAAGCTTGATGTTTTTGGTGGAGAGCCAGACCTTGTCTCCAACTCCCAGGTGCGTTCCCTTAGATCGCCGTCTGTTCGCAGCCAAAGCCTGTCTAACCTGGGCCCCTTTCAAGTTCGAATTTACCTCAGACCAAATCGTTTTTAAGCGATGTATATTTTTCTCTACCCCAGGGAGCTCAGACATCCTGGCCGAGAATGAACCAAAGCGCGGATGCAGTCCATGTTTGCAGAAAAAGAGGGTAGCCTTAATGGAGTCCTGGTACCGATTATTTAGGGCAAACTCAGCTAATGGCAGATATTTCACCCAATCGGACTGATGTTCTGACACATAACAGCGAAGGTATTGCTCCAGAGCCTGGTGGGAATGCTCAGTTTGACCACTGGTTTCAGGGTGGTAGGCCGAGGAGAAGGACAACTCAATACCAATGCGTTTGCAGAACGCCCTCCAGAACTTTGAAATGAACTGGGTACCCCTGTCGGACAGAATATTGACTGGAGCACCATGCAGACATACAACATGCACAATGAACAGTTTACTCAAAGTTTCAGAGTTAGGTAACCCCGACAGGGGGACAAAATGACACTGTTTGCTGAACCTGTCCACCACCACCCAGATACACGTTTTCCCATCTGAGGATGGCAGGTCCGTAATGAAGTCCATGGAGATGTGGGTCCATGGACTCTCAGGGGTGGGCAAGGACTGGAGCCAGCCGGCAGAGCGATTATGGGGGGACTTGGCGTAGGCACAGACTTCACACGCTAAAACATTGTCTTTACAGTCCTTAACCACTGTCGGCCACCAAAAATTCCTAGTTACCAGTCTGGTGGTATTATTGAGACCAGGATGACCTGCCAGAACAGAGTCATGTGATTCTTTAAGAATTTGTAGGCGAACGTAGCCAGAACGAACAATTTTTTTGGGGGGCGTAGTGTCAGGAGCTTGCTCTGGGGACCTACGGATCTCCTCCAGAAGGTCCAAAGACACTGCCGACACAACGATCCAATTGGCCAATATCAGGACTGGTTCACAGTCCTCGGCTTGTGAGGGGCAAAAACTGCAAGAGAGGGCATCGGCCCTCACATTTTTAGTACCAGGGCGGAAGGTGATTATGAAATCAAACCTAGAGAAGAACAAGGCCCACTTTGCTTGTCTAGGATTTAGTCTTTTAGCTGACTCCAGGTAGGTCAGGTTCTTGTGATCAATAATTACAGTGATCTTATGTTTGGCGCCCTCGAGGAAGTAGCGCCATTCCTCAAAGGCCCATTTAATTGCCAATAGTTCCCGATTACCTATATCATAGTTTTTCTCAGTGGAAGAGAATTTGCGGGAAAAAAAGCACATGGACGAAGCTGAGTGAGGGATGCAGTGCCTTGCGATAGCACTGCTCCCACTCCGACTTCAGAGGCATCTACTTCTACAATAAATGGGTGGTCCAGATCAGGCTGAACCAAAATCGGGTTGGCCACAAAGCACTCCTTTAGCATAGAAAATGCCTGAATTGCCTCAGGGTTCCAATTGGCCACGTCTGCCCCTTTCTGGGTCAAATCCGTGAGTGGTTTGGCAATTTCTGAGAAACCCCTGATGAACTTGCGGTAGTAATTAGCAAACCCTAAAAATCGCTGCAGCGCTTTTAGCGATTTGGGTTGTACCCAAGCTTTAATAGGTTGGATCTTGGCAGGATCCTTGCGGAACCCTTTGCCTGAGACCATGTACCCTAAAAACTGTACCTCCTCAGCAAAAAAAAACACAATTCTCTAGTTTAGCAAACAAGGAGTGTTCTCGCAGTCTCTGTAGCACAGAACAGACGTGTTGAGCGTGTGTCACAGGGTCAGCAGAGTAAATCAGAATGTCATCCAAATACACGACGACATACACTCCACAAATGTCTCTGAAAATATCATTAACAAAGTTTTGAAACATGGCAGGTGCGTTACTGAGTCCGAACGGCATTACAAGGTACTCAAAGAGGCTAAGGGGTGTATTAAAGGCAGTTTTCCACTCATCCCCCTCTCTTATGCGGACCAGATTATATGCCCCCCGGAAGTCAAGTTTAGTAAACCAACGGACTCCCATTAGCTGATTAAAAAGATCAGAGATGAGTGGAAGCGGATACTGGTTCTTTATAGTGATTGCGTTTAATTCCCGGTAATCAATGCAAGGTCTGAGACCCCCATCTTTCTTCTCCATAAAGAAGAACCCGGCCCCAACTGGTGAAATGGATGGTCTAATAAACCCTTTTTTTAAACTGTCCGCTATATAGTCAATCATGGCCTGACGGGCATCCGGAATCAGGTCTATAGGGCAATCATACTCTCTATGTGGGGGTAACTTCTCAGATTTTACAATAGAAAAAACATCCTCATAGTCTCTGAAAGCAAACGGTATGAGGGGTTTTTTAACCTTAACTTGGTTTACTGCTAATGATATGCAGTTATCCTGACACTGCGAACTCCAGCGCACAACATCACCCAGGTGCCAGTCCATGACAGGATTGTGCTAGCGTAACCATGGCATTCCCAAAATAACTGCAGCAGATAAATTATCCATCACAAATAATGACATAAGTTCGGTATGTAATGTTCCCACAGACATAGCAATTTTGGCCGTAACAAATTTAAACCCCTCCTGAATAATAGATGTGCCATTGGTAGCCGTGGTTTTAATAAGGGCTTTAAGCCTTAGCAGCGGTACACCAAGATTCCTAGCAGCCAAAGAATCCATAAAATTTCCTTCAGATCCACAATCCACATAAGCTTTTAAACACAGAGATTTCTGACCAAATGAAAGAGAGATGGGCAATAAAACTTTAGCCGCAACTGTGGGCAGTACCTGAGCAACCCTAGCCAGAGCTGCCCAGGGGCAGATGTCCCAGGAGTGTGGATCTCTGACGTTCAGCTTTCTTCCTGAAATCTCCAGACTGCAGCATGCTTGTTCAGGAAGATGGGAGTGATCCTCCAGGCTGTGCACTGAATCAAGTAACAGGTGTTTAGGCCAACAATCAGCTCAGGCAGGAGAAGAAGGAAAAAAAAAAAAGTTCAGGGAGACTGCTTTTGTATATGTTGAATATATACAAGAAGCAGTTTTTTTTTTGTAGCCGGATATAATGTGACGTCCGTCTGAGAATCTGGGCTGCAATAGGGACAGCACCCCGAGAAACCCCAAGACCCTTAACCCCTTATACAGGGATCTGGAATTGTAGCAAGGCCCAGGGGGTGGCTGTCTAGAGGAGCAGTGGGCCAGAGCAGGACGGTCGCCAAGGGAAAAAGGCAGGGAACCAAAAACATAGACAGAAATCGGGAGAGCAGCGGAGGTACCGAATCGGCAGGCAGTGGCGGAGTAAACAGTCCAGGCCAAGGTCACAAAAACGGGAAAGTGGCAAAGGTACAAAAATGGCAGGGAGTAGCAGAGTCGAATATCCAGGCCAAGGTCACAAGCCAGGAGAGTAGCAGAGGTACAAAATCATCAGGCAGTAGAGGGGCCAGAAATCCAGGCTGAGGTCAGAGTCAAACAATAGCAAATCACACCGTAGCACACAGGGAAACCAAGAATATATCCGGTGGCTTGCAAGACCAGTCCCAAGGTATTTGAGGGATCATGTCATCCCTCAGAGGTTCCCGGACTGATGATGTCATCAGGACCGCCCCCAGGACCAGGCCAGATGGTGATGCACCAACCCCTTCATGACTGACAGAGGAGCGGGGCCTGCATCCACCAGATGCCTGCGCAGGAGCCCCTTCTCTGTCGCCGCCATCATTCGGGGGCGAACCACGGCGTCTCCCAGTGGCCAAGGCAGAAACAGCAGGCCCCAAGTCAGATGGCGACGTGACAGTCCGGGGCCTCCTGGTGGCCAAGGTTGGGACAGCAGGCCCCGAGTCTGACGGCGATGTGACGGTCCGGCGCCTCCTAGTGGCCGAGGCCGGGACAGCAGGCCCCGAGTGTGATGGCGACGTGACACATAGCCACCCTCTATAGTGTAATGTAGCCCCATAAACTAAATACTCACCTCTCTTCCTCCTGGTTCATGCACTGCTTCAGCTCATCATTGACTGCAGGCACCGAATACCTACGCCATCGCGCCCACTGTCAGTGTCAGTGATGTCAGACGCTGACAGGGGGATGATGGGAGAGGGAGCGTAAATCACTGTTGTCAGTTGTATCAGCATCTAGCCAATACAGCTGAACATGTGATGTGGGGCCTGAACCTGCGATAAGGGGAGGGGATCACTGCTGGCACTGCTCAGGGGCCCATAGCAGCTGGGCAGCAGTGCAGGGAGATCGATTCTCCCTGCACTGCCGCAGAATGTAACTGTATAGGTGCGCTGTGCACGCCAATACAGTTACAGTAGCGTAGCTCCGGGTGGGCCCCCTAGGAGTGCGGGGCCCTGGGCGACCACCCCCTCTGCCCCGCTGGTAGCTACACTACTGCCCAAAAATGCTGATGTGTGAATAAGGCATTCCTTGTGCCATCATGCAAAGGTTTCTGTAAGGTCTCATTCATAGGTTAGTTTTTGACATCCACATTATATTCTATTGGACTATTTACCTGTCAATTTTTTTATTCAAGCCAATTTTCAACATTGAATCGAGATTTCCCACTTCGGTCAACTCATGGGCTGAACTCATTCATTCAAAAAAATAAATGGGTCCACTGATTGGTTACTAGAAGAAGCTAGGAAAATCTCCATCAGATTTTTTTGGCATACTGGGGAAACAGATGACACACGGATGGTAAAAACAGACGCATGGACTCGTGGTCGGTCAAAAATGGGTGAAAATGTGTTCATTTTTTGTTGATAAAAAATCCAGACGAGTAAATTGGCCCTTAGGCTGGTTTCACATTAGCGCATTTTCAGCGCGCGCACGGCCGGGGGTAGCTCCGCCCCCGATCCGGCTCTCTGCCCGGTGTGCCCGCCCCTTCCTTGTAGCGCCGCCTCCTAGCGGACAGCGGCGCCTGCGATCGGCGCACCCTATCTTTAGCATAGGGTGCGCCGATCGTGCGCAGGCCGTGCGCTAGTTGCGCTTTGACCTGCGCTGCGCACTTTTGACGGTGCGCCGTGCGCGCCAAAATCAAACTTTTCGGATTTTGGTGCGCACGGCGCACCGTCAAAAGTGCGCAGCGCAGGTCAAAGCGCAACTAGCGCACGGCCTGCGCACGATCGGCGCACCCTATGCTAAAGATAGGGTGCGCCGATCGCAGGCGCCGCTGTCCGCTAGGAGGCGGCGCTACAAGGAAGGGGCGGGCACGCCGGGCAGAGAGCCGGCTCGGGGGCGGAGCTACCCCCGGCCGTGCGCGCGCTGAAAATGCGCTAATGTGAAACCAGCCTTAGTTGATGATTGGCATCCAATTCATTCGGCAGCTGTCACTCACCCACTACTGTTTTACTTAGTGGGATGTAAGATTAGGGGGTTCTATTTATATCGTAGGAAGCTTTGAAAATGATATATGTTAAGCTCTATTATGTCCTATTAATGAAAGAGTTAATAAAAGAAAGGAACGTTTACTTCTCTTCTGGTAAGAGATATGTGTAACTGGCAAGTTTATACGTGCAACTATAAACAAAGAGAGAAAGAGGGCAGCATTTATGCCTCGGTGACATTTTGGAAATGATTCAGGGATCTGCACTTTCTATAATTGGAACAGATACATCACTCTTGTCATCTCAGCATAACACATAAGATCACAGAGAACTATGCTGAGAGATGCGTTTACGGTAATATGGTGATTTTTTTAACATGTGTTTACAGTAATTGTAATTTTATATGTTTATTTGCATTTTCACATATTTCCATTTGTTTAGCATAGTTTATTTGTAATGGTGCCTTGTCTATATTTTTCCTGACAGTTATTGTCTGGTTTATTCTACAAATCTGGTGTCACTCAATGTGACTGCAGTCTTTTGAATTCTCACATTGCACGCACTGTGTGCTGTTTGGATTCTCCGCTGCCGCATTGGAAGAGGAAGAAGCATGATGGCAATTATGCACTTTGCATACATGAGGTCACATGTCAAGTAGACTGTATCCTGCCTTGCTCAATGCAAGTGTATTGAGCGAGGCTGGATACAGTCTAGTCGGAATGTGGCCGGGAGTCTGCAAATTGCATACATGTTGACAAATGACAGCTCAATACTGGCACTGAACAATCCTCACAGCGTGCACTGCGCGTGATGTGGGGATTCACAAGTCTGCAGTCACACAGACTTATCATTTATGACTGGACAAAGCCTTTAAGTGACAACCCCAGGTCTCGACATATGCCCTTAAACAGGCAAACCATTTCAAAATTGAAGCAGGCCAAAAAGAAATAAAGAAAGCTGCAACCAGCCATAGATTTATTTCACTTGTAGTTGCCACTGCAGATGAGGTGATCTTTGCAAGGGTCTGTACAGGTGCCACCATTCTCTAAGGTCCCTATTCCATGATAGGACTAATAAAAGAGATGGTCTTCATGAAACAAGCATTTTAACAAGTTCTGCTCAGGTCTGAGTAGACTATTTAGTGATTGTACCGTATAATTCACAGTCACTTTTTGCACTGATTTGTGTAATAGCTGGCAACTAACATCTGTAAGCAGATCTGTAAACCAGATCCTTCTGCTCCCCCTTTCAAATATACATTTTGGCTATGTGCACAGAGTTTTTTGCCTCTGCGGATTTTGTAGTGAAAACCGCAGATAAATCCGCAGGACTAAAGTCCTGAGGTTTATCTGCGGTTTTGCCTGCGGTTTGAGGCTGTGTGCACACGATGCAGATTTGCAGCGGATCCGCAGCGGATATTACCGCGCAGAAACGTTGCATATCCGCATTGTGATGTACAGTAGCCTTAAAATCAATGTAAAAAAAAAACGCTGTGCAGACGCTGCGGATTTTTCCGCGCGGTTTTCCCGCGGTACAAAATCCGCAGCATGTTACTTCTTTTGTGCGGTTTTCCATCTCCCCTGTCACCAAATCCGTAGGGGGAAATCCGCGATGGAAAACCGCACAAAAAACGCATGAAAACCGCATGAAAAATGGAAGAAATCCGCAGGAAAAATGCAGGTCATTTGACCTGCGGATTTCTTCCATTCTGCGCGGAAAAATCCACAGGGCCAAAAAGTACGTCTGCACTCAGCCTTACACCTCATAATGGATGAGGTGTGAAACTGCAGCGTTTCTGCACTAAAGAATTGACATGCTGCAGACTGTAAACCGCAGCAAAACCGCGCGGAAAAATCCGCAGCATGTGCACAGCGATTTTTAATTTCCATAGGAAATAAAGGTACTGTACAACGCAGCAGAATCTGCTGCGGACTCGCAGGTGCAGAAACGCTGCAGAACCGCACCAGAATCCGCACCATGTGCACATAGAGCTAATGGCAGTGTATCAGCAATGTTACATTACTCGGCACCAGTTCCTTCATATGACTCTACAGTGTTAAAGAAAATAAATTATTTCTTTTAAATACAGTTATTTTCGTTACATGAAAAATAAGATGTTATGTTGGTTGGCTTCCCCAAAGAAACACTTTCCAAATGAATTTCACTGTTTACTTTGTTAACGCCTTCTCTAAGGATTATGACTCAGAGAGGAAAAGAGGATTTGTGGTGCATCAAATTTGTTAACTCCCTTGATTATAGGTCTAGCACATCTCACAAATTAATGAATATAATTGGAAATCCTGTAAAGTTATTCTGCCCCTTTTAAAGATTTTGCCCATCATAAACTTCGCCCAGTCACTAGTATAACTAGCGCAGTTATTGCCTGCAGCTATGACACGCACTATTGATGTGACATCACCACTGCACACCATCAACCACAGCAGGAGGAAGCGGACGAGAGGCAGCGCTGGAGCCGGGGAGGGCGAGTATCAGCTCTGCTTATTATTTTATACGTCTACAAGCCTTTGATTATTTTGGACAACCCTTTTAAAACTTTGATAGAATATAATACAGCAAACTTTCTTTCATAAATAATAAGAATAAAAAGGAGAAAAAAACAAATTAAGAATTACAATTCCATTGAAACATACAATTTTGAGTAAAGGACAAGTTGAAATGATGCACAGAATAGATTTGTTGCATAACTTAAGCAAATGGCAGCAGAGGGACCTCGTTGATTACTATGGGATCAGTGTGGTTCTATCATATGTCAATTTTTTAGAATGCAGAAAGAAAAGCTCTGCATGATGTGATTTTCTTTCCATTTTAAAAATGAACACATGGCGGGACCCAGACACATCCTATAACACTCAATACTTATTGTGTTTTGTTTTTGGAGAAGGGAAAAAAAAAATCAGCAAATTTGGCATTTATCAATGACTTTTTTATGTCTTTGGGGTTTGTTTATACCGTTTACCATGCAAGGCAAACATTTTTATGTGTATAGCTTAGAGCTTTAGAAACATGGAAGTATTACTTATGTTTAGATTTTTCTTTCATGCTTGCCTTTTTTTTATATAACAAAGCATGTTTGATGTAAAAAAGGTGATATTTAAATTTGTAGTTTTTTTTATACTTTTTACTTTATTTTTTTCATTATTAATTAGTTCCATTAGGGCACTTGAACACATATTGTTTTCACCACTGATTTACACTGCTTTTCTGCTTTGCATTCAGGGGTTCAGCGTGAATCCTCCTAAAAATGTGATTCAGATGATTTCCTAGACAATGTGTTATATAATACACTGCACTACTAATGTAGTATAGAGCATTTTATCTGCCTGTCAGAAGTCTACTGATAGGTAACCTATAAGACGCTGCCGATGGAAGTGTCCAATAGGCTTCTGCAATTGGCAGACTGTGAGGTCATTATTAAGCCTCTAGTCACTGTGACAACACAACGAATGTTTGCAAATGTTTCAAGCAGGTTGTAGTTGAAGTGGGTCCATCTATGAAATACTGTATACTATCAACCTTGGTTTGGCTAGCTCTGGAGAAGAGTCTTTCATGACTATGGAGATAATTGTGCCCTAAAGACAACCAGGGATAGGTCACACTGAGCTAAAATCCTGGCTGGGCCTATATACGAATCTTGTCAGGGCTACAATACATGTTGTTAGGTCTGTGAATATTGGAGAGGATGTAGTACAGGTCCGTTTTTTTGAGGGTCTGAAGTGTGCCATAGAGGCTGAGTTATGAAGTGTGTTAGACCAAAAAGATGAAAAAAGTACAGTAAAGAATGCTGAGGCTCTTGAAGTGAAGATCTAGAAAATCAGGAGTAAAACTCCCAGGGGATTGAGGCATGGCCCTTGACATTAGCCTAGAGCAAAAAAACATGTGGCCTTTGAGCGTAGAGTCTGGATACGGTGGAGTTAGGACTCTGAAAAGAACTACCTGTTGAGTAAATGTTGTCCTTCTGGAGAAAATGAGGGCATGAATTTAAAGGCTATACCTTTGTGCAATGCTCACCTCATGTGAACTGAAGCTGCCTAAATTATGTACCTTGGATAAATGTTGAAATCAAACAAGCTGTGTCAGAACGGATTATTGTGCTATTGTTACCTACAGTTGTGCTTAATAAAAGTTTGACAGTTTCAATTATGTTGGTACACATTTTTTTTTTAATGAGCAATGGACTTTTCAGTTTATTGAGCTTTGAGCAAGCCAGGGTGTCAGAGCAATGAGGTAGGCACCGGAGAGCGTAACAAAACACCCATATATAGGCCACTGAAAATCCCTTTGAAATACTCCGAAAAACCACTCCATAATTAACAAGTCAGTGTATGGTACGCAATTACTAAATCAAGATAAAAACACATTTAAAATTAAAAATTGGCTGCTCTGCTGGAAAGAGGTCTTATGCTATGGTAGCATAAGAAGGTTCTTTGTTATTCACTAAGCATTGCAATGGAGAACTGGAATCTTTATCTTTATCAAGTGTAAAAAACCAACAGGTAACACACCTGTATATGGAGATATTTATAGTCCAAAATGGGCACCAAGAAACCTAAAGTAACACTCAATGAGGGGTTAGGATTCAGACTAAAAAAGAGGGCAGGAAGACAGGGAAGAAATAAAATGTGCAGAGTAAGGCCGGAGTCACACTACAGCGAGATACGGCCGAGTCTCGCAGGTTAAAACCAAGCTCTGGCTCCAGGACTCCGGAGCGGAGCGTGCAGCTCCATGTATTGCTGTGCGGCTGCACACTCCGCTCCGGAGTGCCGGCGCCAGAGCTTGGTTTTAACCTGCGAGACTCGGCCATATCTCGCTGTGTGTGATCCCGGCCTAAAAGAAATAATATAAAGAGTTGATAGAACACTTAAGAAAAATGGAGAAAAAATGTGTCTAACTGAAGAAAATTAAGAGTTAGAAATATCAGTAATGAAAAATGGTTCAAGTGATGATTAATCCATTCACAACCTTGGGATTTTCTGCTTTTGAGTTATCATTTTTTGCTCTCCTTCTTCCTAGAGCCATAATTTTTTTTATTTTTCCACCAATTTGACCGTGTTAGGTTTTTTTTTTTTGCGGTATGAGTTGTACTTTTGAACGACCCCATTGATTTTACCATATAGTGGATTGGAAAACGGGGAAAAAAAATTCCAAGTGTAATGAAATTGCGAAAAAAGGTTTTTTTTTTACTATGTTCACTAAATGCTAAAACTGACCTGCCATTATGATTCTTCAGATCATTACGAGTTTGTAGATACCAAACATGTATAGATTCTTTATTATTTAAAAGGTGAAACAAAATTGCACAGTTTGTGAAAAAAAAAGAAAGGCGCCATTTTCTGAGACCTGTAGCGTCTCCATTTTTCAGGATGTGGGGTTGGGTGAGGTCTTATTTTTTGCATCTGAGCTGACGTTTTTATTCATATAATTTAGGGTTAGCAATGTTTTGATGGCCTGTAATTCTGGCGTTTTTTCTCTCGCTACACCGTTTACCAATCAAATTAATTATTTTTATATTTTGATAGATAGGTCGATTTTGAACATGGCGATACCAAATGTATATATTTTTTATTGTTTTATTTTGCATGGAGCACAAGGGGGTGGTTTGAACTTTTATATATATATATATATATATATATATATATATATATATATTTATATATTTTTAAAAACTATTTTTTTTTTTACACTTTTTACTTGCTTAAATAGTCCCTTAGAAGACTTGAAGCTGCAATCTTCTGAAAGTTGCAGGCTCAGCCCCAGAACCCGCTCCAAAGGGGGATACACAAACTATGACGTAACTATACATCATAGGTCGTGAAGGAATCGTGATTAGAACCTGGCAGAAGGATAAAATATAAAAGAGAAGGGGAGCACTAATATAAAGAGCAAAGTTAGTAAATGATAATGGAGAGTGGAGAAAACTAAAAGACAAGAATTGGTGAAGGAAGCAACAATGTGGAAATAAAAGAACCTGAACAAGACAAAAAAAAAAGTCAGTTGGTTAGGAGTGAATGTAAACAGGAGCTTGAGATGCAACACTGCAGAAGATGAGGACACAGCGTTAACTTAGCCAAAGATTATTTATTAGTCTAACACAGCAATTTGAATTTGGATACAAAATTAAGCAAGGTTAGCAGATTATTAGAGTGCAATAAAATGTTTTAAAATTTAAACGTAAGTCACTTCTTCGGACAGAAGCAGCCATAACACTTCTAACAATTAAACCCGATCATAAACTGTAAGGCACTAAACATTTACAGTAGATACTAGCGTCTCTATTCTATTACTCTATCCAATGGTGCATCACAGTCAGCCTTTGACCCGTCAGCGTCGCTACCCTGTCACTCTGGTGGTGATGACATACGGTGTCGAGGCCATAATGGGAGTCTATGCTACTACACCTTTAGGCCACAAGTCCTTTCTTGGGGAGTTGTTTCTATCACACATTGCGCTGGATATCTCTGTCCCCAGAAGTGCAGCTCCTGTCATCTGTGCACCGTACCTCTGCACCTCAAATCAGGGGTCTCAAGCTTCTCATAGCTCTGGTCCTGCTCACTCGGTTCTGGCTGCAATCACTTAGCTCTGGTCTAAGTCTATCGGTGTTTCACTCAGATCTGGTCAAGCGATCATTCACTTGGGTCTGGTTTGGTAACTTGGTTCTCCACTCGGATCTGGTCACTTGATTTTTTACTTGTATCTGGTTACTCGTAATGGTGGCTACATGCCAGCCTTCCTGCACCACACGTCTGTCCTGCTGCAGGTTTAAGTGCCCTATCCACCAATTCTCTGCACTCTTGGCCTTTTTATAATTACTGTGACACAGCTATCACCTGACCTGGTGTCTTCTCCAATCTCTTGCCCTCAGGAACCATGCACTTCATTGTAAAGTTCCTCCTCCTTTTTCTTGTCCTACAATCTTTGGTCAGTAGATGGCAGTGCTCACTCGCAGACATTCTGTTATGCATTAACTGTGTAAACCTTTCATTTGTTCATCTGTTTACAAGGACACAGAGCTACAGGTGGCAGAACTCGAGTGATATAATAGAAGTGTAAATAGGAGTGTGATTTCAAAGAAGGAGTTCAAATTCCCAAATGGGCATTTCCAGGTTGGATGCAAGATTGCGGTTGAAGTCTACAATAAGAAAAAATGACATCCGTGTTCAGTTTGACATCCGCGGACACAGAGAATGGAGAAGAGGGAGAAATTAAGTTCTTTGTCTTCTCCACATCAATGATGCATTTTTTCATGTAAGAGAATCGGATCAAACTCAGATGACACTTGTATTAAAGTGTGACAGAGTATGAGCCAAGTGTCATTAGCATAATCGACCCGATTCTCTTGCATGAGAGAATCGTCGGTCATGTGACCCCGGCCTTACAGAATTTGTGTCTTCACACAACCACCCAATGTGAGCAAAACAATTGTTTTTCCTATCTCTTATACTAGGGTTTTACCCTATTGTGTGCTTCTCCCTTCACAGTCAGTATTTCTTCAACTTTACCCATATGGTGCACAATGTTTTGGTTGCGCATCTTAAGCCCCATATTCTTTTCACCACTGTGAACAACCATGTGTACCTGAAAACATCGATGCCCACAGTTCATGAGTCAACCGGATGATTTTGAGTTAATGGGAGGTTACGTCTAGCAGGATAGAGCAATACATCAAACATTGGCAAGGAGGATGGGAGAAATTCAGAGCTTTTACGGACACAGGTACATATTCAAAGAGGCTTTGACCACCATGGTCACCAGGTCTGATACCACCAGACCTCATTCTTTGGGGGTATGCTCAAATTACAAGTCTATTGGCATAAGGCTCACTCTGTGGAAGATTAGAAGGAAAACAACCAACATTACATTTTTACTATTCCCCCTGATATGCTTGCTGGGACATTCAGGAACTTGGAAAACCACACCAAAATGTGTCTTGCATAAAATGGAGTCCACTTCTAGCATTGCATGTAATGTAATTGATTACACATACATCAAGGTATGTAGCATGCATTTTTTTGTTCAGATTGCTTTATTCTAAAGGAAGCTACAATAGAATATCTGGGGCCCCTTTCAGGTGAATCCCTGTGTATTCCAAAGTCTCAGTTGAATTAGTGTCTGCTGGATTTTTACTGCTGCTTTTACAAAGTGTCACTTTAAGATTTTTCACATAGTTTTCATTTAGTAGAATATTAATACTCAGAATTTCTAAAACAAAAAGTTAAACTTAACTTATTAACTGTAAGCTAGACTATATGGTAAAGTTGAGAGCTGTCACCTTTGACAAGGTGCTGCTACCCCCTGTAGTGAAATGTTTATGTATTGTAGCCACCACTGTGCTAACAAATTAACAAATTAGCGAAAAATCTCTGTACCAAATAACATACCAAGACTACAAAAGCAGTTAAAAGGCTCTAAACACTGCCAAGTTTTTACAGTTAACATGGTTACAGAGAAATTCCAAGTAACAAGAAGATGAAATAAAAAACATCTGCATAGTTTGGGCATATGCAATGTTGTATGTTCCAGAATCAGCTAGGATCGCACTGTACGTTATATATTTGGAAAGCGTTTAGGCTTTAGCCGTAGCACTTATAGCACTAATGTAACTCAGAAGCTGCCAAAATGTGGACTGTGCAAACATTTAGATGTGGTCATTGACTAAGAGTCGCACCACATTCCTTTCCCTGTGATTTCTGTTGTTCTGAAGCTGCAGATTATTACAAATTGGATTTTCCCCTGGGTCATGAAAGTTACAGCTATTAAAGCGTCCATTTAAAGGAAAACACTTATGAAAATTAAAAAAACAAAATCAATTATCCTATAGCATTTGTATGGTTCTATAACTACACACTTTCAAACTCTATGCTGTATTTGTTGATACATGATGGGTTCTACATTTTAGCAGGTGGTGGTTATTGTTGATCCCTAGAATTGCATTTTTTCCGCATCAGGGCTTGCACCTATTTTAAAGGTGTTTTCTTCACTCTAGACAAAGAGTGACTGCAGATTACCAAATTGTGTCAGTGTGTAATGCACAAACTGTCACAATTTCCCGTTATTCCCAACATGAGTGGTCAGCCATGTTACCGCAAGTTTACGAATTGGTCATGATTCAGCAATTCGCTGCAGACATTTGTCTAGAGCCTCTGTTCCCACCCTGAAACAAAAAGTCAACAGTGATGTCCATGTCAGGGACTGGGCTTATTCCTGCTCTACAGAGCATGCAATGGTTGTCAATTCTGCTCAGTAAGATTTTGTCATTGCTATATTCTTTTTAAAGCACAGTGACAGTGCACTCATCAGAGATCAGCCCTACTCCCAAAACTGACATCACTTTCAGGGCAGTGATGTTTTCTGTTATCTCCTTACAATGCACCCTAACAGTTCTCTCACTGTGCAATAGGGTCTTATCTGATTCTGAGAAATTGGCTGTTAAATGCAAGGCTGAAGGGTCAAGGTGTGACAGTCGGGAAATCTCACTCTAAAGAACAATTGGTGCACCTGGAGAATGTGATAAGATAACATCATGCATGTTTTTCTTGCGTTTTGACGTTTAACCAACTTCTTCATCAGGAAACCACAATGTTATGTGGTTATAGTACATTGTGGTTCCTTGCAGATGTTGTGCCTGGTGGGATTTGAACCCAGAACCCCAGCGCTGCAAGGCTGCAGTGCTACCCACTGAGCAACCTTGCGGCTCGGTGGAGACTAGAAATAAGTGTGAAAATTGCATATATGTGCTCACATGACTGCCCAGTAACAAGGGGAGTTGTAACAACATGAGCATTGCAGAGTGACTGCAGACTTTTCTTCTGAGACCTTGTAAGAGTGTGACAAAAGCTGTCATTGCCATCTCCCCCTAGTGTTCATGTGCATACAATTAATGTGTGGTAAGGTAAATGATGCTTACATGTACCTTATGTATAACAATGTAGTTATATTATGTAAGGGTTTTGTATCTATTTTGTGTGCTTTGATACTGTGACTAGTGATGAACGAGTATACTCGTTGCTCGGGTTTCCCCAAGCATGCTCAGGTGGTCTCCGAGTATTTGGATGTGCTCGGAGATTTAGTTTCTGTCACCGCAGCTGTATGATTTGTGGCTACTAGACAGCCTGAATAGATGTATGGATTGCCTGTTTGTTAGGCAATTCCCACATGTATTCAGGCTGTCAAGCAGCTGCAAATCATGCAGTTGCGGCAATAGAAAATAAATCTCCGAGGACTTCCAAATTTTCGGAGATCACTTGAGCAACGAGCATACTCGCTCATCACTAATAGTGACAACATTAGGGAAAGATGTAAAGGATAAGATAAGAGGGTAGCTATAAATTAGGATAGGATTGGGTTTAGTATAGTGGGGCACAATAGAGTCAGAAAAACTAATAGTTAAGGAAATAAGAGGATTTCCAAGTTTGGAGGGGTAAGAGTGAGTAAGTTTGTCAGTGGGAAACTTCCTAATTCTCAGTCAGTGGGAGCAGTGTAAAGTAGTGTACTATAATTGTAATGTTAAGAAAGTACTGGAGAGTGATTTGGGAGAAGGCAGAACAGGCCAGAAAGCCACACAGTACGGAAAGGCACAGAACACTTGGGAAAAGCAGAATGTGGTCGGCCACCACTTGGTACATGGGTATCCCTAAGAATATCCGGTGCCTACGTTTCAAATCAGGACAGAGGAACCTTTTTAATCTCCCAGCGAAGAGAACTGCAATGGGAACCAGTACGAGAAAGTGGGAGCAGGAATATGGGGTCTCCAGAGCCAGGACGAGCATCTCAGAGACTACAGGAGCCAGCATCGAGAGGGAAAGCTCAGATTGAAAATGGGACTGCAGAGTCAGGAATAACATCTTAGAGGTTAGAGGAGCCAGCATTGAGAGGGAAATTTCAGGCTGAAAATATGAGTGTTTCAGCTTTTAGGCCACAGATTAAAGGGAACAGTGATTTAATTTATCTTGTACATCATCCTGCAAGAAACGGGAATTAGAAATTATTTAGGATTTTACTGAAGTCTGTCACTATGAAAATGTAGTCAAATCTGCAGGCCCCATGTTAGGAGGAGATGAGTGCGTTGATATAAAGTTTTGTGAGAAAACCTGTGTTTTAATCATTTATACAAGTGGGGTGTCCTATCAGTGACTGACAGCTACTTCTGTATGCACAGTTATACAAAGAAAGCTGTCAGTCACTGATAGGACCGCCTAATGGACCCAAAATCCTAGAAAGCGCAGAGGTTTAGATGATTATAACATCGGTTATACTGGATATTTTCTCACAAAACTGCATATCAGTCTGCTAAGCTCCTCCTCTATAACAATGTGCCTGAAGAGTAGACTGCATTCTGATAGTGACAGGTTCTATGTAAAGCTCCATTTTTCTGTTCCATTAGAGGACCAAAAAAATAGAACAGGAACTTATGAAAGAAATGGCTTTGTATTACAATGGACACAAAAGGCAGCAGGCAGACCTAATTAACTATAGGGGGTTTTACATATAGCGATATCGCTAGCGATATCGCTATAACATCACCGATTTTGTGACGTTATAGCGATATCGCTAGCGATATCGCTATGTGTGATACTTACCTCCGACCGGCTACCCCGCTGTCCATCGCTGATCACGCGAGAATGTCCGGCTCCATTTCTCGTCCCCAGCTTCCTGCTGGGGCTTCCTGCTGTGACGACGAGCAACACGTGGAGGCGGGCGGGAGGACGTCAGGATCGCTGTGTGTGAAAGGTGAGTATCGTGCGCTGCGTCGCTGCTGCATCACTGTGAGGTCTGCCTGTGTGACAGCTCACTAGCGATCATTTAGCAATGCACCAGTGATCGTGACCGGGTCGGATCGCTGATCGGATCGCTGGTGCATCGCTAAATGTAAAAGGACCTTAAAATGGGGTTTGTTTGGTTTCCATTAAGGGTGGCTGTCATTTTGCTAGATAAAAAAATGTGGCACGTTACACTTTTTTCCCCAGTAACATATAGGAACATGCGACTGAGGCTCCTAAAAGTGGCTTAGAAGGCTAGCGTTAGCCTAGCTTATCTTATCTGTCAAAACATATCTCAAAACAATACTCATTTAGCTACATTTAGCAGGCTCAGACATGCCTTAATGTTCATAGCAATAGTAGTCCCAAATAATTGCCCATAAATTGTATTTACTACAACCAACAGAAAGACTCACATAACATTGCAGTTACCCAACAAACTTGCAAAATACACTAGAAGATGATAGATCCATAGATCAATCTTCACCACACCCTTTAAAAAATGAGCAATACATTATTTAACCTTTTTCACAGTAAATCAAACTACAGTCTTTAGAAATCCAAAAATCTTCATGATCCAAAAATGTATACAGGTGAACAACAATTTTTGGAGAATACTTGCCATATGTATACAAACAGGGACATAACACATAACAATCATAGTCATAGTGAGTGTGACCACGACCGTGTCCATGCTAGAGGGGGTGTTGCCGATGCCAGCACATATTTCAACTGGGTGTGCATCCTCTAACGAACATTCAGCTGAAATGCATTGAAGCGCAGAGGCACGATGTGCCCTTGCACTGCAATACACGCTGCTCGCCAATCAGAGACCAGCACTTCATGTCAGTGTGCCTATCAAGGCTGGTGCATGGCAGTGATGCAGTCATGCGCTGACCGTCGCTTGCACACTGAAGTCAGCTGACAGCTTCTGCGCCAACTACAGAAGAGGACTCTGTCGTGAGTAAAATAATTTATTTTTTCATGCTTTAAAGAACAGTGACAGAATGGAGGAGTACATATATACCAGGAAAGGCCCAGCATGGGGGACATATATACCAGGATGGGAAACATATATACCAGGATGGGTCAAGGTTGGGAACATATATACCAGGATGGGCTCAGGATAGAAGACATGTATACCAATATGGGGGACATATATACCAGGATATTGGACATATATATCAAGGTGAGAGACATAAATACCAGGATAGGGAACATGTATTCCAGGATAGGGGACATATATACCAGAAAGGGGGACAAATATACTAGGAAGTGTTCAGGATTGGGGACATATAGAAAAGGATGGCCCAAGATGGCGGACATATATACCAGGATGGGAAACACATACACTAGGATGAGCCCGGGATGGGAGACATGTATACCAGGATGGGGAACATATATACAACTATGGTCAACATATATTCCAGGTGGGCCCAAGATGTGGGACACATATACAAAGATGAAAGACATATATAACAGAATGGGGAACATATATAAAAGGAAGGGACCCAGGATTGGGGAAATATATACCAGGATGGGCATAGTATGAAGGATAACACCACTATGTACAAACATGCCGCTAAAAGGATATGGGAGCAATTCAACATGGAGAACATAATCTTAATCTCTATGCCCACCCAATTGTATCAGCAGGATTTCCCTTCCTGTGAATCTTTCAGAAGATTTTTGTGAACCCATCTTAAAGCATGAAAACACAACACTGAAACCATGGGTATATAAAGAGACCATAGTCCCTGAAAATGAGGAACTCCCAGATAAAATAAATCCTAAGTACAGAAATATAATGGAGTGATGACCACAAAAGTCAAACAACAACTAAGACATCATCCATTATAAAGACGTAAAGATAAAAAATATCAATTTTTATTACAAATATCAAATAGATATAAAATATACATAACAGCGGATGGACAACATCTACAGTTATATAATAAAACAGGTAGCCCAGTGGTGAGCACACAAAAACAAGACATCACCAAGGACAATCATGTATGTAATTAGTTATGGAAGCTGAAGTGTACTGATGTCAATTATTACTAATGCAATACCTTATAGGGAGAAACAGTATTATGTTTCTCTATTGGTTTATAGAAAACATTCCTTGACAAACACTACTAATCAACCTACCCACACATGTTGACCTAATTTGTTTGGAAAAGAAAATGATCTATATGATGTCCTAATACTACATCAATGGATGCAATAGCACACCTGGAATGCCAACTGGAATTGACTTGAAGAATGCACTTTTTTCTGATTGGGACAGCATTATGGGGAATGAGGCAATTGCCAAGGGCTCACACTCCCCTTGGGGCCCCAAGCACCTACACCAAAAAATAACTTAATAATAGATCTGCATTATCAATCTAATTTGTGATGTTGAGACTGATTATGGACCTTCAGTGACATCACAGTCATGTGACCGTGATGTCATTACGGGCCTTGTACTCTGCGGGACTTCAAGACCTTCGGTGACATCACGATCATGTAACTGGTCATATGACCGTAACGTCACCACAGGTCCTGTAGTGTGCAGGAGTTTGGAAGAAGCGAAGAAGAGGGGACTGATTATTATTGTTATTTATTATTGCAGCGCCATTTACTCCATGGTGCTTTACATGTGAGGAGGGGTATACATAATAAAAAACAAGTACAATAATCTTAAACAAGTCACGACTGGTACAGGAGGAGAGAGGACCCTGCCCATGAGGTCTCACAATGTGTGTGTGCATATGAAGGTATGTGCGTGCAAGTGTGTATGTATATTTGTGAATGTATATCTCTGTATATATGTGCCTCTGCATGCATGTCTCATCATATGTATGTATATGCATGTATCTGTATGTACTGTATGTATGTGCATGAATGCGTCTGTTTGTATATATGTGCATGAATGTGTCTGCATGCATGTGTGTGCACATGTCTGTGCATTTATGTGGCTTTGCATGTATGTCTCTGTAATTTTGTTCATGCATTCTCTGTATGTATGTGCCTGTGCATGGATGTCTCTGTATGTATGTGCTCTGTGTATGCATGCGTCTGTATGTGCTCCGTGCATACATGTATCTGTATATATGTACGTGCACGAATGTGTCTGTATGTGCATGAATGGTTCTGCATGCATGCATGTGCACGTATTTCTTTGCATTTATGTGGCTTTGCATGTATGTCTCTGTAATTTTGTTCATGCATTCTCTGTATGTATGTGCCTGTGCATGGATGTCTCTGTATGTATGTGCTCTGTGTATGCATATAAATGTATATATGTGCTCTGTGTATGCATGTATCTGTTCTTTTTATACATATATATGTGTGTGTGTGAGCTCGATATATACAGCTGTGTGCTATTTGTATATACCTATGTGTGTGTAACATACAGTGTGTGAACATATCAGCAATTGCCCAATGAGCACAATGCTGCTCATTCATCAGGAGATTGGATAGTTTATGGTGGAACAAAAGTCACTTTAAACTTTTGACTAGGACCCCACTTTATCTAAAACCTGCACTGATCATTTGGCAGGCTCAGCAACACCTTTTTTTGTAAAACAGTCGGTGGGATCTTACCCTCCAGCTGACATGAGATCAGTTATGCCTGCTACCTGCCCCCTCATCAAGAATTTAGTGCAGGGGTCTCAAACTCGGCAGAGTAAATGGGCCGCACATAAAAAAAAATTTGAGCTGGGGTGCCGCATTCCTTTCAATCTTAATACACCTTGTACACACATGGCTCCGCTCCGTACTCCTCGTACACACACGGCTCTGCTTTGTACACACACAGCTCCGCTCCGTACACCTCGTACACACACGGCTCCGCTCCGTACATCTCGTACACACACAGCTCCGCTCCGAACATCTCGTACACACATGGCTCCGCTCCGTACACCTCGTACACACACGGCTTCACTCTGTACACCTCATACACACACGGTTCTGCTCCGTACACCTCGTACACACGACTCCGCTCACCTTATACACACACGGCTCTGCTCAATACACCTTGTTCACACGTGGCTCTGTACACACACGGCATGGCTCTGCTCCATACACCTCGTACACACACGGCTCTGCTCCGTACACCTCGTACACACACGGCTCCGCTCCGTACACCTCGTACACACACGGCTCCACTCCATACACCTCGTACACACACGGCTCCACTCCGTACACCTCGTACACACACGGCTCCACTCCGTACACCTCGTACACACACAGCTCCGCTCTGTACACCTCATACACACACGGTTCTGCTCCGTACACCTCGTACACACGGCTTCGTTCACCTCATACACACACGGCTCTGCTCAATACACCTCGTTCACATGTGGCTCTGTACATACACGGCATGGCTCTGCTCCATACACCTCGTTCACATGTGGCTGTGTACACACACATGGCATGGCTCTGCTCCATACACCTCGTACACACACAGCTCTGTTCCGTACACCTTGTACACACACAGCTCTGCTCCGTACACCTTGTACACACACACACCTGCTCCGTACACCTTGTACACACATGGCTCTGCTATATCCACCCTGTAAACCCCTCCTGACCCCACACATAAACTTACCTTCATCCAGCACCATGACAACCAGCACAGAAAGCAGCGTATTGCATACACAGAGGCCCCTGATCATGTGACCCCTGACTCCTTCCCCTCCTGTGACCTCATCCCAGGTCCTGTGCAGAGTGTGCACACAGAACAGTCATCAAGGATCACACGCTCCTGAATGCACACCTTCCCCCTGCCTCAGGGAGTGAGACATGAAGTGCACCGCGGGCCGCAGATGACTGCCTCAGGGGCCGCCGCATGCTTGAGACCTCTGATTTAGGGAATTGTCCCTTGAAATGGCATTTTATACCTCTTCTAAAATGCAGGGGTTTATCTGGGGTAAAACTTGGGCATGAGTATACTAGGAACCTGCAAATCTCTAATATGCTTTATAATATGCAACTTTATTACACTGAAATGATAGAATACAGCTTGGCAGCCTGTATTCTGCCTATGATAGTGCAAACAGTCTGTGCTATGCCACCACTGCCTGCTATAGACCACAGCAAAGCAGGGGAGCAGCTGATTTTTGTCTTCTCGCTGTATAATTAGATTGCACCAACTCATAAGTGTATCAATATCAATACCTAGGGTCACCTTGGTCTCACCGTAGGCACATTTATACTTAAAGTGCACCCCCATCATTTTAATTCTTATCTCATAAATCAAGAGTACACAAGAAAATAAGCAACTTTGTAGTATATCTTATCAGATAAATCCCCAGTGCTGGAAGGTGCTACTGATAAGATTCTATGTAGATAGAAGGGGGAAGGGCTCTGTCTCTAGCTCCTCCCTGCTTTCTTCTACAAATTTTGGAAGGAGAAAGTAGATTTTTCCCATAAGATATATTACATAGTTGGTTATTTTCATGTGTACTATTGATTTATGGAATAAAGATTAAAATGATAGTTATGCTTTAAAATGAATGTTTCACTTTTCTTTTTATATTTTATTTCTGTGAAACTTTGTGGAACTCCTATGCTATGGGCTAGATAGTTTAGTGCACAGATAAGTACTTAAGATTGCATGGCTACATTTCACACAGATACAGAAGTGCCCAGCCATGTATCCCTGATTGCACTGACCTGGAATATGATCAAGAATTACAAAACATGTGTCACCAAACCCTCTCTATTCCTGCTGTCAGTGAGGACATACCAAAGGCTACTGTAAATGGACCAGCAGGCACATGCACTAACATTACTGTAGACCATGAATATAGATGAAGTGTAACAGTCTGATCTATAAATATTGTGACACTCCAGCTGTGCTATTGCAATATGCCAAAATCACAGCTAATCACCAATCCAGGCAGGAGGGGGGGAAGGTCACTGTTCTCCAAACTTTCTCCTACATAGAAGTAGAAAAATAATAGGAAAAAAAAAAACTTTATAGAAATATATATAAAGTCAAATATTAGTTTATTTGGCTACAAAGGGTCAATCAGTTGAAGGACCTACAATCTTCATGGCCACCCAGCTGAGCAGAGCATTAGGAGGTCTTCTCCTTCCATCTGCAGTATGCAGTATTTCAAGTAAGAACATTATAAAACATGCAGAAATGATCTACTTGCCTTTTGGTAATTTTTGTGCATCTCCAGGGTCACTTAGAATAATTCCACAGAAAAGAAGGAATGAGATCCTTGAGATCATGTTTGCAGCTCCCAGCACAATGACAGATGCTGGTGTAACACTCAGCAAGGTGGCTGCAGTAGAAACTTCTCCACTTCCACTAACAGAGGCAGAAACTGGGACAGAGCTAAGTTTAGCTGGGCGGAGACATGACGGAAACTTCTAACTCCGCTTCATCTACATGGATGTAATGATCTGTGTGTGGCTGTGTAATCACATTCTTCCTATATACTGCAGTGTGCACAGAGACAGAACACTACATTTGTTACAGTGTGATGATGCACTTGGAAAAGTATGTTCCTTGCAGAATTAAGCATGTTTGCATAGTGTAACCCTGTACCAATACCTGATGGACTTCTTATATAGCAATTCCCTTACATATTGTGTAGTTAGGGCTCATACTCACATGCGAGAAACTCGGACGAGTCTCACAAGTCAATACCAGGCACTGCCGCCGGCATGCAGATCGGAGCGTTCAGCTGCATAGAAATACAGGTAACTGAACGCTCCCATCCGAGTGCCGGCGGCAGTGCCCGGTATTGACTTGCGAGACTCGTCTGAGTTTCTCGCATGTGAGTATGAGCCCTTAGACTAACAATTTCTTGTGTTGTTGCAGCATCTTCAACCAGGAGAAAGAAGTTTTATGTCAGAGAATATTCCCTAATACCCGCTTGTGAGGTCGTGGCAGCCTAGTGGTGGTGATAGCAAAGGTGATGTCTCAGCAAGTTACTAAGTGAAGCGCTTTTGCAAGTTACCGCTTATCACAATTTGCAGCTATTCTTGAGATATTAAAGGAAATCTGTTCGTAGAATCAGCTCTCCTAGCCCGTCTATATGGGTATGCAGATCAGAGATGTGCATGGGCATGGACATGTTCTAGAGATGTTCATGTTTTTCTCATTTGTCAATGAGCTTTTCCAAGCTATGGGCAGGACATTGATCTGCATGAGACTTGGCCTCCAGAGATTATTTTATATAAAATGAGGTGTTACCAATGTGAAACATGTACAGTGGTTTGCAAAAGTATTCACTCCCTTAGCTCTTTAGTTATTATAAATAACTAGAAATTGGTATGTGCATATGTATTCAGCCCTTTTGTAATGAAACCCCTAAAAAATTCTGGAGCAACCAATTACCATCATAAGCCACATGCTTAGTGAAAGGAAGTCCACCTGTGTGCAATCTAAGTGTCACATAGTTGGTCGGTATATACACACTTTTTCTGGAAGGCCACAGAGGTTGCAACACCATTAAACAAGAGGCAGTAATATCCAAACAACACCATGAAGATCAAGTAGATCTCCAAACAAGTCAGGGCAAAGTTGTTGAGAAGCACAAGTCAGGGTCGGGTTTTAAAAAATATCCCAATATCTGATGATCTCTCGGAGCGCCATCAATAAACCTGCCAAGAGAGGGGCAACCACCAAAACTCTCCACATGAGCAAAGAGGGCATTAATCTGAGGCCAAAGGAAACCCTGAAGGAGCTGTAGAGTTTCCTGCAGAGACTGAAGTATCTGTCCATACATCCACAATAAACCATACACTCCATTGAAGTGGCCTTTATGGAAGAGTGGGCAGGAAAAAGCCTTACACACAAAAATTGTAAGGCTTATTTTGAGTTTTCCAAAAAACATATGGGAGACTGCACAAATGTATTGAGGAAGGTGCTGTGGTTAGATGAGACCAAATTTAATCTTTTGGTCCCCAAGGTAAATGCTATGTCTGGTGCCAAACCAACACAGATCATCACCCCAAAACACCATCCCTAGAGTGAAACATGATGGTTGCAGCAAGTTATGGTTGCAGCAAGTTAATGGAAAGATGGATGGTGCAAAATACAGGGATATTCTTGAGCAAAACCTGTTTGTCAGTCAGTGATTTAAGACTGGGATGGCAGTTCACCGTCCAACAAGACAATGACCCAAAGCCTACTGCTAAAGCAACACTTGAGTGGTTTAAGGAGAAGCGTGTAAATATTTTGGAGAGGCCGAGTCAAAAAATCAGACGTTAATCAAATTGAGAATCTGTGGTCAAACTTGAAGATTGCTGTTCAACAGTGGAAACCATCTAACCTCAAGGAGCAGGAGCAGTTTTGCCTTGAGGAATGGGCAAAAATATAAGTGGCAAGATGTGGAAAACTCAGAGACTTATCCAAAGTGACTTGCAGCTGTACTTGCCATAAAAGGCAGTTTCACACACACACACACTCAGACTTGAATGGGTGCGTGTGTGTAAGGAGTCCTGGCCTCCCCTCACATAGACATGACAGTTTTCTGTCAGCATACCTGTCACTTTCTCCAGCTCCCCCTCAGGACTTTCTGTTATGCGCTTCACATTCTCCTCAGAAGATGTGGAACAGAGTCACTGTCCTGTTCAATACTTGAACAATCAACTTTACTGTTTCCTTTACACAGCGCATACATATTCACTCCAGCATCAACATCAGGGTTGGCTATGGACATTTTCTCCTCTGTCCCTGTCTTTCCCTCTCTCCCACTAAGCTCGCTTCTAGGATGGACCGTGCTCTCCGGTCTTTCAGCATCAACTCTGCTCAGTCTAACTTCAGTAGGGGACCCTATTAATTGTTTAGCCCTGGTCTCAAGAATGTCCACAGATGAAATAAGCCGCCACATTCTGAGTGACCTGTCCATACTGCTTAGTCTTCTTCTGGCAACTGCAGACCCACTAATTCTTTACTGTCAGCACTTCTCCTGGTGTTACTCCCCGATGAGATACTGGCCCAAATTCTGTATGACTGGGCTCTTGACTTTAACATTATGAAGCCAACAGCTCTGTCAGGGCACTCTCACCCAACTGATTCAAATTAACAGCTGTTAGCCCCTCCTACTTTAACTATTTACAAGCTGAGCATCTCTAACCCCATCTAGTGGGCAAACTGGGGTACTACACTTTCCCGATCTATATAAGAGTGTCCAATGTTAAATATATATAACAGATAAAATAATAGACACTTACATGGCATGTACAATAAATACGAATAACGTTAAAGGGAAAGGGTACGTAACATCCCACATCAAATATACAGTATATTTATATACACGTATATATCTGTACACTTACGGACACTCCTTTGTGTCCCTTACATGTGAGTCAAGGCTCGCAGCCACTCACAGTATGCTGTGATTGCTTTCTCATGCTGAATCGTGATGAGAAAAAAAGCGCAGGTCTTAGCTGCACTATAGAATAACACAGGTCTGAGTGCTATACAATTAAATATCGCATAGCACTCGGCCATGTTGTACGCTCATGTGAGCGAGCTCTAAATTAAACATTGTCATATGAAAATGCTGCAAAAAGCACTTCAGGAAAAAAGCTCTTCTTAGGCTGGTTTCACATTCGCGCTTTTTAAGCACACGCACGGCCGGGGGTAGCTCCGCCCCCGAGCCGGCTCTCTGCCCGGCGTGCCCGCCCCTTCCTTGTAGCGCCGCCTCCTAGCGCACAGCGGCGCCTGCGATCGGCGCACCCTATCTTTAGCATAGGGTGCGCAGATCGTGCGCAGGCCGTGCGCTAGTTGCGCTTTGACCTGCGCTGCGCACTTTTGACGGTGCGCCGTGCGCACCAAAATCAAACTTTTCGGATTTTGGCGCGCACGGCGCACCGTCAAAAGTGCGCAGCGCAGGTCAAAGCGCAACTAGCGCACGGCCTGCGCACGATCTGCGCACCCTATGCTAAAGATAGGGTGCGCCGATCGCAGGCGCCGCTGTGCGCTAGGAGGCGGCGCTACAAGGAAGGGGCGGGCACGCCGGGCAGAGAGCCGGCTCGGGGGCGGAGCTACCCCCGGCCGTGCGTGCGCTTAAAAAGCGCGAATGTGAAACCAGCCTAAAACTCTTCAAAACCACTTCAAGAAAATATAAATTTTTTCAAAGACTTCCAAAAAGACATTATTTCCTGAAGCAGCTTCAGGTTGGAAAGCTTGTGATATTTGAATGCCTCAAAAAAACTTGAAGTGAACATAATTTGTGAACATAGACCAATTGTGGCAAAAAACAAACATAAAGAATTGATCAGTTTTGTAGACCAGAGTCATACATTCAAATGAATGGGTCTGTGAAAAAAAACAGATAGCATTCAGATTCCATCTGTGTATCATCTGCGTGCGGCCTGTTTTTTACTGACTGGTTGTTAGGAAAAGCTTTGAATTTCTTTCTCTCATACAAGATCATCAGAGGATATGCAGTTGTAAAAACTAACATATAGACCAAAAATGGATCCAGCAAGCTGAAAAAAGACATTTTTCATGTTCAAGAAAAAAACTGTGTGAATTCTGCCTAAGGCCTCATTCAGATATCTGTTTCTCATGTACATGCTTTATCCATGGTTTTCAGGAGCAATCAGGAGCTCTTAATTCCACTCAGAAGTGGACAATAAAAAAATCGGTCCCATTTTAACGGTACGAAATCGCACAAAGAATTCTTGTCCAGGGATCCGTCTGTCCTCCCATTTTCCGGCGATGAACCGATTTTATTCGCATCTAAGCATCAAATTGACATCCAATGCCAATGCCTGATGCTCTTTCCTGTTGACCTGGAGAAGTCTCACACCTGTGGTGCGTTTTCAATTTTTAATCGCATCCATAGACTTGCATTGTCGAATCCAATCCGAAAATCGGTGACAATCGCAGCATGCTTCCATTGTCTCGGTCCGAGGAACAGATCCGTTAAAAAAACGTATGATGGGAGCAGCACCATAGAATAACATTGGGACAAATGCAATGCGATTTTTTATCGCATTGCATTCGTCCGATTTAATCGCTAGTGTGACTCCGGCCTAATAAGTGTAGTCTGTGCTGCTGCTCAAAGGTTCTGTGAGCAAGACCACCAAAATCTTTTAAAATATTAGATTAAAATGTAGTGACACAGCCTGGGAAGGAGGAATGGGGGGATAGTGGAGTCAGGTCAGCTTAAGGACTTTTGCACATCATTTAACTTAATTTTTTTTAGAAAGTGACAGGTCACCAACAATGGGTATTACATTTATTTCTATTGTTTATTATGGTTTACATTTTATCAATGAAATTGGTGAGAGTAAAAAATTGATTGCCAAGAATATTTGATAACCTAAGGGTGCTTTCACATTGCATTTAGGCACCCGTTCAGTGGCCTCGTTGCAGCTGAACCTCCCTCTAACTGGGTTTTGGATGTATGTGTTGACAGGGCCATAGACTATAATGGTGTTGATAGAGTGAATTTGCACTCTGAAGTGCATCATTTTCGGGTGTGTACGCCTACTGGAGCAGGGCTCTCAGACATAGTAGACTGCCTCTAGGTGTTCACCTCCAGTAGGTATATACGCCTGAAAATTATGCACTACTGGCAGCATTAGGGTGTGTGCACACGTTGCGGAATTTTCCACGCAGATTTTTCTAAATCCAGAGGTCAAAACACCTGCGGTTTATCTGCGGATTTTCTGCGGATTAGCCTGCGGCTTTCCCCTGCGGTTTGACACCTGTCATGGAGCAGGTGCCAAACCGCTGCGGAATCCGCACAAAGAAGTGACATGCTGCGGATTTAAAACCGCTGTAAATCTGAGCGGAAAATTCCGCACCGTGGGCACTGCGGTTTTCATTTTACATAGATTAAAAGGGTACTGTACAACACAGCAGAAACTGCTGCGGATCCGCATGGCCAATTCCGCTGCGGATCCACAGCAAATTCTGCAACGTGTGCACACACCCTTCTAGTCTATGGCCCCTTCTGTGCATACGCCAAAATCCCTTTTTGCAGGGGGGTTGGACATAAGCCCCAACGGGGCCACTGAACATGTGCCTGTATGCAATGTGAAAGCACCTTTAGTATTCTATTTAGCCAAAGGATCATTGCAAAAATAAAATTTAGATGGATAGTCTCTCTATTTCCTGAATATAGTTTTAATCCATATTCAAAGAAAAGACCTGTTGGTAATAATATATTAGGGAATTGCAACAGCCTAAAAAAATTTTTTTGTACTTTATAATCATACCAGAGTTTCATTTTTATGCTGCCATTTAGAAAGAATAGTTAGAAATTATTGGTAGATGTGAGGTATTGTAACATTTTTCCTCTAACTTCTCATTTTTGTATGTAGGATATTTTAAATTTGTAAAAAAAAAAAAGTTTTTCTCAAAGATAGAACATGGGGTGCTTTCAAGCCCACTTTAGGCCGGTTTCACATTAGCGCATTTTATGCGCGCGCACGGCCGGGGGTAGCTCCGCCCCCGATCCGGCTCTCTGCCCGGCGTGCCCGCCCCTTCCTTGTAGTGCCGCCTCCTAGCGGACAGCGGCGCCTGCGATCGGCGCACCCTATCTTTAGCATAGGGTGCGCCGATCGTGCGCAGGCCGTGCGCTAGTTGCGCTTTGACCTGCGCTGCGCACTTATGACGGTGCGCCGTGCGCCCCAAAATCCGAAAAGTTCGATTTTGGCGCGCACGGCGCACCGTCAAAAGTGCGCAGCGCAGGTCAAAGCGCAACTAGCGCACGACCTGCGCACGATCGGCGCACCCTATGCTAAAGATAGGGTGCGCCGATCGCAGGCGCCGCTGTCCGCTAGGAGGCGGCGCTACAAGGAAGGGGCGGGCACGCCGGGCAGAGAGCCGGATCGGGGGCGGAGCTACCCCCGGCCGTGCGCGCGCATAAAATGCGCTAATGTGAAACCGGCCTTACTCTATCGACCTCCACACTGTATTATCATCCACCAATTTGTCTAATGATACTGCTTCAGGGAGTGAAATCAATCACCTGTCTACAAAGACCTGTCACATACTTAAAATAATGGATCACCCATGTAGCACATTCAGTAAGTATGGTACCACATTCTTTACATGTATTGCTATTCTTCAGAAAGTAGCAAACCATTATACAATTGCATCTTAGGCTACTTTCAGACTTGCGTTATGAGGCACAGCGCAGGACCGCCACTAAGCTCTGCCCCCGGCCGCGCCCCCTCCGGTTAGCTCCTCCTATGGGCGCATGACGCTGCATGCGACCAGCGTACCCTATATTTAGCGCTGGGCACACTGGCCGTGTGCTGATATGCTTTTGCCGGCGCATGCACCCTTTTGGCGCTGCGCCGATGTGCACCAAACGCACCGTGTTGCATTTTTGTGCGCTCGGCGCATTGCCAAAAGGGCGCATGAGCCGGCAAAAGCATACCAGCGCACGGCCAGCCTACCCAATGCTTAATATAGGGTACACCTGTCGCATGCAGTGTTATGCGCCCATAGGAGGAGCTGACCGGAGGAGACACGGCCGGGGGGCGGAGCTTAGCAGCGGCCCTGCGCCTCATAACGCAAATCTGAAAGTAGCCTTAAATGTGTGCTTCTGTATAATATTGAATGAATATTTAAAACCGTGCCACTACACTTTTTCATTTATTATATCACATTTCAAAACTTTGTGTTGCAGTATTAATAAGATTTACATGATTAATCAAGTTTACAATAATAATTTGCTATTGGAGAATAAAGCTATAATTTAAGCAATACTAGGCCACAATTTGCTAATTCCGTTATTCAAGGAGTATCTGGCTAATGTAATGTGGAGATTGTGGGTGATTTTTTAAACCAGAGACTAAAGAAAAATCTCATATCTTTTTATCTTTCTCCTTAGCTTCTTCTCTCACTATATTCTAGTGGTCTGCAATTTACAGTGGTGCTCTAAAGTGGCTGCGTGGTTGAGAAGATGAAAGGTATTTACTGAGAATTGTAACTTCACAGCAGCAGTAGAGACATCAACTTATTGCTGTTATATACTGTCATAGGTAAAGTGCTGGAGGGGAGATATGTTTCACTACGCTTAATGACGTCAGTGATATAAAACCCAGAGTTTTTACTCCAGCACACTAAAGGCCCTTTTACATTTAGCAATGCACTAGCGATCCGACCAGCGATCCGACCCGGTCAGGATCGCTGGTGCATCACTAAATGATCGCTAGTGAGCTGTCACACAGGCAGACCTCACAGCGATGCAGCAGCGACGCAGCGCACGATACTCACCTTTCGCACACAGCGATCCTGACGTCCTCCCGCCCGTCTCCACGCGTCGCTCGTCTCACACAGCAGGAAGCCCAGCAGGAAGCGCCCGACGAGAAATGGAGCCTCCCGATCTCGCGCGATCAGCGACAGACAGCGGGGGAGCCGGTCGGAGGTAAGTATCACACATAGCGATATCGCTAGCGATATCGCTATAACGTCACAAAACCAGTGACGTTTCAGCGATATTGCTAGCGATATCGCTATGTGTAAAACCCCCTTAAGTGCAGTGAGGGGTTAAGCTCATTTATATAATGGGCTTGTTTTTCTGTGAACATCTATAGAGCGGGTGTGAGGATGTCCATCTTATCTCCACCCCAGGGTGTAGTCTGGGGCTTAAATAGCTGGTTTCCAGAGACAGTCTTTGTTCGGTAGGACTGCAGAGTGGAGCGCCAGTGCTTTGTGTCCTGTGAAGGAAAGATGAACCTTTGGATTCTTTTTTCTGCTGAGCGGGCAGATTTCTCGCACATGAAGGGACTGTGTTATACTCTTTTGTTTTCTTTTCCTGTTTTGCTACTTTGTCCTCACCAAGATTTATGCCTTATATATACAGCTTTGGCAAAAATTAAGAGACCACTGCACAGTTTTATAAAAATCAGCTTTTCTACATGTCTGACTGCCATTCCATTCCAGTATCAGTTGAATTCCAACCAGAGTACACATCATTCTACTTAATGTGCTTCTGATTAGGTGATCACCTGAACCAAATATTATTTAATGAAGGAAAGTATAAAAAACTCTGCTGTAGTGTTCATAATCCTCTTGCAATAGGACAAGCTGGATGGCAAAACAAGTGCTAGTAATATCCCAAAAGTAATAGGAATGAAAAAAATAACTTTTAAAAAAGCCAAAGGAGTTGAAAAGAAAAGTCATGAGTGAGGAAAAAAAAGGGCTCAATTCTGGCTTTACTAGCAGAGGTATACAGTGAGCGTCATGTCGCCTCCATCCTTAACATTTCTAAGACAGCAGTCCATTACAACAAGGTCAAGCAGCAGACATTGGGGACAACAAATCTACAGACAGGCAGAGGGCGAAAACGACTCTCCACTGACTGGGATGACCGTCATCTTATTCGAATTTCACTCAGCAACTTCAGGATGACATCAAGTGATCTACAAAAAGAATGAAAATGTCAGCTGGGGTGAAGTGTATGACAAGAACAGTTTGTAACAGGCTCCTAGAGGCAGGGCTCAAGTCATGTAAAGGAAGAAAAAAAGCCTTTCATCAATAAGAAGCAAAGGTTGAAGTTTGCCAAAGACCATAAGGATTGGACCATAGAGAACTGGAGTAAGGTAATCTTCTCTGATGAGTCTAATTTTCAGCTTTGCCCAACCCCTGGTCATCTAATTGTTAGACGGAGACCTGGAGAGGCGTACAAGCCACAGTGTCGTGCACCCACGGTGAAATTTGGTGGAGGATCGGTGATGATCTGGGGATGCTTCAGCAAGACTGGAATTGGGCAGGTTAATCTTTGTGAAGGACATATGACTCAAGCCGCATACAAGGTTATCCTGGAAAAATAGTTGATCCCTTCTGCTTAGGCATTGTTCTCCAACAATGAGGACTAGTTTTTCCAGCAGGACAATGCATCATTGTTGTGAGTTCATTTTCCCCTTCATTACTGAGGCCTGAGGAACTCCCTCTTCTGGTAAAGAAAGGTAGTGAGCCTGATTATCAAACACCTGAGGCTGATGATGATGACTGGCTGAGTGGGGTTGCTGACTGGATATACAGTCATGGCCAAAAGTATTGACACCCCTGCAATTCTGTCAGATAATACTCAGTTTCTTCATGAAAATGATTGCAAACACAAATTCTTTGGTATTATTCTCTTCATTTAATTTGTCTTAAATGAAAAAACACAAAAAGAATTGTCCTAAAGCCAAATTGGATATAATTCCACACCAAACTTAAAAAAGAGGGTGGACAAAAGTATTGGCACTGTTCGAAAAATCATGTGATGCTTCTCTAATTTGTGTAATTAACAGCACCTGTAACTTACCTGTGGCACCTAACAGGTGTTGGCAATAACTAAATCACACTTGCAGCCAGTTAACATGGATTAAAGTTGACTCAACCTCTGTCCTGTGTCCTTGTGTGTACCACATTGAGCATGGAGAAAAGAAAGAAGACCAAAGAACTGTCTGAGGACTTGAGAAACCAAATTGTGAGGAAGCATGAGCAATCTCAAGGCTACAAGTCCATCTCCAAAGACCTGAATGTTCCTGTGCCTACCGTGCGCAGTGTCATCAAGAAGTTTAAAGCCCATGGCACTGTGGCTAACCTCCCTAGATGTGGCCGGAAAAGAAAAATTGACAAGAGATTTCAACGCAAGATTGTGCGGATGTTGGATAAAGAACCTCCACTAACATCCAAACAAGTTCAAGCTGCCCTGCAGTCCGAGGGTACAACGGTGTCAACCCGTACTATCTGTCGGCATCTGAATGAAAAGGGACTGTATGGTAGGAGACCCAGGAAGACTCCACTTCTTACCCCGAGACATAAAAAAGCCAGGCTGGAGTTTGCCAAAACTTACCTGAAAAAGCCTAAAACATTTTGGAAGAATGTTCTCTGGTCAGATGAGACAAAAGTAGAGCTTTTAGGGCAAAAGCATCAACATAGAGTTTACAGGAGAAAAAAGAGGCATTCAAAGAAAAGTACACGGTCCCTACAGTCAAACATGGCGGAGGTTCCCTGATGTTTTGGGGTTGCTTTGCTGCCTCTGGCACTGGACTGCTTGACCGTGTGCATGGCATTATGAAGTCAGAAGACTACCAACAAATTTTGCAGCATAATTTAGAGCCCAGTGTGAGAAAGCTGGGTCTACCTCAGAGGTCATGGGTCTTCCAGCAGGACAATAACAAAAAACACACTTCAAAAAGCACTAGAAAATGGTTTGAGAGGAAGCACTGGAGACTTCTAAGGTGGCCAGCAATGAGTCCAGACCTGAATCCCATAGAACACTTGTGGAGAGATCTAAAAATGGCAGTTTGGAGAAGGCACCCTTCAAATATCAGGGACCTGGAGTAGTTTGCCAAAGAAGAATGGTCTAAAATTCCAGCAGAGCATTGTAAGAAACTCATTAATGGTTACCGGAAGCGGTTGGTCGCAGTTATTTTGGCTAAAGGTTGTGCAAGCAAGTAGTAGGCTGAGGGTGCCAATACTTTTGTCCGGCCCATTTTTGGAGTTTTGTGTGAAATGATCAATGTTTTGCTTTTTGCTTCATTCTATTTTGTGTTTTTTCATTTAAGACAAATTAAATGAAGATAATACCAAAGAATTTGTGTTTGCAATCATTTTCAGGAAGAAACTGAATATTATCTGACAGAATTGCAGGGGTGTCAATACTTTTGGCCATGACTGTAGGGCTGCCGATGCCCTTCTGCCCTGCGGGTTATTTCTCTGTGGGATCCTTGGAGACCAGTCTGAATTCCTGCTCCTCCAAAGCTAAGTTTGCTGCTCGGCCTTTTGCATTTGTGCTTTGACTTTGTTTTGCTTTGTTTTTCTGGATTTCTGCCATTCCCTGCTGGGGTGTGCTGAATTCCTTTAGCTCTGTCTTCTGAAATTACCTGAGTGCTGATTTAGTTTTTGAAGCCTAGCTGCTTCAGGGCCTTTTTCATATCAGCTTGTTGGCTTATGTCTTTGATAGGGTTTTGGCAGATTGCAGACAGCAGCCTTCCTGTCCTTTCCTATCTAGGTAGTTTTGGGCCCCGTCTTTGCTCAGTCTATCTTTCTGTCTGTGTTAGTGTTTTCATCTTGCTTCACCATCATTATATGTTGGGGGCTGCCTATTGCTTTGGGGTCTGCTCTGGGGCAGTTTAGATTTCCCCTTTCTTTCTTTAGGCCTAGTCAATTCTCCGGCTGTGATCGAGGGGTCTAGGGCATCGTAGGAACCCCCCACGGCTACTGCTAGTTGTGTTGATAGGTTCAGGGGTCTGCAATCTGATAGTTGCCAACTTCTCTGGTTTTCTGGACTTAGCTTGTATTTCTGTTTTTGCCTCCTATGGTGACTCATTCATAACACATCAATGTGTGGATGAAGGACCACCACATCAAATCCCTGTCATGGCCAGCCCAATCTCTAGACCTGAACGCCATTGAAAACCTCTAAAATGTATTCTAGAGGATGATGGATAGTCATAAGCAATCAAACAAAGAAGAACTGCTTAAATTTTTGTAAATTTTGTACTAGGAGTGGCAAAAGGTCACCCAAAAGCAGTGCGAAAGACTGGTGGAAGGCATGCCAAGATGCATGAAAGCTGTGATTAAAAATCATTGTTATTCCACAAAATATTGATTTCTGAACTCTTCCTGAGTTAAAACATTAGTAATGTTGCTTCTAAATGATTATGAACTTGTTTTCTTAGCATTATTTGAGGTCTGCAAGGAGTGCATTTTTTTGTAATTTTGACCATTTCTCATTTTCTGAAAATAAATACAAACTTTATAGTGCTTGGAAATTTGAAGACATGTTTTCAGTAGTTTATAGAATAAAAGAGCAATTTACTTTTTATTCAAAAATATACCTATAAAGAGAAAAATCAGACAAACTGAAATTTTTGCAGCGGTCTCTTAATTTTTGCCAGAGCTGTATATCATAGTAGAGAATATAAAACAGATCTATGCGGGTGTGGAAAAAAATGCTGCAGAGTGCGAATGTTTTAAAAAATAGAGAAGTTAATAGTAGGGATGAGCGACTGCCTTTTTTAGGGTTGAGTCGGGTTTCATGAAACCCGACTTTCTCAAAAGTCGAGTCGAACGAAATCGGCCGACTATCGTGAAAAGTCGGAGGTCCGACTGAAAAACGAAACCCAAGTCAATGGGGAAGCAAAGTCGGCAGGGAGTGGAGGACAGTAAACACACCAACAGTGCCTATTTCAATGCCAACGACATCAATTCTTATTACTTAAGCTTGTCAACCTTAATTTACTTTATAATAATAGTCACGCATTGAAAACTGGGGGTTATTTGGCTAAAGTTGTGGGGGGGTAGGGCTGGCTCCAGGTTTTCGTGTGCCCTGGGCCAAAAAGTGTCAGTGCCCCCCTTTAACACATACCACAATTCATAATGCTCTGATATGGCAGAGAAATATTGGTATAGTGCAATGACAAATACTTCACTTCTTACATTACATGACTGATATCTATTTTAAATTTTACAATAGCTCAAAAACCGGAGAGTATATTCCTCCATACAGTATTATGGCCACCACATGGTGTGCCATACAGAATAATGAGCCCCATATATTGCTCCATACAGAATAATTGGTCCCATATAATGTTCCATACAGTATATGATGAGCTCCACATAATTCTACAGTATATGATGGTCCCCATATAATGTGCCATACAGTATAGGACGGTCCCCATAGAGTAGAATGAGCCCCACATATTGCTCCATACAGTATAATGAGTTGCATATAAAGCTCCATACAGTATATGATGGGCCCCATATATTGCTCCATACAGAATGGGCTCCATATAATACTCCATACAGAATATGCCCCATATGTTCTCCATATAATGCTCCATACCCTATATGATGCCCCATAAATAATGGACCCCATGTGATGCTCCAGTATATGATGGGCCCCATGGATGATGCTCCATTGTATGAAGGGCCTATATAATGCTCCATATATAATGGGCCCCATATGATGTTCCAGTGTATGATGGGCCTATACACTGTGTGCACAATTATAAGGCAAATGAGTATTTTGATTACATCATCCTTTTTATACATGTTGTCCTACTCCAAGCTGTATAAGCTTGAAAGCCCACTGCCAATTATGTAAATCAGGTGATTTGCATCTCTGTAATGAGGAGGGGTGTGGTCTAATGACATAAACACCCTATATAAGGTGTGCGTAATTATTAGGTAACTTCCTTTCCTTTGGCAAAATGGGTCAGAAGATAGATTTGAAGGACTCTAAAAAGTCAAAAATTGTGCAATATGTTGCAGAGGGATGCAGCAGTCTTGAAATTGCCAAACTTTTGAAGCGTGATCACTGAACAATCAAGCGTTTCATGGCAAATAGCTAACAGGGTAGCAAGAAGCGTGTTGATAAAAAAAAGGCTCAAAATAACTGCCCATGAATTGAGGAAAATCAAGCGTGAAGCTGCCAAGATGCCATATGACGGCAGTTTTGCCATATTTCAGAGCTGCAACGTTACTGGAGTATCAAAAAGCACAAGGTGTTCCATACTCAGGGACATGGCCAAGGTAAGGAAGGCTGAAAAACGACCACCTTTGAACAAGAAACATAAGATAAAGCGTCAAGACTGGGCCAAGAAATATGTTAAGACAGATTTTTGTAAGGTTTTATGGACTGATGAAATGAGAGTGACTCTTGATGGGCCAGATGGATGGGCCCGAGGCTGGATCAGTAAAGGCCAGAGAGCTCCACTCCGACTCCGGGTACAGGTATGCGCTGGTATCATCAAAGATGAACTTGTGGGACCTTTTCAGGTTGAGGATAGAGTGAAGCTCAACTCCCAGACCTACTGGCAGTTTCTGGAAGACACCTTCAAGCAGTGTTACAGGAAGAAGTCGGTATCGTTCAAGAAAAACATGATTTTCATGCAGGACAATGCTCCATCACATGCATCCAAATACTGCACAATGTGGCTGGCCAGTAAAGGTCTAAAAGAAGAAAAAATAATGACATGGCCCCCTTGTTCACCTGATCTGAACCCCATAGAGAACCTGTGGTCCCTCATAAAATGTGAGATCTACAGGGAGTGAAAACATTACACCTCTCAGAACAGTGTCACGGAGGCTGTGGTGGCTGCTGCACACAATGTTGATCGTAAACAGATCAAGCAACTGTCAGAATCTATGGATGGAAGGCTTTTGAGTGTCATCGTAAAGAAAGCTGGCTATGTTGGTCCCTTTTTTTGGTTTTGAATGTCAGAAATGTTTATTTCTAAATTGTGTGTTGTTATATTGGCTTACCTGGTGAAAACAAACAAGTGAGATGGGTATATATTTGGTTTTTATTAAGTTGCCTAATAATTATGCACAGTAATAGTTACCTGCACCAACAGATATCCTCCTAAGATAGCCAAATCTAAAAAAAAAAACACTCCAAATTCCAAAAATATGAAGCTTTGAAATTTGAGTCTTTTCGGTTGATTGACAATATAGTTGTTGTTCAATAATAAAAAGAATCCTCTCAAATACAACTTGCCTAATAATAATTATGCAAACAGTGTGTAATGCTCCATATATAATGGGCCCCATTTATAATGCTCAAGTGTATAATGGGCCCCGTATATGATGCTCCAGTGTATGATGGGCACCATGGATGATGCTCCAGTGTATGATGGGCCCCATTTATAATGCTCCAGTGTATGATGGGCCCATATAATGCTCCATATGTAATGGGCCCCATACGATGCTCCAGTGTATAATGGACCCTATCTATGATGCTCAAGTGTATGATGGGCACCATATATAATTCCCCAGTGTATAATGCTCCCCATATATTACTCCAAACATTAAAAAAATGAAACACCTCTCCTCACTGGGCACTGCTCTACTCTAGATTCCTCAGTATCGCCATCTTTCAGCTCTGTGCACTTGGACTGTTCAGGCAGAGGGCGTACAGACGTGACGTCATCATGCTCTCTGACCTGAATGTCACTGTCAGGAAACACGGAAGAGGTCACAGTGGTGGAGCAGGCAGAGGTAAGTATTGCACGTGCTGGTGCCATGAGCAAGCAGGGGGGCCCACTCGTGGGTGACAGCACTGGCACAGGGCCCCTCATAGTACGATGGTGTCTGTAATGGCGAGTGGGCCCTGCCACCGTCAGAGACACGGCCTACTGTAAGGGGTCCTGTGCCAGCACCGTTGCACACGAGTGGGCCCCCCCACCTGCTCAGGGCCCCGACACTTGCCCGGGTGCACCAGGTGCTGACACTGGCCCTGGGGGTGTGACAGCCCAGTTAGGGAGGTGGAAAAACTGGCATATGTTGAGGTGTAGGCTGGACGTTCAGCAGCTGCAAATGGAGGACTTGGAGAAGTCGGAGGAAGAGGAGGACAAAGCGAGCCATTTTGCTGGCAACCTATGTGTCATCAGGGGAAGGTGGGACAAAATCCTTTGAAACCCATGCATGGTTCATTTTAATGAAGGTGAGATCATCAACAATTTGGGTCGACAGCCGGGTCCTTCTTTCTGTCAGGATTGCTCCAGCAGCACTGAAGACTCTTTCTGATAGCACACTACCAGCAAGGCAAGCGAGCTCCTGTAAGACATATTGTGCCAATTCAAGCCAGGTGTCCAGTTTACAGGCCCAGTAGTCAAAGGGGAATGAACTGTGAGGGAGAACATCGATAGGGAAGGAGAGGTAATTTTGAACCATAGTTGACAACTGCTGTCTCCTGTCTGTTGCAATCGATTCAGTATTATCAGTCGTGTGAGCAGTCCTCGAGAAATCAGTCCACAACATGGTCATGAAACCCCTGTCTCCAATGCCAGGTCGGCTGTGTGCACCACGAACACCTCTTCCATTTAGCCCAGTATGGCTCGTGGTAAAACTTGCACCGCTACTGTGTGCTGGGAATGCCTCTAACACGGTTTACCAGAGTTGCTTGTTTGTTCGCCAATATTAGCTCTAGGTTCTCCTGTGGCATGATGTTCTGTAATTTGCCTTTATATTGTGGATCGAGGATGCTGGCCAACCAGTAGTCGTCATCCTTCATAATTCTGACAATGCGGGGGTCCCTTTTTAGGATCCGCAAGAGATAATCACACATGTGGGCCAATGTTCCAGTTGTCAATGATGCACTAACAGTGGTGGGTGGAGGAGCACTTTCTGCCAAATCTACATCTCACCAGTCACGCACAAACCCTGTACCTGACCTTGGCAAGCCAACATTTTCTCTTGCCCCCTGAGAAGCATCCTCCTCCCCAAAAAAATCATCCCCCTCATCCTCCTCCTCCTCCTCTTCCTCTTCTTCCTCCTCCACCTCATCCAGGACAGTTCCCTGACCAGACAATGGCTGACTGCCATCAAGGCTTCCCTCCTCCTCCTCCGCTGCAGATGCCTGATCCTTAATGTGCGTCAAAGTTTGCATGAGCAGACGCATAAGTGGGATGCTCATGCTTATGATGATGGCGTCGTCTGCGCTTACCAGCCGTGTACATTCCTCAAAACACTGAAGGACTTTACAGAGGTCTTTCAGCTTTGACCACTGCACACTCGACAACTCCATGTCTGCCCTCAAACTGCCTGCCCGTGTTTCCTCCCACAAATGCATTACAGCCTGCCTCTGTTCGCACAGCCTCTCAACCATGTGCATGGTGGAGTTCCACCTTGTTGCAACGTCTATGATTAGGCGGTGCTTGGGGAGGTTGAGCAATCGCTGCAGCCTCTGCATACGAATGGAGTCTACGGGCGAGCGATGGATGTGCGAGCACAGTCTTTGCACCTTATGGAGCAGGGCTGTTAACTCTGGATAATTATTTAGGAAGCACTGCACCACCAGGTTCAAGGTGAGAGCCAGGCAAGGTATGTGTTTGAGTTTTGCAAGGGCTATGGCCACCACAAAATTATCACTGACTACCTTGCCTGGCTCAAGATGTAGACTGCCCAGCCATGACTCAGTTTCTTGCTGCAAGTAGTTGGCCAGTACCTCCGCGATGTGTCTGTTGTCACCCAAAGACATCATCTTTAAAACAGCCTGCTGACGCTTACCACTAGCTGTTCGATAGTGGGACACCTCGTGTGCAACACTGCCAGCTGCGGATGGAGTGCTCGTGCGACTGCGCTCTGTCGACGAGCTTTCACTTCTGGAGGAGGAGGAGGGTTGAACACCTACAGCCAACTGTTTCCTATACTGTGGGCTAGGCAGCACTGTCCCACCGCCGCTGTCCCCTGTGAACCCTGCATCCATCACATTCACCCAGTGTGCAGTGATGGACACGTAACGTCCTGGCCATGCCTACTGGGCCATGCATCTGTTGTGAGGTGCACCTTTCCACTCACTGATTGTTTGAGTGCATGGACAATGCGGTCTTTCACATGCAAGTGGAGGGCAGGGATGGCTTTTCTAGAAAAAAGTGCCGACTGGGTAGGTCACAGCATGGGACAGCATAGGCCATGAGCTCTCGGAACGCTGCGCTTTCAACCAAACGGAAGGGCATCATCTCTAATGAGATCAGTTTGGCAATGTAGGCGTTCAAAGCCAGTGTAAGCGGATGAGAGGATGAGTACTTTCTTGTCCTACTCAGTCTCTGGTAGGGTGAGCTGGACTTGAGAGCTGCATATAGGGGAACTAGTGGTGGAGCTGACGGACTGAAAGGGGGTTGGTGATGGTGCTGGTGGTGATGGCCTAGATTCAGTCTTTCATTGCAAAAACATTGTGATTCCCTGACTGCTTTGGCCTTGCGACGACACCTCAACATTTCTTGCTGGTGGTGTGCTTACCGGTCGGCTTACAGTGAGGGAAGCGATAGAGCATAGCTGGCTACCTTCAGTTGGAGCAGGTGCACATGTGCTACCTGAGGTTTTGTAGTCCGTCCACGCTTGCAAGTGCATGGTGATGAAATGTCTAAGCATGCAACTGGTATTTAAATTTCAGAGATTTTTCCCTCGGCTAAAGGTCCTTCTGCATTTCTTACAGATAACCTTTGCCTCATCAATAGGATTTTGGTCAAAAAAGTGCCACCCTGCACTCTTTCTACTATGGTATAAATTTTCAGGGCTTGCACACTGTGCTAATTTGACCATCTGGGCAAGCTGTCCTGCAACTCTTTTTGTTTTTTTACCACGTTTTTGGACAGCTACGGGCCTACCAGTTAACCGCTGCTGCTATGTCGATGCCTGCTGCGAATCCTTGTCCCATTCTGAGCTATTGCCAGTGGCACCCTCTTCCCCCAAAGGATGCCAACCCGGGTCAACAACTGGGTCATCACCTCCTCTTCAATGTCAGCTGCACCTTCCTCTCTGTCACCGTGTAAGGTGGTATAGTATGCGGGAAGGGGCACCTGAGTTTAATCAGGGTCAGATTCTGGCTCAGTAGACTGCGAGGGCAATGTAGTGCTCTGGGTCAATGTACCAGCAGAATCATCTAGCAGTGGCTGTGCATCAGTGCACTCCATGTCAGATTCATCTTGGACTGGGGAATTCAGGATTTGACTTGGTAACCCAGGCATGGTATGTGAAAAGAGCTCCATGGAGTAATTAGAAGTGTGGCCTGCCGCATCCTTTACTTTTGGTGGGGGTGAAGGACATAAGGAAAGTTGTTGTTCCTGACAAGAAGCCTGCACTGTCGACTCAGGGTTTGCATTTTTGAACACTTCAGAAGAGGAGGTGATAGAGCTGGAGGCTGTTTATGCAATGTAAGCCAAAACCTGTTCCTGATGCTCCGGCTTTAAAAGCGGTTTACCTACTCCCCGAAAAGGGAACCTTCCAGGCCTTCTTGAGCCAGATGATAACGCAGGATCAACACCTCCTGCTTTAGCTGCTGTTGTGCTTTTGGCATAACCAGCAGATGCACAACCCTCCACCATCAGTAACAGCTGCCCCACCCACGTCTGTCACGCCGCCTCTGCATACTCACCCGGCCTCCGCTGCCACGCCGCAGCCCCCCGCCGCCCGACAGCCACGGTGGTCCCTTTTGACAGGTTCATGGCCACGCCTCCCTCCTGTTACTTGTGCTCTGGCAATGCCCTGATCCGGAAGCACCTTCGGACCAATGGCCAAGCTGACAGGGCCATATCAGGCCGTTCCCCCCTGAGGGAGGCACCTGATCGTTGTGTTTGCTAGCACACTGGGCCCTGCTCCTCGTGTGCTCTCTGCAGTCTCGCAGTCCTGTCTTCAGCGATTCCTGCAGTAGCCTTGCAGTCTTGCTTTCCATGGTCCCTGCAGTAGCTCTGCAGTCTGGTGCTCCATGGGTCCTGTTATCTCCACTCCAGTCCTGCCTCCGGTGTTCCTGCTCCATCCTGCTATCCACACTCCAGTCCTACAGTCATACTCCAGTCCTACCTGCGGTGTTCCTGCTCCATCCTGCTATCCACACTCCAGTCCTACTCCAGTCCTGCCTCCCGTGTTCCTGCTCTGTCCTGTTGTCTATGCTCCAGTCCTGCAGTCCTACTCCAGTCCAGTCTCCAGTGATCCCGCTCTGTTGTCTACGCTTCAGTCCCGCACTCCTACTCCAGTCCGTCCTGAGCCGTCCCTCTCGGTACTGGCTATCATGGTACCCGAACCCCTGGGCTTGCTCATAATGATCCCTGTATAGGGGTCGGCTCCACCTGGCAGCTCACCCGGGGCCCCTCGGTGCCACGGTCCAGAGGGTCGACTCCTGGAGATTTGACTCCTGACCAGCCGTGGTAACAGTACGATCAGGCCATGGACTCTGCCAGTACTACGGCTGCTACTCAAAAGGAGTGGCTCTTTTTGCGGGAGAGTCAGGGGCGCATCATGTCCGTTATGAAGTTTATGGACACCCGTTTGTCGGCCCTGCAGGTGGCTGATCCTGGAAATGCCACTCAACTGGCCAGTCTTCAACAGGAGCTGGGTCAGCAACAAGATACTCAAGCCCATATTCTGAGTTACATGGCCTCCTTTGATAGCCGCTTGTCGGTCCTTTAGTCTGCCGCCGCGATCCCCTCTCCTCCCCCCGTGTCTACAGCTCTCCCGGCGAACTGCCTCGCCAAGCTGCCGCGATTTACTGGTAATCCCAAACTCTGCAGGGGTTCTTAAATCAGTGTAGCCTCCATTTTGAATGGTTGCCTCAGCAATATCCCTGTAACCGGGCCAAAGTGGCCTTTATTATGTTCCATCTGAAGGGAGAGGCCCTGTCTTGGCTGAATCCTCTCTGGGAACGTGACAATCCCATTGTCTCAAGTCTCCCGGTCTTCTTGGATACTTTTCGACGAGCCGGGTCGGTTAGCCTCTCTCACCGAGTCTCTTTTTAACCTACATCAGGGTTCTCTCACAGTCGGGCATTACGCGATCCGCTTTTGCACTCTCGCCTCTGAGCTCGGCTGGAACAACGCAGCTTTGGTAGGGGAATTCTGGCGCGGTCTTTTGAGCAGAATAAAGGATGAACTCGTGGGTCGGGATACCCGACCACCTTGGAGGACCTTATCTTGCTGGCCACCCGCATTGACCTACGCTTTCAGGAGCGTGCCCGTGAGTCAGTGAGAGACAGGAGATCCACCAGGCCAGCGTCCTTTTCCACCTTGTCTGTCAGTCCCCATACTGCCAGGTCCTCGTCTCCCTCCTCGGTCGAATCCATGCAGGTAGATCGCCTCAAGTTGGCCGAGTTGCATCAGAGAGAGAGGCGGGCACAAGGTCTATGCCTCTATTGTGGAGGCTCGTCACACTTTGTCCGTACCTGTCCTGAGAAACAGGGAAACTCCTCCACCTAGATCAGGTAAGAGAGGCCTCCCTAGGTGCTAATGATTCCTCTCAACCTCTTACTATATCTGTTATTTTGGTTTCAGGGGAGAGACGTGGGTCCGAGGTGGCCTATGTGGATTCGGGCTCGGCAGGTAACTTCTTCCGGTGTGAAGAGGTGGACAAATACCAGATTCCCGTGGTTACCCTATGTAATCCTCGCGTGATTGCCGCAGTGGATGGCAAACCACTACAGGAGACCGTCACCTTGGTCACTGAGAAAGTGGAGTTACAAGTCTGAGCCTTACATCGAGAGAAGATAGCCTTTTACGTTCTGCCCAAGCTCTCCCATGCGATTCTACTCGGTTTTCCATGGTTAAGGACTCATCAGCCTGTTCTTGACTGGTCTTCAGGGGAGATACTCCGCTGGGGGCACCCATGCCAAGCTCGCTGTCTGACTCCTGTCAGTCTAGCGGATGCTCCTCGGCCACCTCCAGACCTTCCGGGCCTTCCTTCAGCCTACAGTTCCTACGCTGATGTCTTTGATAAGAAGGAAGCAGAGGTTCTTCCTCCACACCGGCCTTTTGACTGCCCAATTGAACTAGTCCCCCGTTCAACCCCCCCAAGGGGAAGAATCTACCATCTGTCTCCCACAGAGACTGTAGCCATGTCCGAGTATGTCCGGGAGAACCTCACCAAAGGCTTTATACGGAAATCCTCCTCGCCCGTGGGAGCCGTGTTTTTCTTAGTCAAGAAAAAGGATTGATCTCTACGGCCGTGCATTGACTATAGGGGCTTGAACGAGATTACCATCAAGAACAGGTACTCCCTTCCACTCATTCCGGAGCTGTTTGTCCGCCTCAGAGGGGCTCGGGTCTTCTCCAAACTAGACCTCAGGGGAGCCTATAATCTGGTCCGTATCCAAGCAGGTGACGAGTGGAAGACGGTTTTCAACACTCAAGACGGCCATTACGAGTACCTGGTCATGCCCTTTGGTCTCTGCAATGCTCCTGTGGTGTTTCAAGAGTTCGTCAATGAGATCTTCCGGGACCTCTTGTACTCCTGTGTGGTCCTGTACTTGAACCTCGTCTTCTCTCCGGATCTCTCTTCCCACAGAAAGAGTGTCCATCTGGTGTTACAGTGTCTTCGGGAGAATCGCCTGTATGCTAAGATAGAGAAATGTCTCTTTGAACAGACTTCTCTGCCATTTCTGGGATACATTATCTCCGACGCTAGATTAAGCATGGATCCCAAGAAGTTGACTGCCATTCTCAAATGGCCTTGCCCCGTCGGAGTAAGGGCGATACAACGGTTTCTCGGATTCGCCAATTATTACCGGCAATTCATCTCTCACTTTTCTGCAATAACCAGACCTATTTCTGCTCTCACCCGTAAAGGGACTACTCCCAATGATTGGGCTCCTGAGGCAGAGGAGACCTTTCAGACCCTAAAACAGGCTTTCTCCACGGCTCCGGTGCTGCATCGTCCCGAGAGCAACCGACCCTTTGTACTCAAAGTGGACGCTTCCTCGACAGGTGCCGGGGCAGTATTGTCCCAGAGATCCGCCTCCGGTCGTCTGCACCCCTGTGGCTTCTTCTCTAAGGCCTTCTCTCCATCTGAGTGTAACTACTCGATCGGCGACCGGGAACTCCTGGCCATAAAGTTGGCCTTAGAGGAATGGCGCCATCTCCTGGAGGGGGCTGTCCATCTCTTTGTAATCTTCTCGGATCACAAGAATCTGGCCTATCTCCAGTCTGCCCAAAGACTCAACCCTCGCCAGGCCAGATGGTCCTTATTTTTTGCCCGATTTGATTTCGAGCTCCGTTTTTGCCCCGGCAGCAAGAATACCAAAGCCGACACTTTGTCCAGGGTCTTCCAGCCGCACGAAACAGTGGAGGAACCTTGGCATATCATTGACCCCACTGGAATCATCACAGTGGCTCCAGTGAACTGGCTTCCTCCACCTCCTGGCAAGACTCTTGTGCCTGAGAGCGTCAAGCTAAAGGTCCTTCTATGGGGGCACTCCTCCAGACTGGCCGGCCATGCCGGAACTAAGAAGACCCTTGCCCTTATATCGCGTCACTACTGGTGGCCCACACTTCGCCAAGATGTGCTCGATTTCGTAGCCTCTTGTTCCTCCTGTGCAAAAAACAAAGTGCCACGACGACCTCCTTCTGGCTTGTTGCTTCCGGTGCCCGTTCCTGCGGTTCCTTGGGAAAACATTGCCATGGATTTCATCACCGACCTACCCCGTTCTTCTTGCTGTACAGTTATTTTGGTGGTGGTGGATCGTTTCTCCAAGATAGCCCACTTCGTCTCTCTGCCCGGTCTCCCCTCGGCTCCTGAGTTGGCCAAAGTTTTCATCCATCAGATCTTCAGACTCCATGGACTACCTCAACGCATTGTGTCTGACCGAGGGTTTAAGTTAACCTCCAAGTTCTGGCGGGCACTTTGTAAGCTCCTCAACATTTCCCTCGACTTCTCCTCTGCCTACCATCCACAGTCCAATGGACAGGTGGAGCGTACCAACCAGAAGTTGACTGGGTACCTACGTCATTTCTACAACGCCCACCAGAACGACTGGGTTGACTTACTCCCCTGGGAAGAGTTCACCTATAACAACCATGCTGGCGAGTCCTCGGCCAAGTCTCCATTTTTCATTGTGTTTGGCAGACATCCTGGTGTGCCCCTTCCCATAAACCCTGTGTTGTGAGTTCAATTTCCCCTTCACCATTGAGGTCTGATGAACTCCCTCTTCTGGTGAAGGAAGGTAGTGAGGCTGATTACAAAGCACCTGAGCAGAATGATGATGACTGGGTGACAGGAATTGCTGACTGGATATAAGGCAGCCGACACCCTTCTGCCTTGCGGGTGATTTCTCTGTGGAATTCTAGGAGACCAGTCTGATTCCTGCTCCTCAAAAGCTAAGTTTTCTGCTCTGTTTTTGCATTTGTGTTTTGGTTTTGTTTTGCCTTGTTTTTCTGGATTTCTGCCTTTCTCTGCTGGGTGAGCTGAATTCCTTTTTGCTCTGTCTTCAGAAAATACCTGAGTACTGATATAGTCTTTTTGAAGCCTAGCGTCTTTAGGGCTTTTTTCCCTATCAGTCTGTTGGCTCTTGTTTTTGAGAGGGTTTTGGCGGATTTCAGACAGCAGCTTTTCTATTCTGTCCTATTTAGTTAGCTTGGGCCCCATCATTTGCCCAGCCTATCTTTCTGTGTGAGTGTTTTTTCATCTTGATTCACCGTCATTATATGTTGGGGGCTGCCTATTGCTTTGGGGTCTGCTCTGGGGCAGTTTAGATTTCCCTTTCTGTCTTTAGGCTATGTAGTTCTCCGGCTGTGATTGAGGGGTCTAGGGCACTGTAGGAACCCCCAACGGCCCCCAAAGGTCTTTAGGGCTTTTTTCCCTATCAGTCTGTTGGCTCTTGTTTTTGAGAGGGTTTTGGCGGATTTCAGACAGCAGCTTTTCTATTCTGTCCTATTTAGTTAGCTTGGGCCCCATCATTTGCCCAGCCTATCTTTCTGTGTGAGTGTTTTTTCATCTTGATTCACCGTCATTATATGTTGGGGGCTGCCTATTGCTTTGGGGTCTGCTCTGGGGCAGTTTAGATTTCCCTTTCTGTCTTTAGGCTATGTAGTTCTCCGGCTGTGATCGAGGGGTCTAGGGCACTGTAGGAACCCCCAACGGCTACTACTAGTTGTTGTTGTTGTTAGGTTCAGGGGTCTGCAATCCAATAGCTGCCAACTTCTCTGGTTTTCTGGACTTAGCTAGTATTTCTGTTTTTGCCTCCTACGGTGACTCATTCATAACAGAATCACCCGCCATACCGCAGATCCTAGGGTACTCAATAGCAGGAAAGAATTGTAAAAAAAAAAAAAAAAGTGTGTATATTTTTTCCTCTATATCTCTGAGGCCGTAGGGGGAATTTTTTTTTCTCAATGGAGATAAAGCAATTGTCTGATCGTCTGGAGCAGCTCGCTGCGGAAGTGCGGGGAATTTCCGCCTACCTTGCTCATTCACATGCTGCTGAACCAAACATCCCTACTCCTGATGTGTTTTTTGGGGATCGGTCTAAATTTTTGAATTTCAAAAATAATTGTAAATTATTTTTTGCCTTGAAGCCTAACTCGTCAGGGAGCTCCGCGCAGCAGGTTAAAATTGTCATCTCTTTGCTGCATGGCGATCCCCAGATTTGGGCGTTTTCTTTGAAACCAGATGATCCTATTCTGTCTAATGTGAACGCATTTTTTCAAGCTTTGGGGTTGTTGTATGACGAACCTAATGCTATTGATCAGGCTGAAAAGACCCTGTTGGCATTGAGCCAGGGTCGAGATTCTGCAGAATTGTACTGTCAAAAATTACGAAAGTGGGCAGTCCTTACTATCTGGAATGATAATGCCTTGGCAGCTCTCTTTCGGAAGGGTTTGTCAGAAGACGTAAAAGATACTATGGTGGGATTTCCTGTTCCCTCTGGTCTTGACGATTCTATGTCATTAGCCATTCAGTTTGATCGGCGTTTACGTGAACGCAGGACTGCACGAGAGGTGTCACCACCTGTTGAACAAGTGTCTGAACCTATGCAAGGTGATAGAGTTTTGTCCAGGGAGCAACGTCAGGAGTTCAGAAGGCGTAATAAGCTGTGTTTTTTTTGTGGAGATGCCTCGCATATTATTTCTGTCTGTCCTAAACGAAACGTTTTGCACACACGTTTTCTGTGGGTGGTGTTCAACCTAAGTTTCTTCTGGCAATTACTCTGATCTGCTCCCTGTCCACATTTTCCGCCAAGGCTTTTGTGGATTCGGGAGCAGCCCTGAACCTAATGGACTTGGATTTTGCTAAACGTTGTGGATTTCCGATGACACCTCTGCGGACGCCTATCCCTTTGAGGGGGATTGATGCTACTCCTTTGGCGAAAAATAAACCTCAGTTTTGGACCCAGGTGGTAATGCGGGTCGCCCCAGACCATCAAGAAAATTGCAGATTTTTGGTGTTGCATAATTTGCATGATACCATTGTTCTGGGGTTTCCCTGGTTGCAAATTCATAATCCAGTTTTGGATTGGAAATCTGTGTCTGTGGTGAGTTGGGGTTGTCGGTATGCCCTTAGTGAGGCTCCGGTTTTTTCCACCTCTCCTCAGTCGCATGATGTTCCTGACTATTTGGCTGACTGTTATGATGTATTTAGTGAGAATGAGTCTGCATCTTTGCCTCCTCATAGGAGTTGTGACTGTGCAATTGAACTGAGCCCGGGGTGTAAATTTCCCAAGGGTCGGCTCTTCAATTTATCTGTACCCGAGCATGAGGCTATGCGATCCTATATTAAGGAGGCGTTGGAGAAGGGTCATATTAGACCATCCTCTTCACCCTTAGGTGCCGGGTTTTTTTTTGTGGCCAAAAAGGATGGTTCATTAAGGCCTTGTATTGATTATCGTGCCCTCAACAAAATTACTATTAAATATCAGTATCCGTTACCCCTGATTTCTGATCTATTCTCCAGAGTTAAAGGTGCTTGCTGGTTTACCAAGCTTGACCTCAGGGGGCGTATAATCTTATCCGCATTAAGCATGGGGAAGAATGGAAGACGGCGTTTAATGCTCCGGAGGGACATTTTGAGTACCTGGTGATGCCGTTTGGGCTCACTAATGCCCCTTCTGTCTTCCAGTGCTTCATGAACGACATTTTCTGGGACTTTGTGGATAAATTTTTGATTATCTATCTGGATGATATTTTGATCTTCTCCAAGGATTGGGATTCTCATGTGGAACATGTTCGGACTGTGTTCCGGATCTTGAGGGAGAATTCCCTGTATGTCAAAGGATCGAAATGCCTTTTTGGGGTACAGAGGATTTCATTTTTGGGATTCATTTTGTCTCCGTCAACTATTGAAATGGACCCGGCCAAAGTACAGGCCATTTATGATTGGGTTCAGCCCACTTCTTTGAAGGCCCTCCAGAAGTTTTTGGGTTTTGCTAAATTTTATCGGAAATTTATAGCAAAATTTTCTAGTATTGCCAAGCCATTGACTGATCTGACTAAGAAGGGTGCTGATGTGTTGAATTGGTCTCCGGAGGATGTTTCTTCCTTTCAGGAGCTGAAGCGAAGATTCACTTTTGCCCCGGTTTTGCTGCAACCTGATATCTCACTCCCGTTCCAGGTAGAGGTGGACGCTTCTGAGATTGGTGCAGGAGCTGTTTTGTCCCAAAAGGATCCTGTAACATCTAAAATGAATCCCTGTGCTTTCTTTTCCCGAAAGTTCTCTCCATCTGAACGTAACTATGATGTGGGGAATCGGGAACTGTTAGCCATGAAATGGGCATTTGAGGAGTGGAGACATTGGTTGGAGTGAGCTAAACATCAAGTCGTGGTCCTCACTGACCACAAGAATTTGATTTACCTGGAGTCGGCCAAATGCTTGAACCCTAGACAGGCTAGGTGGGCCTTGTTTTTTACACGTTTTGATTTTGTGGTCTCTTTTCTTCCTTGCACTAAGAATGTCAAGGCAGACGCCCTCTCTAGGAGCTTCTTTGCTGATTCTCCTGTGGTGACCAAGCCTGCTACCATCTTAGGCGAAGGGGTAGTCCTTTCTGCCATCTCGCCCGATTTGAGACGTGCTCTGGAAGAGTTCCAGGAGGACAAACCTGAGCATTGTCCCAGTGGAAAGTTGTATGTTCCTGACCAGTGAAAGAAGAGAGTGATGTCTGAAGCTCATTGCTCTGCATTGGCTGGTCATCCAGGTATTTTTGGTACTAGAGATCTGGTGAGTTGGTCTTTTTGGTGGCCCGCCTTGTCTCGTGATGTCAGGAATTTTGTGCAGTCCTGTGGGACTTGCTCCCGGTCTAAACCTTGTTCTCGCTCTAGTGGGTTGTTGATGCCTTTGCCGGTCCCCAGGAGGCCATGGACCCATATTTCAATGGATTTTATCTCTGATATGCCTGTCTCTCAGAGAATGACTGTTATTTGGGTGATTTGTGATAGGTTCTCTAAGATGGTTCATCTTGTACCACTCCCTAAGTTGCCATCTTCCTCTGAGTTGGTGCCCCTGTTTTTGCAACAGGTGGTTCGCTTGCACGGGATTCCTGAGAGCATTGTATCTGACAGAGGAGTTCAGTTTGTGTCTAGATTTTGGAGGACTTTCTGTTCCAAGCTGGGAATTCAGTTGTCCTTCTCCTCTGCTTTTCACCCTCAGACCAATGGGCAGACAGAGAGAACAAACCAGACCTTGGAGTCGTATTTGAGATGTTTTATTTCCGCTGATCAGGATGATTGGGTTTCATTTTTGCCCTTGGCCGAATTTGCTTTAAATAATAGAGCTAGTTCTGCCACTTTGATGTCACCTTTTTTTTGTAACTTTGGGTTTCATCCTCGATTTTCTTCTGGGCAGGTGGAGCCTTTTGCCTGCCCAGGTGTTGACACTGTGGTGGAGAGAATGCACCAGATCTGGGACCAAGTGGTGGATAAGTTATCTCTCTCCCAGGAAAAGGCCCAGCGGTTTTCCAACCGACATAGGACCATTGGTCCCCAGTTTAAGGTTGGTGATATGGTTTGGTTATCATCAAAAAATATCGCTATGTAGGTGGCTTCTCCTAAGTTTAAGCCTAGATTTATTGGACCTTACAAGATTTTGGAGATTATTAATCTGGTCTCTTTTCGTTTGGCTCTTCCTTTCACATTTAAAATTCATAATGTGTTTCATAAGTCCTTGTTGAAGAGGTTTGTTGAACCAGTTGTTCCTGGGGTGGCACCTCCGGACCCTGTATTAGTTGAAGGTAACATGGAATATGAGGTAGAGAAGATACTGGATTCCCGTCTGGCTAGACGGAGACTCCAGCATTTGGTTAAGTGGAAGGGTTATGGTCAGGAGGATAATTCCTGGGTCTCTGCCTCTGATATTCATGCCAAAAGATTGGTGCGTGCCTTTCATCGGGCTCACCCTGATCGCCCTGGTGGCGTGGATGAGGGTTCAGGGACCCCTCCTCAAGGGGGAGGTACTGTTGTGAGTTCATTTTCCCCTTCACCATTGAGGTCTGATGAACTCCCTCTTCTGGTGAAGGAAGGTAGTGAGGCTGATTACAAAGCACCTGAGCAGAATGATGATGACTGGGTGACTGGAATTGCTGACTGGATATAAGGCAGCCGACACCCTTCTGCCTTGCGGGTGATTTCTCTGTGGAATTCTAGGAGACCAGTCTGATTCCTGCTCCTCAAAAGCTAAGTTTTCTGCTCTGTTTTTGCATTTGTGTTTTGGTTTTGTTTTGCCTTGTTTTTCTGGATTTCTGCCTTCCCCTGCTGGGTGAGCTGAATTCCTTTTTGCTCTGTCTTCAGAAGGTATAGTCTTTTTGAAGCCTAGCATCTTCCGGGCTTTTTTCCCTATCAGTCTGTTGGCTCTTGTTTTTGAGAGGGTTTTGGCGGATTGCAGACAGCAGCTTTTCTATTCTGTCCTATTTAGTTAGCTTGGGCCCCATCATTTGCTCAGCCTATCTTTCTATCTGTGTGAGTGTTTTTTCATCTTGCTTCACATTCATTATATGTTGGGGGCTGCCTATTGCTTTGGGGTCTGCTCTGGTGCAATTTAGATTTCACTTTCTGTCTTTAGGCTATGTAGTTCTCCGGCTGTGATCGAGGGGTCTAGGGCACCGTAGGAACCCCCCACGGCTACTGCTAGTTGTTGTTGTTGTTAGGTTCAGGGGTCTGCAATCCGATAGCTGCCAACTTCTCTGGTTTTCTGGACTTAGCTAGTATTTCTGTTTTTGCCTCCTACGGTGACTCATTCATAACACCCTGCCTCCGAGGTACCCGCGGCCAACGCCTTGTCCTCTGAATTTTCCAAGATCTGGGCTGAGACCAACACACCACTCAAGAGGGCCGCTGATCGGATGAAGAATTATGCCGACAAGAAAAGATTTGATTCCCCACCGTATCGTATCGTGGACAAAGTCTGGCTCTCTTCCAAATTTATCTGGTTGAAACTGCCTTTTTACAAGTTGGGTCCATGCTACATCGGTCCGTTTCAAATTCTTGGACGTATCAATGAAGTCGCCTGCAAATTGAGGTTGCCTGCTTCGCTCTGGGTCCCGAACACCTTCCACGTCTCTCTCCTGAAACCTGTGGTACTGAATCGCTTCCATTCCATGTCTGATCCTGGTTCTCAGCCGGTTGGTGCCAATGATGTCTTTGAGGTGGAGGACATCATCGCCATGAAGAAGGTTAGAGGTAGGACTCTTTCTTATTGACTGGAAGGGCTTCGGTCCTGAGGAGAGATCCTGGGAACCTCGGGAGAATATCAATGCTCCCCATATCCTCAAGAGATTTTTTGCTAATCTCAGGGGAGGGCGGCTTAGGGGAGGGGGTATTGTCACGCCGCCTCCACATACTCACCCGGCCTTCATTCCCACGTCGCAGCCCCCCACCGCCTGACAGCCACAGTGGTCCCTTCTGACAGGTTAGCAGCCAACAGGGTCTCTGCATGCAATGCGCCTGCGCCATAGGCCGTGGCCTCGCCTCCCTCCTGTTACTTGTGCTCCGGCAATGCCCTGACCCGTAAGCACCTTCGGACCAATGGAGACCTGACAGGGCCATATCAGGCCGTCCCCCCTGAGGGAGGCACCTGATCGTTGTGTTTGCTAGCACACTGGGCCCTGCTCCTCGTGTGCTTTCTTCAGCCTCGCAGTCCTGTTTTCAGCGATTCCTGCAGTAGCCTCGCAGTCCTGCTTTCTGTGGTCCCTGCAGTAGCTCCGCAGTCCGGTGCTCCGTGGGTCCTGCTATCTCCACTCCAGTCCAGCCTCCAGTGTTCCTGCTCCATCCTACTATCCGCACTCCAGTCTTACAGTCCTACTCCAGTCCTGCCTCCGGTGTTCCTGCTCCATACTGCTATCCACACTCCAGTCCTTCAGTCCTACTCCAGTCCTGCCTCCGGTGTTCCTGCTCTATCCTGCTATCCACACTCCAGTCCTACAGTCCTTCTCCAGTCCAGCCTCCCGTGTTCCTGCTCCGTTCTGTTGTCTATGCTCCAGTCCTGCAGTCCTACTCCGGTCCAGTCTCCAGTGATCCCGCTCTGTTGTCTACACTTCAGTCCCGCACTCCTACTCCAGTCCGTCCTGAGCCACCCCTCTCGGTACCGGCTATCGTGGTACCCGAACCCCTGAGCCTGCTCCTAATGATCCCTGTATAGGGGTTGGTTCCACCTGGCTTCTCGCCGGGGGCCCTTCGGTGCCACGGTCCAGAGGGTCCACTCCTGGAGATTTGACTCCTGACCAGCCGTGGTAACAGCATGCAGCCTCTTCCACCAAACTTCCTCATGTTTGGGAAAATGTACCAAAAATACCAGCAGATATATGGTAATGTATGAGGAGCGTACAGCTGTATACAGTGTAGGGTAAAATTTAAATCTTGGTATTTATTTCCGTAGTCACACACAGATGCTCTCCCAGTATGTATTTGACCGTAATCAAAACAGCAGATATACGGTACTGTATCAGAAATGTACAGCTGTATACAGCGTAGGGGAAAATTTAAGTCTCGGTATTTATTTCCGTAGTCACACAGATGCTCTCCCATGTATGTATTTGACCGCTATCCAAACAGCAGATGTACGGTACTGTATCAGAAACGTACAGCTGTATAAAGTGTAGGGGAAAATTTAAATCTCCTTTTATATATTCCCTTAGTCATACACAAACGCTCTCCCAGTATGTATTTGACCGTAATCCAAACAGCAGATATACGGTACTGTATCAGAAACGTACAGCCGTATACAGTGTAGGGGAAAATTTAAATCTCCTTTTATATTTTCCCTTAGTCACACACAGATGCTCTCCCAGTATGTATTTGACCATAAGCCAAACAGCAGATATATGGTACTGTATCAGAAACATACAGCTGTATACAGTGTAGTGGAAAAATTAAATCTCCGTATTTATTTCCAGAGTCACACACAGACGCTCCCCCAGTATGTATTGGACCGTAATCCAAACAGCAAATATACGGTACTGTATCAAAAACGTACAGCTGTATACAGTGTTGGGGAAAATTTAAATCTCCTTTTATATATTCCGTAGTCACACACAGACACTCTCCCAGTATGTATTTGACCGTAATTCAAACAGCAGATACTGTGGTACTGTGTCAGAAACGTACAGCTGTATACAGTGTAGGAGAAAAACTAAATCCCGGTATTTATTGCCAGAGTCACACACAGACGCTCTCCCAGTATGTATTTGACCATAATCCAAACAGCAGATATACGGTACTGTATCAGAAACATACAGCTGTATACAGTGTAGGGGAAAAATTAAATCTCGGTATTTATTTCCGGAGTCACACACAGACGCTCTCCCAGTATGTATTTAATCCAATCCAAGCAGTTGATATACCGTACTGTATCAGAAACGTACAGCTGTATACAGTGTAGGGGAAAAATTAAATCTCCGTATATATTTCCGGAGTTACACACAGACGCTCTCCCAGTATGTATTTGACCATAATCCAAACAGCAAATATACGTTACTGTATCAGAAACGTACAGCTGTATACAGTGTAGGGGAAAATTTAAATCTCCTTTTATATATTCCGTAGTCACACACAGACACTCTCCCAGTATGTATTTGACCGTAATTCAAACAGCAGATACTGTGGTACTGTGGTACTGCGGTACTGTGTCAGAAACGTACAGCTGTATACAGTGTAGGAGAAAAACTAAATCCTGGTATTTATTGCCAGAGTCACACACAGACGCTCTCCCAGTATGTATTTGACCATAATCCAAACAGCAGATATACGGTACTGTATCAGAAACATACAGCTGTATACAGTGTAGGGGAAAAATTAAATCTCAGTATTTATTTCCGTTGTCACACACAGATGCTCTCCCAGTATGTATTTGACCATAATCTAAACAGCAGATATATGGTACTGTATCAGAAATGTACAGCTGTATACAGTGAATGGGAAAATTTAAATTTCCTTTTATATATTCCCTTAGTCACACACAGACGCTGTCTCAGTATGGATTTGACCGCAATCCACACAGCAGATATACGCTACTGTATCAAAAGCGGACAGCTGAATATGGTGTAGGGGAAAATTTAAATCTCTGTATATTTATTTCCGGAGTCACACACAGATAGTCAGCATGTATTTGTCCGTGATACCAGCTGGTACACGGTAGTGTGTGAGGAGCGTACAGCTGCCTACTGTGTATGGAAAAATTTAAATCTCTGTATATATTTCCAGAGTCATATACAGATGCTGTCTCATTATGGATTTGACCGTAATCCAAACAGCAGCTATACGGTATTGTATCAGAAGCGGACAGCTGAATACGGTGTAGGGGAAAATTTAAATCTCCATATATTTATTTCCACAGTCACACACAGACACTGTCTCAGGATCGATTTGACCGTAATCCTAACAGCAGATATACAGTACTGTATCAGAAGCGGACAGCTGAATACGGTGTAGGGGAAAATTTAAATCTCCGTATATTTATTTCCGGAGTCACACACAGATAGTCAGCATGTATTTGTCCGTGATACCAGCCGGTACACGGTAGTGTGTGAGGAGCATACAGCTCTATACGGTGTATGTAAAAATGTAAATCTCTGTATATATTTCCGGAGTCACACACAGACGCTGTCTCAGTATGGATTTGACCTTAATCCAAACAGCAGATATATAGTACTGTATCAGAAGTGGACAGTTGAATACGGTGTAGGGGAAAATTTAAGTCTCCGTATATTTATTTCCGGAGTCACACACAGACGCTGTCTCAGCATGGATTTGACCGTAATCCAAACAGCAGATATACGGTACTGTATCAGAAGCAGGCAGCTGAATACGAACGAATGAACGCTTGGTAAATGTGCAGAAAAAAAAAGAATAAAAGAATGAGTGCTGTGTAAAAAGCAGTCTGCACAGCAGTGTGCACACAGCAATGCAGCTATCAGGCAGCCTAATAACCAGCAATGCTGCACACAAGAAAATCCTCCCCTGTCACTGCACACTAACTGTACAGCACAATTGCTATCAGCAGAAGCACAGATTCTTTTTTCTTTCCTGCCTATCTTTTTTCTTTCCTGCCTAACACTCTCCCTATTGAGAAACAGCGGCAGCAACCTCTCCCTATGCTAAGATTGGCAGAAGTAAAATGGCGGTCGGCGGTCAGGGCTTTTAGAGCCATTGTGACACTACACAAAGCAAGCCAATCACTGCAATGCCCTTTTCTAAGATGGTGGTGGCCACTGCCCATGTCATTGCGTTGCCCACAGTGTGCATCCTTGCTCATTGGTTGAGAAAAGGCGCCTGTAAGCATTATGGGAAATGCAACTTTGGCGCTCGGGTCGGCGACAGCATGGCCGACCTCACGCTATGGTCGGGTTACGCTCAGCGAAACCCGACTTTGGCGAAAGGCAGCGACTTTTGAATCTGACGGACCTGTTTCGCTCAACTCTAATTATTAGTTTATTTTTATCAGTTAACAATATACAAAGTGAGTGAACAATTGAGAAATCCAGATCTATCTATCTTTGCCTTCAAAGCAGCATCAATTTTTCTAGGTTCACTGGTACACAGTTTTTGAAGGAACTCAGTAGGGGCGTTATTCCAAACGCCTTGGAGAACTAACCGCAAACTTGTGGATGTAGGATGTTCCAGTAAACCCAGACAGACTTGACAATGTTGAGATAAGACATCAGTGTTGTTTGATGGCTATATCATCACTTCCACGGCTCCTTGTTCTTCTTTACAATGAAGATAATTCTTCAAGGAGTTGTTCACTGCTCAGACAACATCCTCTTAAGGCAGGGGTCACACTTCTGTGTGCAATGCGAGAAACTCACACTAGTCTCTCACCTCAATGCCCGGCACTACAGACGACACTCGGGACTGGAGTGTGCGGAAGCATAGAAACACATGCTGCCGCACACTCTGGTCCGAGTGCCGGGGGCATTGCCGGGTATTGATTCGAGAGACTCGCTTGAGTTTCTCGCATTACACACGCAAGTGTGATCGCGGCCTAGATAATATAGTCAGATATACAAAGTAAATGTGAGAACTGCAGCATAATAATATCACACAATTTTTTGAAGACTGGGCGCTGTCATTAAATTTGGAGCCGGTCAGAAGCCTCCTCGATGATATTGCATTCTGCATATACATATATTTCTCAGCACTTAGTACACCATTAATCCTGATCAAATCCTCAACTCTATTTGCTGAAATGTATCCCCAAACTTACAAGAAACCTCCATCATGCCTCATTGTTGACTGCAGACATTCATTATTGTAGCATTCCCCAGCCCTTCTGCAAGCAAACTGCTTTCTGTTACAGTCAAATATTTCAAATTTTTACTTTTCAGTTAAAAGCATTTGCTGCCATGGTTGAGTCACTTGGCCTTATTTGCATGTTGAATTTATAGCTTTTTGACTCAATTCTTCCATTAAGACCACTTCTGGCCAGACTTCTACAAACAGCGGATCGTGTAGCTGGGTCTCCCTAGTTCCTGAAAGTTTTGAGATTTAGAGCTGACTACACCATTCCACTGGACATTTTCTGATTTTGAAGGAAATTAAGCATGACACAACATGATTAAGGATGCCGAGTGCACCAGAAACACATGGGCCTAGTCACAAGATGTTGCACAGGGGAATGTGTAGCCACAAACCCATCAAAGTGCCCATGGTGACCCATGTCCAGCCATTAAGGGTATGTTTCCACAGTCAGTAAATGCTGCAGCTTGGACGCTGTGTGCACTCAGTCTCCGCAAGATAAATGTCACAGTCCAATGTATAGGATGCGGTAATTCCTCATGTGTTCAATGAACACATACGGAATCATCGCGTGTACAAAAGCCAGGAGCGCTTTGGATGGAGCGGGCATATGCTGAGTCCAAAGCGCTGCTCGGCTTGTGCCCGTGGAAACATGGAAACATACCCTAAATTGCCTGCAATGAAACATAAGCAATAGTGCTTGTCTATGCATCAGTGAAAGAGGGTGACTTAGTCTAATGAATTATGCTTTCTTTTACATCATGTGGACCTTGGGTTGTGTGCGTAACTTTAAAGGTATGTGAACAGGAAAAAAAAATGTTCCTTCTCCTGGGTAAAGGAGCTGGAGCATTATTTTTCATGTTCACAATTAAAAGAAGTGACGTGATCATTCTTCAGGTGGCTTAAACTTGCAAATCGCTGTCTGCTTTCTGTTTTAACTATACAGTAGAAAGGACACAAGCTGATGGAGGTAGAATTTAATGCTCTGGAAAATGTTCTGCTGGGATTCCTTAGGTCCAGGCATTTATGCCCCAACAGATCAGAATTATTTTGGTACAAAGGAAGATCTACACAATATTAGGATATATTGTTATGGCTCATTGTTGCATACATACTGTATATTCATATACCTATCATGCCCTTTTTTAACTATGCCCAGCACCAAAAGAAAAGTGCTGAGCTATAATTCTCTCTGACTATATTTAATTCAGTCTTTATTTTTGGAATTGGCAGTATAAAAATGTAATATATAAATATAGTTTTATTAGTCACATTGAGATATGGTACTGATAAAGGTCAGGTCACCTACGTTCAACATATTAGTCAACACATGGCCTTTTAAAAATCTATTTTCTTGCAACACATAAATTAAGAGACCCTTCTTTTCTGATTTATCCACAGCTTTTTACAAAATTATGCCAATATCCAGTCTATCGGAACATTATTTTCCAATTTGCTCTTTTTTGACCTCCCATTGGATTTCCAGGGGGTACTTTATGGATACTATTGCATTCACAGGCATAGAAGACCTCTGCAACGAGACTTTTCTTACCCTAGTTAGGTATATACAATAAAGAGTGGTAATAATAAAGAGGTTGTCCAATCCTTTTATTATTTTTAAATTGTCTCCAGCAGTCACAAACCTGTCCCTACCAGAGGAGGATGTAAGGAGGCCGGCAGCGGGACATAGCACCGATAATGGAGGAGTTATGGAAATCAATAGATGAGTTTTCCTTACTTTTTTGAGCATGCTGGGCTGCTTTAGAAAATAATGAAAAATGGTGGATATCCCTTTTACAGCAATATCCCTAAAATTGTGCAATTCCTCCAAGTCATGTCAAAACTTGCTTGAATTGTCAATGCAAGAACTTCACTAGACCTCTTCATGTGTCCCATAGCAACTGGTACCAAGATGTTAACTGCAGATCCTTCGGGCCATGTCCAGTAAAATAATAAGCCAGACCTTCACAAATTAGACTTGTCATTCCAGCACATACAGATGATTAATAAACTTAAAACCTAAGGCAGAATGAATCTACACTGGCCACCACATAGGAGAGCTCAGCATGCTACTTAAATCAATTGTGCAATAATCTATTCTGACTTTTTATACTTGACCATTCTATTGTATTAATACCTAGTACTGTGCTTTGTTGTTGAACCTGGAATAATGTATTTTTTTCCTCTTACCTGATACTTGTAGTTCTTCTGTGTAGACTCTTGCTTTGATCCTAGAAGGTGATGCCTGGTACTTCTAACGCTTTTTTGGTGGCTCTATCCTACCTATGTATGTGTATCACCTGTTATATTGTTGCCAATTAAATTAAATTGCTAATTTACTCAAATTTGCGGTTCCACCTGAATTCGAACACTTTTACAATTCATAATTCACAAATAAATCCATGCCTGGCACTATTTGCCATTCTCATATATAAATCTCTCTTTCTCTGTTTCTCCTTTCCAGTATAGTCCTTCAAAGCTGAAAGCAGCACCCAATGGTAAAGTCAATTGAAGTGCAGTTTAATTGCCCATCTGGCGACGTTTCGGTCCCAAGGATATGTACCTTTCCAGTATAGAGATTTGCACAAATGTATTCACCACAAATTCTAATTTCAAATGATCTCCACTTCCCACCAATACATGGAGACACATCCAATTTTGATGAAAGTCACAGATCATGGTTCCGTGAATAAATCGGACAGCAATCAGATACCATGCGTGTGACATCTATGAGGTCCAATTTTCAGTGACTGGCAGGAGAAGCCTGGAAAACTTCCACATTTTTTTTGCCTTCTTCTGGATCAACATGTTAGGGCAGGTTAGGATAGGATATGGGTTGAACTAGATGGACTTAAAGTCTTCCTTCAACCTTAATAAATATATTACTATAATTTTTTTTGCATATGGAAAAAACTCATGAAAATCTAAACCAAAACACTGATAAAAATAGTTAGATTTTTGAAAACAATAAAAATCACTAAAGTCTGAATGAGCCATTAACCCATTAATGATACATGACCTGAGGTGACGTCACCAGATGCTGACTGGGACACAGAGTGGCAGCAACAGTACCGCAGAGTGCAAGAGTGCGTAGAAAAGAGTCTAGCTCAGGCAAGACAAAAGCAGGAAAAAAACACAATCAACATGCACCTGCAGTTCCCTTGTCAGCAGGAGAACAGATCCTAAAGAGGAAAAGGAGGATGCATAAATTGTATGACCAATAGGAGGCTGAACCCTACACCGTCTTACCATCAAACTTTGACAACACCAAAAAGTGTGCCTTATCGGTAAGGATTAGAGTTGAGCGAAACGGGTCGGTCAAATTAAAAAATAGCCGACTTTAGCTAAAGTCGGGTTTCGCCGATCGAAACCCGACCATAGCGTGAGGTTGGCCATGAGGTCGCTGATCAGAGCGCCAAAGTCGCGTTTCAAATAATGCTTCCAGCACCTTTTCTCAGCCAATGAAGGTGGACACACACTGTGGGCAACGCGATGATGGGCAGCGGCCACCACCATCTTAGAGAAGGGCATTGAAGTGATTGACTGGCTTTGTGTGGTGTCACAGTGGGTATAAAAGGCTGTGACCGCCGACCGCCATCTTACTTCTGCCGATCTTAGAATAGGGAGAAGTGCTGCTGCTGATTCTGAACAGGGAGAGCGTTAGGCAGGGAAGAAGAAAAAAAACTGCTTCTGCTGATACCGCTTTCCACTGTACAGTTAGTGTGCAGTGAAAGGGGAGGATTTTTGTTGTGTGCAGCAGTGCTGGTGGTGATTAGGCTGCCTTTTAAGGCTACCTGCTAGCTGCATTGCTGTGTGCACACTGCTGTTCAAACTGCTTTTTTCAAAGCACTCCAACTTTTATTATTTTGTCCTGGTGAGTTACTGAGCGTTCATTTTTTCACACACCATATAGCGGTGTACGCTCCTCACACACTACCGTGTACCGGTTGGTATCACGGACAAATAGAAGCTATCTGGGTGTGACTCTGGAAGAAAAAGCCAAGGAGTTTTTCCAGACCTACACTTTAGAGTGCTGTCCGCTTTTCAGTTTCGTATATCTGCTGTTAGATCACGGTCAAAACTAGACAGAGACAGCGTGTGTCAGTCCCTATGCAAATAGACGGAGATTGACAATTTTCCATACAGACACCATATAGAGCTGTCCGATTCTCAAACAGTATTGTATATCTGCTGTTCGCATTACAGTCACATCTATACAGAGTCAGCGTGTGTGTGACACTCCGTAAATACATATACGGAGATTGTTAGTTACACAAAAAACGTATACTGCTCTACACTTCTGATATAGTTCCGTATATCTGCTTGTTGGATTATGGTCCAATACATACTGTGAGAGCGTCTGTGACTAACAAAATATATGTAGATTTAATTTTTTTTAATACACCTTACACAGCTGGACGCTCCTCATGCAGTACCATCTCTCTGCTGGTATTTTTGGTACATTTTCCCAAACATGAGGAAGTATGGTGGAAGAGTCCACGGAAGTGGGAAGGGGGATGCAGCTGGTACTGATGGTGGTGGTGCATCGGCTGGGTCTGGCAAAAGCACAATAGCAGCTAAGGCGGGAGGTGTTGAGCCTGCATCATCGTCTGGCTCAAGAAGGCATGTAAGGTTGTCTTTTCTTGGAGTAGGAAAACCGCTTTTAAAGCCAGAGCATCAGGAACAGGTTTTGGCGTGCATTGCCGAAACAGCCACCAGCTCTATTGCCTCCTCTTCTGAACGGTCGAAACCTGCAAGCACGGAGTCATCAGTGCAGGGTTCTGGTCATAAAAAAACCCTTTCTTTGTGTCCTTCACCCCCACCAAAAGTTAAGGATGTGGCAGCCCACACTTCAGATTACTCTATGGAGCTCTTTTCACATACCATGCCTGGGTTATTCAGTCAAATCCTGAATTCCCCAGTCCAAGATGAATCTTACATGGAGTGCACTGATGCACAGCCACTGCTAGATGATTCTGCTGGTACATTGACCCACAGCACTACATTGCCCTCGCAGTCTATTGAGCCAGAATCTGACCCTGATGAAACCTAGGTGCCCCTTCTCGCATGCTATACCACCTTACACGGTGACACAAAGGAAGGTAAAGAGGAAGGTGCAGATGACTTTGAAGAGGAGGTGATGGATGACCCAGTTCTGGACCCGGATTGGCATCCATTGGGGGAGGAGGGTGGCGCAGGCAATAGTTCAGATAAGGAGAAGGATCCGCAGCAGGCATTGACATCGCAGCAGTGGTTATCTAGCAGGCCCGTAGCTATCCTAATACGTGGAACAAAAACTAAAAGAGTTGCAGGACAGCTTGACCAGATGGTCAACTTAGCACAGCGTGCAAGGCCAGAAAATGTTTACCATAGTAGGAAAAGTGCAGTGTGGCACTTCTTTATTCAAAATCCTACTGATGAGGCAAAGGTTACCTGTAAGAAGTGCGGAAGGACCTTTAGCCGAGGTAAACAACTCAGAAATTTGAATACCAGTTGCATGCTTAGACATTTAATCAACATGCACTTGCAAGCGTGGATGGACTAGAAAACCTCAGGTAGCACATGTGCACCTGCTCCTACTGAAGGTAGCCAGCAATGCTCCATCGCTTCCCCCACTGTAAGGACATCGCCACTGTTAAGCACACCACCAGCACTAAATGTGGAGGGGTCATCGCAAGGCCAAAGCACTCAGGGAATCGCAATGGTTTTGCAACACAACACTGAATCTAGGCCATCACCACCAATACCATCACCAACCCCCTCTCACTCCGTCCGGTCCACCGCTACTTCCCCCATATGCAGCTCTCCAGTCCAGCTCACCCTACCAGACACTCTGAGTAGGACAAGAAAGTACTCATCCTCTCATCCGTGTACACTTTGATTTAACGCCTGCATTGCCAAACTAATCTCATTAGAGATGATGCCCTTCCGTTTGGTTGAATGCAAAGCTTTCCGCGACCTCATGGCCTACGCTGTCCCATGCTATGACCTACCCAGTCGGCACCTCTTTTCCCGAAAAGCCATTCCTGCCCTCCACCGGCATGTGAAAGACCGCATTGTCCATGCACTAAAACAGTCAGTGAGTGGAAAGGTGCACCTCACAACAGATGCATGGACCAGTAGGCATGGCCAGCGTCATTACGTATCCATCACTGCGCACTGGGTTAATGTGGTGGGTGCAGGCTCCACTGGGGACAGCAGCGAAAGAAGAATGCTGCCTAGCCCACGGTATAGGAAACAGTTGGCTGTAGGCTTTCAATCCTCCTCCTCCTCTATCAGCGAAAGCTCGTCCACAGAGCGCAGTCGCACGAGCACTCCATCCGCAGCTGACAGTGTTGCACACGAGGTGTCCCACTATGGAACAGCTAGTGGTAAGCGTCAGCAGGCTGTGTTAAAGATGATGTCTTTGGGCGACAACAGACACACCGCGGAGGTACTGGCCGACTACTTGCAGCGACAAGCTGAGTCATGGCTGGGCAGTCTACATCTTGAGGCAGGCAAGGTAGTCAGTGATAACGGCCGTAATTTTGTGGCTGCCATAGCCCGTGCAAAACTCACACACATACCTTGCCTGGCTCACACTTTGAACCTGGTGGTGCAGTGCTTCCTTAATAATTATCTGAAGTTAACATCCCTGCTCCATAAGGTGCGAAGACTGTGCTCGCACATCCATCGCTCCCCCGTAGACTCCAGTTGTATGCAGAGGCTGCAGCGATCGCTCAACCTCCCCAAGCACCGCCTAATCATAGACGTTGCAACAAGCTGGAACTCCACCATGCACATGGTTGAGAGGCTGTGCGAACAGAGGCAGGCTGTAATGCATTTGTGGGAGGATACACGGGCAGGCAGTTTGAGGGCTGACATGGAGTTGTCGGGTGCACAGTGGTGAAAGATGAAAGACCTCTGTAAAGTTCTTCAGTGTTTTGAGGAATGCACACGGCTGGTAAGCGCAGACGATGCCATCATAAGCTTGAGCATCCCACTTATGTGTCTGCTCATGCAAACTTTGACGCACATTAAGGATCAGGCATCTGCAGTGGAGGAGGAGGGAAGCCTTGATGACAGTCAGCCATTGTCTGGTTAGGGAACTGTCCTGGATGAGGTGGAGGAATAAGAGGAGGAGGAGAAGGATGAGGGGGATGATTATTTTGGGGAGTAGGATGCTTCTCGGGGGGCAAGAGAAAATGTTGGCTTGCCAAAGTCAGGTACAGGGTTTGCTCGCACATCCGTCGCTCAAACGTCCACTCCACTCGTATGCAGAAGCTGCAGCGATTGCTCCACCTCCCCAAGCACCGCCTAATCATAGACGTTGCAACAAGGTGGAACTCCACCCTGCACATGGTTGAGAGGCTGTGCAAACAGAGGTAGGCTGTAATGCATTTGTGGGAGGATACATGGGCAGGCAGTTTAAGGGAAGACATGGAATTGTCGGGTGTGCAGTGGTCAAAGATGAAAGACCTCTGTAAAGTCCTTCAGTGTTTTGAGGAATGCACACGGCTGGTAAGCGCAGACGATGCCATCACAAGCATGAGCATCCCACTGCTCATGCAAAGTTTGATGCACATTAAGGATCAGGCGTCTGCAGCGGAGGAGGAGGAGGAGGGAAGTCTTGATGACAGTCAGCCATTGTCTGGTCAGGGAACTGTCCTGGACGAGGTGGAGGAAGAGGAGGAAGAGGAGGAGGAGGATGAGGGGGATGATTATTTTAGGCAGGAGGATGCTTCTCAGGGGGCAAGAGAAAATTTTGGTGTTCCAAGGTCAGGTACAGTGTTTGTGCGTGACTGTAGCGATGTGGATTTGCCAGAAAGTGCTCCTCCACCCACCACTGTCAGTGCATCATTGACACCTGGAACATTGGCCCACATGTGCGATTATGCCTTGCGGATCCTAAAAAGGGACCCCCGCATTGCCAAAATGATGAGGGATGATGACTACTGGCTGGTCAGCATCCTCGATACACGCTACAAAGGCAAATTACACAACATCATGCCACAGGAGAACCTAGAGATAATATTGGCTAACAAACAAGCAACTCTGGTAAACCGTTTGTTTGAGGCTTTCCCAGCACACAGCAGCGGTGCTGGTTCTCCCACGAGCTGTAGTGGGCACAATGGAAGAGGTGTTCGTGTTGCACACAGCCGAAGTGGTGTTGGAGACGGGTTTAATGACCATGTTGTGGAATGATTTCTCAAGTACCGCTCACACGACTGCAAATACTGTACTGCATTGATTAAAAGTGACAGGAGACAGCAGTTGTCAACTATGGTTACAAACTACTGTACTTCTCCTCCCATATCGATGTTCTCCCTCACAGGAGAACTATTTGACTATTGACTTTGACTATTGGGCCTCTAAACTGGATACCTGGCCTTAATTGGCACAATATGCCTTACAGGAGCTCGCTTGCCCTGCTGCTAGTGTGATATCTGAAAGAGTCTTCAGTGCTGCTGGATCAATCCTGACAGAAAAAAGGACCCGTCTGTCTACCCAAAATGTTGATGATCTAACCTTCATTAAAATGAACCATGCATGGGTTTAACAGGATTTTGTCCCACCTTCCCCTGATGACACATAGGTTGTCAGAAAACTGCCTCGCTTTTGTCCTCCTCTTCCTGGGACTTGCCAAATTCCGCCCTTTGCAGCAGCTGAATGTCCAGCCAACACATCAACATATGCCATTTTTTAAACCTCCCTAAGTGGGCTACCCACCCACCCCCCCAATGGCTGGGGTCAACACCTGGAGCACCCGGGCAAGTGCCATTGCTCTGAACAGGTGGATGGGCCCACAGATGGCCGACGGCACTGGCACAGGGCCCCTCGTAGTACAATACAGTGTCTCTGATGGTGGGGGGGCCCACTCGCCGTCAGACACACCAGCGTACTATGAGGGGCCCTGTGCCAGTACCGTCGACCACGAGTGTGCCCTCCCTGCTTGGTCATGGCCACAGCACTTGCAAGTTGCAATACTTACCTCTCCCTGCTCCACCGCTGTGTAGTCTGGGCAGTTAAATCCTTCACAGGGACGGCCACTAGAAATTTGGTTTATTGATCGATGATGGGTAAGATGTAGCTATGGCCTTTCCTGCTGGCCTCTACCTTCAGATGATCAATGGCTACCATTTGTAATGGACGTCAACTTACAAGCGGATGCAGTGGTGCTTTATGATCACCTTTCACAGTTGTGATAGTCACAGACGTGTGACATTCCTGCCACCATTTTTCAATGTCTCTTCTCATGCCAATCAAATAGAATCGCCTAGGGTCTGTGGCTTCTGTCTTTTGCACTCCAAAATGACCAGACACATCATGATAGACAGTGAGGACCATGTCTACAGCTCTCCCTGTGATCACAGTTTGATGAAGATGAGTAACGATGATGTGATCCATGCTACTGCGACAAAGCAATCCTTTCTTCACAAAGAACCGTTTTCGCTGTCTCCACAGACATAGTAATTTAGGGTCTGCATCGCCTCTGCAACATCTACCGGGAGATTTTCCCGCGATGAGTAATTCACAAATTTCTGCTAACACTCGACTTTCCATCTGTACTTGTATCCATGTAGTTTCCAGTAGCGGAGAGTCTGAACTGGCTTACTGAGATTGAAATATATACGAAGATTTAAAAGTACCACAACACTGTATACTGTTGTACGCTTCGACTACCTTTCCCTATTTCTACTTGTTAAATTCTGGTGTAATACATACTGAGCCTGTGAGTGTCTGTGTCTAACTCCAGAAGTATAGATGGAAATTTAAAATTACCCCTAGACTGGATACACCTGGTATGTACTGATACAGTACCTTTGCTCAAAATTTTGTATTACGGTATCATCCATTGTGAGTGAGCGTGTGTGGTTTACGCCTTCTATATATACGGTGAATCGGAGATACCAATTTTTACCCTATACTCAATACAGCTTGTATCTTGTTATGCAGTACCTTTGTTCGACATTTAGTATTACAGTCAAATCCATACTGAGTAAGCGTCTGAGACTGACTGCCGGACTATGTATATGGAGATTTCAATTGTACCCTATAATATATATACTTGCTATCTTGTTATCCAGTACCTTTTTTACAACATTTTTTATTATGGTCAAACCCAGACTGAGTGAGCGTCTGAGGGTGACTCCGGAAATATATACCGAGATTTCAAATTTGGCCAACACTGTATACAGCTGTACGCTTGTCTTACATTACCCATTTACAGCTTTTCATATTCTTGTGTAATCCATACTGGGCCTGAGAGCATTTGTGTCTGCCTCCTGAAATGTATACGGAGATTCAGAATGTTTACACTATACTATATATACCTACTAACTGGTCATACTGTACCCTTTTTCACCTTTTTATTTTATTGGGTAATCCATACTGAGCCTGTGAGTGTCTGTGTATGACTCATGAAATATATACGGAGATTTACTGTTATCCCTAGACTGTATGGAGCTGTACGCTTCTGATACAGTACCATATATCTTCTGGTATTTTGGGTCAATTTTCTAAAACATGAGGAAGTAAGGTGGAAGAGGATGCAGATGTGGGCGTGGGGGGGCCACCTGGTACTGATGGTGGTGGTGGTGCATCTGCTGGTAGTGCCAAAAACACAATAACAGCTAAGGCAGGAGGTGTTGAGCCTGCGTCATGGTGTAGCTCTGGAAGGCCTGGAAGGCACCGTTTTCTGGGAGTAAGTAGACTGCTTTCAAAGCCAGAGCATCGGTAACTGTTTTTGGCTTACATTGCTGAAACAGCCTCCAGCTCTATCGCCTCCTCTTCTGAAGTTTAAAAAAATGCAAGCACTGAGTCATAAGTACGGGCTTCTGGTCAGGAGCAACCACTTTCCTTGTGTCCTTCACCCACCCCAAAAGTGAAGGATGCGGCAGTACACACTTCAGATTACTCCATGGATCTCTTTTCACATACCATGCCTGGGTTAATTAAAAATAGTGCCCATCATATACTGGAGCATTCAAAATAGGGGACATCTGACACTGGAGCATCATCCATGAGGCCCATCATATAAAGGAGTATTCCAAATGGGGCAGATTAGACACTGGAGCAGCATCTATGGGGCACATGATACACTGGAGCATTAGAAATGGGGCCCATTATATATGGAGCATTATTAGGGCCCATAAGACACGGAGCATCATCCATGAGGCCCATCATATACTGGAGCATTCCAAATGGGGAACATCAGGCACTGGAACAGCATTTACGGGGCCCATTATACACTGGAGCATTAGAAATGGAGCCCATTATATGTGGAGCATTATTTGGGCCCATAACACCCTGGAGCATCGTCCATGGGGACCATCATATACTGAAGCATTATGTGGAGCTCATCATATACTGTATGGAACATTATATATAGCCAATTATTCTGTATGGAGAAATATATGGGGCTTATTATTCTGTATGGCGCACAATGTGGTGGCCATAATACTGTATGGAGTAATATACTGTCCTTTTTTTGAGCTATTGTACAATTTAAAATAGATCAGTCATGTCATGTAAGCAGTGAAGTATTTGTCATTGTACTATACCTATATTTCTGTGCCATATTGGAGCATCATGAGTTGTGGTATGTGTTAAAGGGGCGCACTGACACTCTTTGGCCCAGGGCACACGAAAACCTGGAGCCAGCCCTACCCCCCACAATTTTAGCCAAATCACCCCCAGTTTTCAATGCGTAACTATTATTACGAAGTAAATTAAGGTTGACAAGCTTCAGTAATAAGAATTGATGATGTTTTTGGCATTGAAATGGGCACTGTAGGTGTGTTTACTGTCCTCCACTCCCTGCCGACTTTGCTTCCCCATTGACTTGCATTGGGTTTCGTGTTTCAGTCGGCCTCCGACTTTTCCCTATAGTCGGCCAATTTCGTTCGACCTGACTTTTGAGAAAGTCGGGTTTCATGAAACCCAAGTCTACCATAAAAAAGGCAAACTCACTCATCTCTAGTAAGGATGGAGGAGAAACCTCATCAGCAGCGTCGAGGGATCATCTGAAACTGTGCCCTGACCAACTAAAAAAAAGAATGGAAGAGCAAAATAGCCTTCAGCCCATAGAGGAAGAAGAGAAAACGGTCAGCACTGTACTCAAAGAATTCCCTGAAAACTGGACTAGAGTGAATCAGGCTGTAGTGGTGCCAGTTTTGACCTTTCCCCAACTGGTATTGCAAGAAGAAGAAGTGACTCAAGACCACCCTGAAAATCAGCACATTCAGGCAGCTGATGCCACAATTGCAGTGGAGCCGGAGAATCCTCGCCCTGCCAGTGGTGAATCTGTCATGCCCACAGTGAGTCTAAGAGTTTGCAGACGGCTACTATCTAGTTTACCAACAGCAGTAACAGGCCCACTATGCCATTAGAAGTACCCATGCTGCGCAGATCTACCCATAGTACAAGAGGTGAGATCCCAGCTAGGTATAGAGATTAAAGTGAAAATTGAAAATGTAAACAGTACCTGTAAATATGAAATGTAAATATGCAACTTTTCAAGCTTATGTGCTTATAGAGACTCTGTAAGAACTTTTGAATAAATCTATTCTATTTTTGATGGACAATTGGGCCACAGGACTATGGGTGGCCAGGACCCAACTTGTATATAGTTACCAACTGCTCAGGAATGGACCATGGACAATGATGTAATGGACTAGTCGTCACAAGGACTATTTTTGAGCTATGGTTTTTGTAATTTTTCATTTTTGAAATCTTGTAACAGTTACAATTGTTCATATGTTTGTTAATGTTTCTTCGGTCCGGGAGTACTGAATTGCACTAGGGGGGAGTGTGGTGCCCCCAGGAGTACGGTCGCCACAGTGGCATTACCTCCCTCCTAGGGAGTGTGATGTCAGGCTTGGAAGCAATGAAGGATCTCTCTATCAGGTAAATCCAGCACACAGCACAGTTCCCACTCCAGTCCAGCAGAGGGAGCTCTGAACCAAACTTCTGAGGAGCTTCTCTCTGTGGCCAGGAAAGGGAGGTTAGTCAGATCGTGCAGAGAGGGGGAAGAGTGTGGATATGGAGAGAGGAGCTGGGAAGGATTGAGCTGAAGTCGAGCTCACTCCCAGCTGAAGCGCATTGACCGGACCACGGCATCCGAGGCTGTATGGATACTGATGATCCTGCAGCAGAAACCGGAGGAACAAGAGGCTGTAAATGCTCTGTTACCACCTAAGACTCGGAGTCACAGCAGCAACATGTGTGAGCCAGAAAGAGACGGCTACAGCTACCTGCCATACGAGTGGAGTTTAAGTAACATCAAGCAAGAGGAACTTGAGTGTAATTCAGAACTGCAAGTACTTCAGAGTAGCGCTAGAAAGGAGACTACACAACCCATCTGAATAGAGAGATTCCCAAGTTGCTTCCAGGCTGACCAATTCCTGTACCTGAATCCTGGACTGTACCTTCAGTAAAGGTAAAAGAAACTACACTGTTGTGCTCTTTTAATTCTTCCTGCAACCCACTCAGCACTGCTACATCTCTGTGCCTAACACTACACCATTTACATTAAAACCTATTACTACTGCCCTGGGACTGCAGCTCTGCCTGTGGAGAGCTACTACATCTTTGCTGAGCCCCACCATCTGTCCCAGATGATCTGCACCGCAGCGTCAGCTTAACACCTTCTTTGCCGAGCACCACAGGTGGCATCACGAATCATCTACCTATAAACTTTATTCCATTCCTCCTATTTTACATGGATGCCCAGGACCAAGGACTGGGTCACTGCCGCCGCGACACATCCCTTTGAGACACCGGTCCAGTACCGAGTATCCCACAGCCCTGGAGGTGATCCACATGACTGTTAACTTATTAAATGTGACAGTGGCATTTGCCCCAGGGGGGGCACACTGTTCTAACCACCTATCGGCTTCCCTGAAGGGTGGTCAGTGCTCCCCTGCTGAACATCTCAGTGCCTTTCATTCATGACAGTGCTCTTATGAAAACCATGCTGTGTACAGTACAAGCGATCAGAAGATCTTAAGTTAAAGACCATTAAGTGGACTACAAAATACAACACAGTAAAAAAAGTTTTTTTGTTTTAAAAATATGTAAAAAAAGACAATATAAAAGTTTCGTGTAAAGTTTAGCGTGGCACTACTACAAGGTGCACAAGTAGGTTACCCAGACCCAAGTGAATAATAAAGTAACTTGGCACTCAACTGAATGATCCTTTTTGAAAATAAGTTTTTATTGTGGCAGTCACAAAGGACGTTTCGGCCTACATTTGGCCTTCGTCAGTCTGCCGACTGCTGCAGATCATCATCTGCAGCAGTCGGCAGACTGACGAAGGCCAATTGTAGGCCGAAACATCCTTTGTGACTGCCACAATAAAAACTTATTTTCAAAAAGGATCATTCAGTTGAGTACCAAGTTACTTTATTAATATAAAAGTTTGAGGCACACTCTTTCCCATCAGTCAAATAAAGAAATAAAAAACTACACTAATGTGATATTTCCACGTCCATAAAAGTCCAACATAATTAAGAAAATTCTAACTGCAAGAATCGTGCTTTCCAACAATGCAAAAAATGCAGTAAGAATCAAAACATCATATCTTCCCAAATTTGTATCAATAAAAATGTCAGCTCAGGGTGCAAAAAACAAGTCATCATACAACCTTCTAGACTGAAAATTGAAAAACATTATGGGTCTTGAAAAATGTAGTCACAAGCAAATTTTTTTTTAATGAATTTCCTTTTTTTTAAATCGCTTAAAAAACTATGTTTGATGTCTCCATGTTTCCATGTTTGATTTCCCTGTAATTGTAGTGACCTGGAAAGTCAAAGAGCCATCTCATTTTTACCATATAATGAATGCTATAAAAATAAAATTGACAAAACAATGGTGGAATTGAACTCATTTTTAGACATTTTCATGCATTTGGATTTTTTTCCTTTTCTCCAACTTTACAGTACATCACATACTACAATTTTTGGTGTCATTCAAAAGTACAGTTTGTCCAGCAAAAAATCAAGCCCTCATACATATACAGTATGTTGACAGAAAAAAAAGTTAAGACTTTTGGAAGAAGGGAATTAAAGAAATTAAAACTGAAAATGGCCCAGTTGGGAAGAGATTAATGAAAAAAAGGGCAATTAAAAAAAAAAAAAAATCTACTGGTTCAGCTCTATCATTTAAAAATACAAAGGCCTGAATTATTCATTATTAATTATTTATCAGCCTTGGACTCGATCTCAAGCCATGGCAACTTGATGGGTGATCGTTTTATAGGAAGATCGAACTTGTGCAATCTAGATAGGTCCACCAGGGTCTTCTCCACCATTATTTTGATAGTATCAAGCCATCAGGTTGCTTCTACCTCTTTGCCTTTTTCTTTCTGTTCTTCTGGGGATTATATCCCCCTTCATTGATTGTGGCCTTCTTATCATGTGTCCAAAGTAGGCAAGTCATAACTTGGTGATCCTTTCTTTGAGTAACATGCCAGTACAAGGGAAAATATCTTAAGGAAGCGGTAAACCGCTACATATAATGTAATAATTTAATTAAATAACAAAAAACACATTAAAACACATTAAAAACAATTAAAAACCAAACACCCGAAACACCTGCATAAATATCAAAGTGAATAGCCGCCCATAAGGAAATGGGTACTAAGATAAAAGGCCTGGAATCATATATAAAATATAAATCTAAAATATTTTTCTGATTATAAAACACACTTTTTTTCCCCAAAAACTTTGGGATAAAAATTGGGGTGTGTCTTATAATACGAATGTCGCTTACCAAGGTGGGCAGCTGTGGAGGACGGGAATCACCAGAGGCAGGGTCGCTGCTGCAGGAGGCTGACCACGTCAGCAGGAGTGAAGCAATGCTGTGAGTCCTGTGCTGGGAAGAGGTGGTATTCTGATGATGCGAAACTGCAGGCCCTGGGCTTTCATAAAATGCTAATGGTGAGCGGAGTCCCAATCCAATTGATTTTCCTGAGGTTGGCTCTGGGAAAATGGCCGCCTCCCTAGATCTCCTGATAACTTATCTACTGAGATATCAATATCGTAATATCACCTTTTGGTCCAAATGGGCAGAACACCCAGCCAATATATACGCTGATCGATACAATGAAGAACTCAGACCAGGTCCATAGTTTGGAAACCAATCAACAAGATGTGGAAAATGCAGGTGGAGGTAAGCTCCATGCGAATCGCTGCTGACCAGCAACTTCCATAGGGGGAAATATGTGGGATACAGAGTGAAAGTAGAGTATATATGTGGTACATAAAGACAATTGATTACCGGTGGTATATCCACTCAACATCTACTTTGTCTGACATAAGGGTGGTGCTTTCAAATGAAAGGCTTGCGCATGCGCGCGAGTGCATAATGTACAGTATGGGCAAGGGAAACATGCCAGTTTCAAGAAACTTCCCATGTGCAGGAATCAAAATAGAAATTCATGAATGTGTAAGGATACCTAGTGTAAAGTGTGGGCAAAGTAATATGCCAGTATCAGAGAACTGCTTATGTGCGGGAACCATGTTATGATGCAAATATTTGCAAAATGATACCGACAAAGGGCAATACATAAGCTTAGGAGATCTGGTAATGTAGACAGGATGCTAGTTCAAAACGGAGATGGAGCAAAGTATAGTTTTAGCTTATGTGAACCAGCATGATGGAATACAGATAAGACAAGCTAGTAGGTCAAAACAAATCCTGTGTATATGAGGTAGAAAATGTGAAGATCTAGTCATACATAGCTCATTACTCTTACGTTAATAAATAAATATGCCAATCTAATAGTCCAAGGCGAGTATAAAAAGATTCATCTGGTTTTGCATTCATATTACTGTAAAGATATAAATTTCACCAGTTTGTAATAATAAAGTATCAAAAGGTCATATCTCAGCGTTTATAACTCAATTGTGCAGACTCGCTTGTGACTCACTAGGTGGCAGGGATCAGATCACGAAATGATGACTATGGAAGAAAAATTGTTTTGTGTTTTAGAGTATGAGAAGTGTAGATTAATTGTTACTCTGCATTGAGAATTCCGACAACAGTATGAAAATGACCCACTTGGTCACCAGAACATTCTGCGGTGGTATCGAGAATTTAAGGACACAAGATTCTTGTATAAATGTTATAGCCCTGGATGACATGGTTCGAGAGACCTTTGCACGCAGCCCTCAGAAATCAACATGTCACGCAAGTCGTGAACTTGGCATTCCTCATCCAATTGTTTGGAAAAATCTGCAACGGGAACTGTGCCCGAAACCATATCACCTACAGCTATTGCAACACTTATGGCCAGTCGACCATGGCATCCGATAGAGATTCTGTGCATTTTTCAGGCAGCAATGGAAGATGACAAATTCGCTTCCTGACTAGTGTTTAGTGATTAGGCAACCTTCCACCTAAGCGGAAAGGTGAACAGTCAAAATGTTCAAATATGGGGCATGGAAATTCCCAATGCCATGATGTAACATTATATGCTAAACTTGGAGAGTTTATCTTCTATTCACTATTTTGCATGCAAAATATTTTGAAATATACCTCTTTGAAACCCAATTAATCTTTTATAATCCCCCTGTATAAGTTCATATTGTTAACTAAATATGTTTTGAGTGACATGTCTGGCTTGATTTGATTTAAATTGATTTGTTTGATCTTCTTGCTATCCATGGTATTGATAACATCCTTCACATTTTTAAATTGTTGATTCTTCATCTGTCTTGTTTCTTTATCGTCCAGATTTTGCATATTACCACAGAATATACCAAACTATGTACAAGCCATGCCTTCATCAGCAGTGAAATGTTGTTCAATTTGAAGACCTTGTCCAGTGACATCATTGTTGATTTGCCAATAGCTATTCTCCTATTGACTTCCGATGTCATTCCTGCATCGTGAGTGATCTTCACTGCAAGTAGGTTGAAGTCCTTTACAACTTCCAGTTCACCGCTGTCTATCTCAAATGTGTTCCGGTTGTATCTGGTAGTAATCAATATCTTTGTCTTCTTTGTGTTGATTAGAAATCCCATGTTTGAGCTTTCCATCTTGGCAGTCCTTCATTAAATCTACGCTTGTTGCTATCAATGTTGTAACGTCTGCATATTTAAGATTGTTTATCATTTGTCCAGCAATTTTGATTCCTTCTTCATTTTCAGCATGTCCAGCATCCTGAAAGTAGCTTCTCAATATAAATTGAAGCGAAATGGTGATGGGATGCTGCTTTGCCTGAAACCCCACTCTATTTTGAACTCCATGTTGCGTCACCGTGTTTCGTTCGGACTGTTACTTCTTGGTCGATGTAAAAGTTCCTATTGAGGCTGATCAGATGATTCAAGTTCCAAAGAGAGAAGGAGACACTCACTGTCCCATAAAAACTCTTGTAATTTAACAATCCTTAAAACATGAATGCAAAAGGGTGCAGGTACAAAAGACGGACGAAGGACGTTTCGCCCGCAATGGAGCTTCAACGGGTCCAAACACAGAATGATGTGAGCGAATCTCCCCTTTATAGGAAAAAAAACCTTGTCCACAAGTTAAAATGATAAAAATCACCTATAATGACACAACATAAAATCAATTCTCAACATTTGTAAAAACACTGATGTGTCAATTTTATCATTAAACTCCAGAATTCCTTGGGCTTTTGTTCACATAATCCATTTGGATTATCCTCTTAGTAATAGCTTACTGTGGTTACTTCCCTGTTTGGGAAGGTTAACTCTCTCTATCCTTGCAAATCTTAAAATCTCAGAATTGGAATGATGATAATTGTGTATATGCTTAATCAAGTTTGAGGACTCTTTTTCTGATGCAATAGATTTGAAATGTTCTCTAAATTTGACATACAATGGTTAAATAGTTTTTCAACATAGAAAAAAAACACAGGGGCAAAAAAACTACATCAGGGTATGTGCACACAGAGTTTTTTGGATCTGCGGATTTTGTAGTAAAAATCAGCAGGACTAAAGTCCTGCGGTTTATCTGCGGATTTGCCTGCGGTTTTACACCTCATAATGGATGAGGTGTGAAACCGCAGCGGTTCTGCACAAAAGAATTGACATGCTGCGGATTGTAAACCGCAGCAAAACCGCGCCGAAAAATCCGCAGCATGTGCACTGCGTTTTTTTTTACATAGGAAATAAAGGTACTGTACAACGCAGCAAAATCTGCTGCGGACCCACAGAGCCAAAACCGCTGCGGATCCGCAGCAGAATCCGCAGCGTGTGCACATACCCTAAACCATATATTGCATTTTACCCCAGATAAAATCCGAGACACTGAGTAATGTATCCCATTTTCATTGGGTTTAAAGTCACATACAACTTACAGAAGGAACTATCCCCACATTTAAAGTTTCCAACCAACCTTGATTTTTTTATCCAATTATTTACTTCTGATTTTACATCAAAGTCTCTCCCACACAGCCAATTCCTTCACTTCAGAGAAATTAGCAACAATTTTGTATGTTTTCAACAACAAGCCAACTAATGAAAAAATAGGGTATACAACCCCACTTTTAGAAGAGGCACTGGATAGAGTCAAAATTCAAAATCGGAAAGGATCATCTTAAGTGCTAACAGGAGTGAAACGAAAAAGATAAAAGATTTATTTTTAATTTCAGGTTTGGCCCAATGGATAGCATAAATTTGTTCAGCCATTAAAAATTGACATTTACTAAATATGGATAAGGAGCGAAGGTGGCAGCACGAACACCATTGATACCATACAGAAGATGTGTCAATCTCAAGGATACATTAGTCTGTAATCACCTAAAATCAGAATCATATGATTGGTTAAAAAAATCAAGGTTGGTTGGCAAATTTAAATGTGGAGGTTGTTCCTTCTATAAGTTCCATGTGACTTTCAACTCACTGAAAATGGAATCTGTTGCTCACAGTGTCTCGGATTTTATCGCTTGTAAAACGCAATATAAGTTTTATGTAGTTCTTTTGCCACTGTGGTTTTTTCTACATTGGAAACACTATTCAACCCTTGTATCTTAGATTTAGAGAGCATTTAAAATCTATTGCATCTGGAAAAGGGTCCCCAAAATTGATTAAGCATATACATGATTTTCATCATTCCAATCCGGAGATTTTAAGATTTGCAAGGACAGAGAGGGTTAACCTGCATTATACTCTGTGGGGTGGCTGCATTATACTATATGTGGGCTGCATTATACTGTATCGAGGACTATGGGGACTATGAGGAATACATTATTGGAGCGCCCACCAGGGCAGTGGGGTTACTCGGTACCAGGCCGCTTCTTAAAGGGGGCAGTGTTACAGCGGCGGTGACCCAGTCCGTGGCCCTGGGCATCCAATAAAAGGGGATATTTACAGGGGAAAAAATAAAATAAAGAGTTTTTGACGCCACCTGTGGTTTCTGGTCAGAGGTGACCAGCGCTACAGTGCAGGTCCTCTGGGACTGATGGTATGATGCAGCAGAGTTGGAATAGCTCTCCACAGGCAGAGCTGTTGTCCCAGGGCAGTGGTTGGATTTAAGATGTGGTTGATGATGTTAGATGGAGCAGTGCTGAGTGGGTGTTACAGAAAGAATTCAGAGGACACAGCTGAGTGCAGTTCCAAAGCTTTACTCACAGTTCTGGTGGCCGCTTGCTACTGCGTCCTTCCAGTGAGGGGTTCAGTCAACTCCCAGGCAGATGAAGAACACCTCTCCAGCACTCCCTTCAGTATATGCCTTTCCTGGCCATCTCACTATTTGGCTTTTCTGCCTCTTCCTTCCCAACACCTCACAGTCAGTGTCCCAGGCCAGCAGCCATGGACCTTGAAGGATAACGAACTCTGTGTTTCCTTGCTCTCTTATGGCTGCCTTTCGAGTGAAGATAACTGTGGTTTGTGGCTGAGGTACCTAAAGGTGCCTCAACTTTTGGCTTTCTAGCTAAGTCCATTGTCCACTCCACTAGGCTAGGGGCTGATACCCCTCTGCGACCTGATCCCTCCACCTGACGTCCATCAGCGTGGAACGAGCCCCACGGGCAGTATGGTCACTGCTCCGTGCCTCTAGGATCCCTTCCCTCTACAGGGAGCTTTCTTCTGTCTCTGTCTCTTCCAGCAGCTCCTCCACATCAGGAGCTGCTCCACATACATCTGTCCACCTCTTCCCCTATGGGAAGACTTTCTTAAATTCCACTCTATTTTCCCACTCTAACCCTCAAGCTCCACCCACCTCCCAACACCCTTTACTACCCAGCAGGGTTGAGATACTCCTCCCTTGGGGTCCATCCAGGGTGTCCTGCTGCTATAGGGTGTGTGTTGGCTGCAGGTGTAAGAGTACTGTTAGGTGCCTCCACCTTACCGGGGAAGCGGGATACCACACTTCTGGGTGAGGTGCAGTACCTCAGTAGTGACTGAACCTTCAGGGGTGCCACATTATGCTATATGAAGGACTATGGGGTGCATTATACTAAGGGAAGTGAATTGTAGTACATGGATGACTATGGCGGTGCATTATACTATATGGAGCACTATGAAGAATGGGAATGTATTATACTATATGGAGGACTATGGGAAGTGTAGAAGTGTATAATTCTATATGGAGGACTGAGGAGTGTATTTTAATATATGGAGGACTATAGGAAGTGTATTATACTATATGGAGGCCTATGGGGAGTGTATTATACTATATGGAGGACTATGGAGAGTGTATTATACTATATGGAGGACTATGGGGCACATTATATGGAGGACTATGGGGTGTGCATGCTACAATATGGAGGACTGTGGTGCACATTATAATATATGGAGGACTATGGGGTTTATTATACTAAACAAGCAAAATGCTGCATAATCATGGAGTGATTGGATTGTTTATGCCTGAACAAAAATCATTGTTCTCAGCAGCACATCGCCGGTGTAAACTGTAGATGTGCTGCTGCTAACATGATACTGTATGGGGACAGATTGATCTAATAGTGATTGTTCGGTTCCCATCAGTCTTTCTCAGTTGGTGTAAAGAGGCCAGGAAACAAGCGTCGAACGACTTGAATATTGTCAATCACACTCTTTTAGTGGCCTGAACACAGCGCATGTAAATACAACAGAAATGCTTCTGTGTGGTGTGCAGTATGTTAGCATTAGGGGCCCCATTTTAAAATTTTGCTTAGGGCCCCACTTTGCCTAAAACCAGTCCTGACTAGCGATCTATGCTGAGCACTTATATCAAGGCTTCCATCTAAATCTCTGAGTGATTTGATTCAGATGAAACACTCAAGAGATCCATTCACTATAATGATGAAGCAGAGTTACTGTGAACTCCATTCAGCGGTGTCCTTCTTTTCAGTGGTGCACAAAACTGTGGCCAATGACACTTTCATAAACGCACGAAAAGACAGACATCATCAGATCTCAGTGCCTCCATCTGCCTCATTATCGGGAATCTTACACCGGGGCTCTGTCTGAATGGCTGGTCCATACAATCAGGGCAATTGTTACCACCCACCTTTCATGTCTACCTTTTCCTCATAGATTGGAAGCTTGCCAGAAGGGCCCTCATTCCTCTTGGTATCTGTTATGATCTATGTGATTATTGTTATGCTGTAATGTCTAACGTCTGTACAAGTCCTCTCTGAAATGTAAAGTGCTGCGGAATATGTTGGCGCTATAGAAATAAAATTTATTATTATTATTAATCACGTATTTCAGAGATTTAATGTACATAGAAATTTCGGTGTAAGAGCTCAGCACAGAGCGCAGGATAACTGTATGCCAAGCCTTACTATGATATTTGTGAAGCAGAGTGAACAAATCAACAGCAGGTGAAGAAGTGGTTTTATTTATTTATTTTTTACGCCATGCCTCGTGCGGTATAAGTGCCTCGCCATATTTTGAGAGCCATCATTTTTTCATATTTCTGCCAGCAGAGACATGTTAGGACTTGTATTTTGTGGGACAAGTTGACATTATTATTGGCAGAAGAAAGAAGATAAGTCAGCAATTCAGAAATGTTCTTTTTTTTCTTATGACATTCCGCATATTGAAAAACTGATAAGGCAGCTTTATCCTTTGGATCAGTACGATAACAGTGATAACACATTTATATTTTATTCTGAGAACTATAATTATAACTTTTTTATTTTACTGCTGATGGAGCTGTAGGTGGTGTCACGTGGACCCGTCCTGTGTGACGTGACCAGCAGGCCGGAAACTGAAACAACAAGACACGGCACGTGAAACTGTCCTGTGTGACACAGCCCGCAGGCCGGTAACTAAAACAACAAGACACGGGGGAAGGGGAAAACGGTTACAACGGTGGGCCCTGCGATAGGGAGCGGGGACGTGGAGACCTCCTGCACTCCCCTGAGTCAGTGTGTCCCTCACACTCTTAACGTTCCCTAGGCCGGTTCCGCACCGGGTGCCAATCAGGATACCTGAGCACACCCTACACCTATCCCTTGCTAGGGAGCTGGGTGATGCAGGCACTGGCACCACCGCTGTACTAATACACACCAGGAAAAATACAGACAGGGAAACACTACTTAGCTTTGTTCTGTTGCTCCCAGCAACAGAGTCCACCACCAGAATGCAGCTTTCCTCCTGAATATCTACCACCAAGCTCTGTCAAAGCTGCAAGGAAATCCCCTCTGACTCCTTCCACAACAGGGCTCTGACTGAGCTGCCAGGACCTCTCTCTAGATCCTTCCTCCACCAAGGATGGATGAAATGAGCACTATCACCAACAGTGATTGCAACACCTGACATTCTTTTCTAGGTAATAGCCAGCAATCACACCTGCTTTATATCACATGCATTAAACTAAAGAAACCAGAGTGCAATGACGCTCACCACCACTGGGGGCAAACTAGAACAAAAGACACCACTGTGTAATAATCCTAATGGCCACTGGGGACAAAACCAAACTTAAGCACACAGCTTAAGGAAAAAAAAAGGTTACATGTGCTTTTATCTGTCATGATCCAGCATGGATCATGACAGGTGGCTTGTATTTTGCGGGACGAGATGATGTTTTCAGCAGTACCATTTCTATTTATATAATTGCCTTGTAATGTTTTCATTTCCTGCTCTGTCCAGATGTCACCGTATCCCAGAATTCCAAGGGGAGGAAGTTCACCGACCGCCATATTAAGACACCCAAGTGATGGTGTCTCAATATGGAAACTGATGCTAGTACAAACCTATTGCGTGGTACCACCAGTGGAACACAGTCGCACCACACACACACACACACACTCTATACGCCGTACACGCCACAAACACACACTCACACAGCCTTTTGCGTGGAACCACCAGCAGAACACCGTCGTCGCAGGTGCAGTGAATCATTCGGCTGATCCTAGCAGCAGATGCGCGATGTGTCTACAGGCAGAGGAAGCTGGTCACATTAAAGGGGTTTTCCCATGAACGAAAGTTCATTTTAAAAATTGTCTGTGTCTGACCTTGTACGGAGCATATCACATCTCCTGGGCAGGGGAGGAAGCAAAAGACAATACTAACATTACAGCAAGGGATCACAGAGGATTCATTTTGTGAGGTAAAATATTTCACTGACTGTTTTTAAACAATATTTTACCTCACAAAATGTATCCTTTGAGATGTGGTTTGTTCTGTACAAGGTCAGACACAGGGGTGAGAGAGACAGAGCACAGGGGGGAGACAGCTCAAATGGAACAGCATATGAGGGGAAAACACAGCACAGGAAGGAGAGAGACAGCAGACAAGGGGGATAGCACATGGTGTAGACAGGTCAAAGAACAGAGCACAGACGAGAGAAGTCAGCACATGGGGAAAGAGAGAGTGGATAGGTGGGTGAGCAAATGGGGGGGATTCTCAACGCTGCAAAGCCTGCCCCCATCGTGACATTACTGCCCACCCGATGCGATAGCATCAGGCCTTAATCTAATTTATTTATATTTGTCTTTTTGATCGCGTTTTATTCTTTTTGTTCAGTGTATGATGAAAAAGCATATTTTTTTCCGATTTTTTTTACAATTTTCACTGAAGTGGTTAACTAGTGGGACACTTTTACAGGTCAAGTCTTTCTGGACGCGGCAATACTAAATATGTGTACCGTATTTTATGGATTACAAGATGCACCTCACATTTTGTGAAGGAAAATAGGAAAACTTTTTTAAAGCGTTTTAATCTGCTTTTGCAGTAGCTTTTCTGGGTGGGTAGCAGTGGTGGAGTGGGGTTCCAGGTGCCAGTGTCCTGCTGGTGGAAGCAGGAGATGCTGCAGGCACCAGGCTGGAAGGACAGGGTGTTCAGCGGCCAGAGGCAGTGCATGTGCAATTGAGATCTCAGGAGTCAAGATCTAGGGAGATGAAATCTTGGTGCTGAGATTTCTATTTGCTCTTTCGCCGCCTCTGGGGGCCTTTTTACCGGAGTCCACTGCATAAAAGAGTACGGAAAGTGCGGGCCTCCGTCTAAGGTCGTAAAATGTTTAAGCTAATGTTCAATTCATCAAATTCATATTTGTGGAAGCAATCTTAAGGAGGATTAACTTGTTTTAAACCATTTTATTTGCAACTAAAACTTTATCATACAACAGATGCATTCATTGATATTGTTTTCCTTCATATTTTGAGTTTTACATATGGGTTCAATTTTTATTTGTTATGTTTATAGGCTTATTCTCATCTTTCTAGATGGGTACAATTGCAAAGTGCTAGTAATTACATTTACAAACAATTTTGCAATGTACTTATAATTACTTATCAAGATATTACTTCAATATCCAGGTATCACTCTTTTTTATTTTATTCTTTGTTTCAAGGAGATTGTCCACCACTGATGTCCAGCAGCAGTGACGCTGCCCTGAGGTGCACTGTTAGCTTCTGATCAGGGCTAGCTTTAGTGCCGCAGTGCTTATGATGCAGAGGCAAAGCTGCCTTATATAGCACTATCAAAGCCCACACAGTTCAGTGTGGCAGGAGAAATATGTTAGCCTGAACTGCAAATTAACCACTTCATGCCGCGACCAATTTCCATTTTTTCATTTTCGTTTTTTACTTCCTTTCTTCCAAGTGCCATAGCTTTTTAATTTTTCTATCCACATAGCTGAATGAGGGCTTGTTTTTTTGTAAGACAAATTGTACTTTTGAATGACAATATTCATTTTATCATGTGATGCACTGGAGAACTGTAAAAAATTCCAAATAACAAAAATCGTGGCACTCAATGTGTGAAATATTCAGATACTTTTTATTTCATACATCCAGACAGAAAGGGTTAAACGTTTTCGGTCCACTATAGGACCTTCATCAGTACAATCTTGTTTACTGAAATATACATACAAAAGGAGAACAAAAACAAAATGTTAACTGTTGTCTGCATCATCACAGAAATACATACTAACAAAAGACAAGACAAAATATATGTTCCAACTTCGTCAACAAACTTCCAAGGAGAAAGAGACGGCTAGTGGAGGTGCTATCCAAGGGTGCTTTACTGAGTCAGGCGATGGTAAATCCAAAAGTGCTGTGCTGGTTGTTAAGGAAGAGGGAGCCAATAAGTGAGTATGGTTAAGCACAGAGGACTACACAGACCGAATCAGTAGCCAGTGAGACTCCAGCCCTAGTGGAACTCCAAAACCGAGGTCTTAGGACTCCGAGCACCTACATGCCACCTAAGGAAAACCCACCGGTAGAAACGTTTGTATCCCTAGTCGATAGGGACATTGATAATTTCATCCATAATTTTAATCAGGGTAAATTTTATTCCGAGACTAATCTTACACGGGAGGAAAGGTTGTCCTTAGACCAATTATCCTCAGACAAAACCCTTATCATAAAACCAGCTGACAAGGTAGGGGCCACAGTTATTATAGATAGATCAGACTATCTTGAGGAAATTTACAAACAGCTCAGTGACACCGAGGTTTACAGGGAAATACCAAGTAATCCATTGACACAGATAGCCTCCAAGATCAAAGTGATTTTGGATAAACATTCGGAGGAGGGGACGATTGACAAAAAAAATGTATGAATTTTTAATCAAAACGGATCCCATAACCCCCGTGTTCTACACCTTGCCGAAGATCCATAAGAGGCTACAGAAACCACCGGGTAGACCCATAGTTTTACTGTCTGTCTCTATCCTTTCACCACTAGCAATAGTGCTTGAAAAGATCCTCACGCCCCTCATTAAGCATACTAAGTCCTTTATATTAGACACCAATGAATTTTTGCAACTCATAAAAGCCTTAGGGCCCTTCCCTGTATCCTCCACACTCGTCACATGGGACGTCAATAGTCTCTATACGTCCATCACACACGAGAAAGGTATGCGGGCTATAGAATGCCTCTTAGTGGATACAGGAGCCGATACACAAGTCAGACGGTTTTGCTCTGATCTCCTTGAGTTAGTTCTCAAGGAGAATTATTTTATGTTCGAAGATAGGTTCTATGTTCAGTGGCAGGGCACCGCCATGGGGTCACACGTAGCGCCCCCCGTATGCAATTGCGTATATGGCAAAATTTGAGGAAGATTTTGTTTATGATCACCCTCTGTTCACCAGTCATGCCATGCTTTGGCGCCGCTATATAGATGACATATTCTGCATCTGGGTTGGCAATTTGATGGTTATATCAACAGCATTTGGCCTGAGCTTAAATTTTCCATCCAGCATAACACTGATTGCATCAACTTCTTGGATACCAAGATCAATGTTGATAGAACAGGCGCATTATCTATTGACTTATTCACCAAGTCCATGGATAGGAACAGTCTCCTCCATTATGACAGTTGTGATCCACCAGCCATAAAGAATTCAATACCCAGATCACAATTTAGAAGGGTGTAACGCATAATGTCAGATACCAATACCAGGGCACTCAGGATGTCAGAAATGGAAAACAAATTTTCTGAAAGGGGATACCCCCAGGGGGTACTTAATCGAGCTAAATGTTACACGTCTTCAAGTAGGGACTCTAAAGGGCATGTCACACTAAGAGATATCTCTAGCAATATCACTATAACTAGTGACGTTATAGCGATATTGCTAGCGATATCGCTGTGTCTGATACTTACCTACGACCGGCTCCCCCGCTGGTTATCGCTGATCGCGCGAGAACTGGCTGGACTGTTTCTCGTCCTCAGCTTCCTGCGGCGCTTCCTGCTGTGATGACGAGCGACGCGTGGACGCGGGCGGGAGGACGCAGGATCGCCTGGTGTGACAGGTAAGTAGCGACCCCCGACCCCTGTGATGTCGCTGGTGAGATCTGCCTGTGTGGCAGCTCACTAGCGACCACTTAGCGATGTACCAGCGATCCTGACAGCGTCATATCGCTGGTCGGGATCGCTGGTACATCGCTAAGTGTGACAGTACCCTAATGCCCTAAAAAGGATTCCCTTTGTAACTACATATCTCCCCTTCTCCAAAATAATCCAATCTACCATTCATAGGCATTGGAACATCCTGTCTAAAAGCTACCTCAAAATCCCGGAGTTTCAGTCTCCATTTCTACCCTGCTTCCACAGGGCTAGGAATCTCAAAGACAGGTTGGTAAAAGCAGATAGTGGCTCCGCCGTAACACTTCCACGACAGACATTCTTTCAAACTCAGAAGCAGGGTACTTTTCCCTATTTGAACTGTCTACAGTGTAACAACGTTCAAAAAGGCCCTAATGTATTCCACCCTCTGACTGGAAAGGGGATTCCTATCAAGGGATTCTATACTTGTGAGTCGTCCTTTGTTATATACATCATAAAATGCCCCTGTGGACTCGAAAACCACTCAGACAATTAGAGACAGAATATCACAGCACAAATCCACTAGCCGTTGCAAAAAACTCATTTGCCACTTCCATCACATTTTCATGACAAGAATCACAATATATCGCAGCTCAGGTTTCATGTTTGGGAACAGGTTGACATCAGTAGGAGGGGCCAAAACAGGTCTAAATTACTCAAAAAGAGGGAGGTCTTTTGGATATTTACTTTACAGACTCTAGAGCCAAAGGGACTTAATAGGGAATATGAGGTTTCTGCATTTTTATAATGTGACTATGTGACCTGATTTTTATTCATGACCTCCACTCTAATCTCTCTATTTTTCTTTCAGAATCAATAATCTTCACATCACGTCTCTCACGGGTCACCTGTGACTCTACACATGGTAATGTATATGGTTCAGTTGGCAGCAGTTACCGCATTATTACCCGTCAACAGCAATATACTCATTGTGAAGCAGCTTTTTGAGTATCTTATTTGCAGTCAGTAGTACTAGCATTGTTAGCAGCCCCTATCAATGAGGGGTGTCTCAGCCAATATACTTGAGGCTCTGGGCTTTACCATGTAATGGTGTTGCAGGTCCCAGATGGACCCCAATGCAGTTGAACACCCACTCTTAATTAGCATATACTCCATTAGACTGCATAGTCCACACACACATAATTGTATGAACTTAACTTCCCTATTAGCATAGACTTAGGCAGTGTTGCACACAGTGGCTTCTTTTGTCTCTCTGATCCTCCCCTAGCTCTGTTGTCCAGCCCCACGACACAGCACTGTTTACATCCCGTGTAGCTCACACAGTGGTATAGCTGGTGCTTAGTTCATTTCCCTGCTTTACTGCTCTTCCCATTGCTCCCTGATCATGTGACTGCTGTGATGCACTCCTGGGCTGTATTTAAACCAGGAAGTGCTCACTCCTCACAGCGTTTTCCACATGGGCAGCCAGACCACAGACCAGGACATCACTTAGTAATTATAGCAGGAGATGAGGTGATAAGCCGGACTCCTGTCATTTAACACTTTCATGTACCTTCCTTTTTTTTTTTTCTTCAGCGCTATACTGCTCCAGAGGTTATATACCCAATGCTATCAGCGCTGTCTCCACTCCCTATACCAGTGACCCTGGAGGTCTCTTCTCTGAAGCCATACGGTGCACAGGTAGATTTATTTCCCCTCAACTAATTTCCTGCCTCCTACCAGTATGTCACTTCTTTATTGGCCATCTACACCGTGTGCAGAATTATTAGGCAAGTTGTATTTGAGAGGATTCTTTTTATTATTGAATAACTATGTTCTCAATCAACCCAAAAGACTCAGATATCAAAGCTTAATATTTTTGGAAGTTGGAGTGGGTTTTTTTAGATTTGGCTCTCTTAGGAGAATATCTGTTTGTGCAGGTAACTATTACTGTGCATAATTATTAGGCAACTTAATAAAAAACAAATATATACCCATCTCACTTGTTTATTTTCACCAGGTAAACCAATATAACACAAAATGTAGAAATAAACATTTCTGACATTCAAAAACAAAACAAAACAAAAAAAAAAAAAATCAGTGACCAATATAACCACCTTTCTTTACAATGACACTCAAAACTCTTCTATCCATAGATTCTGTCAGTTGCTTGATCTGTTTACGATAAACATTACGTGCCGCAGCCACCACAGCCTCCCAGACACTGTTCGGAGAGGTGTACTGCTTTCACTCCCTGTAGATCTCACATTTTATGAGGGACCACAGGTTCTCTGTGGGGTTCAGATCAGGTGAACAAGGGGGCCATGTCATTATTTTTTCTTCTTTTAGACCTTAACTGGGCAGCCACCCTGTGGAGTATTTGGATGCATGTGATGGAGCATTGTCCTGCATGAAAATCATGTTTTTCTTGAATGATACCGACTTCTTCCTGTACCACTGCTTGAAGAAGGTGTCTTCCAGAAACTGGCAGTAGGTCAGGGAGTTGAGCTTCATTCCATCTTCAACCCGAAAAGGTCCCACAAGTTCATCTTTGATGATACCAGCCCATACCACTACCCCACCTCCACCTTGATGGTGTCTGAATCGGAGTGGAGCGCTCTGCCCTTTACTGATTCAGCCTCGGGCCCATCCTTCTGGCCAATCAAGAGTCGCTCTCATTTCATCAGTCCATAAAACCTTAGAAAAATCAGTCTTAAGATATTTCTTGGCCCAGTCTTGACGTTTTATCTTATGTTTCTTGTTGAAAGGTGGTCGTTTTTCAGCCTTCCTTACCTTGGCCGTGTCCCTGAGTATGGCACACCTTGAGCTTTTTGATACTCCAGTAACGTTGCAGCTCTGAAATATGGCAAAACTGGTGGTAAATGCCATCTTGGCAGCTTCACGCTTGATTTTCCTCAGTTCATGGACAGTTATTTTGCGCCTTTTTTTATCAACACGCTTCTTGCGACCCTGTTGGATATTTGCCATGAAACGCTTGATTGTTCGGTGATCACGCTTCAAAAGTTTGGCAATTTCAAGACTGCTGCATCCCTCTGCAAGAAGTCTCACAATTTTTGACTTTTCAGAGTCCGTCAAATCTTTCTTCTGACCCATTTTGCCAAAGGAAAGGAAGTTGCCTAATAATTAAGCACACCTTATATAGGGTTTTGATGTCATTAGACCACACCCCTCCTCATTACAGAGATGCAGGTCACCTGATTTACATAATTGGCAGCTCGCTTTCAAGCCTATACAGCTTGGAGTAGGACAACATGTATAAAAAGGATGATGTGATGAAAATACTCATTTGCCTAATAATTCTGCACACAGTATATTTTCACAGCTGCCTGCTCTAAATTTGGACGCTTCTGTCCATATACGCTTCCCAGACGCCAGCTTCTTAACACATTTGTTAGCGTGGGTGGTCTGGAGCAGGAAACCCCGGGAGTGGACCCTCTGGACCGTGGCACCCAGGGGCCCCGGGCGAGCTGCCAGGTGGAACCGACCCCTATACAGGGACCGTTAGGAGCAGGCCCAGAGGTTCGAGTACCACGGTAGCCGGTACCAACAGGGGCGGCTCAGGATGGACTGGAGTAGACTGAGACTGGAGTAAAGAATGACAGAACAAGACTGGAACCAGGAGGCCGGAAAGAAGTGAGACAGAAGACTGGAACGAGAAGGAATGACAGGAGTAGGAACACTGGAGACAGGACTGGAGTAGGATGGCAGGAACACTGGAGACTGGACTGGGGTAGGATGGCAGGAACACTGGAGACTGGACTGGGGTAGGACGGCAGGCAGGAACACTGGAGGCTGGACTGGAGTAGGACGGCAGGAACACTGGAGGCAGGACTGGAGCAGGATGACAGGAACACAGGAGGCAGAACTGCGGAAGAGAAGAAGGAACACGAGTAGCAGGACTGAGAGGCTGCTGCAGAGAGCAGCCGAGAACGGAACTGCAGGAGCAGAGAGCACACGATGAAGCGAGGCCAGAGTGCTAGGAAACAACGATCAGGCACCTCCCTCAGGGGGAAGCGGCCTGATATGGCCCCGTCTGGTCAGCCATTGGTCCAAAGGTGCTTCCGGGTCAGGGCACAGCCGGAGCGTAAGAAGCAGGAAGGAGGCGCGGCAGCGGCCCATGGCGCATGCGCATAGGATGTAGGGAGGGCATCGGTCATGAGCCCGTCTCAGGTGACCGCCACGGCCGTCGGGAGGAGAGAGGCTGTGGCGTGGGAGCGGCAGCCAACTGTGGCGTGGGAGCGGAGGCCGGGTGAGTATGGTGGAGCTGTGTAACAACATTCACAGGCTATCCAGGTATCCCATCTTAGTTATTCTCCCATTGTATGACCACACTTATTTGGTACTATGCTGCGAAATGACTGCCATATACATTGTGTCACGTCTTTTGCATTTTGCATTTTCTCTTAGAGCCTCCATTTTGCTTTCAGACTCTCTACTTTGTCCTCTTTGGCTAGCATTTAAAGGATTTATCTGTTCCAGGTATTGATTAGAATTCTATCCCTAGCCTTTTTGGAAGCAATAGAATGCATATGTATGATATACCGCTATACCTTTATCTTTTGAAGCACAAGGTTGCACTATATTACCACCAATATTCGGTCTGTGTAGTCCTCTATGCTTAACCATACTCACTTATTGGCTCCCTCTTCCTTAACAACCAGCACAGCACTTTTGGATTTACCATCGCCTGACTCAGTAAAACACCCTTGGATAGCACCTCCACTAGCCGTCTCTTTCTCCTTAGAAGTTTGTTGATGAAGTTGGAACATATATTTTGTCATGTCTTTTGTTAGTATGTATTTCTGTGATGATGCAGACAGCAGTTAACATTTTGTTTTTGTTCTCCTTTTGTATGTATATTTCAGTAAACAAGATTGTACTGATGAAGGTCCTATAGTGGACCGAAAACGTTTAACCCTTTCTGTCTGGATGTATGAAATAAAAAGTATCTGAATATTTCACACATTGAGTGCCACGATTTTTGTTATTTGGAATTTTTTACAGTTCTCCAGTGCATCACATGATAAAATGAATATTGTCATTCAAAAGTACAATTTGTCTTACAAAAAAACAAGCCCTCATTCAGCTATGTGGATAGAAAAAATAAAAATCTATGGCACTTGGAAGAAATTTTTGTCATTTTGATTTGATGGGTTGGACAGCCGACTTGAGCACCAATAAATGAGCTATTCCTGAGTGCCGTGCTCTCTCTACAAGCTTGTAAAAAATTCCAAGCACTTTGAAACTGCAAAAAAAAGTGCAATTCCATAATTTTTTTTATTTAGCATGTTCACTATACAGTAAAATTGACCTGGCAATATGATTTTCCAGGTCAATAAGATTATGCAGAAGCCATATATATAGTTTTTGTTATATCAGTGGTGAAAAAAAAATCAAAAATTTGTAAAAGAAAATAAAATTTTGCTTGTTTTGCTAATTTCCAAGACTTTTCAGGGTATGTTTCCACTAAGCGCATTGCCTGTGCTTTGGATGTAGTGGGAAACCCGCTCCGCCCGAAGCGCCACCCCCTTCTGTACGCGCGGTGATTCCGGATGTGTTCGCTGAACACATGCGGTATCACTGCATCGTATACATAGACCGGGTTATTTATTTACTGAGCATCTCTGCAAGGTAAACAGACATGCTGCATTCTAAAAAGATGTGCCACATGTCCGGTTTCGTGGGTGTGTCACCCACGTTTTAGGATGCATAGTGGAGACGGGATTTCATAAAATCCCCTCCACTATGCTGTAACATCTGGAAGCTGCGGATTAAACGCTGCAGCGGTTTCAATACGCAGCAAATCCGGATGTAATATGACCCGTGGAAACATACCTTCAAGTTTTCAATTTTCAAAATATGGGAGAGTGAGGGCTTTTTTTGCTCCTTGAGCTCATGTTTTTACTGATACTATTTAAGGGAATATATGATGTTTTGGTCGCTTCCTATGGCATTTTCAATACATTGTTGTGGTAGCCCCTAAAAAATGTATTTCTCGAATTTTGAATCTTTTTCTTGCTATTTCGTTTACTAATTCAATGAATTTATTTTATATTTTTATATATTGATCCAATAAGAGGAAAGAAAAGCATAGCACTCACCGATCCAGGTGAAAAAGTCCGCTTTATTCAGCAATCCACATTAAAACTTAATGGCCAGGAGGCTGGAGGGAGGAGTGAGCAATGTCAGACGACGGCCGTTTCATGACCCGTTGAAGTACTAGTAAGCACGAAACGGCCATCGTCAGACATTACTCACTCCTCCCTCCAGCCTCCCGGCTATGAAGCTTTAATGTGGATTGCTAAATAAAGTGGACTTTTCCACCTGGATCGGTGAGTGCTATGCTTTTCTTTCCTCTTATTGGATCCATACATTGTGATTTCAGCACTAGCACCCGAGATCTCGGGGTTCAGCCTCCACGAGCAGTATGGACAGCAGTCTCACATCGGCAATAGTGTTGGCAGTGCCGACTTGCTTTTTCTTCACTCGTTTATTTTTATATATTGGACTTTAACAAATGCCACAATACCAATTATAGGTATTTTTTTAATTGCTTTTTTTAATGGGGCAACATGGGAGTGATTTGGAACTTTATATATTTTCTATTTTTGTCATATTTTTAAAAACATTTTCTTTCCCTTTTTACTGTATTTGTTGGTCCCCTTACGGAACGGAACACATGCTTTCACAGGAGTACCGTAATGACAGGCACGGGGGTCTTCTTGAACTGTATAGTGCCACCCGTTGGAAGCATGGCCAATAAGCCTCCTTACATTGGCATGCCAGGGCCGGTATGTCACTCTCCACAAGGCGATACATTACCCCTTAGACCTTATGGCATATTTTAGTGAATTGTTGTACCTACAGTTGTGGCCAAAAGTATTGACACCCCTGCAATTTTGTCAGATAATAATCAGTTTATTCCTGAAAATTATTGCAAACACAAATTCTTTGTTATTATTATCTTCATTTAATTTGTCTTAAATGAAAAAACACAAAAAGAATTGTCCTAAAGCCAAATTGGATATAATTCCACACCAAACATAAAAAAGAGGGTGGACAAAAGTAATGGCACTGTTCGAAAAAGCATGTGATGCTTCTCTAATTTGTGTAATTAACAGCACCTGTAACTTACCTGTGGCACCTAACAGGTGTTGGCAATAATTAAATCACACTTGCAGCCAGTTAACATGGATTAAAGTTGACTCAACCTCTGTCCTGTGTCCTTGTGTGTACCACATTGAGCATGGAGAAAAGAAAGAAGACAAAAGAACTGTCTGAGGACTAGAGAAACCAAATTGTGAGGAAGCATGAGCAATCTCAAGGCTACAAGTCCATCTCCAAAGACCTGAATGTTCCTGTGTCTACCGTGCGCAGTGTCATCAAGAAGTTTAAAACCCATGGCACTGTGGCTAACCTCCCTAGATGTGGACGGAAAATAAAAATTGACAAGAGATTTCAACGCAAGATTATGCGGATGTTGGATAAAGAACCTCGACTAACATCCATACAAGTTCAAGCTGCCCTGCAGTCCGAGGGTACAACAGTGTCAACCCGTGCTATTTGTCGGCGTCTGAATGAAAAGGGACTGTATGGTAGGAGACCCAGGAATACCCCACTTCTTACCCCGAAACATAAAAAAGCCAGGCTGGAGTTTGCCAAAACTTACCTGAAAAAGCCTAAAACATTTTGGAAGAATGTTCTCTGGTCAGATGAGACAAAAGTAGAGCTTTTTGGGCAAAGGCATCAACATAGAGTTTACAGGAGAAAAAAAGAGGCATTCAAAGAAAAGAACATGGTCCCTACAGTCAAACATGGCGGAGATTCCCTGATGTTTTGGGGTTGCTTTGCTGCCTCTGGCACTGGACTGCTTGACCGTGTGCATGGCATTATGAAGTCTGAAGACTACCAACAAATTTTGCAGCATAATGTAGGGCCCAGTGTGAGAAAGCTTGGTCTCCCTCAGAGGTCATGGGTCTTCCAGCAGGACAATGACCCAAAACACACTTCAAAATGCACTAGAAAATGGTTTGAGAGAAAGCACTGGAGACGTCTAAGGTGACCAGCAATGAGTCCAGACCTGAATCCCATAGAACACCTGTGGAGAGATCTAAAGATGGCAGTTTGGAGTAGGCACCCTTCTAATATCGGACGTGGAGCAGTTTGCCAAAGAAGAATGGTCTAAAATTCCAGCAGAGCATTGTAAGAAACTCATTGATGGTTACTGGAAGCAGTTGGTCGCAATTATTTTGGCTAAAAGTTTTGCAACCAAGTATTAAGCTGAGGGTGCCAATACTTTTGTCTGGCCCATTTTTGGAGTTGTGTGTGAAATGATCAATGTTTTGCTTTTTGCTTCATTCTCTTTTGTGTTTTTTCATTTAAGACAAATTAAATGAAGATAATAATACCAAAGAATTTGTGATTGCAATCATTTTCAGGAAGAAACTGAGTATTATCTGACAAAATTGCAGGGGTGTCAATACTTTTGGCCACAACTGTATACATAATGAAACAGCCTCTTTAAGGAGTTAAGGAAACAAAGTCTATCTATATGCTAAAAGTTTTTATGAATCCATTTTAACACTATAATTTCCTAAGTCATGTTTAGGTTGACCAGTGGTAAGAACTTGTATTTAGCTTGATAATTTACACACTTCTTGTATATTTTATCCTCTGTTAAGGTCATGTCTTCCTCACAAAGGCAGTTAGAACAATGACAGTTATTCCAAAGAAAAGACAAGAAAATAAATAATCCCATCTCATATTACTGAGTTTTTCCACCCTGGGAGTTAGAATATAATCACATTGCAAAGGTCAAGATTTTTGTAATCCTAATAATACTGCAACCCAGTCAATGTGTTATGAATACTATCCATTGATCATATTCATTTTTTTCATGTTAGTCACATACAGCTGTTAGGGGCAATTCATGGGGAGACACTGGTCACATAACACAACTGGAAAAGATGAATGACTACAAAGTCTTCTTCTGAATAATCTCCATAATATCTCCTACATGAGATGTATAACAAACACATGAGTGCAACATAATTGGGGCATGAGGAATTTAACCTCCTGGACATGCCCTGCTTGACTTCTTTACCCCATTATGTAGGAGTTCTAAATCGTGTTTATTGTCTTTACTATTGCGCATTGTTGGTTTGTCACACCATGCTATTGTGATCTCTATCAACTGAATAATTTATACAGTATATAAACTAAGTTTTCCAAGCTTCACTAATCAAAGGCAAAAGTGCTACATTGAAATATTGGTTACTCATTCATAATATACAATGATTAAAAAATGTAATAATAAATCTAATATAACGGCAGGATTGGGAATGAAAACAGTGCTTGCTAAAAATTACCAGCAAACCGCTGTATTTAGTAATATACTGTACGAGCAAATACAACCACACATGCACTGCATGCATGTGTACCCTAAGGAGACAGCTGAACAATATATGGTATGAAAACTATTTAGTAGTGATGGCCGAGAGTGCTGGGTATCAGAGTACTCGGGCGTCATACTCGACTCCCTGTCCCACATGTTTTCAGCCACTAAAAATGTGATCATTGCCTGCCAGTCATGGTATTGCCGTAGTCATGTTGGCTACGGGTATTACTGTGATTGGCCAGCCATGTTCTGCATATTGTACCCAGAAATAGTGTAGGGAGAGACTTTGCTAGAAAAGGGAAAGTCTGTTATACTGTTACAGCACCTACAGTCCTTTTCAGGGCTAATTCAAATAGATTCTATTCCAGAATACCACTCTTGGCTGCAATTACTGTAGGGTTAGCTGCTAGAGTAGGGATAGTGTATTACAAGCATTTAGGCAGGTTTTATTGTATTACAGTCCTTGGTGCTGCTACATTAAACCAACAGTCCTCTTCATGGCTAATTCAAATAAATTATAATGTATAATAATACCACCGTTAGCTGCAGCTACTGTACGGTTAGCTGCTGGAGTAGGGAGAGCGTATTAGAGGCATCTAGTCTGGGATTGTTGCCTTACAGTCCTCGGTGCTGCCATATACAACCAAAAGTCATTTCAAGGCCAATTTAAATAGATTCCATTCTATAATAATACTGCTCGTATCTACAATCTGCCATCCAACTGACCACCTGTTTGCACTGTTTTGGCTTCAAGAGTGGTGATCTGCACCCCATGCAATACAAGACAAGAAGCTATGTCTCGAGGATAACTGTGTTTGTTGTTCTCCCGTCTGCAAACTGTGTGGTGTTATTTTGGAAAATACAATATGTAGCCCTGAAAATGAATTTAGCATGATGATCTCTTGCTTGCACTCCAAAATTTTTGCGTGAGGGCTGCCTGCTGGTCCTCAAATATTATGAATGAGAGATGCCTGATGGCCTTCCAAAATTTATGACTGAGAGCTGCCTAATGGCCCTCCAAAAATTTGGTGCGAGGTCTGCATGATAAAACTGGTTGGTATGGTGTAGAAGGACAAGAAAAATAGTAAACCATGAACCGTTTACACTTTTGGGGTTGGAAGCAATATTTGATTTGGCTTTATTTTCTGTCATCTGCTGCGGTTGAGAAGTCTGGGCCAATACAGGCCTTGTTCGTTTTGAGAACAATCAGCGTCTGTCAGCATTTTCAGTTGACAGGTGGATGCACCTATCAATTATTATGCCCCTGGCAGAACAAAAAACCCACAGAATCAACTTAAGCAGGTAGGGAGCAGTGAATGCGGCCTGACAGACTCTAATTTGGCTCAAGTCTGTGGCGACCAAAATTATGAGTGAGAGCCACCTGATAGCCCTCTAAAATGTATGAGTGACGGCCGTCTGATGGACCTCCAAAATTTATGACTGAGGGCAGCCTGATGGCCCTCAAAAAATTAGGAGCGAGGTCCGCATGATAGCCCTGTTGATATGGTGTAGGAGGAGGACAAGAAAAATAAACCATGAACCACATACCCTTATTGAGGTGAGAATGGGTGCATGGTAATACACCAGAAAAAAAGGAACACTTGATTTGGCTTTATGTTCTGCTGCTGTCATCCGCTGGGGTTAAGAAGTCTGGGCCAGTACAGGCTTTGTTTATTTTGAGAACAGTCAGCCTGCCAGCATTTTCAGTTGACAGGCGGATACGCCTATCAGTTATTATCACCCCCGGGGCACTAAAAACCCATGGAATCAATTTAAGCAGAGCAGAAGCAGTGACTGAGGCCTGAAGTCTCAGATTTGCCTTGACTCTGTGTAAAATAAAAATAAAGATGCATTTTAAGAAAGTCCCAAATGCACCTTTTGTGTGAATAAATGGACATAGGACTTTCCTTAGGATGGGTTGGAGAAATTTCCCCCATATGGTTCAAGAACTTAAAAGTTAAGTTTCCTTCTATTGCTCTCGCTCTGCTGTATTACACCCATTATAACTACCCTAACTACATGTGAGCCAAGATACATTCCCTAAATATATGCAAGTTTGATAAACTTGTGTGCACACCTACAAGAACACTTTGTACAAGTATTTACTAATGACTAATAAGTGCATGCCAAATACTACTTTATATTAGTGATGCGCGAGTACTAAAATGCTCAGGTACTCGTTGCTCGAGTCGAGCAAATTGTGATGCTGGGGTGCTCAACCCGAGTAATGAGTATAATGGAATTCAATGGGAATCTCAATCATTTTTCCGGCGCCGCACCTCCCCCCGGTGGTCTGGAGGGGGTCTAAAAATTTCTGAAAATGATGGAAGCAGCACTGAAATGGCATGGGGAAGAACCCTGAAAGCATCCCTGAATCCCAGGTTGCTGCAGGCAACAATGTTGTCAGAGTATTACACCACTTTTACGGACTGACAATAAAACATGCAAAACAGTTAACCCCTTCCTGACATCAGACATACTATCCTGTCCATGGGACCCGGGCCCCTATTCCCATGGACGGGATAGTACGTCTACCGCGATCAGCGGCGCCCACGTGGTGAGCGCCTCTGATCGCGGCCGGGTGTCAGCTGATTATCACAGCTGACACCCAGCACAATATGTCAGGGGCGGTCACGGACCGCCCCCGACACGTTAACCCCTTGCACACCGCGATCAAACATGATCGCGGTGTACGGGGGGTTAAAGGGAAGCATCGGCAGGGAGGGGGCTCCCTCCGTGCTTCCCTGAGCCCCCCACGGCAGCGCAATGTGCAGCGCTGCTGCGGGGGGCTCCTTTCCTGCAGGCCCCCGAATCCAAGATGGCGACGGGGGCCTTCGGGGGCCTGCAGGAAGCTGGCTTCCTCAGTGCTTGCAAAGCGCAGGCATGAGGAAGACTTCTGCAGTGCCTGTGACAGGTTGCTGATCTGTCACAGTGATCTGTGATGTGACAGATCAGCGATCTGTCACAGGACAGTGATGTCCCACCTGGGACTATTTAATAAAGTAAAAAAAAAAGAAAAAAAAGTGTTAAAATAAATTTAAAAAAAAAAAAAAAAAAAAAAAAAAAAAATCGCCAAATAAATTAGAAAAAAAAAAATATTCTCCCAAATAAATCCATTTTTCAGAAAAAAAAAAAACACTAAAAGTACACATATTAGGTATCGCCGCGTCCGTAATGACCCGCCCTATAAAACTGTCCCATTAGTTAACCCCTTTAGTGAACCCCTTAAAAAATAAAAATCGAAGCAAAAAAATAATGATTTATTATCATACCGCCAAACAAAAAGTGTAATAACGCGCGATCAAAAAGGTGCATATAAATATCCGTGGTACCGCTGAAAACATCATCTTGTCCCGCAAAAAACGAGCCACCACTCAGCATCATCAGTGAAAAAATAAAAAAGTTATAGCTCGCAGAATAAAGTGATGCAAAAATAATTATTTTTTATATAAAATAGTTTTCATTGCATAAAACCGACAAAACAAAAAACGACCTAAATAAGGTATCTCTGTAAGCATACTGACCCAAAGAATAAAACCGCTTTATCAATTTTATCGCACGCGGAACGGTATAAACGCACCCCCCCAAAAGAAATTCATGAAACGCTGGTTTTTGTTCATTCTGCGTCCCAAAAATCGGAATAAAAAGTGATCAAAAAATGACACGTGCCCGAAAATGGTACCAATAAAAACGTCAACTCGTCCCGCAAAAAGTAAGACCTCACATGACTCGGTGGGTCAAAATACGGAAAAATTATAGCTCTCATTATGTGGTGATGCAAAAACTATTTTTACAATAAAAAGAGTCTTTTAGCGTGTGACAGCTGCCAAACATAAAAACCGCCATAAATAGTAAATCAAACCCCCCGTTATCACCCCCTTAGTTAGGGAAAAATAATAAAATTAAAAAAAATGTATTTATTTCCATTTTTCCATTAGGGTTAGGGTAGGGTTAGGGCTAGGGTTAGGGCTGAGATTAGGGTTAGGGGTGTGTTGGGGTTCGGGTTGGAGTTAGAATTGGGGGTTTCCACTGTTTGGGCACATCAGGGGCTCTCCAAATGCAACATGGCGTCTGATCTCAATTCCAGCCAATTCTGAATTGAAAAAGTCAAATGGTGCTCCTTCCCTTCCAAGCTCTGCCATGCGCCCAAACAGTGTTTTACCCCCACATGTAGGGTATCAGCCTACTCAGGTCAAATTGCAAAACAATTTTTGGGGTCCAATTTCTCCTGTTACCCTTAGGAAAATAAAAAAATGGGGGCAAAAATATCATTTTTGTGGAAAAAAATAATTTTTTTATTTTCACGCCCGGGCGTTATAAACTTCTGTGAAGCACTGGGGGGTTCAAAGTGCTCACCACACATCTAGATAAGTTCCGTGGGGGGCCTAGTGTCCAAAATGGGGTCACTTGTGGGGAGTTTCAATAGTTTAGGTACATCAGGGGCTCTCCAAACGCACATGACACCCGCAGACCATTCCATCAAAGTCTGCATTCCAAAATGTCACTGCTTCCCTTCCGAGCCCAGACGTGTGTCCATACAGTAGTTTTCTCCCACATACGGGGTGTCAGCGTACTCAAGGCAAATTGGACAACAACTTTTGCAGTTCAATTTCTCCTGTTACCCTTGGGAAAATGAAAAAATTGGGGACTAATTGATCATGTTTGTGGAAAAAATACGATTTTTTTATTTTCATGCCCGGGCATTATAAATTTCTGTGAAGCCCTTGGGGGTTCAAAGTGCTTACCACACATCTAGATAAGTTCCTTAGGGGGTCTCGTTTCCAAAATGGGGTCATTTATGGGGGTTTCCACTGTTTAGGTACATTAGGGGCTCTCCAAAGGCAACATGACACCCGCAGACCATTCCATCAAAGTCTGCATTCCAAAACGTCACTACTTCCCTTCCGAGCCCCGACGTGTGCCCATACAGTAGTTTTCTCCCACATATGGGGTATCAGCATACTCAGGACAAATTGGACAACAACTTTTGGGGTCCAATTTCTCCTGGTACCCTTGGGAAAATAAAAAAATGGTGACTAAAAGATCATGTTTGTGGAAAAAATACGAATTTTTTATTTTCACGCCCGGGCGTTATAAATTTCTGTGAAGCACTGGGGGGTTCAAAGTGCTCACCACACATCTAGATAAGTTCCTTGGGGGGGTCTAGTTTCCAAAATGGGGTCACTTTTGGGGGGTTTCCACTGTTTAGGTACATCAGGGACTCTCCAAACGTGACATGGCGTCCGATCTGAATTCCAGCCAATTTTGCATTGAAAAAGTCAAAAGGCGCTCCTTCCATTCTGAGCTCTGCCATGCGCCGAAACAGTGGTTCCCCCCCACATATCAGGTATCAGCATACTCAGGACAAATTGCACAATAACTTTTGCAGTCCAATTTCTCCTGTTACCCTTGGTAAAATAAAAAAAATTGAACCTGAAGTATTTTTTTTGTGAAAAAAAAGTTAGATGTTCATTTTTTTTAAATATTCAAAAAAATTCCTGTGACGCACCTAAAGGGTTAATAAACTTCTTGAATGTGGTTTTGAGCACCTTAAGGGGTGCAGTTTTTAGAATGGTGTCACTTTTGGGTATTTTCTATCATATAGACCCCTCAAAGTGACCTCAAATATGATGTGGTCCTAAAAATAAAATGGTGTTGTAAAAATGAGAAATCGTTGGTCAACTTTTAACCCTTATAACTTCCTAACAAAAAAAAATTTTGGTTCTAAAATTGTGCTGTTGTAAAGTAAACATGTGGGAAATATTAGTTATCAAGTTTTTTTTGTGCCATATCTCTGATTTAAGGGCATAAAAATTCAAAGTTGGAAAATTGCGAAATTTTCAAAATTTTCGCCAAATTTCCATTTTTCTCACAAATAAACGCAAGTTATTTGAATGAAATTTTACCACTAACATGAAGTACAATATGTCACGAGAAAACAATGTCAGAATCACCGGGATCCATGGAAGCGTTCCAGAGTTATGACCTCATAAAGGTACAGTGGTCAGAATTGTAAAAATTGGCACGGTCATGAACGTGCAAATCACCCTTGGGGGTGAAGGGGTTAAAATGGATTTGACTGGAAAAAATGTTAAGAAACAATCTTTCCAGTACAATAATTTGTATGTAAGGCAAAATAAACAAGAAGAAAAAATGCTCCTTCACACCTTGGGCTATATTCACATATAGATGTTTTGCTGCATTTTTGCACTTTTGCATTGCTTTCAATGGTGAAAAAAAACAATTCTCCAGGAAATGTAATTTTATCATTTTAATACTTTATGTGTCCATGTGGTGTGTGAGATATGATCAGACAGATCCTGTTAAATTTATGAAGGAGGGACTCTGAAAGTCACAATTTTTTTTTCAGGGCCATTAGGCGGCCCTCACTATTGTCAGAGGGCCATCAGGCAGCCCTCACTCTCATATTAGAGGGCTAGCAGCCGGGCCTCACTAAGCATTTTTTGGAGGGCTACTGCAATATAATTTATCCATCTGAGGTTAGCAAATTTTCTTTTTCGTACTGTATCGTGTCTCCACTATCTGTGGACGGGGAGTACTCAATTGGCTGGTCGTTGAGGAATATGCTAAGACACTTAGGGTTAAAAAGTCCATTCCCTTTATTAAGGCACAGCATAAACCAAAGATCAGGTACTTGGTGAAATGCAGCCACCATCCGGAAACCGTTTTGCTCTACAGTATTCACGGTCCTCGCTGAGCCCTGGTTTGCCTAATACGGATTAGTGTCTGTTATCTGTCCGTGACAATCGCACAAGTTCCCGCATCTCTCTTATCCTCAGAGGCATCCTCTCTGGAGGTAGTACACAGGCCTCTTCACCCTGGCTCACTCTAGCCAGCACTGCTGCGCGTGCACAAACACACAGGCTCCATCTTGGATGTTCAGACACCCCCCCTGGGGTGGGGTATGTAGGTGACTGGACCCATCTATCTCTCCAAGTCACCTGGAAGCCTTCCCAATGTATAGCAAACCTCAGTAGTAGATCTGCTGAGCAAATCAAGCCCAGGCTTCCATTACAAGGCCACCCACCTCTGATACATACATTCCATTAACCACATGACCAGTCACCATACCACAGTATTAATACTGTAAAGTTTGAAACATCAGGGTCCAGCAGGTGGATCTCAATTTATAGAGGGACAGCAGGCGGTTACCACTATTTTTAGAGGGCCAGCAGGCATCTTGTGGACAGATGACACCTAGAAAAACAGAGTTTTTTGGTAAAGCACATCATTCTACTGTTTACTGTAAATGGAATGAGGCCTATAAATGTAAGAACACAGTAGTTACCATAAAATGTAGTGGAGGTTCAAAGATATTTTGGGGTTGCTTTGCTGATTCTGGCCCTATGTACATTTACTGTGTGCAAGGCATCATGAAATGTGAGGATTCCCAAAGGATTTTGGTTCACAATGTATTGCCTGGGGTCTGGAAGCTGAGTTTGCATACTAGGTCATGGGTCTTCTAGCAGGACAATGACCCCAAGCAAACTTAAAGAAGCATCCAAAAATAGATGGAAACAAAGCACTCGAGAGTTCAGTAGTGGTAGTTCCAGTTCCAGTAGCATACAGTGTCCCACCACTACCTCTTACATACAGATGCTGAAGAGAAACAATGATTGGATACATTAAATCAGTTAATTTTGCCTGGATTGATGAATTTCTGAGTGCAGATTACCATAACAAACATGAATCAGTTAATGAACCCATGGAAAAAAAAGTATCAGCAAGGCTTAGAATTTATAAGGCAATATTCCCTGAGTAGATGCCCATCATATTATATCCCTACTGTCACACTTCATTGTAAATGAAGTGCAGATAAGAGCAATCTAATATACTAGATTAAGGCCTGATGCTATCGCATCAGGAGGATAATGACACCTCTTGCCATGTTAACCCTCAACACACACACCTCCTCAACACACACTCCTCTCACCTTTCACCATCTCCACTCACGTTCCCCCCCTCTTTCACTCCACATACGACCCTTTCTCTCACTCCGTCTCTCATACTCACGCCGTCATCACCGCTGCTCCACGATCCCCGACATCTTCTTCCGCCGGCGCCATCCTGGATCCAGACGTTGTCCACGCCAGCGACATGTTCTTGCGGCGACGCCATCTTGAGTATCGTGAAATCGCGCGATACTCAAGATGGCATCGCCGCAAGAACATGTCGCCGGCGTGAACGATGTCGGGATCCAAAATGGCGTCGGCGAAATCTCGCCTATTGGATGGCGGATATGTATGATGGGTATATGGGCACGGGATTATGGGATGGAGGATATGTATGATGGGTATATGGGCACGGGCCTATGGGATGGAGGATGTGTGATGGGTATATGGGCACGGGACTATGGGATGGAGGATGTGTGATGGGTATATGGGCACTGGACTATGGGATGGAGGATATGTATGATGGGTATATGGGCACGGGACTATGGGATGTCGCATATGTATGATGGGTATATGGGCACGGGACTATGGGATGGAGGATATGTATGATGGGTATATGGGCATGGGACTATGAGATGAAGGATGTGTGATGGGTATATGGGCACTCGACTATGGGATGACGAATATGTATGATGGGTATATGGGCATGGGACTATGGGATGGAGAATATGTATGATGGGTATATGGGCATGGGACTATGAGATGAAGGATGTGTGATGGGTATATGGGCACTGGACTATGGGATGTCGCATATGTATGATGGGTATATGGGCACTCGACTATGGGATGACGAATTTGTATGATGGGTATATGGGCATGGGACTATGGGATGGAGAATATGTATGATGGGTATATGGGCATGGGACTATGAGATGAAGGATGTGTGATGGGTATATGGGCACTGGACTATGGGATGTCGCATATGTATGATGGGTATATGGGCACTCGACTATGGGATGACGAATATGTATGATGGGTATATGGGCATGGGACTATGGGATGGAGAATATGCATGATGGGTATATGGGCATGGGACTATGGGATGGAGGATAATTATAATTTGCTATAACTAACCACAGTTAGTTACTATGCCCGGGCAGCGCTGGGCTCTTCAGCTAGTCTAATATATAAAGCTCAAAGTGTGTATGTCTGTCTGTCTGTGTGTGTATGTCCGGGATAGGCACCCGCACCGTCGCAGCTACAGCCACAAAATTTGGCACAGTCACACGTCTGGACCCCGAGAGCGTCCTAAGCTATGTTGTGAGGCGAAATTTTAACCCCGCGCATTCCAATTCACCAAACAATTTTGCCCCTATCTACATACTGGGGAAAAAGTGTGTGCGCGTCAAGCCTCGCCCCTCATTATGATGTCATAATACCCCTATCTATATAAAGGGGAAACAGTGTGCGTATCAAGCCCCGCCCCTCATTATGATGCCACAATGGTTGCCATGGCGACGCTGATGTCATCATAGGCTGCAAGCCCCACCGCTCATTATGATGTCATAATGGTTGACTATGAGATGGAGGATGTGTGATGGGTATATGGGCTGTGGGTATAATAGATAATTTTTAAAACAATAATGCCTCATCAGAAAAGGAAGTCCATGGCACGAAGGTCAGCTGATGCAAAAAGAGATGAAGGATGTGTGATGGGTATATGGGCACTCGACTATGGGATGGCGAATATGTATGATGGGTATATGGGCACGGGACTATGGGATGGAGGATGTGATGGGTATATGGGCATGGGACTATGAGATGAAGGATGTGTGATGGGTATATGGGTACTCGACTATGGGATGGAGGATATGTATGATGGGTATATGGGCACGGGCCTATGGGATTGCGGATATGTATGATGGGTATATGGGCACAGGACTATGGGATGGAGGATAATTATAATTTGCTATAACTAACCACAGCACAGTTAGTTACTATGCCGGGCTCTTCAGCTAGTATTATTATAACAGAAAAGAATTTATTTGAATTAGCCTTGAAAAAAGTGATTTAATGTAGCAGCATCAGGACTATTATTTCATCAACCCTGCAGGGGAATAGAGTGGAGCAATTTGCATCTACTCAGTCTGTACAAAGTCTACTGTCCTGGCTGTGAAATCTTGTATACAATGTGAGAAATCCCATTCAGATGGAGACTACAGTCTTAGTGAGGATTGGCATAGAATAAGGACCTGGAAAACGAGAAATGCCTTAACGTGGCTTCCAGGTACATATAACTTGGCCATTTTATGCGCTAAACTTTCTCAATTTTTCATACTTCTATTGCAGTAATGCAATTCATTATTCATTTTTCATGTTTGCATGGTTTGGCGCTACAGTTTGATTCCTTTTTTGCTTGAATGTATATGAGTTGGTGACTCTAGGTTAAGCACCTGTTCACACTATGCTTATGCTTGGATGTGACGGTCAGTTTTTGAAATTTGTATTCATTTACCTTCTGACTGAGCACTCCACCTGTTAGCTGCAGGCGTTTTTTATCAAACCAGAGCCATTTCCCCTCCACAGAGATATAGACTTCAGTCCTAACAGAGGATTTTTCATAGGTTCCCATTCAGATGGAGACTACAGTCTTATTGAGGACTGGCATAGGGACCTGGAAAAGAGAAATGGCTTAACGTGGCTTCCAGGTACACATAACTTGGCCATTTTATGCGCTAAACTTTCTCAATTTTTCATACTTCTAATGCAGTAATGCAATTCATTATTCATTTTTCATGTTTGCATGGTTTGGCGCTACAGTGTGCTTCCTTTTTTCCTTGAATGTATATGAGTTGGTGACTCTAGGTTAAGCACCTGTTCACACTATGCTTATGCTTGGATGTGACTGTCAGTTTTTGAAATTTGTACAAAGTCTACTGTCCTGGCTGTGAAATCCTATATACAATGTGAGAAATCCCTATGTGATGACCACCTGACATTCCACAACAAGGCACTGGATCATATACTAATAGAACCAACCAGCTCTTATGTTTCTAAAAATGTTCCCTCAACTAGAAGATGAGGCTTAAGTAAAGCATTTTTCCCCATTACTAAGGAGTGGGTCACCTATACTGGTAAAGCGTATGCACTAAGTGCAAGGGAGGCCAAAAATTAGAAGGAGGCATTCCAATAACCGCCTCAGAAAACATTTTTTTTCCCCCATTATTAAGCAGTTGATATCCTTGCCTAGTATTGACCATGCACTAAGTGCATGGTTTGAAAAACATTTACCCCTGGGGGAAGGCTCCGACTGGCCCTAGGGGAACAGGGGAATCCCCCGGTGGGCCCCTGTGCAGATCAGGGCCCCCAACCTTACTGTATGGGCAGTTCACACAGGGAATGCAGGGCTTCTGGCTAACAACCTCTTAGTAACACCATATAGGGGGGCTGCCCAGTGCCAACTAAAATGCATCCCGTGTGAACAGAGGCCACAAGTTTGCAGAACCATTTGGGCCCAACTGCACCCTGGAAAAAAAAATATAAAAAGTGCACAACAAACATAGCAATATATGTAAGGTATTAGTTGATATCAAGGCCTTAATATGGAAGCTGACAAACTGCGTCAAAGTTCCTTACACTTGTCAGTCCCTACTCTAACATGAACACCACAGAAAGAGGAAAAAACCTCCAAAAAATTGGTTGAAAACCAGACAGGCCCAAATGCATCTGCACTAATCCAGGGTGCAGCGGACCCAAGTAAAAATGGCAGCTGCACAGGTGCATAAATACCAAATGAAACAGCCAGCCTACAATGAGGGATTGGCCGTGTGGTACACCAGTGCAGAAAAAATAATCCGCATGTGGCAAGTGGATTAGTGCAGATGCATTTGGGCCTGTATGGGCAGTACTTGCCATAATTCACTTGATTATAATAATACATTTTATTTCTGTAGCACCGACATTCCGCAGCATTTAACATTTCAGAGGGGACTTGTACAGACAATAGACATTACAGCATAACAATAATCACATAGATCAAAACAGATACCAAGAAGAATGAGGGCCCTGCTCGCAAGCTTACAATCTAGGAGGAAAAAAGGTAGACACGAAAGGTGGGTGGTAACAATTGCCCTGATTGTATGGACCAGCCATAATTTTAAGTGTGTAACAGTACAGGGCTAATGGATGCATAAAGCATGTGGGAACATGATGTGGGGAAACTGGTCATGGTAAAAATTTTTGGCTGTGCCACACAGGGATAGATTAGGTTAATGTGCTGAGGTGGTAGGCAAGTCTGAATAAATGTGTTTTCAGGGCACGCCTAAAATTGTGGGGATTGGGGACTAATCGTATTGATCTGGGAAGTGCATTCGAAAGAATAGGAGCAGCGCGTGTATAGTCTTGGAGACGGGAGTGGGAGGTTCTGATTATTGAGGATGCTAACCTCAGGTCATCAGCAGAATGGAGGGCGCGGGTAGGGTGGTATACTGAACCAAGGGAGGAGATGTAGGGTGGTGCTGAGCCATGGAGAGCTTTGTGGGTGAGGGTAATAAGTTTGCACTGGATTCTGGAGTGGATGGGTAGCCAGTGTAATGACTTGCACAAGGTAGAGGAATCGGTGTAACGATTGGCGAGGAATATGATCCTGGCTGCAGCATTCAAGACAGATTGGAGGGGGGAGAGTTTGGTAAGAGGGAGGAGACCGATTAGAAGAGCGTTACAATAGTCGAGACGAGAATGAATAAGAGAAACAGTAAGAGTTTTTGCTGAGTCAAAAGAAAGAAAAGGTCGAATTCTAGAAATGTTTTTGAGGTGCAGATAACAAGAGCGAGCCAGAGATCTTATGTGGGGGGCAAAGGAAAGCTCTGAGTCAACTATGACCCCAAGACAGCAGGCATGTTGCTGGGGAGTAATAGTGGAACCACACACGGAAATGGCAATGTCGGGTATAGGTACATTAGTAGTGGGAGGAAACACAAGGAGTTCAGTCTTTGACACAGCGTTTAGACAATTGCTGGTGTTTTCTAGAAAGGCTGGTGTGATGTCAGGAGAAGAAGCATATAATTAGGCATCATCAGCATAGAGATGGTACTGGAAACCAAATTTACGGATTGTTTGACCAATAGGGGCAATGTACAAAGAGAAGAGGAGGGGGTCTAGGACTGATCCTTGAGGAACCCCAACAGTAAGGGGAAGATGAGAGGAGGAGGAACCAGCAAAAGATACAGTAAAGGAGCAGTCAGAGAGATAGGAGGATAACCAGGAGAGAACGGTGTCCTTGAGGCCAATGGAACAGAGCATAGTGAGGAGGAGCTGATGATCCACAGTGTTGAATGCTGCAGAGAGATCCAAGAGAATTAGCATGGAGTAATGACCATTTGATTTCGCTGTTAGTAGATCATTAGAGACTTTAGTGAGGGCAGTTTCAGTGGAGTGTAAAGAGTGGAAACCGGATTGGAGAGGGTCAAGAAGAGAGTTATCTGAGAGATAGCGGATAAGATGGGAGTGGGCCAGGCGTTCCAGGAGTGATTGTTTCATGATGATTGTCTACTAGGCATTGCTCCCACCTAGCCAGAATCCTACTCCACACTGATGAGGGGCAACACCCCGAAACAGCTGTCTGTAGATGGATACCTGGCTTTGGTATTTCCCTTGTCATATCTGTAAACTCGTAAAGAGCTGGATATTGACTTAAAGGGCCACTTAATATGGTGGTAATGGTGGTTTCCGAAAGGAGCCATCCCTTGGCTGGGTCCTTCCCTGGAGGAAGATCTGGCTAGTCCCATGTTTGAGACTCTTAAATGTGGCTCCATGGACTTTATTTGCATATTTTATTTCCCAGGGAGCATTGCACCTAGGATTTCACTGATTTAGCGCCTTTGCCGGCTGCCGCAGTGTTTTCTTTGACTGGTCTCCCTGAGGTCAGTGATTGTTTTGTGATGTAGATCTATAGTTAGCGGCACAGTTTTGGTCGAGGGATGGTTTTTTAAGTAGTGGATGTATGATGGCATGCTTACATGAGGAGGGAAAGATACTAGAAGAGAGAGAGAGGTTATATATTTTAGTTAGGTGAGCGGTGACAGCAGGGGAAAGGGACTGGAGTAGATGTGACGGAAATGGGTCACTGGTGCAAGTGGTTGGGCGAGAAGATGCAAGGAGCCTGCTTACTTCTTCTTCTGTGACTGGTTCAAAATCAGAGAGTGAGCTAGATGCAGTGGGGGAGGGAGGACAGTGCATGGTATGAGGTGATTGACCAGATCTGACAGGAAATTATCTCCCAATTTTTTCTTTGAAGTAATTGGCCAGATCGTCAGCTCAAAGCTCCGTGGTTGGGGCCTGTACTCTTTGGTTGAGTAGAGAATGAAAGGTGTCAAAGAGACATTTAGTGTTATTGGACAGTGAGGTGATGAGGGTGTTGAAATAGGTTTGTTTTGAGAGGTGAAGGGCAGTGTTGTATGTTCTAAGCATAAACTTATAATGGATGAAATCTTCGTGTAGATTGGATTTTCTCCACAGACGTTCGGCGCACCTGGATCACCACTGAAGGAAACGTGTTTGTAGGGTGTCCCAGAGTTGTCGCCATCTTTGTTTTGGTGTTCTATGTATAGGAGGTACAAATTCATCCAGGGCACTTTGAAGTGTTTCATTGTAATGCTTCAATGCAGAATCAGGACATGAGAGGGAGGAGATAGGGGTCAATGAAGACTGCAAGTTCTTCATAAGTTTCTGGGTGTTAATGGCCTGTATGTTTCTATAAGTATGGACAGTGGGGGTGACCTGAGCGGCCTGGCAGTTCTTGATAGAGAATGAAAGAAGGTTGTGGTCAGAGAGCGGGAGAGGGGAGTTTGCAAAATCATCCACTGCACAAAGCCGAGAGACCAAGTCGAGGGAGTTTCCGTCTTCATGCGTTGGAGAATTAGTAAGCTGTGAAAGGCCAAACGAGGAGGTTAGAGATAAAAGGTGAGTAGCAGATGGGGAGAGGGGAAGAGCAATGGGGATGTTGAAATCGCCCATGATGAGGGTAGGGATGTCACAGGAGAGAAAATGTGGAAGCCAAAGTGGCAAATGATCTATCATATGGTGGACTACACTTCTCTCATACCCCAAGATCAGACAATAGAGCAGGTGGAGGCATTGGTCTGCTCCTATCACCAAAATGTACCTTTCAGGTTACCCTCAACTACCCTCACTTGTCTTCCCTTCTTTTGAGGTCCATGCCGTCAGACTCTACACCCCCTTCACCATGCGAGTGGCGGTGGTATATCGTCCTCCCAGCCCCTCCCATCAGTTCCTGGATCATTTTGCCACTTGGCTTCCACATTTTCTTGATTCACTCTGTTCAGAAAAAGCAGCATCTCATCATTCATTAACCAAACTACCCAGATTGTTATATAGAGATATAAGTAAATTTGTTAACCACGGTTGTGTAATATTTGTATACCGGTGAAAAGTGGGCCCCCAAAGTCAATGTTACTGGTGGCCCTTGGCACCCCTGTCCGACACTGCCTGGGGGTATACAGATATAAAAAAAGAATGTTCGAGGTAGGTCTCCAAAAATTGCTAATTTAATCATATACACCCTTAAAAAATTTATAGTGAGGGAAGCATGATCACCCTGTTGATATGGTGGTGAAATGGGAGGACAACACAAAAAAGATGAAATCCTTTAGCGTATACCCATGGTTGGGTGGGAATGGGTGCAGAAAAAAACAACATTGGATTTGAGTTAATGTTCCACTTTTGTCATTCGGTGGTGTACAGAATTCTGGCCTATGTTCATTTTGATATGAGTCAGCCTGTTAGCATTTTCAGTTAACAGGTGGATGCGCCTGTGGGTTAAAATACCCTCAGTGGCACTAAAAACCCGCTCTGACAAAACACTAACTGAAGGGCATGGCAAGCCAGGATCTCTAAGGCGTAGAGAGACAGTTCATGTCACGTGTCTAGCTTTGGATACCCAATAGTTGTAAGGCACAGAGGAATCACGGAGGATGCTGACACGATCGAAAAGGTACTCCTTCAGCATCTTCCAAAACTTTTCCTTCCTTGTCAGATTACCCCATGCATCAGGGCTTGGGCGATGGGAGGGTCTGAGAAAAATCTCCCAGACCTTTGAGAGTGTTCCCTGCTGCCAGCATTGTTGAAGAATTGTTAAAAAAAAAACACATTTAATTAGTGCCTTCTGTTACTGCAACAATTTGTTAGACCTCTCCACCAGAAGAAGGAGAGATGTAAAGTTCTCCTTGTAGCGTGGGTCTGAAAGGGTGACCAACCAGTAATTAGTGCTGGCCAAAATGCATGCAATGCGAGGGTCACGGGAAAGGCTGCGGAATATAAACTCAACCATGTGTGACAGACTGCCAACAGCCAAGACTTCCCTGTCCCCACCAAGAGGACGACTGTCCATGTTGCCATCCTTGTCCTCCTCGTCTTCAGGCCATCCACACTGAACAGACTTGATGAAGATGGTGTGGGTTCTACCGTTTGTTGCACAGGCAACCATCTCCTGTTCCTCCTCATTATCACCTAATCGGTGTTGAGAAGATGAGATGAGGATGGGCTGTGTACCATCACCCAGTATAGTTTCTTGCTCCATATCAACTTGCTCTGCCTACAAAGCTTCCTCTTTGATTGTGAGCAGTGAGCGTTTCTGTAGACATAGAAGCGGAATGGTGCCACTGAATATGGCATTATCGCCATCCTGGTTGAGTATTTAAACTTTTGGAGAATCACACAGATGTCAGACATTCATGCCCACTCATCAGCGCTTATGTGTGGAGGCTGCATACCGATGTGCATGCTGTAGCTGGTAATCAACTACTGTCCTCTGCTGCTCACAAAGCCTTGTCAACATATGTAACGTTAAGCTTCAACATGTGTCAACATCGCACACCAATTGGCTAGCTGGAAGTTGCAAACGCTGCTGCAGCACTGCCAGGGCGGCGACAGCTGTAGCTGACTTACAGAAATGGGTACACATGCGGCATACTTTCACAAGTAGCTCTGGTTTATCTGGGTAGGTTTTCAGAAACTGCTGAACCACTAAGTTAAGCACAAAGTCCAGGCATGGTACATGTGTGAAGTTGCCACGCTTCAGAGCCGCTACCAGTTTACGGCCATTGTCACACACTGACATGCCTGGTTGTAGATTCACGTGCAAGAGCCAAAGATCAGTCTGGTCTGATAGACCTTTCAATAACTCTGCAGTGGGGTGCGGTCTGTTAACCTAAGCATATTGGCTTCAGCAGAGCTTTTTACCGCTTGTCCGAGGTAGTGCAGCATTGCTTCCAGCTTGCGACTGATGTTAATGTTTCTGAGATGGACGGTGAGGAGGAGGTACAAGAACTGCTGTAGAAGGTGGGGGAAACCCTGATTAAACCAGGGCCCAAATCCTCGGTTTCGGTAGCAAGTATTCCTTCCTAGGGCCCCTGCTTCCACAATGTTCGCCCATTGTGCCGTCAGGGAAATGTAGAATCCCTGGTCACAAACACTTGTCCAGGTGTCCGTGGTTAAGTAGTCCTTCCCAGTAACAGCATTAATCTGGAAATTGCTGATGTTATGGGACTTGCGGTTGTGTACGGCGACGACAACACTCAGGGAGAAAAAGTGATGGCTGGGGACCGAGTACCGAGGGACGGCCACCACCATAAGGTTGCGGAAAGCTTCTGTCTCCACAAGCCTAAACAGCAACATTTCCAGGTCAAGCAGTCTGGAAATATGGCCATTTAGTATTGTGATCTGTGGGAGGATGGCTGTGTATTTACGCTTGCGCTGCAAAGACTAGGGTAGGGACAACAGAACACTGCACTGGGACAATGATGTGGTTGTTGATGGTGGTGGTTGCAAGTGTGCAGCTACAGATGCAGGGAGGGAGGCATCTTCATCTACATCATGGACAGGTGATTGGCATGTACATAGAACATGGAAAGAAGCAGTGGTGTCACCCGCAAGCAATGCTTGTAGACCCTGGTGTTAAACTCAAGTAGTCGGGTGCTTTGCTTGCATGTACCTGAGGATGCTGGTAGTGTTTATACTGGAAGTTTTGCTGCGCCTGCTGATGCCGGTATGGCAGATTTTGCAAATGACCTTTTTTGTGTTTACTGGATTGTCTTTAAAAAAGTGCAAGACTCGGGAACACCTAACTCTTGGCTTTGCAATTTCAACCTTGTTGGTGCTCTGGGGAACATTTGCCTACTTTTTTCTCTGGCAACCCCACTGCCTCTTCCTGTCTATTGTGGTGCTGCGGATCCCTCCTCCTGTGCACTGCTGTCCTCGCTCTGCATGTCACCTTCACAGATTTGGTCAGTGACTTCATCTTCATCATCCACCACCTCATCTTTCACGTATGAACGCTGGTCCTCCTGACTTGCTGACATAACAACACCACTTATTGGCAATTGTCTCTTCTTGTGAGCGTGACTGCTCAAACATTTTGGGCATTAGATCTCCTCATCTTCCACTTCTTATGGGCAGCGAGAGGCCAGAATCTGTAAATGGAAATGTGAGCTGCTCTTTGATGTGTCCAAGTGTGTGATCTCTTGCCTCCAGGCACTTGGCATGGAGGGAGGAAAGAGGATCAGGGTGAGGATTACGTGGTCCAGAATCACGGCTACTAAGACTGGACCATGTGGAAGACAGGGTGGTGCTGGCAAAGTGACTGGAAGCATTATCTGCTATCCATCCAACAATCTTTTCACACTGCTCTGACTTCAAGAATGGTGTTCCATGCATCCTTGCAAAGTTGGACAGGAAACTACATTGACATGTGTGTGTTTGTTGTGCTCCCTATAATGACACCTAAGGTGTCACTGGTGCTGCCTAGGGGTGCTATCAGGGGGCACATGAATGAGCACAGGGAGTGCAGGCAGAAGGCATGCAGTGCGCAAGGACCTGAGACTAGTGCAGTTAGCACAGGACCTGGCACAAAGTGATCACATGACCAGGGGGAGGAGCCACTGCTCGTGAGTGCAGAGAAGGAAACTGAGAGCGCAGAGCACAGGGCAAAGACAGTAAATGTGGTCAAGGAGAGCCGAGGGTCAAAAGCCAGCCGAGTGCACAGTACCTAGGGACAAGACACAGAGTAAACGGAGATGAGCCAAGGGGGACAGATAACCAGAAGGGACAGAGCAGTACACAGCAAGATACAGAGACAACAGTCAGGGGACAAACCGAGTCATACACAGCAAAGCACACAAGCACACGTTTACGGATGAGTCACCTGGGTCAGCAACCACAAACCGTGTACACGGAAGTATCACAGACACTAAATCCAGGAACTGGCAACATTAAATAGCCACCCCAAAACCAAAGAAAGGCGGACTAAAATTAACCCTGACCAGAATGGAGGCAGAACCATCCTGTCCAGAGTCATGACACTCCCGCAGCAGGCACAGTTTTACCTTGCCCATGGCCTCTGTGCTCACCATCAGCATCATGTCCACTTCCTCATCCCTTACCACATGACTTTCTCATTTTAAATTACATATGATATATCCCTATTGAGAAAATCTTGCTGTATTACAATGGCAGGAAAAGTTGCACACTTCAGATGGATGTCTTGGACTGCAGTATCAATATAGCGATGCTATTGTTACCAAAGATTGTTTTTGTATGTTTTGAGGCCCAACTATAGCATGATAAATGCTATATAAAATGTCACTGCTGAGAAAAACTTGCAGTATTACAATGCCAGCAAATTTTTTGCACTTCCTATTGATATATAAGACTGCAGTATCAATATAGCAATGCTATTTGTAACCAAAGGTTTTTCTTGTATTTTTAGGCCCAACTCTGTTAGGTGTTGGGTTCCTCTCACTGCACAGCAGGAATCCCGAGCCTTGCCTTTGGCGGTCTCCCATTCCTCTCCAGCCGCAGAGGAGGTTGCTCAGCAGACTCGTCGATCCTGGCGCTCTGCTCAGACTAGCACTGTGGGTTTGGTTGCTGCTGCCACCTCTGGTCCAGCTATTGCAGCACATGCTGGTCAGCAACGAGCTACTCCAGGGACTAAGCCCTCCTTTTGGTCCACTGAGCATGCTCATTGGACGATCTCTCATTGGAGATCGGAGCTCACATGCTCAAGTCATTCTCCAGCTCGGATTGGACCAGGAAGGTCCCAGAAGGATGCTGCTATAAAAGAGTATTGACTCTAATTGTATTTTGTGTGAGTGATGATGGATGCATGAAACTGGCGACTGACTCATTAAGACTCCCCTCCCTTGGATATGCATGTTATAGGGCTATAGAGTTAGAGTAAATGCCTACTAGTGTCTTGGTCTGCACCATGGTGCTTCCACATCTCAGCACCTCACTCAGCGCCATATGGTGCCGTCTAGCTCTGGGCACCTTCAGTATCGCATCCAGTGGCTGCATCCACCAGTGCGACGCCGTGTGCAAGTCTAGCACTTTCCTCCCTTGTCCAGGTGGTTAGTGGCATCCGTCAGAGCGGAACAGTTCGCACATAGTGCGCTTTACTTATTAATTTAGGTTCTTCCAGGCACCACAGTTGCGGTGCCAAGCATTAGTGTGACTAGAGGAACTCTAACCCAGTGTCTCAGGGGTAGAATTCTGTGTCTATACACCAGTGTTCATATTGCCGAGCTCTGTGAGCATAAACAGGCTGCGGCATTTGTGTTTGGCGGTCGGGTGGCTCCGTGAGGTAATAGAGTCTGCCTATGTACACACTAGGTGAGTTAACCCCGTGTGTTCCCCTATTGTACTGCCATATAGCGTCTGCCATTACCGAGCAGCAGTTACTATCTCTGCACGGTGGACCCGGGGCTGTGAACGCACCTTATGCCTTCTTTATTATTTGGCGCGTTCCGAAAGCCAGTAACAAACTCTAGCATGATAAATACTATATAAAATGTCACTGCTAAAAAAAATTGCAGTATTACAATGCCAGCAAAATTTGCCCACTTCAGATGGATGTATTAGACTGCAGTATCAATATACTAATGTTATTTTTAACCAAATCATTCTTTTTCTTTGTGCTTTGAGGCCCAACTCTATCATGATAAATGCCGTATAAAATTTCTCTGCTAAAAAACATTGTAATATTACTATTTCAGGAAATTTTGCCCACATCAGATGATCTGGTTACACTGTAGTATCAATATAGCGATACTATTGAGATTCAAACAAGTCTAGCTGTATGCTTTTGATGCACAACTGCTGCAGTAAAAATTGTGTTTAATATTTCCCTGCTCAGAACAATTTGCAGGATTAAGAGCAAAAATAATATTATTACCCCTGAGAATTAATTTTGATATCAGTTGCAGGCCGCAGCATAAAGAACTTACAATTCACCCTATCCTGTCCTCCATGGTCTCTTCTACACAATCTCTCCCTAAGTGCTACTAACAATAGAATTCATTTTGATTATCATTATCACTTAGAAGAACTAATGTTGCATGTCACAGAAATATAAATGTAGTTGAATCCTTGGCTAATATGCAGTTACAATTCTGTCCCTCTTCCACCAGCACCTCTTCCTGCTCTGCTTGTTTCTGGGTTACAGTGTGCTTAGCATGGCATCACGGGTCTAATATAGCCCTATTGACGCTATGTGGTCAGCCAATCACAGTAATGCCACAAGCAAGAAGGCTATGGCATTACAGTGACTGGCAGGCAATCCCCTCATTTTACTAGCTGTCTAAAAAGCACCGAACATGCAGGGCGGGCATTTGCACTCCAGCTCAAACATTAAAAAAAAAACTCGCTGAGTAACGAGCATCTCGAGCACACTGATGCTCAAGTGAGTAAGGAGCTGTGACGAGCACGCTCGCTCATCACTAATTATCATCCCAATACCATTGTCCAGAATTGATGTTTTCATGATCCTTTTACCATTATATTCCCTGACAAGTTGGTAACATAATCCTCAGTGAAAATAGGCACCATTTCTGCACAAAAATTTAGCATTCTGTGAATTTGAGAATCTGCAGCGTGTTATTGTTTCCTCATGAATGTGTACTTGGTTTGAATGTGCTGTTGTCCAGTAAACTAGCCTTTTCCAGGAAACAATTCCACACGTCTTTGTACCACATTTTACTACTACACCATTTTGCTCAGAAAGGATGTTTTTAACCAATCCAGGATGCTACAAATAGTGTATGAGCCGACAATTCAATCCTGTTCTTCTATTTGACTGGTTGCAGTATGCCTGTTTGTTTAACCGTCTCTTTTCATTAGTATGAATAAAGCAAATGCCCTTGTAATTCAATATCTCATGGTGCAGTATGTCAGTTAAAAATTTTAAATAAATTGGACAATAACCTATAGTTTCATTTATATAATTTATGATACGAATTCTTTAGCTCTGCTACAATTGTATTATTATATTATAGGCCTATACTTTGAAGTATTTTTAAACTTGAGGGATTTTACAATTTCAGTATTTTAATATTTAATACTAATTCCTAAACCATTTACTTATGGTGTAAGCAGGTTAGATCCTTTTTTTATATACAGTTAATAAAAGCTATAATAGTAGCACTTTAGAAATTTTTACAGTGCATCTATGTAATAATAAAATAAACATATCGGTAAAATCATAGGTGGAAAACAATGAATAATTTGTTATGAAGCTTGCAATAGTCCTACCTTAGTCAGAAATGCAACACGGAATGCGTAGTAGTGCTGTATTTAATGTACTATTCACATGTATCTTTCTTGGAAGTAGAGATTTAGAGGAATACTTAGCTTCTTTCTTGACCTTTCCTGTTTGTTTTACTCAAGTAGAATTTGTTGCTACAAAAGAATTAATGGAACAAGATGGTTTTTCTTCATAAATCATCAAATTTGGGCACCTTCATATGAAAGTTGTACACAAATGTATATCTAAATCTGACCAGAATGTGCTCTTACGAAATACATGCACATTGGAAGATAGTAAATGACTTTACAGATTATGTTTGCTACAAAGTTACTTACTGTGAGTATGCCGAGTTTCTCCGTGGATGACGGTTTGACCTAATCTTTTTTACAGTGAAATTTTTCATGACAGTAGGCCATAGTTTGCACAAAGATGAACATTTTATGCATTTTTCATATGGACATATTGGTTATATTAATGTGGAGGGGGAACATTTGCCATACTAGCCAACAGGTGCTTTTTGGCTCATAAACGATATAGCTTCCAAAATCTATTGTAAATGCACATATTCCTAATGATTGACTTACTTGTAGCAGAAACACAGATCTTGAATAAACCATGCATGAAGTTGAGCAATCAGACTCATGTAATATGAAGAAACAATTCTGCAAGAATTCTTGTAGGCTCATCTGTGACATAATACAAGCATTAAACTTTCAGCACATTACTGCAGTCCAGACTCATGTGGCTTCAATTTTCCATCGACAATAAAGCTTACAAAATATGAATTGATTTCACACAGTTACGATATAGGGTGTCTCAATTGTGACTGTTTAGTCCACCAATTTTGTATTCATTTACAGAGTTCAGCTTTTCTGTATAACCTTGATTGTTTGCTCAGAACTGTACAACACCCATTCAGGGATCTATTTCCTGTAATTCATCCCATATGAATGGTCAATGTAAACTATGTAATGTCATAAAAATGTAATTTTACTGTGCATAAGATTTAAAATAAATATACCAATAAACAAATCTTGAAATGTAAGTGGTGTTGAGGATATATACCACAAATGGAAGTACTTCGGTGTTCATTATTGTACACAATGCCCACATTTATCACTATATTTGCAGCTTACTTACTGCAAAATAATATGGTATATCTTGTGCATCTTTATGTGGAATTATGCAGTCTAATTTTCCAGTTTGTTAGAGTTGTGTAAAAAAACATCTGCTGTGGTTTGCCACTTGGCCAAGATTAAGACACATTTATGAAACAAGGTGCTTTAATTTAAGCTAGCTTATAAGTACATTTAATTACCTACTGCTTGGGCTGAGTTCACACGTGGCGTTTTTTTCGCGTTTCCGCGGCGGTTTTAACAGCGCGATTTTGCCGCGAAAACGCGAAAAATAAGCATCCCATGCATTCCTATGGGATTCTGCAATGCTGTACTAATGCTGCGGTTTTTACCGCGGCGGAATCGCTTTGCGGTAAAAACCACAGCATGCTCATTAATTTGCGGAATCGCGGCGATCCCGCACCCATAGGAATGCATTGTTCCGCTTATTTTCCGCATGTGGCTGTGCACACCACGCGAAAAGTAAGCAGAACATTTGCGGATGGTACCCATGGTCCGGAGGAGAGGAGACTGTCCTCCGGGCTTTGGGTACCATATCCCTGTAAAAAATAGAATTTAAAATAAAAAATATTGTTATTCTCACCCTCCGACGTCCCGCGCAGTCTTCCTGCTTCTCTTCACGCTCTCGTTCCCAGTAGTCCTTTGCGAAAATGCCCACGATGGCGTCCGTTCTCGCGGGATCGCGAAGTCTCACGGTCATTCGTGCGACGTCATCGCGAATGACCGTGAGACATCGCGATCCCGCGAGAACTGACATCATCGCGGGCATTTTCGCAAAGGACTACTGGGAACGGCTGCGCGGGACGTCGGAGGGTGAGAATAACAGTATTTTTTATTTTTTTTTACATTTTATCTTTTACTACTGATGCTGCATAGGCGGCCTCAGGTAGTAAAAAGTTGGTCACACTTGTCAAACACTATGTTTGACGAGTGTGACCAACCTGTCAATCAGTTCTCCAAGCGATGCTACAGATCGCTTGGAGAACGCTAGCATTCTGCAAGCTAATTACGCTTGCAAAATGCTAGTTTTTCCGCGGGAAAAATCGCAGGAATTTAAAATGCGATTTTCCCGCGGACTGGAATTCCGGAATTCTCACGGTAATTTCCGCGAGAGTTCCGGTACGTGTGCACTTAGCCTTAGATCGTCGAAGGAGGCTCACACCTCTTAAAGAAATTGTCCCATGAACAAAGTACATTTTAACCAATAGATCTTGGAATAATAATAAGTTCCACAATTGGATGTGTTAAAAATGTTCCTGTGCAGAGATAGTCTTATAAATGTGCCCCTGCAGTGTACTGTGTAATGACTACGTTTGACCATACAGGAACATGGTCTGCACATATGACATCTCCTGCCATTTTTGACTGTAGTATTCCTTTAAGTTTCTGATAAAACTTTCAACACGGCTAATGTTCGTAAGAGATGATTATTACAATAGTTTTTAAACACATCATTACAGATCCTAAATGATCACATTGATTAAAAATGGTGTTCATCAGGTGTCTAGGGATTTTACCGTTAAGAATGGCATTGCAGACAACTCTTGTTTTCTATGAAAGACCACTGGAATCCCAATTGAATGGAATCTGCCGCTAGCATGAACACACCCTTTTATAGATACAGTGGGTATGGAAAGTATTCAGACCCCTTTACATTTTTCACTCTTTGTTTCATTGCAGCCATTTGGTAAACTCAAAAAAGTTCATTTTTTTCCTCATTAATGTACACTCTGCACCCCATCTTGACTGAAAAAAAGCAGAAATGTAGACATATTTGCAAATTTATTAAAAAAGAAAAACTGACATATCACATGGTCATAAGTATTCAGACCCTTTGCTCAGAAACTCATATTTAAGTCACTTGCTGTCCATTTCCTTGTGATCCTCAGGGAGATGGTTCTACTCCTTCATTGGAGTCCAGCTGTGTTTAATTTAACCGATAGGACTTGATTTGTAAAGGTACACACCTATCTATATAAGACCTCAGTTCACAGTGCATGTCAGACCAAATGAGAACCATGAGGTCAAAGGAACTGGCCAAGGAGCTCAAAGACAGAATTGTGGCAATGCACACATCTGGCCAAGGTTACAAAAGAATTCTGCAGTACTCAAAGTTCCTAAGAGCACAGTAGCCTCCATAATCCTTAAATCAAGGGTGTGGAATCTTTTTCTGCCAAGGGCCATTTGGATATTTATACGATCCTTCGGGGGCCATACAAACTTTGCCCACAAAGTACATCCTGACTCTGGCACTGGTTCATGACTTAATCTTTCATTGCATGCCCTTCAATGTTCAGTAGTGAACACTGCGTGTGTGTGCTAACAGAGCAAGAGGAAATTAATGAGAGTGTGGCAATCAAAATACAGCTCCTGCCCAAGAATGCGGTCCCTGAGAATCTGCTCAGGGGCCTGATAAAAGGTCATTGAGGGCCGTAAATGGCCCTGGGGCCTGAGGTTCCCCACCCCTGCCTTAAATGTAAGAAGTTTGGGACCACCAGAAGTCTTCCTAGACCTGGCCGTCCAGCCAAATTCTGCAATCATGGGAGAAGAGCCTTGGTGAGAGGTAAAGAAGAACCCCAAGATCACTGTGGCTAAGCTCCACAGTTGCAGTAGGGAGAAAGTTCCACAAAGTCAACTATCACTGCAGCCCTCCACAAGAGGGGCCTTTATGGCAGAGGGGCACAACGGAAGCCTCTCCTCATATAAAAGCCCATATAGAGTTTGCTAAATGAAAAACACATGAAGAACTCACAGAATAAAAGATATGGGGGAGACAGGGCGCTTCCAATGCGTAGGTCTGTATGGAAAGTAGATGAGTACACAGCAAGTGTTAGGCTCACCTGATAGGGTTGTGTGAGTCACAACACCTATAATCGCATAAAACAGCTGCAGCAGTCTGCATGAGGTCCAAGGACTTGGTACAAAGAGAAGGCTGGTAGTGCAATAAGAGACTGCACTGCTGTGGTAGAATTCAAGATATCTTTATTTCCAACGCATTTCCTGAGCCAGTCCCAGCTCACTTCATCAGGGCATGCTACAGAAGATCATTGCAGGGGTATATATATGCAAAAAAAAAAAAAAGAAGAAGGGGGAGGCGCCAAGAATAGTGGGGTGACACGTCAGCATGGATATATATATACACATGAATCATACAAAACAATAAAACTTTATTACAACCATAGTAAAAACGATGTTTAAAATGCCATAAAAAGAGTGTTGGTATAAAAAACATGATTAAAAAATAAAAAGACACGGGGGGGGGGGGGGGGACACGAGGTAAAAGATTAAAAAATGGCTTGCGAGTCCTGGGGTGGATTAGAACTTGCCTCAGAGGATATAACTCATGGTATTAGTCCACTATGCTACATGTGAAACTGAAAATTAAGGAGAAAATGGTTAAAATCATGTGTAAATAGCTAAAACTAGTCTCAAATATCTTTTTTCTAGGTGGAGAAAAGAGAAGAACAACAAGAAGAAACTTTCTGGAATAGGTGATATAATAAACCCCCCCAGGTAGACCCATAATTTCTGGCATAGGGTCCCTTACAAGTAACTTGTCCTTTTTTATTGACCGAATAATGCAACATCATGTTCTCTTGTTACCCAGCCACCTGAAGGACTCCACTGAATTGATTAATCTGGTTCATGATGTGCTATGGAAAGACTCTTATTATTTTATTTCATTTGATGTATCTGCTTTATATACAAACATTGAACATGAGTTGGGTCTTGAATGTTTTAACAGGTTCCTTTTATCAGACATTTGTTTATCTGTTGCACAAAAAGCTTTTATCTACAAAGGGATGGATTTTATTCTGCATAATATCTTTTTTACTTTTTTGGGGGAATTTTATCACCAGACACGTGGGACCGCTATGGGATCACGAGTAGCACCTACGTATGCAAATCTTTTTATGGGGGTCTTTGAACAAAATTTTATCACCAATGAGACTTTTAATAAAGGCATCATTTTATACAGAAGATACATTGATGACCTGTTCTTAATCTGGGACAATGACGTTTTAGATGTGGGTGTTCTTATTTGTTCCATCCAGAATAATCCATGGGGCTTGACTTTTACCTCACATGTTAATAATCAATCCATGGATTTTTTAGACATCACATTTTTCATCAGGGATTCCAAGATTTGCAGTAAAACGTTTTTTAAAGAGGTGGATTCTAATAGTTATGTACATTTTAAGAGTGGACACTACAAAAAATGGCTTTTTAATATTCCTCACAATCAGTTCCAAAGGATAAGAAAGAACTGCACTAATGATGAGGATTTTAACACACAATCCGAGGTCGTGAGGGAAAGGTTCCTTGCTCAGAGGTATCCCAAAAAACTCATTAGTTCTACATGTGATAATGTTTTTAAAAATTTTAACCAGAATATTGTCCTCAGCAAATCTCTGACAAAACAAAAGAAAGAGGATGCTGAACTCTTTAGAACAAATTTTATTACAACATTCAGTTCACAACAGAACAGGATAAGAGATGTTCTAAATAATTTATGGCCCATCATTAAGAAGGACCCCATACTTAATGGTGTCCTTCCAGACAAACCTGCTATCCCCTTCCGAAAGGCCAGGTCATTAAAGAATATTCTGGCTCCAAGTAGACTTCTACCTCAGAAGCCTACTACCCAAACCATTTCATCACCAGGGATTTATAAGTGTCACCATCCTAACTGTGTTTGCTGTCATACCATTTCACACTGCACGTCTGTGTTTGTCCACCCCATTACACTTGAAAAATTTCCCCTCAAACTCCACCTCACTTGTCATTCCTCTCATGTTATATATGTCATTTCCTGTCCTTGTCCCAGATTGTATGTAGGTCGCACTACACAAGCACTACATTGTCGCATGAATTCACACCGTCACAATATCAAAATAGGCTTGAACATGGACTTTCACGACACTTTGACACCACACATTCCAAAGATTTCAGTAAAGCCACCATTTATCCCATTGATCACATACCAGACCACATCCCTAATAGGTTTCAATCACTATGCAGAAAGGAAGTTTTTTGGATCTACAAACTCAAGTCTATTGAGCCCAATGATCTTAATATCATCAATGATGTTTTTTATTGATTTTATTTTGACCCTGTGTTTTAATATCTTACCCTTTCAATTCCTTTATATCATCTTCGTTTTTTAAAGAAAATTTTTTATGCATTTTTTTTTTCACCCATGATTTTTTTTTTAAATAAATTTTTTTAATTTTTTTTTATTTTTATTAAGTCTTAACACTCAATTTTTAACCATTTTTATATCACCTATTCCAGAGAGTTTCTTCTTGTTGTCCTTCTCTTTTCTCCACCTAGAAAAAAGATATTTGAGACTAGTTTTAGCTATTTACACATGATTTTAACCATTTTCTCTTGACTTTCCAGTTTCACATGTAGCATAGTGGACTAATGCCATGAGTTATATCCTCTGAGGCAAGTTCTAATCCACCCCAGGACTCGAGAGCCATTTTTTAATCTTTTACCTCGTGATCCCCCCCGTGTCTTTTTATTTTTTAATCATGTTTTTTATACCAACACTCTTTTTATGGCATTTTAAACATCGTTTTTAATATGGCTGTAATAAAGCTTTATTGTTTTGTATGATTCATGTATATATATCCATGCTGACATGTCACCCCACTATTCTTGGCGCCTCCCCCTTTTTTTTTTTTTATGTATATATACCCCTGCAATGATCTTCTGTAACATGCCCTGATGAAGTGAGTTGGGACTGGCTCAGGAAACGCATTGGCAATAAAGATATCTTGAATTCTACCACAGCAGCGCAGTCTCTTATTGCACTACCAGCCTTCTCTTTGTACCAAGAATAAAAGATATAACATTCTCTGATCTGATTAATGAAGATAGAACTTTTTGGTGATAATTCTAAATGGTATGTGTGTAGAAAGCCAGGCACTGCTCATCATTTGCCCAATACAATCCCAACGGTGAAACATGGTGGTGGCAGCATCATGCTATGGGGGTGTTTTTCAGCTGCAGGGACAGGATAACTGGCTGCAATTGAAGGAAACATGAAGGCAGCCAAGTACAGAGATATCCTGGATGAAAACCTCTCCCAGAGTGCTCTGGACCTCAGACTTAGCCGAAGGTTCACCTTCCAAGAAGCCAATGACCCTAAGCACACAGCTAAAATAAAAAAGGAGTGGCTTCAGAACAATGTCACCATTCTTGACTGGCCCAGCCAGAGCACTGACGTAAACCCAATTGAGCATTTCTGGAGAGACCTGAAAATGTCTGTCCACTAACGTTCACCATCCAACCTGATGGAACTGGAGAGAATCTGCAAGGAAGAATGGCAGAGGATCCCCAAATCCAGGTGTGAAAAACTTGTTGCATCATTCCCAAGACAACTCATGGCTGTACTAGCTCAAAGGGTGCTTCTACTCAATATGGAGCAAAGGGTCTGAATACTTATGACCATGTGATATTTCAGTTTTTCTTTTTTAATAAATTTGCAAAAATTTACTACCTTTCATTTTTTTTCAGTCAAGATGGGGTGCAGAGTGTACATTAATGAGAAAAAAATGAACTTTTTTGAATTTAACAAATGGCTGCAATGAATCAGAGTGAAATATTTAAAGAGGTCTCAATACTTTCCGTACCCACTGTACATTCTATACAAAAGCTCAGATATCAGCGTTTTAAATGGTTGTAATTATGAGTAATTTCACAATTATTTTGGTTTAACTTACCTCGTCTAGGTATTGAGCTTTACAAACGAAGTTTTAATAAACACCTGTAAGCACGTTTTACACTTTTGCATTTTTCATTTTCTAACCTTTAAAACATGATTTTTATCTGTCATTTTCAAGTCATATAGAGAGGCATATTGGAGCAATAGCAGAATAAAATACCATAAAGAAAACATGCTTAAAGGATCCATAGCTCCCAACCATTCCAGATTCAGCGGGATTGTCCCGAATTGAGGGTTCAGACCCGCTGTCCCAGCACTTCAGAGCTTTGTCCAGGCTTCTGATACTCAAATCTCTCAGACGTCCTCATTGCTCAGTAGGTCCTCCTCCATGGGTGGCAGGGCCACATCTATCTGCTCAGTACATACAAAAATTATAATATTCACTGTATCTTCTTCTCCTGTGGTCAGGTCTCCCAAGGACTCAAACTCACATGTCCATGCTCCAAGTTGTTGCTCTACTGAGGAGCCACAGTCCACAATGATAAACAGAAGAATTTGGTAATCTTGACCTGTATTGCAGGCAGTGAACCCAGAAGCAGATTATACATGCCCATAGAAATACATGGTGTGTAGCAATTATTAAATTAAAAACCACTAGGTACAACAAATCATAATAATAAGATCATATAAGGACAAACCTATGTCCTTAATGAACCTAGAAGCAACTCCATGCAACAACGTATTGTATACATACAGTATGAGGGAAATTGGAGTCTAAGAATGCTTCAAATATAACAAACTTTTGTTAGTACAAATGATTATAAAACAACACAGAGACAATATAAAAATCTGATCACAAACAGAAAGGAGCTGACGCATATAGTTGATTAAGAATCCAGTGAAAAGGACTCACACAGTATCAATATATTGACACAATGACAGTGACTGGAGTATTGACTCCTTATACAAAAGGTATCAGGCATGAACATAATAACAATCCCACAATGTAAAACAAGTTATAAGTCACAACAGGTGACATGCAAATATGCACTTGTAATTGTGGTGATCAAAGCCGAACAAACCAATTTAAAAGGCACCAGAGAGAAAGTCAGACGTAGAAAAAGACCCCCTGTCTCACCTATGCACGCTTCGCTTTTCATATATACTGTAACACTTCATCATGGGGGATGGTTTGCAATTCACCTGACAGGACCTTCTATTGTCACAGCGACCGGTCATATAGTCGGAGTTGTATCCAAAGAGTATAAGGGCGGCGCATGCGTGCCCCACCACCGCGTCACAATCCTATCCCCACTGGTGTCAGGTGCAGAGCGCATGTGTGAGAGCGTGGACACGTCTCTATGCCTCCCAGACATGGCTGTTGTGCCCTGCATCTTTACCACCACAAAAGGGTTAAATATGTACTGTTTTGTGAGCAATGGGAGTTAGGCTTTCTCTGCTAGAGACCACAACATACACACAATTTACCTCACTCCCTTGTCTGAAGCTTAGAGCTTTGCAGACATACCCTAACTGGGAGGGGGAGGAGTAAAGTTGTTGTTTCAGTGAAGAAGAAGGAGGAAGAACTCTTGGAAGCCATGATTAGACATGTGCTCAATCCAGGAGTGAGAGCTAAGAAGCCTCAGGGTGTCAGCCCCTAGACCATCCATGCTTTCAGAGCAGGGTTGTTAAGCTGAGAGACTATACAACCAACAGCATCGTGTTTTCTCCCAGAAAAAAATGCAACAACCTAGGATCAGTGAAGGGTAGTGAAAGTGGGAACTTGAGCTGCTCACACACAGGATCCATGCTGCAAGTTGCTGAAGGAGAAATACACAGTGAGTAGAGGCAATACTGGGAAGTTCTAAACTCTGGTAAGCCTTAGTCCCTGAAGGGATTAGAATAGCTGGAGGTTACACTGAGTCACAGCAGAGAGGGAAGATAACTCCCATTCTCCAGAGCAGACTATAACCTGTTGAGAGTTGTAATATCACCTCTGAACTGCACCTGAACTACAGTAAATGATAAAGTGGCTTTTCTTGTCTCCTGCCTTATTACTCCGTGCCTTCTACTTCCATCACAATCTCTAGGGGTCGGCCCTGGTTGGAGTGGGTTTAACATCTGCACTACCATCACCATCTACTCCCTCAGGGATCATCTGCAGTGCCGGCTATACTACAGTCGAACACTCCAACTGGCATCACGAATTTCTACATAAACTTTATCCCCATTCAACTCTATCCCTTTTACATAACCGCCTGGGGCCACGGACCGGGTCACCGCCACTGTGACATCTCTCATTGAAGTTAACGGGCTCGGTTCCGAGTATCCCATGGCCTCTCGGGTGCGTCATGAGCGCCACACCACTGAGACATCATGGAGAGGGAGGATGCCAGGCAGGGGGCGGGCAAGGTGCACATCATAATCATTGGCATTTAGACTAAAATATGAGCCTCACGATTCAAATATACAGAAATAATTGTTCAAGAAAAGTATAGAACTGCAAGGGGAGACATACAGTCCATACCAAATTAATTCTTTGTCATGAAGAAAATTCCTCCTGATGTGACATAATGTTCAGTAATCATTAGCTCCACCCATTTTGCAGGTTACATCAAAAAGTGTGGCATTAAGCAGTATTTTCATCAATATCCCACGTAGTCCCTGGTTTCAAATAAATGGCTATTTTCAAATACCATCTCAGAGTAGCTGTCAGGGGAAATCAATCAAGGAACAAAAACTATAAAAAGACACAATTATCTACACAAAATATAAAGCATTAAAAAGGAAAATAATTCCAATTATAAACAGGGGAAAGTCAAAAAGGTAAAGGCGAGAGGTGGGTGTCTACAGGAAATTGCAAAACTGATAGTTTTGTTTAGTCCCTGGAGGATTATGGTCCTCAAAGGAGTAATCCATTGTGTTTCTTTTTGGGCTAGTATCTTTTTAACCCCTATCTGACATACTATCCCATCCATGTGCCCTGGGCCCTTATGCCCATGGATGGAATAGTAGGTCAGCCGTACTCATAGGGGGGGTTCTCACAGCTGACACCCGGCACTGAGTGCCAGGAGTGGTCATGGACCGCTCCCGGCACATTAACCCCGGCTCACTGCGATCAAACATGATCGCAGTGTTCTGGTGGCATAGGGAAGCACTGTGCAGGGAGGGAGCTCCCTGTGTGCTTCTCTGAGACCCACAGAACAAAGCAATATGATCGCATTGTTCCAAGGGCCTCCTTCCTGCAGGAACCCGGATCCAAGATGGCCGCAGGGTCTTTCCGGGATCTGCAGGGAGGTGGCTTGTAAGTGCCTGCTGAGAGCAGGCACCGGCAAGTCTCCTGCACTGCCTGTCAGATCGATGATCTGAAAGTGCTCTGCAAAGTGTCTGATCAGTGATCTGATATAATGCAATGATGCCCCACCCTGGGACAAAGTAAAAAAGTGGAAAAAAAAAACCATGTTTAAAAATATTTTTAAAAAATTCCTAAAAAAAAAAAATTCCCCAATAAATAATTTCTTTATGTAAAAAAAAGCAATAAAAGTACACATATTTAGTATCGCCATGTCTGTAACAACCCGCCCTATAAAACTGTCCAACTAGTTAACCCCTTTAGTTAACCCTTTAAAAAAGGCAAAAAAACAATGCTTTATCATCATACTGCCAAACAAAAAGTGGAATAACACACGATCAAAAAGACAGATATAAATAAACGTGGTATCGCTGGAAACGTCATCTTGTCCCACAAAAAATGAGCTTCCAATCAGCGGAAAAATAAAAAAGTTATAGATCGCAGAATAAAGCGATCAAAAATTATTATTTTTTATATAAAATTATTTTTCTTGTATAAAAGCGCCAAAACATAAAAAAAGATATAAATGAGGTATTTCTGTAATCATACTGACCCAAAGAATAAAACCGCTTTATCAGTTTTACCACACGCCGAACGGTATATACGCCCCCCCAAAAGAAATTCATGAATTGCTGGTATTTGTTCATTCTGTCTCCCAAAAATCATAATAAAAAGTGAACAAAAAATGTCATGTGCCCTTTTTTTTGCAAAATAATTTCAAGTTCAATTTTTTTATTTTCCAAAGGGTAACAGAAGAAATTGGACTCAAAAGTTATTGTGCGATTTGTCCTGAGTATGCTGATACCCCATATATGGGGGTAGACCACTGTTTGGGCACATAGCAGAGCTCATGAAGGAGCGCAGTTTGACTTTTTCAACGCAGAATTGGCTGGAATTGAGATCAGACGCCATGTCACGTTTAGAGAGCCCCTGATGTGCCTAAACAGTGGAAACCCCCCAATTCTAACTCCAACCCTAACCTCAACACACCACTAACCCTAATCCCAACCTTAACCCTAACTCTAACACTAGCCCTAACCCTAACGGGAAAATGAAAATAAATACTTTTTTTTTTATTTTATTATTTTTCCCTAACTAAGGGGGTGATAAGGGGGGTTTGATTTACTTTTTATAACGGGTTTTAATGCTTGGCAGTTGTCACACACTAAAAGGAGTTTTTTATTGCAAAAAATAGTTTTTGCATCACCACATTTTGAGAGCTATAATTTGTCCATATACTGATGTGAAGAAAAATATTTTTGCTCTTATAAAACAGTAAAAATAATAAGAAGCCATTACAAAATTGTATTTTTTTTTTTTTTGTGAAAGTCTCCACGGTATTCTAACCCACAAACTTAACATTACAGGCAGGAGCTAAAGCTACTGAGCCACAGCCTTCAGTGGTGTGATGGGGAGAATTTTGTGTGCTTAATCTGTATTGAATGCTCTGACTCCACAGAAATTATACTGAAACATTGTAGACAGTCTATTTCTATGTATCTGTACTCTAGAGGGAGAATAAGAGATTTTTTCATCCTATAAAATTACTATAAAAATGATATTGAAAAATGCTTGATAATGAAAAAAGTAATGTAATTTTTAAAGCGTATTGTTTTTAAATAATAAACTTCAAAAACCAGCAAATAACACGGACATATTTGATGTCCCTATAATTGTGACAACCTGCACAACACAGCAATCAAATTATTTACAGGGAGCTGTAAGTGAAAATGGCGAGATTGATATTTTTTCTCTATTAAACCAATAAAAAATGTAATAAAACTATAATGCTGAGGCCGTGTTCACAATGTAGCATAAATGCTGCATTCTTTCTTCTACTTTTCTGCAGGTGTCCTCATCACACCACACAATAACAATCTTCTATCATTATTGTGTGTTTGCTGCATTTCTTGTAAGCGTTTTCCACCTTATTTGATGCTATTTTGGGATAGATATGGTAAGGCATAGATTTTAGCGCTTTTTTAATAGTGCAAAAAAGCTTTGATTCTGTACTTATAAATGCAACATTTTTTTCATGTGCTTTTTTTCGAGAAGAAGTCTATCAAGAAAAAATGCAAAGTACAGCAGCATCGGAGGTCGGAGATTTCATGGAGAAACTTCCACATTAAAAACACAGCTTCACATCTGAACCAGAAACACATGAAATAAGGGGGAAAAGATTGTTACTGTGTAGTTTGGTGAGGCCACTTGCAGAAAACAAAAAACACAATATTTCTACAATGTGTTAACCCAGCCTTAAAAACATAAAAATATCATATAGTGAAGCTACATAAAGATGATGAAGTTCTGGTGGCTCTGACTGAATAAATTAACAAAAATTAAAGCCACAGCTTCCATCTGGAGATGAGCAGGACACCCAGATGACGTTGTGCCAGCCTGGCTAATCAATAGCAGCATCAGGGACACTGGAAGGGTAGAGATTCAAGACCTCCTGTCCAGCTGCTGCGTACCACTGATCTAAACACTGGACCGCAGTATCATGAATCGATCCACTCAACTCTAGTCACAACTGTCCCAGAAACAGCGGACAGTCCCGGAGTTGGGTCTATGCCCTACAATCTCGGGAATCTGCTGAATGTCCCTTACTACAACTGCCTCTCTGACATCTCCTCCTGCCAGGGTAGAATGAAATGGTAAATAGACATGGATTTGGGTGTGACCAGGGGCGTGGCCAAAATTTGCCACAGGACACATAGTGCCCCTCGCGATCTGTCCCACTATCTAGTTTTCAAAAGGTGGGAGGTATGGGAATCTGTTATTAGGATCAACCCTCATAAGCCGTCTATATGTCCAAACAGGTCTTGGGAAGCTGAATAAAATTATACCGTGATATCTACGATACAATGTATTATTCCAGAGAAATCCACATTTTTCTTACATGTAAATGAGATGTTCAGAGCTATGGGCCGGACACTTAAGCCTCTTTCACACTTCAGTTTTTTGCATCAGTTATAATCCGCCAAAAAGGCGGACAAGCGGATCCGTTGTCAACTGATGTGAACGGATGGCACAGGATCCGTTTTCAGACGGATCCTGAAAATGAAGAAATTTAAAGAGAGAGAGAGAGAGAGAGAGAGAGAGAGAGAGAGAGAGAGAGAGAGAGAGAGAGAGAGAGAGAGAGAGAGAGAGAGAGAGAGAGAGACCCAGAAAGAAATTCGGGTTAAATCAGTGTTTGCAGGATCCGCCAGAGAAAAAAACGTTACAAGCTCCGTTTTGAAATTTTTGAGGATGGTGACGGACAGCAACTTTTGGCGGATCCTCACAAAAAACGGATGCAACGGACAGCAATCCGTCACAATCCGCCATTAATGCAAGTCAATGGGAAAAAAACGGATCCTCAAAAAAAATTTGAGGATCCGTTTTTTTTCAAAACCTGGCGGATTGTGACTGATTGTAAAAAACGGAAGTGTGAAAGAGGCCTTAACTGCATGAGCATCTGTTAACTAAATGTGGAGTCATTAGTGTTATATGTAATGGCAGCTCTCTGCTCTCCTGATCTCACTGCAGACGTCTGTGTGACTATAACTGACCCATCTGCAGCTTCAGCTTTCATCTCACATGCAACCAGTGTGGCAATATTGTTGCAATGCAGCAGGGCTGTGAGAGCTCCAGAAAATGTGTTGAAAGAAGACAAAATTCAGTTCTATAGCTATGTGTTAGTTACACAGTCTCACACTGGTAAATCCCTCTGCACTTATAATAATCACTGGAGGCATATCTTCCTGCAGGTCAGTGTCCAGCCCATAGCCCTGAACAGCTCATTTAGATATCAGAAAAATGTGGGTTTCTCTGGAATAAGATTGGATTGCAGATGTCAAAGTATCATTTTATTCACTTCCTATGTCATACATGACCCTATAGATGGTGTCATAACTCTGTTGTCAGGTGTCCCAGTACCAAGGGCTCCTTCCCTGTCCATAATGCTAGTGGCATCCTACCTTGCCGTGTTAACTGGATTATTTCTGATGGTGAAGACGCCAGGGCCACATACCTTTGCTTTAGCTCCTAAATCCTCCCTCAGTCTGTACCTTCCCAAGTTCAAATCCCACCAAGGATCACATCTGCAAGGAGTTTGTATGTTCTCCTAGTGTTTGCGTTGGTTTCCTCCGGGTTCACCAGTTTCCTCCCATATTCCAAAGAGATACTGATAGGGAATTTAGATTGTGAGCCCCATTGGGGACAGTGATGATAATGTGTGCAAACTGTAAAGCGCTGCAAAATATGTTATAAAAATAAAGAGTATTATTATTTCTCCACCCAGGGAAGAGGGGAGTAGTAGTGCACCATAATTCACCAACCAGACTAACAAGGTAATATGACCAGGAATAAAGGAAAATTCCAATCATACAAATATACACACATAAACAGCAGAGGTAAACTCCATAATTGGCAAATGGGGTTAAAGAAATGGGGAGAAGAAAGGGAATTATCACATACTCAAAACCTAGCAACAATCTCAGATAAATCCACCAAACGCCTTCTCAAATAACAACCAACAACCTCCAGCCATGCAGCATTAGATAGCTCTGATGAGTGCTAGCCAGGACCCAGTTTATATAGCAGACAGGAGTAGCTAATAGTGCACAGATAAGAGATTTAATGCAGGAAAACTTCCAGGAGCTCTCAACTGAGCAGGTTAACTCCTGCACTTCTAAAAGAAATGTACACAATTTAATATGAAGGTGAAGTGCTTTAAATCAGTGCAGGAGTAGGAGAAATCAGAGGCTGTGGTCATCTGGCTCCTCTCTGTCATGGTAAACCTGTGACAGATGACTTAGGAAAAATGATCCCACTGACAGATTCCTTTTAAAAAATATTGTAATACTTAACTTAGAAATGCTTAGCTTAGGCTGGTTTCACATTAGCATTTTATCGTGCAGTGCATCGTGCGCTATAGTAAGCATGCGCAATGCTCCCCTATCTCTAACATGGGTGCGCATGGTCTAGCGCTTGCACGCGTTCATCAGCGTTTGTTGTGCGCTGTGCATTTTCCAGGTGTGCGCCTAGACACGCCAGACACTACATGTTGCATTTTTCGTTCCACCCAACCTCTTAAAAAAAGCGCATGCGCATGTGTGCGCAAAAAAATAACATTACAGTCTATGGGGGCACTGACGAGCGCATGGCTCAACGCACGTCAGCGCATGGAAAGTTTGAGCAAACAATGTCTAGACAGTGGTTCAAACCACCCCCTACACAAGAAACATTGTTTGAGAGGAGTCTAGATAAAGAAGGTGTCTGCCTGTACTGTACCACAACTCTATAGACAGCCTGGAGAGCAGACACCTTGTAAAACAAGAGAGCATTTTGGATTCAAGCTTCACCAGCAAGAATGTGAGTATTCTTTACATCTAAAATGTATGTCTGTCTTGTCAAATGTATTCTGTACTAATGTTTTTTTTTTTTTTTTTTTACATGCAGTATGTCTTCAGAATCAAATTATTCACCGTCTCTGGAGGAAATGGCCCAAGCAGAGCGTGAGGTGATTATTTTCGTGCCTTTGGGTAAGTATAGCTGCTGCATCTACAAATGTCTAATAATTTTTTTTTTTTTTTTTCAGATTTCATCATCAGCAGACACGGCTAGTGAGGCCGAACAGGGGGAGCAGCAAAGCCAAGTCCTGGCGGTGAGACGCAATGTAAGTATAAAATGATTTTGAATGTCCCTTTTTTTTTTTTTACCTTCTATCTTTCTTCTTTTCTGTTTCTTTTTTTAGAAATTTTTAATTCACTCAACATTCCAATATTCAAATTTTTTTTATAGTAAAAAGAAAAGGAAAAACAATCCAGCTCACCGTACTGCCCTGCCGGCAGAATCCAAATCCTTGCGCATGGACTTGACCAGGCAGTCAATCAACAGTGAAAAAGAAGGAAGGAAAATTCCAGAGCGAGAAATGGAAAATTAAAAATCCATTTTATTGTGCCAATGCATATTAAAATTCCAGCAGGTACAGCATACTAGTCGGATGACTGCAGAACAACGCGTTTCGACGCCTCAGGTCTTAATCATGTTCTAACATGATTAAGACCTGAGGCGTCGAAACGCGTTGTTCTGCAGTCATCCGACTAGTATGCTGTACCTGCTGGAATTTTAATATGCATTGGCACAATAAAATGGATTTTTAATTTTCCATTTCTCGCGCTGGAATTTTCCTTCCTTCTAATTTTTTTTTATAGGTTCCACAACAGGATGAAGACGTCTACCTGGATAATGAACGCCTGATCCAGGAGTGTGTCCCGTTGTGGGACAGCCATGACCAGCTTCACAAGGACAATGTGGTGACCTGGCAGCTATGGAATGAGGTGGCCGCAGCGTTGATGGATGGCTGGGACAGTGCCCCTGCAACCTCCAAAAAGGCATTTTGTAAGTATTTCCCTGCTCTGTGATGCCGCAGTGACTATTGTCCTTGATGACACTGTTGTGTTTATTGATCAATATTTTCTATCAGTAAACACAACAGTAATATTAGGATCAACAGTGACTGCTTTGGGTATTGTATTGCTGAATTGTGTTGCCTTCACTGTTTTTCCTGATGGCACTGTTGTGTTTACTGATAGAATATATCTTGCATCATACACAAATGTATTTTCTTTGTTTTTCCAAAAGTGAACAATGTCCGAACACGTTGGCGCTCGATAAGGATCGCTTCAACACTGATGGTCGTGCTGAGGGACAGGTTCGCAGTGGGTCAGTGGCAAGGACCAGAACCAAATACCCGTACCATCGCAATTTGGAGTTCCTAAGACCGGTCCTTGCCACCAGAGCCTAAGTATTTTATTTTATTTTTTTAAATCTATGCTTTTCTATTCCACAGCCAATGCTTCTTGTAAATGCATGATAGTAATGTTTCTTTTCTTTCCACAGCACCTGGAGGAGCACCCTGCAACCTGTCCCTGGAACGGTCCTTCATCGGACAACCTCCGACCCATCCCAGCCATCCCACAGCCAGGAAGCATCTTGCAGGTCAGCAACATGGACAGCTGGTGACCAGGAAGCAGGTCAATCAGGTGTTCCCCTGTCCCAGGTCTGCCACTGGTTATGCGGGCACTACCCGCCAGCAGCAGAGGGCCTTGGACAGGCCTGTCTTGCCCGAGTTCATGCACTTGAGGCTGGCATGAAAGGCCTCACTCAAGTCGCTGTCAGACAGAGTGGAAAGTGGTTTTTCACTCATGGAACGAGGTTTTAACCACATGGAACACTGCTTCCAGTCTGTCGAACAGCGCCTTGACCGTCTGAAAGCCGACCTCAACAGAACAGCGCACCATTTTTTTAGTAAAATTGAACGGGGCATGGCGGAACACCTTAGTCCTGATCAACAGCTGAGTGTGTGGCAGGCCTGCAACACTGCTTACTTGCAGGCTACGCTGCAGATAAAAACAGCAGTTAGTACTTTGGATCGGGGAGACTGTCATTGTCCGCTAAAACACGTGTGTTGACTGATTTTAATGCTAGTAATAGCAGTTGGGGGTGGACTGGGTGACTGTCAGTGACTAAATATCTAAGAAAAAGTTGCTCAAAGTAAATCAGCATGCTGTTTTTTTCTCATGTTTTAAGACTACTAAGTTTATGTGAGTGTTCAATATGAGTTTCATCCTGTCTTGCTGCTATTTTGCACCTCAGAGGTAGGTTTATTTGTAATCTTCCACTGTCTTGTAATTGTTCTTTCCTCCACAAACACAATAGCATTGGGCTGCGGATTTCCTCCCTTCCACATAAATTTAGGCACTGTGTAATGCCAGCGTTGGCAGTAATAGTGTTTTTAACTTGGAATCTACCCTCCCATAATTAGCGCTTAGCTCATAATTTGATGATTTATGTAATCAGAAAGGGAAAATAGCAGACAGATGTTTCAAAACATTGTTCTGACATCAGCAAAAATGGAAAGTCAACTGACATTCAGTATTACTGCATGTTAGAGCTTGTGAACCAAGAACATAATGTTGGAGAAATACTGTAAGTGTCTAAAATGGAGAGGGCATAGAGCATGAGCAATTTACATCATTAAATAAAAAGAAATGTTCAAATATAATGTAGAAATATAATTTAGAAATGACCTCAATACATATGAAAATATGGATCACAAGGTATCACTATGTATATATCTATGTTTAGCAGTCATATTAACAGTTTTAGGCCAGGGTCACACTAGCGTATGGCATCTGATGCGAAATGTAATATTAACCTAATTTCTCTGATTATTTCGCTGCCTCCCGTTTAATATTCGAGGTTTCTTCTTTCAGCTGTCACATGCCTCAACTGCCTGGACTTTATTTTAGGGCACAACGTAGAAATCACTATTTATTGTAAGATTGTGATACCGTGAGGTCATAACATGCACTTTGACCTTACAACGTGCAGAGACCCCCCAAGACCCAGTCATGGCTGAAATTCCTAGCCCATAGTGAAGGACCGGCAGATGAAGTATGCAACTACTGAAAGAAGAAACCCTGAGCTTGACAGCCAGCGAGTAGCAGATGAAGTGAGCGCTGAAGTGAGTATTAAGTTTTTATTTTCTCTTTACATATTACGCCAATTTTGCTCTGGGATCTGAAGAGACCAGGGAGCATAATAAGGAGCATTCAATCCACATCAAATATCTTAGGCCACTTTCACGCTTCAGTTGTTTGACGTCAGTTGAAATCCGCCGATTTTAGAGAAAAACGGATCCACCATTTTTTTGGGCAGAATCCGTTTTTTTTCCCATAGACTTACATTAGTGGCAGATTGTGACGGATGGTCATCCATTGCATCCAGTTTTTGACTGATCCGTTAGAATTTTAGCTTCTGCCATCTGAAGTGGACGGACAAAGGAATTTTTTTTTCAGCGGCGGTACCGCTTTTTTAAACTGAGCATGCCCAGAAGATTTTACCATGCAAGCAATTTAACCCTAAGGCTGTGTTCACACGTTCAAGTGTTTTCACGGCGGTTTTTACCGTACGATTTTGCCGCGAAAATGCAAAAAAACAGCATCCCATGCAATCCTATGGGATTCCGCAATGCTGTGCTAATGCTGCAGATTCTCCTGCGGCGGAATCGCATTGCGGAAAAATCTGCAGCATGCTCATTAATTTGCAGAATCGCGGAAATTCCGCCCACAGAAGATTGCATTGTTCTGCTTACTTTCCACATGTGACCGTGCCCACCATGCGAAAAGTAAGCAGAACATTTGCGGATGGTACCCACGGTCTGGAGGAGAGGAGACTGTCCCCCAGACTGTGGGTACCATATTCCTGTAAAAAAAATAGAATTAAAAAAAAAGGGTTATATTCACCTTCCGATGTCCCACGCAGGGTCCCCAGGCTTCAGCAATATACTTGGCAGCTCCCGTTCCCAGTAATGCATTGCGATGACCTTTGCTGACGTCGTGTCTCGCGATGCTGTAGCCATCTCATGAGATTGCGACGTCAAAGGTCATTGCCACAATGCATCACTGGGAACGGGACCTGCCGGAGCATAACTGAGGCCTGGGAAGGCTGCGGGGGCCGCCGGAAGGTGAATATAACACAATTTTTTTTTATTATTGTTTTTAATATTAGATCTTTTTACTACTGATGCTGCATAGGCAGCCTCAATAGTAAAAAGTTGGTCACACTTGTCAAACACTATGTTTGACGAGTGTGACCAACCTGTCAATCAGTTCTCCAAGTGATGATACAGATTGCTTGGAAAACGCTGGCATTCTGCAAGCTAATTATGCTTGAAAATCACTAGTTTTTCCGCAGGAAAATCGCAGGAATTTAAAATGCGATTTTCCCGCAGAATGGAATTACGGAATTCTTGCGGTAATTTCCGCGGGAATTCCGCTACTTGTGAACCCAGCCTAAATGCCGTTCTGGAACAGACCAAAAAAAAAAACAAAAAAAAAAAACACACACTCTCTCTCTCCTTTTTCTCAGAGTTCTGTTCCTTTAAATTTTATACACTGGCGGATCCGTCCACAAAACTGAGCCGGTGCATCCATTTTTTCTCACTTTGGCGGATTTCAACTGACGTCAAAAGACTGAAGTGTGAAAGATGCCTTAACTGTAAATTTGGGTTAGGAAACCCCTGGTCCATGCCTCACAGACCATGAAACCGGGATGTGTGAATGCAGACTAATTCTTAGAGATTGCAAAGAAATTAGACAGCCTTAATTTATCAAAGTGGCTCATGCTGCTTGATAAATTATAATAATTTAGGACTGTCTAGTCTAAGTTTTCTATGTTGGTAATAATTGTCAGCACTCTGGATTAAACAGATCACTACATGTGGACAGGAGTAGTCTCCATAAGTAACCTTAATATTAAATTAATGTAATAACATTGCTGAAAACATTCAAAACATTAGGTACTTAGCATTTTTTGCGCTCATTGATTAAAATATTCTAACTAAAGTACCTAACGTTTCTAACTTTTACAGCAATATTGGAATTCATGTATTCATTAACCCCTGGAGGTATTTTCGTTTTTGTGTTTTCATTTTTCGCTCCCCTTCTTCCCAGAGCCATAACTTTTTACTTTTCCGTCAATATGGCCATGTGAGGGCTTGTTTTTTGCAGGATGAGTTGTACTTTTCAATGACACCATTGATTTTACCATGTTGTGTGCTAGAAAATTGGAAAAAAATTCCAAGTGCGGTGACATTGCAAAAAAAGTGCAATCCCACATTTGTTTTTTGTTTGGCTTTGCTGTTAGGTTCACTAAATGCTAAAACTGACCAGCCATTATGATTCTCCAGGTCATTACGAGTTCATAGACACCAAACATGTCTAGGTTCTTTTTTATCAAAGTGGGGAAAAGAAATTCCAAACTTTAATTTAAAAAAAAAAAAAAAAAAAAAAAAAAGTTGTGCCATTTTCCGAGACCTGTAGCGTCTCCATTTTTCATGATCTCGGGTTGGGTGAGGGCATTTTTTTTTTGCGTGCCAGGCTGACGTTTTTAATGATACCATTTTGGAGCAGATACAATCTTTTTATTGCCCATTATTGCATTTTAATGCAATGACGCGGCGACAAAAAAAACAAAAAACATATTTCCGGCGTTTTGACTTTTTTCTCGCTACGCCATTTAGCTATCAGGTTAATCCTAAATCCACATCAAAGGGAGGGAGTCTGACATCAGCGTAAATGTACGACTGATGTCGGAAAGGGGTTAATCCTAGTGTGCTGATGCATTGTGAATGTATATGTTAGTATTAGGGATGAGTGAACTTGCTTGGGAAAGTTCGGGGTCTGTACCGGACATATAGTGTTTGTTACCGATTACAGACTTTTTACTGTGCGCTCATTTTCCTGTTCTGGATCGCCAGTATAATAAAGCTTATTGAAAGGCTGCAGAGCAGCCAATCAACATGCTTATAGACTGTGGTCACTTTCGGAACCATCACAGCCATGCCAAGTATTATCATGACTGTGATTGGCCGGCGCAGCACATGACCCATCCTGTATAAAGGCAGGATCAGGAGTGCCGCAGCCAGTATGCTCTCATTAGTGTAGGGATAGGATACAGCTGGAGTGAGGGACAGATTCTGATTGGGCATTCTGCAAAAAAAAAACACTGTGTGTACTCTGCAACCCATATCTGTGGTTGTACTTTGATAGCACTGTGGGAGTATTGTCCTTTAAGCCACTGCGTGTATTCCTCAAATCCGTCTGTGGGAGAACAGTGCTAAAAGCACTGTCTGTACTCTGCACCCCCCATTGTGGGAGTACTGTCCTTTAACCCCTTTACCCCCAAGCCTGTTTGCACCTTCATGACAGGCCAAATTGTACTACATTTTTACTAAATTTGCACACATTGTCACTAATTTAACTTTAACCTGCAATGTTATGTGTATCAAGGAAATCGTCCAGCCCTTTTTTTAAAGCTATTATAGGGTCTGCCATTACTACCTCGTGATGGAGTATTCCACGGTCTGACTGCTCTAACTGGAAAGAACCATTTCATATTTAGCTGCCGGAATCTCTTTTCTTCCACCCACCCATGAGTGCCCCCTAGTCCTCAGTATGGTCTTTGGGTGGAATAAGTCATGTGCCAGTGCTTTGTACTGGCCACACATATATTTATACATGTAAATGACATTTCCTGTGAGGTTTCTTTTTTCTAAGCTAAACAAGCCCAACTTTTCCAACCTTTCATCGTATGAGAGGCCTTCAATCCCTTGTAATAATCTAGTTGCCCGTCTTTGAACTGATTCTAACTTCTTTTCAAAATGTGGATCCCGAAAACTGGATCCCATATTCTAGATGTGGCCTCACCAGTGATTTTTAAAGGGGTAATAAAACGTTGGTATGACAAGATTTTATCTCTATTTTTATACACTCTAAAATCTTGTTTGCTTTTGCGGCTGCTGCTTGACATTGAGTACTGCTGCTCAGCTTACTTGTAACGAGGTAATTTATTCTCATTTCACTTTTTGGTATATTAACATGCCTCTTCTATTCATACACTCGCCCCTAACAGGTCCTTCACGTACACACACGGGTTCATTCCTCTTCATCCCTCTTCATCCACATTCACATACACCTCCAGCTTCACTCATCCTCAGTTCACTTCTCTCATTTACATATTTTTGTGTCCTGTCCCTTCCTACAAATCCAGTCGAGTCTATATTTATACTTCCAGTGTCTAATGCGCACGCGCTAGTCTTGAACACCCAAGTCCGTCTCCTGTTCTATAGTCCCGAGTATTCTCCCATTTATGTATATGCAGCAATTGGATTACTCCATCCTAGGTTCATTACTCTACATTTAATCACAGTTGCCATGTGTTTGCCCAGTCAGTCATCTTATTCGGATCGTTTTGCAATATTGTAATGTCAAGGTCAGATTTAATATCCTACATAGTTTGGTGTCGTCAGCAAAAACTGACACTTTACTCTCAATCTCATCCACAAGGTCATTAATAAAGAGGTTAAAAAGAAATGGTCCTAGCACAAATCCCTGCGGTACCCCACTGCTGACAATATCCCATTTACAGAATGTACCATTTTAGACAACTCTTTATTTCCGGTCATTTAGCCAATTTGTTACCCATCTGCATATAGTTGCTCCCATTCCTTGCTTCTTTAGCTTCAGTATAAGAGCTCATACCCATTTGCGAGAAATATGGTTGAGTGCAGTCTGATAAAAAATTGGATTGCACTCGGACCAATGTTATGCAATGGGTGACATCTCATCTGCGATTTTTTTTCTCAGCTCAAAATTGGACTGAGAAAAAAAAAAAAAAAAATCATACAGCACTCGCACCATGCGAGTGCTGTCCGATTTTTATTTTTACACACCGGTGTCCTTTGAAAAGCCGTTAGTTCATGTGCGGCTACAGTAAAATCACACTGACAGCTTAGAAAACAATAGGTGAAATATATATATATATAGATAGAGGTCAGTGACACGCACATACTATATATACTGTGTATATATATATTATATTAAACTCATAGTCCTTTCTTTTAGGCAAGGTCACTTCAATACTAAGCTCAACATATTCAACAACGATATATGTCATGTGGAAAGAAAGTGAAGAAAACAGAAAATATAAATTGTTAAAAAATTATTCTTTATTGAATATATTAAAAAAAATAAGAAAATTAAAGAGACAGGGCAATAAGCCTCCAAAAAAGAGGGGGATAAGCTGCGGCAAAGAAAGTAAACAAAGACATGAAAGAAACAATAAATAACGCTATAGGTATGTATAAATACTAAAAGGTTCTTACATGTAAATTAGTCACTACAAAAATCAACATGCCTTAGTAGATGACTATAATCACCATTGTTTGCACGTGTATACACAGAGGTTCTAACATGCAGATTAGTCACTACAAGGTTCAGCATGCCTCAGTAGACAAAAATCAGCCATTGTTTTGTTACTACTAAGTACCTGCAAAAAGAGCAGTGTTGCACATTGCCCATATGACTGTTAGAAACCAGAGTAACAAGATGGTAATTAAAGTGCTTATGTAAAAAACACAATCTGGATATATAGGTAAGGCTGGAGTCACACTAACCTGCGCAAAATACGGTCAGTATTTTACATGCGCAATACGGATGAATGACCCCTAAACAGTGCTCCGTATGTCATCCGTAATCAAGGTGTGGTCGGGTATTTTGCGCATGTCAGCATCCGTATGTAATCCGTATGGCATCCGTATGGTGAGATTTTCTCGCAGGCTTGCAAAATGGACATATAATGGAGCCCTATGACAGTTTTAATAAAGAAATGAAAGAATAGATATACACACATAGAATGCATATATATATATATATATGTGTATTCTATGTGTCTATATCTATTCTTTCATTATTAAAACTGTCAGTGTGAGTTTACTGTATAGCGCACTGAATTGCCGGCTTTGCTAAAAGACACCTGGTGCGTATTTCTCGCAAGTCACACGTGTGGTCCGTGTGTAATCCGTATTTTTTGCGCACCCATAGACTTGCATTGGCGTACTACGGGCGTAGTACGCTGACAATCGCAGCATGCTGCGAGTGGCACGGAGCGTAGGATACTGAGGAGAAATATATGGCTGGTGCGAGTGACCCCATATAAAATCATTGGTCCGTGTCTAATGTGTGCTTTTTGCGCCTCTCACTCTCCCGTATTCCTCGCCAGTGTGACCCAGGCCTACGATGTGAATACATGAGATTCTAACATGCAAATTAGTCTCTACTAGGTTCAGCATGCCTCAGTAGACAAAAATCAGCCATAGTTTAGTTACTTCTGAGTATCTGCAAAAAGAGCAGTATTGCACAATGCCCATATGACGGTTAGAAACCTGGGTATAATGTAGGGTTAATAGGTTGGAATACACCAGGGAGCTGCACAGAATAACAATATTATAATGAATGTGCTTTATACATATAAAGCAAAGGACTGATGGTTAGTACCTGATATTAAGACGTGTGCCGAGTTAGATGCAGCATCCACCAGTGAAAGGTAATTGATTGCCGCAGGCTGTCTCCCCCCACCCAATGAGCACCGTTTCGCTAAGTAGCTTCTTCCAGGGGCATGGAGATAAGGAGGTGTCAGAGGAATATTTATGCCGAGGTGCTAGATACCAGGAAGGGGTGTAAAGGAGCTTCCATTGGTCTATTGCAGCGCATGTCAAAAAGTCCCGCCTCCTTTTGCTAATGGGACTTCCGCAATTGCGCTCTGTGGCATGCAAGTGAAGCACACTGCGTGTCACTATTCAGAGAACTTCCGGTGATCAGTAGGAGGATTCAAGACTAGCGCGTGCGCATTAGACACTGGAAGTATAAATATAGACTCGACTGGATTTGTAGGAAGGGACAGGACACAAAAATATGTAAATGAGAGAAGTGAACTGAGGATGAGTGAAGCTGGAGGTGTATGTGAATGTGGATGAAGAGGGATGAAGAGGAATGAACCCGTGTGTGTACGTGAAGGACCTGTTAGGGGCGAGTGTATGAATAGAAGAGGCATGTTAATATACCAAAAAGTGAAATGAGAATAAATTACCTGCATGAGGTGAATGTGAAGGAGACATGATGTGTGTGAACACAAAGCTGTGTATAAATTGTGCAGGTGTGAAAAGTGAATAAATTACATTGGTGGACACAGGACAATAGTAAACATATAAATGTCAATAATATTATGATAATAACAATATATGTAAACACAAAATTGTGTATACATGATACCAAAGAAAAGGCATAAATTACGTGAAAGACATGGGGCTGAAAATACACATGTAAATATAAATAAAAATAAAATAAGGAACATGTGCAATGAATGAAAAAAAGTGAGAAAAGTGTCCATATTTTTTCTTCCACAATCAGTTATTATTTTCATCTTCTTTATCACTCTATCCCGGATCATGATCTTCTCCTGAAATGATGGCTTTTAGAAGAGTAGGTAAAAGGTATCATCAGGAGGCAACATAGAAACAGAGCACCTTGGGATGAAATAAATATATATATTTATATTGCAGAGAGAGATATATAGAAAAATAGCCTGTAATTGATTTTTTCGGCTTCTGTAAAATCACTGCAGGAGCTGACAGGATAGGAAAGATGGATTACATACAGTAAATATATATAGAATAGGTAGATATATACATGTCAGTGACAAATACAATTAGTATATTGTGTGTGTGTAAGGTACAGGAGGAACACGGGATGCAGTGACGAGCAGGAGGCAGATGAAGAGTAACCGGGGTTTAATACAGGGAATACTCCACGCAGGGAGAGAATAGGGGAAGTATGGGGGGTTAAGGTTCAGGAATAGAACAAGTGTTCAAATAACGGGTAAACTTATCAGTCTGATGTTTCCAGAGGATGGATGCTTTGAGATCCCGCGATGGCGTCATAGGAGACGCGTGAAGTCTCTGGCCTGGTTCTGGAAGAATGTGAGGCACTGTCTCCTGACAGCCGCAACGTATTCTGGCTCTCCTGGGCGTTGTCTTGCGGTATCGGGTGAAATGTCCATGGAGGAGGCATCTGTGGCACCGGTGCAGAAGGATGGAGATCAGCGGTGGGAACCGGGAATATCCTGCCAGTCTCCACGTGATTACCCCGGTCAGGCCTACAGCGCACACTGTCGTCAGGCAGTGGTACAGTACAGGACGTCTCCCCAGTGTCAGAGGTGAGAGAGCCCACAGTTAGATGCTGCTCGCAGTCTGGCTGCGCATGTGTCGTCCATCGGCAAAGTGGCCTGGTCTCCTGGTGTCGCGCTGTGGAGAGTGAGTCAACTTTCTCCTGCTGCGCACGCTGTCTTCCCACCAAAGAAAGCATTTTGGCACGCTCCGTGCCTTTTATAATCAGACCCACCACCTGTAGTCACGTGCCAAGGTCTGTCCAAGTCAGTAAGTCCTCCCCCCAGCAACAATGGTGACAGCCCCAATAGTTTCGGCCCGGATACGAGAGAGATTCCACTAGCCTGGTCCATCTCCCTACATGTGCAAAATTCTGGACGTGTATTTAATTTATAAAAGATTATTTCACTGAAAAAAATGGTGTGGGGTCCCCCTATAATTAATAGCCAGCAATGGCTATACAGACAGCTGAGGGCTGATGTTAATTGCCAAAGAAAGGGACCATGGATAGTGCCCCCCCGGCTAAAAACATCAGCTCTCAGCCGCCCCAGAAAAGGCGCATCTCTAAGATGCGCCAATTCTGGCACATAGCCTTGCTCATCCCACTGCCCTGTAGCAGTGGCATATGGGGTAATAGTTGGGAGGTTGATTTCACCTTTCAGGTGATGTCACCTTTTAGGTGACATCAAGCCCGGAGGTTAGTAATGGAGAGGCATCAATAACATGCCCCTATTACTTACCCCATATAGTCAAATTGTAAAGAAAGCACAGACACCCATGAAAAAATCCTTTATTTGAAATAAAGACACAGACTCCTTCATTATTCGTAATTAAACCATACTTACAAACACACCTAATCGATGTGACGCCCTTGATCTCCTGTAAAAAATAAAAAAATAACAAACCAACACTATAACATATCTGTCCGTCGGTGTGTCCCACGCCGTAATCCATATCTGGGGAATATACAGTTTGCAACCAGGACGGTGCTAAGATGTGACCACCCCGGCTGCAAACTACTGGTGAATGAATGAGATGCTGCCAGCCCAGACTCAGTGACTAGCGGTGATGTTACTGAATCTGCTCTCCATCACAGATTGATGGAATGGTCTGCCAGTGTCATGTTATGCTTGGAGATCCCCTGATGTGCCTAAACAGTGGAAAACTCCTACTAGTGACCCCATTTTAGAAACTAGACCCCTCAAAGAATTTAGCTAGAATTTATCTTGAATGCACACATGCTTCACAGAATTTTACAACCCAAAAATGATTTAGCCCCACATTTTTCATTTTCACAATAATACCAGGGAAAAATGGACCCCAAAATTTGTTGTGCAATTTCTCCAGAGTATGCCAATATCCCATACGTGGTTGAAAACTATTTTTGAGGCACAGTAGCAGCTTAGAGGGGAAAAAGCATATTGGAGTTCGGATTTTGCTAGACTGGTTTAAGGGTGCCGTGTCACATTGGCAGAGCCCCTGAGGTGCCAGAACTTCATATTACACTTCTCAATGAATTTATCTAGGGGTGCAGTGATCATATTGACACTAGGTGGGTCACAAAATTTTACACCATTGGACAATGCGATTATGTTGTGCTGATGGTCTCCATTGTGACCCACCGACTGCAAGATGGCCATGGTGTCCTTCAGGGTCCTGCAAGGAATGTGGTTTGTGAGCGCCTGCTAAGAACAGAAGTTGACACACCTCCTCCCTTGCCTGTCAGAAGCTTTTATGATGCCCTGCAGTAGAGAAGCATTGCAGGCTATCAAATCAGTATAAGGATGATGTCCCATAGTGGGACAATGTAAAAAAAAAAGTAAAAAAAAAGTTATGAAAAAGTGTAAAAATATATATTAAAAAAATCTCCCAAAAATAGTAATCCAATAAATACATTTATTTACGTAAAAAAAGTACACGTATTTGCCACACACTTCAAAAATAAGATTGACCAAACAAGGCAAGTCTTCATCGCTCAACCACCACAACCGCTTCCGAACTCCTGGAACAGCACGTCCACGCTGAACTTTCCTCCCACCTATCATCTAACTTGCTCTTTGACAATCTACAATCTGGTTTCCGCCCCCATCACTCCACTGAGACAGCCCTGACCAAAATTACTAATGACCTACTTACAGCCAAATCAAATGGACAATACTCTATACTCCTGCTTCAAGACCTGTCCTCTGCATTCGACACAGTTGACCACTGCCTCCTACTACAGATCCTCTCCTCCTTCGGCATCAAAGACCTCACCCTATCCTGGATCTCCTCATGCCTTTCAAACCGCACATTCAGCATCTCCCACTCCCACACCACCTCCTCATCCCACCCTCTCTCTGTTGGAGTTCCCCAAGGCTCTGTTTTAGGACCCCTACTCTTCTCAATCTATACACTTGGTCTGGGGCAACTCATAGAGTCCCATGGATTCCAGTACTACCTTTATACTGATGACACTCAGATCTACCTCTCTGGCCCAGACGTCACCTCTCTGCTGTCCAGAATCCCAGAGTGTCTATCAGCCATATCCTCCTTCTTCTCCTCTCGCTTCTCAAGCTCAACGTGGACAAATCTGAACTCATCATCTTTCCTCCATCTCACAGATCTTCCTTACCCAAAATAGCTATAACAATTAATGACATCATGTTTTCCCCAGTTCTGGAAGTCCGCTGTCTCGGAGTAACCTTTGACTCTGCCCTGTCCTTTAAACCGCACATCCAAACTCTTTCTACCTCCTGTTGCCTCCAGCTCAAAAATATTTCCAGAATCTGTCCTTTCCTCAGCCCTCAATTTACTAAAATGCTTGTGCATGCCCTCATCATCTCCCGCCTCGACTACTGCAACATCCTTTTCTGTGGTCTCCCTGCTAACACCTTCACACCTCTCCAGTCCATCCTTAACCCCTTTCTGCCATAAGACGTACGATCCCGTCCATGTGCCCTGGGACTTAATTCCCAGGGATGGAATAGTACGTCATAGCGATCAGCGGCGCCCACGAGATGAGCGCCGCTGATCGCGGCCGGGTGTCAGCTGATTATCACAGCTGACACCCGGCACAATGTGTCAGGGGTGGTCACAGACCGCCCCTGATACATTAACCCCTTGTACACCGCGATCAAACACGATCGCGGTGTACCGGGGGTTAAAGGGAAGCATCGGCAGGGAGGGGGCTCCATCCGTGCTTCCCTGAGCCCCCCACGGCAGCGCAATGTGCAGCGCTGCTGCGGGGGGGCTCTTTCCCTACAGGCCCCTGGATCCAAGATGGCGACGGAGACCTTCGGGGCCTGTAGGGAGCTGACTTCCTCACTGCCTGCAAAGCGCAGGCATGAGGAAGTCTGCAGCAGTGCCTGTGACAGATCGCTGATCTGTCACAGTGATCTGTGATGTGACAGATCAGCGATCTGTCACAGGACAGTGATGTCCCACCTGGGACAATGTAATAAAGCTAAAAAAAAAAAAAAAAGTGTAAAAAATCGCTAAATAAATTAGTAAAAAAAAAAAATTTTCCCCAATAAATTCATTTTTTGAAAATAAAAAAAAAGCAATAAAAGTACACATATTTGGTATCGCCGCGTCCGTAACGCCCCGCCCTATAAAACTGTCCCATTAGTTAACCCCTTTAGCCAACCCCTTAAAAAATAAAAATAAAAAACGAAGCAAAGAATAATGATTTATTATCATACCACCGAGCAAAAAGTGAAATAACGTGCAATCAAAAAGACGCATATCAATATCCATGGTACCGCTGAAAACGTCAGCTTGTCCCACAAAAAATGAGCCACCATACAGCATCATTCGCAAAAAAATAAAAAAGTTATAGCTCACAGAATAAAGCGATGCAAAAATAATTATTTTTTATATAAAATAGTTTTCATTGCATAAAACCGGCAAAGCATAAAAAAAACCTAAAAGAGGTATCACTGTAACCGTACTGACCCGAAGAATAAAATCGCTTTATCAATTTTACCGCACACGGGACGGTGTAAACGCACCCCCCAAAAGAAATTCATGAAACGCTGGTTTTTGTTCATTCTGCGTCCCAAAAATCGGAATAAAAAGTGATCAAAAAATGTCACGTGCCCGAAAATGGTACCAAAAAAAGTCAACTCGTCCTGCAAAGAATAAGACCTCACATGACTCTGTGGGTCAAAATACGGAAAAATTATAGCTCTCAATATGTGGTGATGCAAAAACTATTTTTGCAATAAAAAGCGTCTTTTAGCGTGTGACAGCTGCCAAACATAAAAACCGCCATAAATAGTAAATCAACCCCCCCGTTATCACCCCCTTAGTTAGGGAAAAATAATAAAATAAAAAAATGTATTTATTTCCATTTTCCCATTAGGGTTAGGGTTAGGGCTAGGGTTAGGGCCAGGGCTAGGGTTAGGGCTAGGGTTAGGGTTAGGGCTAGGGTTAGGACTAGGGTTAGGGCTATGGTTAGGGTTAGGGCTTGGGTTAGGGCTAGGGTTAGGGCTGAGATTAGGGTTGGGGGTGTGTTGGGGTTAGGGTTGGAGTTATAATTGGGGGGGTTTCCACTGTTTGGGCACATCAGGGGCTCTCCAAATGCAACATGGGGTCTGATCTTAATTCCAGCCAATTCTGCGTTGAAAAAGTCAAATGGTGCTCCTTCCCTTCCAAGCTCTGCCATGCGCCCAAACAGTGTTTTATCCTCACATATAGGGTATCAGCATACTCAGGACAAATTGCAAAACAACTTTTGGGGTCCAATTTCTCCTGTTACCCTTAGGAAAATAAAAAATTGGGGGCAAAAATATAATTTTTGTGGAAAAAAATGATTTTTTTATTTTCACGCCCAGGTGTTATAAACTTCTGTGAAGCATTTGGGGGTTCAAAGTGCTCACCACACATCTAGATAAGTTCTGTGGGGGGTCTACTTTCCAAAATGGGGTTACTTGTGGGGAGTTTCAATAGTTAAGGTACATCAGAGGCTCTCCAAACGCACATGACACCCGCAGACCAATCCATCAAAGTCTGCATTCCAAAACGTCACTACTTCCCTTCTGAACCCCGGTGTGTGCCCAAACAGTAGTTTTCTCCCACATATGAGGTATCAGGGTACTCAGGACAAATTGGACAACAACTTGTGGGGTCCAATTTCTCCTGTTACCCTTGGGAAAATAAAAAAATTGGAGACTAATTGATCATGTTTGTGGAAAAAATACGATTTTTTTATTTTCATGCCCGGGCATTATAAACTTCTGTGAAGCCCTTGGGGGTTCAAAGTGCTCACCACACATCTAGATAAGTTCCTTAGGGGGTCTAGTTTCCAAAATGGGGTCATTTGTGGGGGGTTTCCACTGTTTAGGTACATTAGGGGCTCTCCAAAGGCAACATGACACCTGCAGACCATTCCATCAAAGTCTGCATTCCAAAACGTCACTACTTCCCTTCCGAGCCCCGACGTGTGCCCATACAGTAGTTTTCTCCCACATATGGGGTGTCAGCATACTCAGGACAAATTGGACAACAACTTTTGAGGTCCAGTTTCTCCTGTTACCCTTGGGAAAATAAAAAAAATGGGGACTAAAAGATGATGTTTGTTGAAAAAATACGATATTTTAATTTTCACGCCTGGTCGTTATAAACTTCTGTGAAGCACTGGGGGATTCAATGTGCTCACCACACATCTAGATAAGTTCCTTAGGGGGTCTAGTTTCCAAAATGGGGTCACTTTTGGGGGTTACCACTGTTTAAGTACATCAGGGGCTCTCCAAAAGCAACATGACACCCGCAGACCATTCCATCAAAGTCTGCATTCCAAAACGTCACTACTTCCCTTCCGATCCCCGACGTGTGTCCATACAGTAGTTTTCTCCCACATATGAGGTATCAGCGTACTCAGGACAAATTGTACAACAGTTTTTGGGGTTCAATTTCTCCTTGTACCCTTGGGAAAATAAAAAAATTGGTGACTAAAAGATCATGTTTGTGGAAAAAATACAATTTTTTTATTTTCACGCCCGGGCGTTATAAACTTCTGTGAAGCACTGGAGGGTTCAAAGTGCTCACCACACATCTAGATAAGTTCCTTGGGGGGTCTAGCTTCCAAAATGGTGTCATTTGTGGGGGGTTTCTACTGTTTTGGTACATCAGGGGCTTTCCAAACGCGACATGGTGTCTGATCTCAATTCCAGCCAAAAACGTCAAATGTTGCTGCTTCCCTTCCGAGCTCTGCCATGTGCCCAAATAGTGGTTTACCCCCACATGTGGGGTATCAGCGCACTCAGGACAAATTGCACAATATCTTTTAGTGTCCTGTTACCCTTGGAAAAATAAGAATTGAAGGTGAAAAGATCATTTTTGTGGAAAAAATATGATATTTTAATTGTACCGCTGTACGTTATATACTTCTGTGAAGCCCTTGTGGGTTCAAAGTTCTCACCACATATCTAGATAAGTTCCTTGGGGGTCTAGTTTCCAAAATGGGGTCACTGGTGGGGAGTTTCCACTGTTTAGGTACATCAGGGGCTCTCCAAACGCGACATGGCGTCCGATCTAAATTCCAGCCAATTTTGCATTGAAAAAGTCAAACGGCGCTCCTTCCCTTCTAAAGTCTGCCATGCGCCGAAACAGTGATTCCCCCCACATATCAGGTATCAGCGTACTCAGGACAAATTGCACAATAACTTTTGCAGTCCAATTTCTCGTGTTACCCTTGGTAAAATAAAAAAAATTGAACCTGAAGTATTTTTTTTGTGAAAAAAAGTTAAATGTTAATTTTTTTTAAAATATTCAAAAAATTCCTGTGACGCACCTAAAGGGTTAAAAAACTTCTTGAATGTGGTTTTGAGCACCTTAAGGGGTGCAATTTTTAGAATGGTGTCACTTTTGGGTATTTTCTATCATATAGACCCCTCAAAGTGGCTTGAAGTGTAATGTGGTGCGTAAAAATAAAATGGTGTTGCAAAAATGAGAAATCGCTGGTCAATTTTTAATCCTTATAACTTCCTAACAAAAAAATTTTGATTCCAAAATTGTGCTGATGTAAAGTAAACATGTGGGAAATGCTATTTATTAAGTTTTTTGTGTGCCGTATCTCTGTGATTTAAGGGCATAAAAATTCAAATTTGGAAAATTGCAAAATTTTCAAAATTTTCGCCAAATTTCCGTTTTTTTCACAAATAAACGCAAGTTATATGAATGAAATTTTACCACTAACATGAAGTACAATATGTCACGAGAAAACAGTGTCAGAATCACCAGGATCCATGGAAGCGTTTCAGAGTTATAACCTCATAAAGGGACAGTGGTCAGAATTGTAAAAATTGGCCCGGTCATGAACGTGCAAACCACCCTTGGGGCTTAAGGGGTTAACTCTGCTGCCCGACTAATTCATCTCTCTTCTCGCTACTCCTCTGCTTCTCCTCTCTGCAAATCTCTTCACTGGCTCCTATTCCCTCAGCGTATCCAGTTCAAATTACAAATACTGACCTACAAGGCCATCTATAACCTGTCTCCCCCATATGTCTCTGAACTTATCTCCCGATACCTTCCCTCACGTAATCTCCGGTCCTCCTAAGACCTCCTTCTCTCCTCCACACTTATTCGCTCCTCACCCAACCGCCTCCAAGACTTCTCCCGAACTGCCCCTATTCTCTGGGATTCTTTGCCCCAACAAGTCCGACTATCAACCACATTTGGATCGTTCAGATGGAACCTGAAAACCCACCTCTTCAAGAAAGCCTACAGCCTGCAATGACCCCGCTACCTCCTTTTCTCTCACCACTACCGGTGATATCACCTCGACCAACACCAGAACTGCTGCAACCCACCAACCTACTGTCTCCCTCCCCACCATCCTGTAGCATGTAAGCCCGAAAGAGCAGGGTCCTCTCCCCTCTGTATCAGTCTGTCCTTGTTAGCTTGTTTACTGTAAGTGATATCTATAATTTGTATGTAACCCCTTCTCATGTACAGCACCATGGAATCAATGGTGCTATACAAATAATTAATAATAATAATAATTTGGTATCACCACATCCGGTATGACCCGCTGTACAAAACTGTCCCCTTCAATTAACACTGTAAAAAAACAGACAAAAAACAATGCTTTATCATCACAACGCCGAACAAAAAGTGCAAAAAAGCAATCAAAAAGACAAATGTAAATAAAAATGGTACCACTGAAAATGTCATCTTGTCCCTCAAAAAACAAGCTACAAAACAGCTCCATCAGTGCAAAAATAAAAAAAAGCTTTCAGAATAAAGTGATGCAAAATAATTATTTTTTCTATAAAATAATTTTTACTGTGTAAAAGCACCAAAACATAAAAAAAGATATAAATGGGGTATTACTGTAAATGTACTGACCCGAAGAATAGTTGCTTTATCAATTTTACCACAGGCAGAGCGGTATAAAAAAACAAACAAAAAAACCTTCTGAATTGCTGGTTTTTGTTTATTCTACCTCACAAAAATCAGAATAGAAAGTGATAAAAATAATGGTACCTATAAAAACAATAACATTTCCCACATAAAACAAGCCATCACCTGACTCTGTCGGACGAAATATAGAAAAATTATAGCTGTCCAGATATGGGGATGCAAAAACTAGTTTTCGTAGTAAAAGGCATGTGTGACAGCAGCCAAACATAAAAACCAGATATAAATCTGTTATCGCTGGTATACTGCACGAGGAACGGAATAAAAAATAAAACCAATTCTTCACCTGCTGTTGATATTTTAATTCTGCCTCCCAAAGATCGCAGTAAGGCTCAGCGCACATTTATCCTGCACAGGGGTTTCCATGTATATCTTTGAAATATGTGATTCACACAGAACCCCTGGCGGAAGATTCCCTATAGCAAGGCAGATGGAGGCACTGTGGGCGTCGTCTGACTTGAGATTTGACAGAGTCCATCTTTTTAGGCGAGTAAAAAAGCACGGTCGATCACAGTTTTGTGTATTTCTGAACAGAAAACAATGCTAATTTACAGGTACGTGTCTCCAGAAGCATGAACTGAGCACGATGTACTGGTCACTACAGCGTACTGGTCACTTCAACACACTGGTCACTACAGTGGTAGTTTGCAATTGTCACTCAGCAACATCCACTGTTGCAATTTTCTGGAAAACACAGATGGAGTCGCTACACCTGTAGATAAATTCCCAAAGGGGTATAATTTCCAAAATGGGGTCACTTTAGGGGGGACTCTGCTTTTCTAGCATTTAGTTGCTCTGTATTATGGAGTCTGGAAACTATTCTAGGGAAATCTGTGTTCCAGGAGGTAAATAGCGCTCCGTCCCTCCCGAGTCTCGCCATGTGGCTAAGCAGTACTGTACAGCCATATACAGGGTATTTCTACATTCAGAAGAAATTGTGGGACAAATGTTGGTGCTATTTTTACCCATTTCCCAGTATGAAAATGTAAAATTTGAGGCTAACACAACCTTGGTGGTAAAAATGTAAATTATTTTTTCTTCACTACTCAATGGTATAAAATTCTGTGACCCACTGCAACCCTAGATGAACTCATAGAGAGGTTTAGTTTGTGAAATGGGGTCACTTATGAGTGGTTTTGCTGTTCTGGCACCTCAGGACTTCTACCAATGTGACATGGCACCCTCAAAAAATTGCAGCAAAATCTACACTGTAACATGGCGCTCTTTCCCTTCTGAGCTTTGTACTGTGCCTCAAACTTAGTTTTCAACCACATATGGGTTATCGATGAACTCAGGAGAAATTGCTCAACAAATTTTGAGGTCCATTTTCTCCTGTTATCCTTGTAAAAATGCAAAATGTTGGGCTAAAAAACATTTTTGTGGGAAAAATGTGATTTTTTTTATATTTTCACTGCTCAAGGTTCTAAACGTCTGTGAAGCACCAGGGATTTCAAAGTGCTCACCACGCATCTATATAAGTTCCATGAGAGGTATAGTTTCCAAAATTGTCACTTGTGGGGGGTTTCCACTGTTTAGGCACATCAGGGGCTCTCCAAACATGACATGGCGACCGCTAATTATTTCAGCAAATTTTACATTCAAAAAGTCAAATGGCGCTCCTTCCTTTACGAGCCTTGTCGTGAGCCCAAACAGTGATTATTTCCCACATATAGGGTATTGGCATGCTCAGGAGAAATTGCACAACAAATTGTATTGTCCATTTTCTCTTGTTACCCTTGTGAAAGTAAAAAAAATTGGGTCTAAAAGAAAATATTTGTGGAAAAAAAGTGACATGTTTATTTTTTCCTACCACATTTCATTAATTCCTGTGAATCACATGAAGGATTAATAAACTTTTTGAGCACCTTAAGGAGGGCACTTTTTAGAATGGTGTCACTTTTAGGTATTTTTTGTCATATAGGCTTCTCAAAGTCACTTCAATTGTGATGTGGTCCCTTAAAAAATGGTTTTGTAAATTTTGTTGTAAAAATGAGAAATCGCTGGTCAATTTTTAACCCTTATAACTTCCTAACAAAAAAAATTTGCTTAAAAAAATTGTGCTGATGTAAAGTATACAGTACATGTGGGAAATATTATTTTTTATTTACTATTTTGTGTGACTTAACGCTGTAATGTGAGAGCATAAAAATTAAAAGTATGAAAATTGCAAAATTGACAAAGTTTTCTCCAAATTTCTGATTTTTTTTCACAAATAAACATGTTATATCAAATAAATTTTACCACTATCATGAAGTACAATATGACAAAAATTGGTCAGGTTAGGAAGGTGAAAACAGGCTTTGGGTGAAGGGGTTAAGGGTATGCACACACATTGAGTATTTGGATGCAGAAATTTCTGCACCATTTCTACCCTTCTTGCATGCGTTTTTTCTAGCGTTTTGGAACAGCAATGAATTCTATAAAGATAGATAATAGATAGAGATAACATACAGTGGGTACGGAAAGTATTCAGACCCCTTTAAATTTTTCACTCTTTGCTACATTGCAGCCATTTGGTAAATTCAAAAAAGTTCATTCTTTTTCTCATTAATGTACTCTCTGCACCCTATCTTGACTGAAAAAAACATAAATGTAGAAATTTTTGCACATTTATTAAGAAAGAAAAACAGAAATATCACATGGTCATAAGTATTCAGACCCTTTGCTCAGTATTGAGTAGAGGCACCCTTTTAAGCTAGTACAGCCATGAGTCTTCTTGGAAATGATGCAACAAGTTTTTCACACCTGGATTTGGGGATCCTCTGCCATTCTTCCTTGCAGATCCTCTCCAGTTCCGTCAGGTAGGATGGTGAACAGCCATTTTCAGGTCTCTCAATTGGGTTTAGGTCAGGGCTCTTGTTGGGCCAGTGAAGAATGGTCACAGAGTTGTGCAACACAAAAAAAACCTGAGAAAAAAAAGTCAAATTGGAAACAATTTCACACAAACCCCCAGAAATGAATCGGACAAAATTATTACACCCTCAACTTAATATTTAGTTGCACACCTTTTGGAATAAATAACTGCAGTCATTTGCTTCACTATAACTGTCAACAAGCTACTTAACTGGATTTTTGGACCTCTCTTCTTTTGCAAACTGTTCCAGGTCTCTCATATTTGAAGGCGCCTTCTCCAAACAGCAATTAAGATCTCTCCACAGGTGTTCAATTGGATTTAGATCCGTACTCATTGCTGGCCACTTCAGAACTCTCCAGCGCTTTGTTTCCATGGCTATCTTGGTGCTTCTTGAAGTTTGGGGTAATTGTCCTGCTGGAAGACGCTTGGCTCTTCCCAATTGCCCTGATGCAGTGGTAATAGGGGTAATGGGGCTTGGGGTTCATGTCATCTGTGAATTATCCAAAAACACAGATGACATTAAGCCCTGCTGTTAGTAATGGATGGAGAGGTGTCTATCAACTCAATTGCTATACTAGTAAGTGAAAAGAAAAAACACACACAAAAAATATTTATTCAAATAAACATCCCTCAAACAGTAATAGATCGCTCAGTGCGCACAGGCTGCCATAGTTCTCTATGGTTCGAGTCATGTTTACACAGAAGGATACACTGCTGAGAACAATGATCTTTAAGGTGCTCAAAAGAACATTTCACCTGATGAACAATTGGCAGCCTCTTTACACTGAAAGATTATCAACAATTAGTTGACCTATTTTATGTCAGAAGTTTACACCAACATTTTGGATCATTTTTTGGCACATGGTGTTGTACATTAGGATATGGTCCTTCTCTGACATCTCAGGCCCCTTTTTAGAGAGACTACGTTTGATTATCAGATAAGTTGTAAAAAGTGTCTAAAATATATAATACATATGGTGCATGTTGTTAAAAACAGTTGTTTTGGTGCAAATTATATCTTCTGCTACATGTAGCTTCATAAATATGCCCTATTGCTTGTAGTGTGTTTGACATTACACTATAGATGAACTTCTTAACCAAGAAAAAACATAAAGAATCGCCATGAAGAATGATGTGCATGAAATTAGCGATGGCGATATGTTACATTACATAAAGAGACAATATTAAAAACTCTCACATAACAAATCAGTATTTGCCTCTTTCCTTATGAATATTCATGTATGAATGTGCAGATTTTTGCAAAAGCTTCCTTACTAATACAGTATGTTATGTTTAATTATTGGACTTGAATTATTCACTTTTTTTAGTATCTATTTGATGTATTTTTCTTACCTCGTCAGCACATGATATTGAGGAATCTTTGAGGAGTTGGGATATAGTCTGGAGGAATTAACATCCTCAGTCCCTTTCAGGATGAAAGCTTTGTGACATCTTGAGTCTGGGAGGAATATGACTTCGTTCGGCAACGAAAAACATGAATGAGAACCTCAAGGACTTTTTCTGAAAGAAATATGTAAATTTGGATCAATTTCAATTTTAGTCACTTCTAGAGGGGTTTAGGTATCTTTTACAGATGGTATTCAGTAAATCTTGCTCGTATTATCTTGATTTAAATTAATTTAATAGGAATATGTAGTTATACAGGAATTGTTGCATATTTAGCGATTTCTTTACCAACTCCAGAATTTCGAACACACTGGTAATAACACATTCATCATGTGGTTGTATACATTAGAATATCTTCCTTTATACTTATAATTGCTTCATATTAGCACAATTAGCACCTTTTATTTTAGGATGATTTAAGCATCTTTTTGCACTTTAATGCATCTTTGGTAATTTTAATTGTTATATACTTATTTTTATTGGATTATTAATATACTATTAAAATATAATGATATTAATTTGCCTTAAGAGCAACAATTTACAGTTAACACTTGTGCAATAGTACATGCACACATCCATATTTGGAACTGAATTTTTCTAGTCTCTGTTTTTATTAACTATATTATAAACCACGAGTTCCACATAATTGCACTATAACATTTTTATATTTCACCATAACAGAGAATAATTCTCTTCTTTTGGAGAAGAAGTAATAATTGCACTATGCACTTTACCATATGTTTTGCCTTTTTATAATAATATATCGAATAGTGGGTCAGTAAATGCATTTGATTATAAATTTTCTTTCTTTTATTTTGCTTACATACTGACTAATTTATAATAATTTTTATTCACCGTATTTCTTTTGTTGGATTCTTCCTTTTCTCTAATTTTGTTGCCATATCAATTGAGTCTAGTCAAGAAAGCCTCGATAATAGTAGCAACAGTGTCTGACCATTTTCCCATGCTAACTGATGGCGCACAAATTGTGCGCTTGCGCAAGCCGTCGGTTCACCAGTTCTGAGGGCACCGGTCTGTACATGGTGATGTGCTCACGGCACAACCCAGTGTTCTTGGTCATGCACGTGCACCCATGTGACCGGACCTCCTGGAACAACTTTCAACATGGGAGCCGACACAGCGAGCGCATGCAGAGATTAAGATTGCGGCGCTGTCAGAGACCTCCTAACCCACTCTTCCATTATAGGCTGACATGGGTATTTAAACATGGATACCCCCTGCCCTGACACACCTCTCGAAGAATCGGAGCGAAACGCGCGTCAGGGAAGAGGGACTCCATCTTGTGCAGCGACAGATCATCTTTTGGCAGGTATTTAGAAACTTGTTCTGAAATTGTGACGCTGCCTATGTGTTCATGCATTAGAAAGGCACTGTACGCACCTTAAATGTTCAGCACCTTAACACAGAGTGCACTAGACTTCCTAAATCTTCATGCCTGCCAGCCACTTGTAATATACTCTATCCAGGTTAAGAGGAGGAGTTATGATGTATTGCATGCAAATTAATTGCAGCAAGAAATGTTGAAACCCCATCTACCCTGTTTATTTTGCATTATAATCATTTATTATTTTGAGCTGTCCTTGAATTTTTGGCACATCTATGGTAATTGTTCTCTCATCAATTCCAGCACCTTTCTTTGTGTATTTTTTAATTGCATTGTTTTGTATATTGTTGTGCAATAAAAATTATATTTTTATAAAGAAACAATTTACATGCTTCTTGTTTGTACCTGGATGGCACACATCCTTGGTATAAGGGTTTCAAGATTACTCCAAGAAGTGTTACATAATATATTACTTGAAGGATGAATTTTACTAATACATTCCTTACTAATATGTTATGCTAATTAGTGGACAGTACCATGCTGTCTCCTCCTGTTTGGTGAATGGTTCCAAAGTATCTATTACAGGGAATCTGTGACCATGGTTTTTGCTATGTAATATGAGAATTTCATAATTTAAAAACAGAGACCCTGATAACAGAGAAGAGTTACTTACTTGGTTTTGTTGTTAAAAAGTCAGATCTCTAAAATAGTTCAGCAACAGTGACAATTGCTCCATGTCAACCTGTACACTGAGCCTTAGAGTCTCACGTAGTGTAATTTCTTTACATGAAAATAATGCTTCTTGACAGTGTATTAAAGTGCTTCTGTAAGGGGGGGGTGCAGATCTATGCCCAGATGCAGTTTAATATTGAAACGGCACTGCAGGGACTTCAGTGGGGCTTCCGGTCCTTCCATCTGGTGTTTTTTTCTGATAACAGTGATATGAAATTACATAATTGTGCCACCAATATCGTTGATTTTTATTACAAAGAGCACATTGGTAACAATATTTTACATGATGGCACAGTGACATTTATTTCAGGTTGTGTTCATTCACATCTGGATTTAGCATTGATCCCAATAAAATAAAATAAAAATTGAATATATAGCATAAACAACAACGACAATAATAATAATGATAATAATAATGTTCTTTTAATTGTGCAGTTTTGAATAATGGTAAATATCGGTATTTCACAAATGTTGTAAGATTTACAATGACTGGTACATGTCCAACCCGAGTAAGTAGGCATGTCAGACATGTCCCTTTTAGAGTTGAGCGATACCAGCCGATACTTGAAAATATCGGATCGGAATGGATCGGCCGATCTTTAAAAAAAGTATCGGTATCGCCGATTCCGATACCGGGAACCAATGCAAGTCAATGGGGCCAAAATATCGGAATTAAAAAAAACCCTTTCTTTCCTTGTAGGTTAATTCTACATGAAGAAAAACAACTAAGAATAATGTAGAATGTATTGTGGGAGGTGGAGGAGACATTAAAGCCATAGAGGTTTAGCCCAATCAAATGGAATAGCAGGAATTAAACTTTTTTTTTAAAGATGTTAGGAGTTACAAAGATATTGACTATGTTAGCCTCATTTATATTTTGCCAGACATGTATGTCTTCTTCTTCTACTTCCTTTTTTTACATTCTTCTTCTTCTTCTTCTACTTCCTTTTTTTACATTCTTCTTCTTATTCCTTTTTTTACATTCTTCTTCTTCTTCTTCTACTTCCTTTTTTTACATTCTTCTTCTTCTTCTTCTACTTCCTTTTTTTACATTCTTCTTCTTCTTCTTCTTCTTCTTCCTTTTCTTACATTCTTCATATTCTTCTTATTCAACAATTATTATTCTACATATTCAGCTTCTTCATCTTCTTCCTATTCTTCTTCATCATATTCTTGTTTGTGTCAGGCATTCCTGTAGTTGTTATCTAGAAAAGTTAGAAGTTTACACCTTCCGTTCTGCCTGTCACAAAAGATTTACAACAGGATTTGTCCGCGTTCAGTTTGGCCTGCAGCAGCAGGCCTTTTCCAGGGGCACCACGAGGAGGAACGGACTCACCCCCATACACTGCTTAGTCTTCTTCTGCTTATAAATAAGATAATATCATTTGCTCAGAGTATTAGTCTTATGCTTAATGTTCTTCTGCTTTGTTTTTTTTATGCTTCTTTGTCTTCTCTCTCTTGTTGTTCTGCATCTTGGTGGTTGTCTTCCTGTTCTTTGTCCTCTTGAACCAGCTGACGGTACTGGCACCCGGAGGGGCAGCAGAAGGAACAAGAGCCAATGGCACTACCGAGGACCAGCTGACGGTGCTGGAACCCGGTTACTAAGCAGGAGGTACCTGTGCTACAAAGCACTACCAAGGACCAGCAGACGTTGCCGGAACTCGGATACCGAGATGGAGGCACCTAGGCCAAAGGCTCTGACGAGAACCAGCTGACGGTGCTGGAACCCGGAGGGGTAGCATAAGCTGCAAGAGCAAATGGAAATAGCGAGGACCAGCTGACAGTGCTGGCACCCGGAGGGGCAGCAGAAGGAATAAGAGCCAATGGCACAACCGAGGACCAGCTGACGGTGCTGGAACCCGGTTACTAAGCAGGAGGTACCTGTGCTACAAAGCACTACCAAGGACCAGCAGACGTTGCCGGAACTCGGATACCGAGATGGAGGCACCTAGGCCAAAGGCTCTGACGAGAACCAGCTGACGGTGCTGGAACCCGGAGGGGTAGCATAAGCTGCAAGAGCAAATGGAAATAGCGAGGACCAGCTGACAGTGCTGGCACCCGGAGGGGCAGCAGAAGGAATAAGAGCCAATGGCACAACCGAGGACCAGCTGACGGTGCTGGAACCCGGTTACTAAGCAGGAGGTACCTGTGCTACAAAGCACTACCAAGGACCAGCAGACGTTGCCGGAACTCAGATACCGAGATGGAGGCACCTAGGCCAAAGGCTCTGACGAGAACCAGCTGACGGTGCTGGAACCCGGAGGGGTAGCATAAGCTGCAAGAGCAAATGGAAATAGCGAGGACCAGCTGACAGTGCTGGCACCCGGAGGGGCAGCAGAAGGAATAAGAGCCAATGGCACAACCGAGGACCAGCTGACGGTGCTGGAACCCGGTTACTAAGCAGGAGGTACCTGTGCTACAAAGCACTACCAAGGACCAGCAGACGTTGCCGGAACTCGGATACCGAGATGGAGGCACCTAGGCCAAAGGCTCTGATGAGAACCAGCTGACGGTGCTGGAACCCGGAGGGGTATCAGAAGTTACCCCTGAAAAGCAAAGTTGGCATGCCGCAAGCTGGCCGCAGTTACCGAATCACACAGTCCTACAGGGGGTGCTTGTCCTACTGGCACTATGGAACAAACCTTTCTTACCAGAACCCGCAGTCCACATAGGAAGCACCTAAACTGCTGGCACCCTAGCCTCGGCTAACCCAACCGCAACACGACATGGCAACTTGGGGTGGCAAACTGACATTGACACTTCCCGGAAACAGCAGGCAGGGCTGGAACCAAGCTGGGCAGGAGGGAGTACCCGTGCCAAAGTCAGTTATGAGCAGCAACTGGCGATGTTGGAGCCCAGGACAAGCACTTAGCAGGCTGAGGCCTGATGTGCTGTCAATTGGGAGGCAGCAGGACAGATTGCCATCAAAACAGCAGGGGAACAGCTGACGTTACTGAACCCCACAAACACAGGAGCTAGTGTTTTACTCTGTGAAGATGGCACTTCCGAGCAACAACTGGCTGTGTTGAAGCCCAGGGACAAGCACGGAGCAGGCTTAGGCTGCATTGAAGAAATTTTAAGATCGGTTGTAGACTACTAATTTGAACCAAGCTCCACTTAGGCCTGTGGCTTCACTGATTTTCATATTTCCCCTGTCCTCCAACCCCGCCAGTTACAGCTCCGAAGTGGCGTCTGCACAATCCACACTTGTTCCTGTGTTACAGGTGTTCAGTCCGGTCAGTTAATCCCCTGATGTGTGTCCGGCAATGTCGCCTGCTCTGTCCACATTCCCATAATGGGAATGTGGACAGAGCAGGCGACATTGCCGGACACACATCAGGGGATTAACTGACCGGACTGAACACCTGTAACACAGGAACAAGTGTGGATTGTGCAGACGCCACTTCGGAGCTGTAACTGGCGGGGTTGGAGGACAGGGGAAATACGAGAGACAGTGGAGCCACAGGCCTAATTGGAGCACGGTTAAAAATCAGTAGTGGTACGACTGTGTAGGCAGCAGGAGACTTTGCCATCCACACAGCAGGGGATCAGCTGACATTACTGAACCCCACTGAGACACGGGAGCAAGTATCTCTTTCCGTGTGGACGGCACTTCCGAACTACAACTGGCTGTGTTGAAGCCCAGGAAATAGGAGGGTGTAGGCAGAGGCCTACTGTATTTTGAATGAGGTGACAGCAGGAGAGACTGCCATCCACACAGCAGGGGATCAGCTGACATTACTGAACCCCACTGAGACACGGGAGCAAGTATCTCTTTCCGTGTGGACGGCACTTCCGAACTACAACTGGCTGTGTTGAAGCCCAGGAAATAGGAGGGTGTAGGCAGAGGCCTACTGTATTTTGAATGAGGTGACAGCAGGAGAGACTGCCATCCACACAGCAGGGGATCAGCTGACGTTACTGAACCCCACTGAGACACGGGAGCAAGTATCTCTTTCCGTGTGGACGGCACTTCCGAACTACAACTGGCTGTGTTGAAGCCCAGGAAATAGGAGGATGTAGGCAGAGGCCTACTGTATTTTGAATGAGGTGACAGCAGGAGAGACTGCCATCCACACAGCAGGGGATCAGCTGACATTACTGAACCCCACTGAGACACGGGAGCAAGTATCTCTTTCCGTGTGGACGGCACTTCCGAACTACAACTGGCTGTGTTGAAGCCCAGGAAATAGGAGGGTGTAGGCAGAGGCCTACTGTATTTTGAATGAGTTTACAGCAGGAGAGACTGCCATCCACACAGCAGGGGATCAGCTGACGTTACTGAACCCCACTGAGACACGGGAGCAAGTATCTCTTTCCGTGTGGACGGCACTTCCGAACTACAACTGGCTGTGTTGAAGCCCAGGAAATAGGAGGGTGTAGGCAGAGGCCTACTGTCTTTGTAATGCGGAGACAGCAGGAGAGACTGCCATCTCCACAGCAGGGGATCAGCTGGCAATGATGAACCCCACTAACACTTGAACGAATGTGTTTGGCTCTGTGGAGACGACACTTCTGAACACCAACTGACGCTGTTGGAGCCCAGGATTAGGCGAGGAGCAGGCTGTGGCCTACTGGATTTTGGCACGTGAAGGCAGCAGGAGACTTGCCATCTCCACAGCAGGGGAACAGCTGGCAGTGCTGAACCCCACTAACACTCTAACGAAGGTGTTTGGCTCTGTGGAGACGACACTTCTGAACACCAACTGACGCTGTTGGAGCCCAGGATTAGGCGAGGAGCAGGCTGGGGCCTACTGGATTTTGGCAGGTGAAGGCAGCAGGAGACTTGCCATCTCCACAGCAGGGGAACAGCTGGCAGTGCTGAACCCCACTAACACTCTAACGAAGGTGTTTGGCTCTGTGGAGACGACACTTCTGAACACCAACTGACGCTGTTGGAGCCCAGGATTAGGCGAGGAGCAGGCTGTGGCCTACTGGATTTTGGCAGGTGAAGGCAGCAGGAGACTTGCCATCTCCACAGCAGGGGAACAGCTGGCAGTGCTGAACCCCACTAACACTCTAACGAAGGTGTTTGGCTCTGTGGAGACGACACTTCTGAACACCAACTGACGCTGTTGGAGCCCAGGATTAGGCGAGGAGCAGGCTGGGGCCTACTGGATTTTGGCAGGTGAAGGCAGCAGGAGACTTGCCATCTCCACAGCAGGGGAACAGCTGGCAGTGCTGAACCCCACTAACACTCTAACGAAGGTGTTTGGCTCTGTGGAGACGACACTTCTGAACACCAACTGACGCTGTTGGAGCCCAGGATTAGGCGAGGAGCAGGCTGGGGCCTACTGGATTTTGGCAGGTGAAGGCAGCAGGAGACTTGCCATCTCCACAGCAGGGGAACAGCTGGCAGTGCTGAACCCCACTAACACTCTAACGAAGGTGTTTGGCTCTGTGGAGACGACACTTCTGAACACCAACTGACGCTGTTGGAGCCCAGGATTAGGCGAGGAGCAGGCTGGGGCCTACTGGATTTTGGCAGGTGAAGGCAGCAGGAGACTTGCCATCTCCACAGCAGGGGAACAGCTGGCAGTGCTGAACCCCACTAACACTCTAACGAAGGTGTTTGGCTCTGTGGAGACGACACTTCTGAACACCAACTGACGCTGTTGGAGCCCAGGATTAGGCGAGGAGCAGGCTGGGGCCTACTGGATTTTGGCAGGTGAAGGCAGCAGGAGACTTGCCATCTCCACAGCAGGGGAACAGCTGGCAGTGCTGAACCCCACTAACACTCTAACGAATGTGTTTGGCTCTGTGGAGACGACACTTCTGAACACCAACTGAAGCTGTTGGAGCCCAGGATTACGCATGCCGCATGCAGAGGCCAATGGGCAGCGGTTTTTATGGAGGTTGTGGACTACTACTGATTCTAACCATGCTCCACTTAGGCCTCTGGCTCCACTGTCTCTACTATTTACCCTGGCCTCCAACCCCGCCAGCTACATCTCTGAAGTGGCGTCAGCACAATCTACACTTGTTCCTGTGTTACTGGTGCTCAGTCCCGTCAGTTGATCCCCTGATGTTTGTCCGGCAAGTTCGCCAGCTCTGTCCTCATTCCCACTACTGGTTATGGGAATGTGGACAGAGCAGGAGACCTTGCCGGACACACATCAGGGGATAAACTGATGGGACTGAGCCACAGGAACACAGGAACAAGTGTAGATTGTGCTGACGCCACTTCAGAGATGTAGATGGCGGGGTTGGAGGTCAGGGGAAATAGTAGAGACAGTGGAGCCAGAGACCTAAGTTGGGCACGGTTAAAAATCAGTAGTGGTTTGAATGTTGATGGAGCTGGTGACTTTGCCGTCCACACAGCAGGGGATCAGCTGGCATTACTGAACCCCACTAACACAGGAGCTAGTGTGTTTCTCTGTGCAGACGACACATCTGAGCGACAACTGGCTGTGTTGAAGCAAAGGGATTATAGTTCAGGTGGTAGAAAAATGAACACACCAGCAGACCTGGATACAGTTGCCAACCACTAATTTAGTCTGTAAGAGGAATGGCAAAGTCTTTGGAGATCCAGGCCTTGTTCATTTTCAGAAAAGTCAGCCGGTCAACATTATCGGAAGATAGTCGCGTGCGACGGTCTGTTAGTACACCACCTGCGGCACTAAAGACACGTTCCGATAATACACTGGCAGCAGGGCAAGCCAGCACCTCCAATGCATACTGGCTAAGCTCTGGCCATGTATCCAGCTTAGAGACCCAAAACTTGAAGGGGGAAGAGCCATCTGGGAGTACAGCGACAGGGCAAGACATGTAGTCTGACACCATCTGACGGAAGCGTTGCCTCCTGCTGACTCGAGGCGTCGCTGATGGTGTAGACAATTGTGGTGGACACACAAAACTTTGCCACATTTGGGCCATAGTGGTCTTGCCTTGTGCTGCGGCGCTGCCTCTGCTCCCTCTTTGTGCAGAGTTTCCTCCACTGCCTCGACGCACAGAGCTGCTTTGTAAAGCACTAGCAACAATGCTGTCGGGTGGAATGGAAAACATTATGGACTGCACCAGTGACTCTTCGTACTCCCGCATTTTACGCTCCCGGTTCAACGTTGGTATGAGCCTTTGTACGCTGTCCCGGTAGCGAGGATCTAGGAGGGTGTACACCCAATAATCAGCCGAGACGAGAATGTGGGCGATGCGGCGGTCGTTTCTCAGGCACTGCAGCATGAAATCAACCATGTGCTGCAGACTCCCAACTGCCAAAGAACCGCTGTCCCCTGTTTGAGGCGTGACCTCGGCCTGCTCTGCATCACCCCACCCTCGCTGTACATACTGAGTAGAGGTTTGTGTACCTCCCTCCTCTGGAGAGATGTCTTCCTCCTCCATCAACTCCTCCTCATCCTCCTCACAAAGTGTCCCCTGCCTAGGCCTTTGTGAGGAAACACGTAGCGCAGACTGTCCAGAAGCAGATGGCATTTGGGACTCCTCATCCTCCACCTCTTCTGAAACCTCATCCCTTAGTGCTTGCAGTGTTTGTTGAAGCAGGCAGATAAGGGGGACAGTCATGCTGACTAGTGCATCATCTGCACTCGCCATCCGCGTGGATTCATCGAAGGCACGCAAAACGAGGCAGATGTCCTTCATAGAGGCCCACTCAATGGTGCTGAAGTGTGAACGGCGCACAGTGCGACTTGTTTGCGCCTGATGCAGCTGGTACTCCATGACTGCTGCCTGCTGCTCACACAACCGCTCCAACATATGTAACGTTGAATTCCACCGGGTGGGTAGGTCACATATGATGCGATGTTCCGGAAGGCCAAATCGTCGCTGCAGAGCAGCGAGGCGCGATCTTGCCGTGCTGGAACGTCGCAAGTGAGCGCACTCTATGCGGACCTTGTGCAACAGTGCAGCAAGATCCGGATAGTCCCTCAGAAAGCTCTGCACGACCAAGTTAAGAACATGTGCCAGACATGGGATGTGTGTGAGGTTGCCTAGGCCAAGAGCTGCCACCAGATTTCGGCCATTGTCACACACTACCAAGCCCGGCTGGAGATTCGCTGGCCCAAACCACACATCGCTCTCCAGCTTGATAGCATTCCAGAGCTCCTGCGCTGTGTGGCTTCGATTCCCCAAAGAAATTAATTTGAGTACAGCCTGTTGACGTTTGGCCACGGCTGTGCTCATATCGGTCGTAACAGGCTCCTGCTCTGCTGTTTCTGAGGAACTTGAGTAGGAGGAGGAGTCTATGTGTACAGACTGGAGTCCTGCAATCCGTGGCGTTGGAAGAACACGTACAGCTCCACTCTCCAGATCCGTACCCGGCTCCACAACATTGACCCAGTGGGCAGTGAGGGAAAGGTATCGTCCCTGTCCATGGTTACTGGTCCACGCATCGGTGGTCAGGTGGACCTTGCTACTAACGGCGTTTAGTAGCGCATGTTTTATTTTGCCCTCAACATGTTTCTGCAGGGCAGGGACGGCTCGCCTGCTGAAATAAAAGCGGCTGGGCACGTTGTATTGGGGGACTGCCAATGCCATTAAGTCCCGGAAGGTGTCAGTGTCCACCAGCCTGAATGACAGCATTTCAACTGCCAGAAGTTTGGCAATGCCAGCATTCAGAGACTGTGCTCGGGGATGGTTTGCCGAGTAAGGGCGCCTTTTATCCCATGCCTGTGCTACCGATGGCTGTGATGGATGGGAACGTGCTGCTATGGGTGTAATATGACAGGGTCTCCGGACAACAGTGGCAGAGGTTCTTCCTTGGCGATCCTGTGAGGAAGCCGAACCAGCAGTGTGTGAGCTGGAGGAAGAGGGCCCAACACGAACTGAAGAGGTGGTAGGTGGTGCTGTACGTTGGCCTACGTCTTCAGGGTGTCTCTGCAACTCCAACTCGTGCTTGGTGCGCACATGTTTCCACATATTTGTGGTATTGAGGTTGCTGACATTTCTCCCTCTTTTGACTCTCTGATGACACAGCTTGCATTTGACAAAGCAAATGTCATCTGCAACTGTGTCAAAAAAGGACCACGCACTGCAACTCTTGTGAGCGCCCGGTTTGCCTTTGGAAGGAGGAATGCTCCTAACGGGTGCCGAAGTGGAGGGTACAGGCAACCAAGTCTTCCCCCTCCCTCTGCCTCCTGTTTTGGCCGGTAGGGGAATCTCTTCCTCCGAGCTGCTCCCACCACCTTCCTGTTGCTCACGCCATGATGGGTCAAGGACCTCATCATCTTCCCTCCCCTCTTCAAACAGCTGCTTCTCCGGGGTTGTCTCGCCAGCACCGTACGCACCAGAAAGTGGCAACTGAGTCTCGTCATCATCTGATGCGTACTGAGGTGTGCTGACCATAGGCACTGGCCCACTCGCCTCTTCAGATTCAGAGGGACAAAGAAGTTGCGCATCACTGCATACTCCCTCTTCTTCACATTCAGGAATGCTGCTTGGCTGGCCCCCTCTTTCCAAGCCAACAGATTCCGAGAACAGAAGTAGAGACTGTGATGGCTCCTGTCCATGTCTCTCTGACTGCCTGGGCACTTTGGCAGGTGGTGAAGAGACAGATGGTTGCTCTTCGGTGCTCTGACCCTGAGAGGATGCGGAAGTAATTGAAGTCGATGCGTTAGCTGCCATCCATCCGACAACGGCTTCAATTTGTTCCTCCCGCAGCAGTGGGGTACGTTGAGGTCCTACAAAGCTGCGCATAAAGGACTGTTGCCTGCTAAAACTGGGGGATGCTGATCCACTGGTGCCCGCAGCAGGCCCAGAATCCCCACGTCCTCTACCTGTAGAATCCCCACGTCCTCTCCCTGCAGAATCCCCACGTCCTCTCCCTGCTGAAACTCCACGCCCACGCCCACGCCCACGCGCCTTACTCCCTGCCTTCTTCATCTTGCAAGACTGCTTAAGATAGGCAAAAAAGTACAAAGGGGGGCCTTAGTGTGCTTATTCCTGAACAGCTGGTTACAGGTACAAGAAACACTAATTTTATGAAGTGTGTGTGTGTGTGTGTGTGGACTAGACTTTAATAGGAGCTGATGTGGCCTACACAAGTTCAAAATGTAGTGTTTGGTGAACTTTTTTTGTGGTTTCTTTGTTGGAAACAAACTCAAAGTATGTGAACAAAGAATTGAAACTGATAGTATAACCAACTTTTTGGAGCTATTACAATGCAGGCAGGTAACCTACAATGCAAAAGATGAGGCTCCAAAAAAATTGGGTAATACTAATCTGGCTGCGCCGGCAGGGCACAAGCCAGAAAAAAAGGCTCCTCTATCTACTCCTATATAGTGTTTGCAACCAACCAATGTTGATGGATACGGATGGATGCACACTAATAGGAGAAGAAAAAATGAGCTGCACTCAAAGACAAATATGTGTGAGGCAGTGACGCACGTTGAGCGTCCTACAACCAGACGTAGCTGCAGGACACTCTACTCAGCGTGAGCTGCACTCACACACAGTCAGAGGCCTCTCAGACAGCCGTCAACAGTGCAGCTAAGTGGGCACTGGCACTGACAGGCTGCAGAAAGGCTCCGCTGTGTACTCCTTTATAGTGTTTGCAACCACCGTAGATGGAGACGGATGGATGCACACTAATAGAAGAAAAAATGAGCTGCACTCAAATAAAAATATGTGTGAGGCACTGACGCACGCTGAGCGTCCTACAGCCAGACGTAGCTGCAGGACACACTACTCAGCGTGAGCTGCACTCACACACAGTCAGAGACCTCTCAGACAGCCGTGAACAGTGCAGCAAAGTGGACACTAGCACTGAAAGGCTGCAGAAAGGCTCCGCTGTTTACTACTAGTGTTTGCAACCAACGTATATGGATACGGATGGAAGCACACTAGATTGAAATTATGTAAAAAATGCAGCTCAAAAAATAAAAGATGTATGAGGCAGCAGTGATCACACTGGGTGGCCTACAGCCTGACGTGGCTGCAGGACCCACTCCACAGCGTGAGCTGCACTCACACAGCCCTTGCAGACAGCTGTGAACACTGCTGCTAGGGCAAAGAAGGCTACAGTGGTGGTTTATGTAGCCTGGGTAAAGCACTAGATGTTTGGTGGAATCGCTATTTCTAACTGTCCCTCACAGTCTTCTACAGCAGCCTGTCCCTAACTGAATTCACAGCAGAGTGACCAGAAATGGCGGCTGCGGTGGCTTTTATAGTGCATCATGACATCATTTCGGCAGCCAATCACAGCCATGCCAATAGTTAACATGCCTACATGCCTAACAGGATGTGCCCACACTTCGGAGGATTCCCATTGGCTTAATCAAAGCAAGCAGGCTCATAGCATGATGGGAACTTCCTATTCCGATTCCGATTCCGGAATCCGATATGACAAAAGTATCGGAATTAAGTATCGGAATTCCGATACCGCTAATATCGGCCGATACCCGATACTTGCGGTATCGGAATGCTCAACACTAGTCCCTTTACTAGATTATGTCTCATCTTCAGAAGGAATAAATTACAGTGCCTAGGGTTAATATAATCATAAACATATTTGGTTGCTTTTTCCAGTATCCATTCTCGAACGCCGATTGATGTAGATAAGTGAAATAAGTAAATAGGAGTTGTGTACTGGGAATAGTCTTATGGCAGAATAGATCTGCATATTTTTGTTAGTAGTATATTAGCATTTACATGATGCTTTTTATTATAAAAATCAATTATCAGACATAACAACACAGAAAAAATACAAGTATTGTCTTAAAAGTAAAAGAATGCAGTATTTCTTTGAAGCCGCATTGTATGTACTAGGCTTTAACATGATTAGTAATCATGATACCCATGTATAAGTGATTTGTGGTCCACATTTTAGCAATAAAGATGTGCACAGCAGTTAGAGAATTCATTTCTTAGCTTCCATAATCATTTTTCCATCCAGAAAAAGAACAGGAGTAGAACAGTCTGTACCAGTGGAGCATAAAAGAATAAAAGCTGTTTTCAATATAGCTAGTTGTTACTGTATTTGTATTAGGCATTGTTCCATCCAAGTCTTGGTTGACATGTACATCTGCTATAAAGGTGCCTTCACAGCATAGTAGAAAGTCTATGGGACCTGATGCAAAAGATATATCTAAATTTTAGCCTGAGTATTATTTTGTAGCAGAATTAGATCATTATAGTATGATCATAATATGTCTTCTGGCTGCTCTACAGTATGGGGTGGAGGGTAGCTGTCATCTGAGCCAAGAGCATGTTATAACTAGATATTACATGCCATGTATAAGTCACATACTTATCTACCATATCTGCAAATGTTTAATGACGGTGTAGGCTGATAATGTATTTTGTTTATAAAGATAGATGCTTGGTAATGTCTGTATAAATCTCAAACTGCTTACTGGGCATGCTTATATTTTGGATTTTAAGCTTGCAATAGATACCGTAATAATAAATCATTTATTTAGTTGGAAAGACAACTTTGAAATGTTTTTTTTTAATTGATAAAAGCCTTCTCACCACCTTGCTGTCTTTCATGTCCTAATGGATGTGAAATGGCAACCTAGGGTAGCTTCCCCACAGATTCTGATCACAGGGTGCCCTCTCTAGCTCCGATCACTTCTGGGAGGAACAACAGCAGGCAGTGAGAAATGTTGGTGGTATGAAGGGTCTCAGTTAACTTATAAGATAATATCAATAGCAACTGTAAGGAAGTGGTGGCGGTGAAGATATATTATTGGTTTATAATGCATTGCACAGTTTTAAATGTAAATAGTTGGGGCTAGCACAGAATGGGAGGGGCTACGTGAGGCTACTGGGGACATTTTTTCTTGTAGTGAGTCAGAGAGGGACTAATATTCAGTAGTGAAAGACCTAAGGTCTAATAAATGTCAGACTTACATGCTAAAGGGTATTGTGTGCAAGAGGGAGGACCACTACATATCAGATAATTTGTCCTAAGGACCAAAGAAACTTAAAGACACATTCAACAGATTGGAACCCAGGCCAGGGATCCACTTAAATCTTATGGAACTTTCCCCAGGGGAGAGCAGATGGCCCACTTAAAGAAGACAAAGCAGAGGGAACTGTATCAGAAGGATGCTAGTGTGAAATTGTCTACATTGAAAGAAAGCTATGGTCACCATCTTGGGACATGAATTCTCCTACAGAGAGCAGTGAACTTTCAAGATATTATGGAGGAGTCGTACTGATGTACTTGGAGCATTGGGGTCCTAATTAGTCAGTTGGGAACTCAGAGTAGCTGTGAGTGGCCATAACATTACACTTTGACCTATGTAGCCCTCACAGATGAGGACAGAGCTTCCCATAAGAGTTTGTTGGACTGACGTGAGATGCAGGATTGTGAAGTGCAAGGAAAGAGAAGTGTTATGAATGGGTCACCAAGGAGGATGGCAGGAACAGGCTAAGCCACAAGAAGATCAGAGAGGTTGGTAACTAAGCGGATTGCAGACCCCTGATCCTATCCACACAACTAGCAGTAGCCGTGGAGCGTTGCTACGATGCCCTAGACGCTTCGTCACAGCCGGAGAACTAACTAAGCCTAAAGAGAGAAAGGTGAAATCTAAACTGCCCCAGAGCAGATCTCCAAAGGAATAGACAGCCCCCAAACATATATTGTCAGTGAGACAAGATGAGACACAAACACAGGCAGAAAACACTGAGCAAACTGTGGGGCCCAAGCTATCTAGACAGGACGGGACAGAAAAGATACTGTCTGCAATCATGCACAAAACCCTAAAAAAGTCCAACACTTCTGATATACAAAACCCTGGGGTCACACGACCTCACCCCCGCTAGATCAGCACTCTGGTATAAACTGGAAGCAAAGCAAAAAGATACTAACATAGCAAGGGACTGAACAAGCTGCTACATATGAATCAGGGCCCAGCGCTGCCCCTAGCAGGGAGCACGCTGAATCCTAGCAACAAAGCAGAAAGCAAAAAAGGCAAAACCAGATTAGATGCAAAGGATTAGCAAAAGAATCACTTAGCTGAACAATGCAGATCAGGCAGGGGACAAAAGAACTCCAAATGCACAGGGAGGAAATCACCAGCAACCTCCAAGAGCAGCCAGCTCAATTATATGCTCCCAGCCAGTAATCCCAGGTTTCCAATTATCATCGTCAGTTGGGGAACTTCCATCCACCTGGCCAGCTCCACTACTCTCAGCAACCACCAGAGGGAGCAGAGGGAGCTTCGGCTCAGAACTCTGAGCAAGAGAATTCACAACAGAGACGTGTCATTTGGGGAAAACTACTCTTTGGTCGCATGGCAGGGCTCAGAAGCACCGTTTGACTATTTGAACACAAAAATAGCTGGAATCAATAGCGGATGCCATGCCACATTTGGAGAGCCCTTGATGTGCTGTAACGGTGGAACCCCCACAAGTGCCTCCATTTGGGAAACTAGACCCCTAAAATAATGTATTTACAGTAGATGTGCACCATGTACCTTGATTCCCAAGGTGCTTTACCGAAGTTTATAACGTAGAGCCGTGAACATAAAAAGTCACATTTTTCTTTTAGCCCCAAATTTTGCATTTTCACATAAGTGACAAGAGAAAATGCGCAGTACAATTTGCTGTGCAATTTCTACTGAGTGCTCAGATAACCCATATGTGATTAGGAAAATGACTGGTTGGGCACATGGCAGGACTCAGAAGGGAAGGAGCGACAATTGACTTTTGGAATGCAAAATTTGCTGGAATCATTAGCGAATGCTATGTAGTGTTTGGACAGCCTCTGATGTTCCTAAACAGTGGAAAACCTCCACACGTGACCCCATTTTTTAAAATAGACCTCTCAAGGAATGTATCTAGATGTGAGTAGAGCACCTTGAACCCCCAGGTGCTTCACACAAGTTTTTAATGTAGAGAAGCAAAAATAGAAAAATCCAATTTTTCCCACAAAAATGTTTTTAACCCCAAATTTTGCATTTTCATAAAAGTAACAGGAGAAAGTGCACCCTGCAATTTGTCCATACTCAATATGTGGAGGAAACCTACTATAATCCGGGCCCTGGCTAGCACTCATTGTCAGAGTAACTTTTGCAGCATGGCAGAAGGTTGTTGTTGGTTATTATTGGATAAGACGTTTGGTGGATTTATCCATGTCTTTTCTTAAATTGGTTTAACCCCATCCTCCACTTCGCAGTGCATTTGTGCATTATCTGTGTGAGTATATTTGTATATTTGGTATTTTTCATTATCCTTGTTCATACCACTTTGTTAGTCTGGTTGGTGTTATTACAGAACACTGCTACTCCTTTCTTCACTGGGTGGGGGAAAGGTACAGACTGAGGATGTATTCAGGAGCCAAGGAAAGGTACGAGGCCCTAGCATCTTCACCATCAGAATTAATCCGGGGAACAGGGTGAGCTAGGGCGCTCCCTAGCATTAGGGATAGGGAAGGAGCCCCTGGTTCTGGGATACCCGACAACAGAGTCTTGACATGTACGTAAACAGTGGAAACCCCCCACAAGTGATACCATTTTGTAAGCGTGAATCCTCAAGCAACTTATCTAGTCATGTGGTGAACACCTTCACCTCCCAGGTGCTTCACAGAAGCTTATAATGTAGAACTGAGAAAATTTAAAAAAAAAAAAATCACATTTTTCCCACAAAAATGTTCTTTTAGCCTCAAATTTTACAATTTCATAAGGGTAACAGGATAAAATGCATTATAAAATTTTTGTGCAATTTCTTTTGAGTACGCTGATATCCAGTATGTGGGATAAAACTACTCTCTGTGCACACAGCAGGGCTTGAAAGGGAAAGAGTGCCATATTGGAGTTCATATTTTGCTGGAATGGTTTAAGCGTGCCATATTACATTGGCAGAGCCCTGATGTGCCAGAACAGCAGAAACTTCCAATAAGTGATGTCTTTTTAAAAACTGCACCTTTCAATGAATTCATCTAGGGGTGCAGTGACATGTTGACACCTCATGTGCCTCACAGAAATTTATACCACAGGGCGGTGAAGAAAGAATAATTACATTTTTACTCCTAAAATGTTGTTTTAGCCCCAAATGTTTAATTTTTATAAGGGCTAACAAGAAAAATGGCCCTTTCAGTAAGTTATGCAATTTCTTCTGAATATACCATCACCTTACATAAGGTAATCAGGAACTACTTTTCAGGCACAGTGCAAAACTCAGAAGGGAAGGAACGCCATAATTTAGTACAGATTTTACTGTTAGGGTTTGCAGGTGCCATGACCAACTGGGAGAGCACATGAGGTGCCAAAACAGCAGAATCTCTCATTAGTGTCCCAATTTTACAAACTGCACCTCTCAATGAATTAATCTAAGGGTGCAGTGGTTATATTGACATGATAGGTGTGTCATAGAATTTTATACCATTGGGCAGTCAAGAAAAAATGATTACATTTTTTACCACCAAACATTTTGTTTTAGCCCCAGATTTTACAGTTTCACAAGGGGAAATGGGCAAAAATGACACCAAAATTTGTCACACAATTTCTGCAGAATGTGGAAATATACCATATGTCGCTGTACATTACAGCTTAGCCACACTATGAGACTTGGGAGGGACAGAGCGCTATTTGCCTCCCGTAGCGCAGATTTTTCTAGAATAGTTTGAAGACTCCATATACAGAGCCCCTAACTGCGAGAAAAGCAGAATATCCCCCTCAAGTGACTCCATTTTGGAAATTATATTCCTTTGGAAATTTATCTACAGGTGTTGTTATGTACAGGCAATCACAAAATAAAGAAGGCTTAAAGATGAAAAGAACACTTACAGTATCTCAATGGATAAATGTGTGGGGAAGGGGGAGAGACAACCCCAATTCACCAGGGTCCAGTGCACAGCCTCACGTAGCTGTATCCCGCAGGCAAAAAGACGTCACCTAACTGAGGTTTCCTGATCATATACCCTCTGCTTGTGACATCAATTGGGTGGGCAGTGCTATGTATGTACACAAAAGGCTGTTTTCCCTCAAATACTGTTCACAAATTTGTCTAAATCTGAATTGGTAGCAAGTCTCATTTGCTGTGATAATACATTCACCTCACTGGTGTGGCACACTAAGATGCTGATAAGACAGCATGAATAGAGCACAGGTGTGCCTTAGGGTGCCCACAATAAAAGGTCACTCTAAAATGTGCAGTGTTATAGTATTGGGGTCTGTGAGGAGTGTCAGAAAACCAGTCAGTATCAGGCGTGACAACCATTTGCCTTAAGCATTGCAACAAATCTCCTTCGCATTGAGTTTATCAGGTTGTTGATTGTGGCCTGTGGCATGTTTTCCACTGCTCTTCAATGGCTGTGAGAAGATGTTGGATATTGGCAGGATCTTGAACACACTGACATACTGTATACGCCAATCCAGAGCATCCCAAACATGCTCAATGGGTGACATTTCCCGTGAGTATGCTGGCCATTCAAGAACTGGGATGTTTTCAGCTTCCAGGAATTGTGTACAGATTCTTGCAACATGGAGCCATTCATTATCATGCTGCAACATGAGGTGATGGTCGTGGATGAATGGCACAACAATGAGCCTCAGGATCTCATCAAGGTTTATCTGTGAATTCAAAATGGCATCAATAAAGTACCCCTGTGTTCATTGTCCATAACATACGCCTGTCCATACCATAAACCAACTGCCACCATGGACCATTCAATTCACAACGTTGACAACAGCAAACCTCTCACCCACACAACACCATACACATGGTCTGCCACCTGTCCTCTACAGTCAAAACTGAGATTCATCCTTGAAGAAAACACCTCTTCAACATGCCAGATGCCATTGAATATGAGCATTTGTGTAGGGTTGGTGGGGGGGGGGCCGAGCTGGGGGGTGGTCCCTCTTCTTACCGCGCAGATATAAACAGAGACACGATGAGGCAGATTCTGGGTGCAACAGGTCCAAGTTTATTGTTCACCGTCCGACTGACGGCCCTCGCAGCACACCGCGATATCTCTCTCTCTCCCTCAGCCCTCCGTGTCCAGGGCCGCTTCAACACCGTACGTTACACTAGGGACGTATTTATACGTACCGTCCCTTCTCACACTGTGACAATCCTGACAGCTCCGTCACTGTGGCCGCCTTAGGCCCATTAACCAACAGCGCTTCTACTGCTCAGTCGTCGTGTCACATACGGTGTCTTACACCCAGTACCTCGTCTCAACTGCGGTCCTTTCCTGTCAGGACCACCCCCCTGACGTCCTCTCTCCTCAGTCCCCCTGGTCTGGATTCTCCTCAGAGTGCACAGACTGTCGTAGTCCTCCTGTCACTTGAGCTCCCCCTGGGGACTGGAAGCTTCTGGAACCCTCCCTCAGTATTTATAACTCTCCCGGTTCCTTGAAACTGTCACTCTAACTGTCACTCCGCCCCCCATGACCAACGGTTTCTAAAGCCCTAAGCTGATGTCACGTCCTTTGCTCACACTCCACCCTGCCATCTAATGGTCATCCCAAGGTACTGCACGTCACCTACACTTTCCTAGCTGTTTCCCACTATATTACTGACACCTACCTAAACTGTGCAAACCTATCTTTCTTCACTCTGACTAGTCCGTCCGTCCGTCAGGTCACCATCCCTACACTCCCCCTTCCTTTGTCCATTGTCGTCCTCGACAATCGTCATCCCTGCCTTCGTCGTTCTGAATCTACACCTACATTCTGTTGTCGGACCAGCTGTTGAGCCAAACCCACTATCTGCGGGGGCCGAACCATACTGGGAGCACTATGCTCTGAGCAGCCTACTGCTACTCACCAGCGCGCACGCCACATGACAACGTCTTTCAAACTGGGCAAGGTACACCCGTATTCTCTCTACGGCGTGTATCTTTCCCCTACTCTCCCCTTCTGTTACCTTTCACTATTCGGTACGCCATGATCGAGGTCTCTTACCTTCCAGATCATTACCAGCGCCCGCCTTCCTCCTTCAGGGGTGTCCGTGGTGTTGGGGACCTGACCTAGGACGGCTGTCTTTCTCACGTCTTCCAACTCATTTTCCCTTCTTTCAATTACATGTCATGGTCGGCGTCCCGGTCTCCCAGACCTCCTCAACTCTTAGATCCCTACCGGATCTCACACTTTCCTTTGGTCCCGCAGACCTTCCCTTACCCGGACCTGTTGCATTTTACTTTGCATATTATACATCATACAACTTTATAATAGCACAAGTACCCCATTTTTTTATAATTTTTTTTTTTCCATTCTCTCTTGCTTTTAAAACCAAAATATAACATAACATTGCATTTCCTCTTTCTTCCTCCCCCCCTTCCTTGGACCTGGACACTCCTCCACTTTTCCGTATCCCCGTTCTGTCAGGTAAACATATTTTCGTATATAAAGAACATAGAAAGAAGAAAGAAAGAGAGAGAGAAAATAGTTGCATCAGTTAAACAACAACAAAAACATTTTTTTCCTAAATGCAACTGTCCTAATAATCTGCACAACGGTGCAACGAACTCCTGACAGTTCAGTCCTCCTTCCGGTGGTCAGTAGTAAGGGACCCCAACCCCGTGGAACGCCCAGAATGCAAGAAGTGTCCCTTTCTGCAAGTTAGTATAAACGAGCCGTCCCGGGGGTCGTGCAGCCGCCATGTCCGCCTCTCCCTTCTCATGGAGCAGGTTCCAGACTTCCTGCCCCCTGGCCCTCTTCTTCTCTATAACTCCTGCGACCCAAACAGAGGGTCCGGCACGAGCCCTGGAGTCCGGTGGGCGGGACTTAACCGAGGAAGGGCGTGGATCAGAGGCGGCCGATGATTCCTGCGGCTCAACAGCCGCTGGGGCCAGGTGGCAAATGGGGACAAACGGGTCCTCGGAGGCTGGAATTACAGGGCCCACTAAGTCAGCTGCAGTCGACTCCAGCAGTGGCATAACCGCGGCCTCAGGACAGGCTGCATCCACTACTTCCAATGGAGCCGGAGTAACGTCCGGTTCCAACGACGCAGCTGCTATCAGCAGGGGGAACGCAACAGCGTCTTCTTTGGATGACTTCCACACTGGCGGCTCCAGGCGGGGTACCTCTGGGACTTGAGCAGGGGCCTCGCTCAACTCTGCATACACCACCGGGCCCGATGTACCAAGGCCTTCCAGTGTGCAGGGGGCAGCGTGCTGCGGCGGAATGATGAGGGCCGCTGGCGGAGGCACTGGTGGTGCCGGGGGTACTCTCACCTTCCCCGGCGCTGTGGCCTCCATCACATCAATACGCAGCTTCACCCGCAGCCTCCGTCCCTCGCTCCACTGCGGGTTTTTACCCTAAACTCGGGGGCTCCACTGAGAAGTCCTCTGCTGGTATTGGTGGCGGCCGTTCTCGCTGACTCCGCTCCCCAGCTCAGCATCCCGCTGCTCTCCCGTGGCTCTGAGGGCGACTTCTGGCACAGCTCCATCCCCTGCCGCCACTGCCACTCTAGGCGGCTGATGCCCCGACACCTGCAGAGTCTCATACCGTCCGTTGGGCAGCACTCGAATGGCATCAGACAGCCGCAGCCAAGTTTTTCTTCTGTGCCACTCCCTCTGTGAGGTGAGGTGTTGGCAGGCCTCTCCACCATCCTGTCAGGGTCCAATATATGGAAGCGTCGATTTCCAGGCACATACTGCTTCCTTTTGGGGTACGTTGGAGGGGGTCCCAGTCCATTCAACACGACTGCAAACACCCGGACCTCTCCTCTGCGCTGAAGCAACACTGCCATACTGCACAGTACCTGGTACCGCCCCGGATCCTCTGCTGGCCACACAGATCCGCCACAGCGCTTCCCATTTGTATTCCACAGGTAGGTCATTTGTAATCCACAGGTAATTGTAATCCAAACAGAGTAGTCCAAGTCCTTTTCCATTCTTTGAGGCAGGTCTGCCGCAGAAGATGAGGTATTAGCGGCGGCGATCCTGCCGACTACGCCAAATGTAGGGTTGGTGGGGGGGGGCCGAGCTGGGGGGTGGTCCCTCTTCTTACCGCGCAGATATAAACAGAGACACGATGAGGCAGATTCTGGGTGCAACAGGTCCAAGTTTATTGTTCACCGTCCGACTGACGGCCCTCGCAGCACACCGCGATATCTCTCTCTCTCCCACAGCCCTCCGTGTCCAGGGCCGCTTCAACACCGTACGTTACACTAGGGACGTATTTATACGTACCGTCCCTTCTCACACTGTGACAATCCTGACAGCTCCGTCACTGTGGCCGCCTTAGGCCCATTAACCAACAGCGCTTCTACTGCTCAGTCGTCGTGTCACATACGGTGTCTTACACCCAGTACCTCGTCTCAACTGCGGTCCTTTCCTGTCAGGACCACCCCCCTGACGTCCTCTCTCCTCAGTCCCCCTGGTCTGGATTCTCCTCAGAGTGCACAGACTGTCGTAGTCCTCCTGTCACTTGAGCTCCCCCTGGGGACTGGAAGCTTCTGGAACCCTCCCTCAGTATTTATAACTCTCCCGGTTCCTTGAAACTGTCACTCTAACTGTCACTTCGCCCCCCATGACCAACGGTTTCTAAAGCCCTAAGCTGATGTCACGTCCTTTGCTCACACTCCACCCTGCCATCTAATGGTCATCCCAAGGTACTGCACGTCACCTACACTTTCCTAGCTGTTTCCCACTATATTACTGACACCTACCTAAACTGTGCAAACCTATCTTTCTTCACTCTGACTAGTCCGTCCGTCCGTCAGGTCACCTTCCCTACATTTGCTCACTCAAATCAGTTATAACAACGAAATGTAGTCAGGCGGAAACCCTGATGAGGACAGTGAGCATGCAGATGAGCTTCCCTGAGACGGTTTCTGACAGTTTGTGCCAAAATTCTATGGTTATGTAAACCAATTGTTGCAGCAGCTGATCAGGTGGCTGGTCTCAGACGGTCTTGGAGCTAAAGATGCTGGATGTTGAGGTCCTGGGCTGGTGTTGCTACACATGGTTTGGGGTTGTGCAGCCAGTTGGATATACTGACAAATTCTTTCAAGCTCCTTTGGAGATGGCTTATGGTAGAGAAGTGAACATTTAATTTAGGGGTAAGAGCTCTGGTGGACATTCCTGCAGTCAGCAAGCCAATTGCACGCACCCTCAAAACTTGCAACATCTGTGACATTGTGCTGTGATAAAACTGCACATTTTAGAGTGGCTTTTTATTGTGACAACCAAAAGGCACACCTGTATAATAATCATGCTGCCTAATCTGCATCTTGATATGCTATACCTATGAGGTGGATGGATTAGCTCAACAGTGGGGATGTGCTCACTAACACAGACTTAGACAAATATGAGAACAATATTTGAGAAAAAAAGGTTTTTAATCTAAATTGAAAAAGTCTTAGATCTTTGAGTTCAGCTCTTGAAAAATGGGAGCAAAAACAAAAGTGTTGCTTTTATATTTTTGTCCAATGTAAAATAGAACGTAACACCATGTATGTTTACAAACATAATAAGTCTGGTAAATAAAATAAGGGAACTAATGAATTTAAGGGATTAAAATCTTTCTCATTCAGACTGAACAAAGGTTTTGATAGTACCAGGGCCGCCATCAGGGCGTGACAGCCCTTACTGCTGTATGGGGCCCGGTGAACAGCAGTACAGAAGGGGGTCCGCAGATCAGGGTCCCCGCTCCTGTGCTTCTAGTCATCAGGCCCCAAGTGCTGTGTGTCATCGGGCATCGGATGGACCCCAAGTGTGCACTGGCTGCGGCCGGGCCTGCAGTGCACACATCAGCAGAGCCGCCACAGCGGCCCGACATCCGAAAGCTAGAGAAGTGCTAAAGGACCTATGGTGATGTCATCATTATCACATGCCTTCAGCATTGATCAGCTCCGCCCCCTGATCACATGACGATGATGTCACCACAGGTCCTTTCAGCTCACACAGCAGCTGCTCCATCTTCATCGCAGGACCGCGGCCAGGTAAGAAGAAAGTTTTTATTTTATTTTATTTTTGAAAGGGGCAATATGTTTCCCTGGCAGAATGGAGACACGGGAGCAGGATTGGAGACACACGTAGGCAAATATGTAGACACGGTGGCAGAATGCAAGACATGGGGCAGAATGCAAGACATGGGGCAGAATGCAAGACATGGAGACAGAATACAAGACATGGGGCAGAATACAGACATGGGGCAGAATGCAAGACATGGAGGCAGAATGCGAGACATGGGGGCAGAAAGCAGACATGGGGCAGAATGCGAGACATGGGGGCAGAAAGCAGGCGTGGAGGCAGAATACAAGACATGGGGCAGAATGCAGACATGGGGCAGAATGCAAGACATGGGGGCAGAAAACAGACATGGAGGCAGAATACAAGACATGGGGGCAGAATGCAGACATGGTGCAGAATGCAGACATGGGGCAGAATACAAGACATGGGGGCAGAATGCAGACACAGGGCAGAATACAAGACATGGGGGCAGAATGCAGACATGGGGGCAGAATGCAGACATGATGGAGGCAGAATGCAGACATGATGGGGGCAGAATGCAAGACATAAGGGGCAGAATGTAGGACATGGGGGCAGAATGCAAGACATGGGGGCAGAATGTGACAGTGAGACACTGGAGGTGGGAAGAATGTGAGACATAGGGGCAGAATGCAAGACATGGGGGGCAGAATGGACATAGGGCAGAATGTGAGACACGGAGCAGAATGGACATGGGGGCAGAATGTGAGACATGGGAGCAGAATGCAGATCGTGGGGGCAGAATACAAGACATGGGGCAGAATGCAATACATGGAGGCAGAATGCAATACATGGAGGCAGAATGCAATACATGGAGGCAGAATGCAAGACATGGGGGCAGAATGCAGACATGGAGGCAGAATGCGAGACATGGGGCAGAATGCAAGTCATGGGGGCAGAAAGCAGACATGGGAGCAGAATTCAAGACATGGGGCAGAATACAAGACATGGGGCAGAATGCAGACATGGGGCAGAATACAAGACATGGGGCAGAATGCAGATATGGGGCAGAATATAAGACATGGGGGCAGAATGCAGACATGATGGGGCAGTATGCAGACATGATAGGGCAGAATGCAGACATGATGGGGCAGAATGCAAGACGGGGGCACAATGCAGGACAGGGGGGCAGAATGCAAGACATGGGGCAGAATGCAGACATAGGGGCAAAATGCAAGACATGGGGCAGAATGCAAGACATGGGGGCAGAATGTGATAGTGAGACACAGGAGGGGCAGAATGTGAGACATGGGGGCAGAATGCAAGACATGGGGCTGAATGTGACAGTAAGATACAGGAGGGGGCAGAATGTGACAGCAAGACACAGGAGGGGGCAGAATGTGACAGTAAGGCTGGTTTCACACTAGCGTTCGATCGCGCAGCGCATCATGCGCTATCAGGAGCACGCGCAATGTTCCCCTATGTTTAACATGGTGATCGCAGGGTCTTGCGAATGTACACGCTCTTCAGCGTTTAGCGTGCACTGTGCATTTTACAGGTGTGCGCCCAGACGCGCCGTACGCTACATGTTGCATTTTTTTTTCTGGCGACATCGTTAAAAAAATCGTGCGCGCATGTGTGCGCTCGGTGTGCGCACAAAAGTAGCATTACAGTCTATGTGGTCGCTGACGAGCGCTTGGCACCGCGCACGTCAGCGCCTTGTGCGCACACGCGACTTGAGTAAACAATGTCTAGACACTGGTCAAGAACTCCCCCTAAACAAGCAACACTGTTTTGGAGGAGTGTAAATAAAAGAAGGTGTCTTCAGGGTCAGACAATTACTCTACAGACAGCCTTGCAGAGAGCAGACAAGAGCCTACAAGTGTGGATTCAAGCTTCAGGAGCCAAAATGTGAGTATTCTTCAACATAATGTCTGTGTGTCCTGTACAATTTTATAATGTACTAATGTATTTTTGTTTTCTTTTCAGCATGTCTTCTTCTGGCTCAATGTATTCGCCAACACGGCAAGAACTGTCCCAAGCTGATCGTGAGGTGAGAATCTTGCTGCCTTTTGGTAAGTATAGTGGGTCGCCCTCCCAGGGCTGTGGGGTACTCGGTACCGGGCCGGTATCAGTGGGATGTGTCACAGCAGCGGTGACCCGGACCGTTGGCCTGGGCACCCAAGTAATAGGGGAAGTTGTGAATGGTGGAATGTAGTTAGATGAATAGTTCGTGACGCCACCTGTGGTGTTCGGCAAGGGAGGTGTTAAGCCGACGCTGCAGACAGATCCTCCGGGACAGATGGTGTGGTGCAGCAATGATGTTATAGCCCTCCACAGGCAGGGCTGTTGTTCCAGGGCAGTGTAGATGTGGAGACACTTAGATGGTGTAGTGTCCGGTGCAGGGGATGTAGCAGTGCCAGGCGGACGGACGCAGGAAGGAATGGAGGACACCAGGGCATGTAGTTCCAAAGCTTTACTCACAGTCTGTAGTGCCCACTTCTGTGCCGTGTCCTCTGGGTCAGGGACTCAGTCAACCCAAAGGCAAGATGGAAGGCTCCCTTCCACACTCCGCCAACTTATGTGCCTTTTCTGAACGTCTCCTCCATAGCGCCTTTAAGTGTGAAGATCTCCTAGTACTGAGTTACACTGGAGTTCCTCCTGACAGATGTTCCCAAGAACTCTACTTGTACGGCAGACAGCTGTAGCCTGCTTCGGGGACTCTCTACTCCTAAGTCTCGGCTCTCTATCCATGTTGCTGTTGTGCCCTCAAGTCTTAGATGGGAGTAGTGCATTTACAGCCCACTACTCCACCGGTGTCTGCTGCAGAACCATTAGTGTCCATACAACCTCGGGGACCGGGCCCCGGCCTTGCGCTTAGAACTTCTAGGCAGGGTTCTTCCTCTAACCCACGTCCTCTTTGTTCCCTTTTACTCCTACTTTCCGTACTTGTCTTTCTCTCCTATGGAAGCTCAGGTTTCAGTTCAATGTCCTTCTCCTTCGTTTCTTTCCCGTGCCAGCTGGCTCAGATCACTGAGGCAGCTGCAGCACTCCTTCCTCCATCCCTCTTCCAGGGATCCCCACTCCTCTCCGAGTGGCTTCCTCTCTCCTACTCACTCACTGACCGACTGACTGACCTCTAATTCTAAACCATCCCGCTCTTTTATGTATTCTCAACTCCCCCCACCTCCCAGCACGTCTAGTGTTCCAAGCAGGGAACCACCAAAGGCGCTCTGCTTCTCTCTAAGCAAGGAGCCGCAATGTGGTTTTGTTGAACTACTCTATTGTGTGCGGTGCGAGTGTTGGAGCGTGGTCAGGAGCCCCAACTTACCTGGATGGTGGGGCACCACACCATAGAAGAAGGTGCAGTACCTCTGTGGCGACTGAGCCTCAAGGGCACCACATCCCCCCGTTAAACACAGCACATCTGCGGGCTGCAAGGTAAGCAAAGTTGACAACACAGGAACATACACATTTTTGCAATGCTGAATAAACATTTCTTATACTAAACTTCCCAATGTGAGACGCACTCATTCTTGAACGTTACAAACAATTCTTAATTAGCTATCTAAAATCCTAAGTCAAAGTGCAATTTTTCCATACAATACTTAATTCACAGTGCTATTGTCTGTTACTCACTACCACTTCAGTATTCTTCATCTTTCCATCTCTAGTGCACATTTTCTACTTTCTTTCAACTCTGAGCGACAACTGTGGTACATCTACATTTTCAATTCTTTATTCAAATCTCTTATCTCTTTATCAACACATTCTTAATTCTATATAAAAAGCCATTTCCTAGTTACCAATACTCTCATAAGACACATCATTATCAAATACTTCACATTAAAACTTTTCAATAATTCTTGTAAGTGCTGGACACTGCTCCCAGCCGGGATCTCTTGCAGCGTCCTTTGATTGGAGTCATGCTCCAAATGAGGTAGACGTTATCTTCGCAAAGTGTCTATGTAAAACCAAGAGAGGGCACCTAAAGAGGTGCAAACTATTTACAAACACAGTTCTGGACCATTCAGCGTTCATGATCTCTGCAGTTCAAGTGTGAAGGCTGCCAATTTAACCGGGCAACGACTGGAAAACTGAAACATAATAGAAAAACAAAGCACAACTGTGCAAATACCCTCCTGGCTAATGAGAGTTAGTTTACTGCAGGTTACTAGTGCTGGTCCCCTCCTGGGGTTCTGGAAGCTGGTGAATGGGAACCGCTACCAGATGTGATAAATGCATTAGCAGTCCTTAGGTACTCCTCCTCCAGTGGGGTGAAGCTTGCGGCTTTCTTTGCTTGTGGCACACCTTGGTACATGGGGGCAGTAGGTGATTTCTGCCTGCAGGTCTGGATGAGATTCTCCGGGACTCGCCTGATGTTCATTGCGTACCAGCCTCTCAGACCTTCGTGTCTGGTAAATGTTACGTGATCTCCCGGGCTCAGGTTCCTGGCAGGGTGCCTCTTCCTCAAGTGTGGCTCTGCATTCCTCCGGTTGAAAAACAGATCGGAGATTCGGCTAGGGTCATGGATAAAGCCGAACCCCCTCTCGTGATTCACGTTCAGGACGTGGCCCCAACCTGCTGCATCTCTGGGACCATAATGACCGGCACGGACCCGCTCCTTCCGGTCCAAATCTGGGCCTAGTACTGCTTGCCGGCGCTGCTCCCTCTCCCGGTGTTCAGCTGCCAGTTGCCAGATGGTAGCTTGACAACGAGCCCAGTTCTCATCATCCTCCCGGGACTGATCCAGGCTGGTTTGGTACCACGGAGCCACCTCCAGGGGTTCCGGTGTTCCCCCCGGGGACTGGTATCCCGGTTCCAGACCAGATCTAGCACGACCTGACCAGCCGTTGCGACCGTGGTACACCCCAGGGCCTTCCCAGGAGTCAGGGCATCGGACATACCTGGAGCCTCCTGGCGGTGTGGTCTCTGCTCCGGTGCCGGTGAAAGCGGGTGGTGGCTCCAGGTCCGTGGGGGCCTCCGGTGGGACCTGCGCAGCCGCGTCAGGTCCAGGTGGGAGCTCCTCTTCCTCTGCTCCGGCCTACGAGGCCTCGTACAAGTCTTCCTGTGGCAGCAGCAAGGGGGCTTCGGATGCTGCCGGTAGTATAATGGTGGCGGCAGGCTCCACGGAATCTGCCTGGGGAAGCTCCAGAGCAGCAGCGGCAGTTACCGCCGGTGTAGGCCCCTCCCGGGTGTGCTGCCAGTTCAGCCTCCACAAGGCCTCTTGCCGCAGTTGCAAGCTGCGCGTCAGCTGGGCAATTTCGTCCTCCAGCTGCTGGCGGTTCATCTCAGCTACTGGGTTGGAGCCTTCAGTCATGGCGCCAGGGAGATCCACTTCCCCGCGCTCCGCAAGCCTCCTCCCGTCTCTTTCCAAGATGGCGTTCTGGCGTACTTCTCCCTCCTCTCTTGGCCCCTTTCCTGCCACTGGCTTCTGCCCCTCATTCTTGGAGCGGCGTCTTCTTCCAGCGCCTCCTTACCAAGCCAGTATACGAACCCTTCGGGGGGTGGGCCATGTTGCTGTCACATAGTAATTCAGGCAGGGGAGGCCCAAGACTGTTCGCGGTCTTTTCCTAGGACCTCCCATCTCATCACGCCCTTCTTCTCCACGTCAACGGCCATTTCTGATGTTCATTTTACAGTCTATAAAATTAGGTCTTCTGCACATTCTCAAAAGTTTCAAGTCCAACAAATCTCAGGCACACAGAACCTGATGGCATCGGGTCTCGTCATCCTGAGGGCTGTGGGCTACTCGGTACCGGGCCGGTATCAGTGGGATGTGTCACAGCAGCGGTGACCCGGACCGTGGCCCTGGGCGCCCAAGTAATAGGGGAAGTTGTGAATGGTGGAATGTAGTAAGATGAATAGTTTGTGACGCCACCTGTGGTGTTCGCAAGGGAGGTGTTAAACCGACGCTGCAGACAGATCCTCCGGGACAGATGGTGTGGTGCTGCAATGATGTTATAACCCTCCACATTGAGGACTGTTGTCCCAGGGCAGTGTAGATGTGGAGACATTTAGATGGTGTAGTGTCCGGCACTGGGGATGTAGCAGTGCCAGGCGGACGGACGCAGGAAGGAATGGAGGACACCAGGGCATGTAGTTCCAAAGCTTTACTCACAGTATGTAGTGCCCGCTTCTGTGCTGTGTCCTCTGGGTCAGGGACTCAGTCAACCCAAAGGCAAGATGGAAGGCTCCCTTCCACGCTCCACCAACTTATGTGCCTTTTCTGAACGTCTCCTCTATAGCGCCTTTAAGTGTAAAGATCTCCTAGTACTGAGTTACACTGGAATTCCTCCTGACAGATGTTCCCAAGAACTCTACTTGTACGGCAGACAGCTGTAGCCTGCTTCGGGGACTCTCTACTCCTAAGTCCCGGCTCTCTATCTGTGTTGCTGTTGTGCCCTCAAGTCTTAGATGGGAGTAGTGCATTTACAGCCCACTACTCCACCGGTGTCTGCTGCAGAACCATTAGTGTCCATACAACCTCGGGGACCGGGCCCCGGCCTTGCGCTTAGAACTTCTAGGCAGGGTTCTTCCTCTAACCCACGTCCTCTTTGTTCCCTTTTACTCCTACGTTCTGTACTTGTCATTCTCTCCTATGGAAGCTCAGGCTTCAGTTCAATGTCCTTCTCCTTTCCTTTCCCGTGCCAGCTGGCTCAGATCACTGAGGCAGCTGCAGCACTCCTTCCTCCATCCCTCTTCCAGGGATCCCCACTCCTCTACGAGTGGCTTCCTCTCTCCTACTCACTCACTGACCGACTGACTGACCTCTAATCCTAAACCATCCCGCTCTTTTATGTATTCTCAACTCCCCCCACCTCCCAGCACGTCTAGTGTACCAAGCAGGGAACCACCAAAGTTGCTTTGCTTCTCTCTAAGCAAGGAGCTGCAATGTGGTTTTGCTGAACTACTCTATTGTGTGGGGTGCGAGTGTTGGAGCTGGGTCAGGAGCCCCCAACTTACCTGGATGGTGGGGCACCACACCTTAGGAGAAGGTGCAGTACCTCTGTGGTGACTGAGCCTCAGGGGCGCCACAATAGCTGCCTCCAGAAATGTGTTTTAATTTTTTCTTTCTTTACAGACATCAGACACGTGCACTGAAGAAGTGCGGGAGCGGTCTGAGCGGCAGCAGTCTGAGCGGGAGCAGTCAGAGCGGGAGCAGTCTGAGCGGGAGCCATCTGAGTGGGACCCATCTGAGGATTCTGAGCGGGAGCAGCGTAGTCAAGTCGTGGCGAGGAGACGCAATGTGAGTGTACATACATATATATCTTTTTTTCTGTCTTTATTTATCTTGCTTCTTTTCTGTTTCTTTTTGTATCTTTTCCAAAATTCTAAACATTCTATATTTTTTTTTCTAGGTTCCACAACGGGATGACAAGGTCTACATTGACAACAAGCACCTTATCCGCCTTGTTGAGGAGCGTGTCCCATTGTGGGACAGCCGTGACCAGCAGTACAAAGACACAGTGGTGACCCGGCAGCTTTAGAATGAGGTGGCTGCAGCGATGATGGATAGCTGGGACAGCGCCTCTGCAGCTTCAAAAAGGGCGTTCGGTAAGTATAAAGATGCTCTGTGATACTGCATTGATTTATGGTCCTGATGGTGCTGGTGTTTTTTTGGCAAGATATATTTTTGCATTTAAAACACCAATGCCTTGTGGAAAATGGTGATTGATTTGTGTCTTCAACTGCTGCATTGATTTATGGTCCTGATGGTGCTGGTGTTTTTTTGGCAAGATATATTCTTGCATGAAAAGCACCAATGCCTTGTGGAAAACTGTGATTGATTTTGGTCTTCAACTGCTACATTGATTTATGGTCCTGATGGTGCTGGTGTTTTTTGGCAAGATATATTCTTACATGAAAAGCACCAATGCCTTGTGGAAAACTGTGATTGATTTGTGTCTTCAACTGCTGCATTGATTTATTGTCTGATGGTGCTGGTGTTTTTTTGGCTAGATATATTCTTGCATGAAAAGCACCAATGCCTTGTGGAAAACTGTGATATATATTGGTCTTTAACTGCTGCATTGATTTATGGTCCTGATGGTGCTGGTGTTTTTTTGGCAAGATATATTCTTGCATGAAAAGCACCAGTGCCTTGTGGAAAACTGTGATTGATTTTGATCTTCAACTGCTGCCTTGATTTATGGTCCTGATGGTGCTGGTGTTTTTTTGGCAAGATATATTCTTGCATGAAAAGCACCAATGCCTTGTGGAAAACTGTGATTGATTTGTGTCTTCAACTGCTGCATTGATTTATGGTCCCGATGGTGCTGGTGTTTTTTTGGCAAGATATATTCTTGCATTTAAAACACCAATGCCTTGTGGAAAACTGTGATTGATTTGTGTCTTCAACTGCTGCATTGACTTATGGTCCTGATGGTGCTGGTGTTCTTTTAGCAAGATATACACTCACTGGCCACTTTATTAGGTACACCATGCTAGTAAGGGGTTGGACCCCCTTTTGCCTTCAGAACTGCCTCAATTCTTCGTGGCAGAGATTCAACAAGGTGCTGGAAGCATTCCTCAGAGATTTTGGACCATATTGACATGATGGCATCACACAGTTGGCGCAGATTTGTCAGCTGCACATCCCTGATGCGAATCTCCCGTTCCACCACATCCCAAAGATGCTCTATTGGATTGAGATCTGGTGACTGAGGAGGCCATTTGAGTACAGTAAACTCATTGTCATGTTCAAGAAACCAATCTGAGATGATTCGAGCTTTATGACATGGCGCATTATCCTGCTGAAAGTAGCCATCAGATGTTGGGTACATTGTGGTCATAAAGGGATGGACATGGTCAGCAACAATACTCAGGTAGGCTGTGGCGTTGCAACGATGCTCAATTGGTACCAAGGGGCCCAAAGAGTGCCCAGAAAAAATTCCCCACACCATGACACCACCACCACCAGCCTGAACCGTTGATACAAGGCAGGATGGATCCATGCTTTCATGTTGTTTACGCCAAATTCTGACCCTACCATCCGAATGTCGCAGCAGAAATCGAGACTCATCAGACCAGGCAACGTTTTTCCAATCTTCTACTGTCCAATTTCGATGAGCTTGTGCAAATTGTAGCCTCAGTTTCCTGTTCTTAGCTGAGAGGAGTGGTACCCAGTGTGGTCTTCTGCTGCTGTAGCCCATCTGCCTCAAAGTTCGACGCACTGTGCGTTCAGAGATGCTCTTCTGCCTACCTTGGTTGTAACGGGTGGCAATTTGAGTCACTGTTGCCTTTCTATCAGCTCGAACCAGTCTGCCCATTCTCCTCTGACCTCTGGCATCAACATGGCATTTCCGGCCACAGAACTGCCGCTCACTGGATTTTTTTTCTTTTTCGGACCATTCTCTGTAAACCCTAGAGATGGTTGTGCGTGAAAATCCCAGTAGATCAGCAGTTTCTGAAATTCTCAGACCAGCCCTTCTGGCACCAACAATCATGCCACGTTCAAAGGCACTCAAATCACCTTTCTTCCCCATACTGATGCTCGGTTTGAACTGCAGGAGATTGTCTTGACCATGTCTACATGCCTAAATGCACTGAGTTGCCGCCATGTGATTGGCTGATTAGAAATTAAGTCTTAACACACAGTTGGACAGGTGTACCTAATAAAGTGGCCAGTGAGTGTATATAAACTGTGACTGCTTTTCCAACTGCTGTCTTGATCCTGTTTTCACTCTTGCTCCTGATGATACTGTTGTTTTCGCTGATACATTTATTCTAGCAGGAAACATAACAGTGTCCTAAGTATCAACAATGACTGCATTGTGTCAAGAATTTTATTTGTGCTGCAACATTGACTGTTTGCAAAGTTCTATCCGGTGTGTGTGCTGATAATTAAGTTGCCTTAAGTGCATTTTCTAATTTTTTTTTCTTTTTTTCCCAACAGTGAACAAAATCCGCACATGCTGGCGCTCGATGAAGGACCGCTTCAACTGATGTTCGTGCGGAGGGAAAGGTTCGGAGCGGTTCTGCGGCAAGGCGCAGAAGAAAGTACCGCTATCATCGCGAGTTGGCTTTCCTGAGACCGGTCCTTGCCAACAGAGCGTAAGTGGTTTTTTTTTGGTTTGTTATTACTATGTGCTTTTCGATTCCACAGGTGATGCTTCTTGCAAATGCATGATACTCATGTTTTCCCTTTCTTTCCACAGCACTTGGAGCAGCACCCTGCAACCTGTCCCGGGAGCGGTTCTTCATCGATCGACCTCGGACCCGGGATGGCCATCCGACAGCCAGAAAGCATCTTGCAGGTCAGCAACACAGACAGCTGGTGACCAGGAAGCTGGTCCATCAGGTGTTCCCCGGTCCCAGGTCTCTGTCACAGGTTATGAGGGCACTACCCGCCAGCGGCAGAGGGCCTTGGACAGGAATGTCATGCCCGAGTTCATGCACTTGAGCGAGGCCTTTAATGCCAGCCTCAAGGCGCTGGCCGCCAGAACGGAAAGCGTTTTTTCCCTGATGGAACGTGGTTTTAACCACATGGAACACCGCTTCCACTCTGTTGACCAGCGCCTTGACGGTCTGGAATCCGACCTCAACAGACCAGCGCACCATTTTTTCAGTAAAATTTAACAGGGCATGGCGGAACACCTTAGTCCTGAGCAACAGCTGAGTGTGTTACAGGCCTGCAACACTGCTTACTTGCAGGCTATGCAGCAGAATCGGTATGTTCAGCAGTCAGTGGTGTCATTTCCAACAGTTCCACCGCTGACTCGCTTTACCACACTACCGACTTCTGCTGCATACCACTGCACGGCCACCTGCATTCCCAGCGAAGCTGGACATCACTACATCACCTCAAGTCTGAGTGCTGCTGGACACTCCTCCGCCACCACCACTATGGCAAAGCGCTGCTCCTGTATGGAGCACCACCAGCTTGGAGCCAAACCACCACAGTACCTGCTTGGGCCACCGACACCACCAGTCAACACCAAAGAAGCACCGCCAGCACTCCGCAGTAACAGAGCACCACCAGCACTCCGCAGCAACAGAGCACCGCCAGCACTCATCAGCAAAGGAGCACCGCCAGCACTCCGCAGCAACAGAGCACCGCCAGCACTCCTCAGCAAAGGAGCACCGCCAGCACTCCGCAGCAAAGGAGCACTACCACCACTCATCAGCAAAGGAGCACCGCCAGCACTCCGCAGCAAAGGAGCACTGACAGCACTCCGCAGCAAAGGAGCACCACCACCACTCCTCATGTCAACATAACCACCATCAATTCTCCTCCTCTGAGTCCCCCAAGAACTTTGGATGAGATCCCAGACAGGCAGCCTCCTGCTCAGAGCACCGACCCAAATTTCTCTCCTAGGAGCACCGCCACTTCTAGCAGCACCGCCACCGCCACCACAGAGCAGCAAAGGGGTGATCCGCATTCCCTATTTTACAGGGCAACGCCACAGTCCACCGTCAACAGGCAGTCAGCAAAAGTAAGGTGGTCACAGGCTGCAAGTCGGTCCGGGCAGGATATTCCTGCGCCAAAGAAGAAGAAAAAAAAAAACTTTGTTTGTCCATCCACCGTCTCCTCCTAATGTGTCTCAAGCTGGCTCAGTGTCCATTCCAGAGCTCCCTTCTCCCAGTACTTTTGTCGCCCCTTCTCCTAGAACCCCTTCCTCTACCTCCAGTCATTCCTCGTCTCTCCACACACCCAAAGACTCCCAATCTTCCCCCAAATGTCATTCCTAATAATTTTTTTTTGGTTCCTTTTTGTTACAAAATAAATGTGCACTTGTGCTTTCAAAAAATTTGGAATGGTTACTGTGTCTATCGCCGACTACACACACTGCGCCGTACACACACTGCGCCGTACACTTAGCGCTTTTGCAACAACATATATTTCCATTACTGTTTCTTGTGTGACACATGTTTCTTGTGTCAGTCTTGGAGATTTGTGTGATGTCAACAAACCAAATCTACATGACTTGCCTTTTCAACAACAGTCTCTACATTCTAGTAATATTGCACATACTCGATCCAGCAGGGTTCCCCAACTCCAGTCCTCAAGGTCCACCAAAAGATCATGTTTTATGGAATCCTCTTTTTTTTGGGCTCTTGTGAAACAGTTATCAATGGAGCTATGGATTTCATTACAACATGATCTGGTGGTGGACCTTGTGGAGTGGAGTTGGGGAACCCTGCTGGATCCAGTCTGTCTGTGCAATATTACTAGAATGTCGACACTGCTGTGAAAAAGACAAGTCATGTAGTTTGGTTTCGTTGACAAAACATTAGAGTTGAGCGAAACGGGTCGAAAAAATTCAAAAGTCGCCGACTTTTGGCAAAGTCGGGTTTCATGAAACGAAACCCGACCCTAGGATGAGGTCGGCCACGAGGTCGGCGACTTACGCGCCAAAGTCGCGTTTCAAAAGTTTGTTTTGCGCTCTTTTTCAGCCAATCAGGATCCACGGACACTGTGGGCAACGTGATGACATAGGCACGGGTCACCACCATCTTTCAGAAGGGCATGCAAGTGATTGGCTTGCTTTGGTGGGCGTCACAGGGGGTATAAAAGGGCGTGCACGCCGACCGCCATCTTACTTCTGCCGATCTTAGTATAGGTAGAGGTTGCTGCTGATTCTGTAGGGAGAGCGTTAGGCAGGGAAGAAGACAAAAAAACTGCTTCTGCTGCTAGCGATTTGGCCTGCACAACACACAAGTCACTGTGTGTGCAGTGCAAGGGGAGGCTATATTGTGGTGTATCAGTGGTGTTGGTTGTTGGGCTGCCTTTTAAGGCTTCCTGACACGCTGGCATTGCTGTTTACCCACTGCTCCGCAAACTGCTTTTTTAAAAGCAATCCAATCTCCCTTATCCTCTCGTCACTTTGGTCACAGGCAGCTGTGCCATCGAGCGTGTCACATAGCGCTCAGATATCAGTGGGCCGCACACAATCCACAAGTGTCCAGTGTCCAAAAGTGTACGCAGAGATTCAAAATCTCCATTATCCTCTCGTCACTTTGGTCACAGGCAGCTGTGCCATCGAGCGTGTCACATAGCGCTCAGATATCAGTGGGCCGCACACAATCCACAAGTGTCCAGTGTCCAAAAGTGTACGCAGAGATTCAAAATCTCCATTATCCTCTCGTCACTTTGGTCACAGGCAGCTGTGCCATCGAGCGTGTCACATAGCGCTCAGACATCAGTGGGCCGCACACAATCCACAAGTGTCCAGTGTCCAAAAGTGTACGCAGAGATTCAAAATCTCCATTATCCTCTCGTCACTTTGGTCACAGGCAGCTGTGCCATCGAACGTGTCACATAGCGCTCAGATATCAGTGGGCCTCACACCATCCACAAGTGTCCAGTGTCCAAAAGTGTACGCAGAGATTCAAAATCTCCATTATCCTCTCGTCACTTTGGTCACAGGCAGCTGTGCCATCGAGCGTGTCACATAGCGCTCAGATATCAGTGGGCCGCACACAATCCACAAGTGTCCAGTGTCCAAAAGTGTACGCAGAGATTCAAAATCTCCATTATCCTCTCGTCACTTTGGTCACAGGCAGCTGTGCCATCGAGCGTGTCACATAGCGCTCAGATATCAGTGGGCCGCACACAATCCACAAGTGTCCAGTGTCCAAAAGTGTACGCAGAGATTCAAAATCTCCATTATCCTCTCGTCACTTTGGTCACAGGCAGCTGTGCCATCGAGCGTGTCACATAGCGCTCAGATATCAGTGGGCCGCACACAATCCACAAGTGTCCAGTGTCCAAAAGTGTACGCAGAGATTCAAAATCTCCATTATCCTCTCGTCACTTTGGTCACAGGCAGCTGTGCCATCGAGCGTGTCACATAGCGCTCAGATATCAGTGGGCCGCACACAATCCACAAGTGTCCACTGTCCAAAAGTGTACGCAGAGATTCAAAATCTCCATTATCCTCTCGTCACTTTGGTCACAGGCAGCTGTGCCATCGAGCGTGTCACATAGCGCTCAGATATCAGTGGGCCGCACACAATCCACAAGTGTCCAGTGTACAAAAGTGTACGCAGAGATTCAAAATCTCCATTATCCTCTCGTCACTTTGGTCACAGGCAGCTGTGCCATCGAGCGTGTCACATAGCGCTCAGATATCAGTGGGCCGCACACAATCCACAAGTGTCCACTGTCCAAAAGTGTACGCAGAGATTCAAAATCTCCATTATCCTCTCGTCACTTTGGTCACAGGCAGCTGTGCCATCGAGCGTGTCACATAGCGCTCAGATATCAGTGGGCCGCACACAATCCACAAGTGTCCACTGTCCAAAAGTGTACGCAGAGATTCAAAATCTCCATTATCCTCTCGTCACTTTGGTCACAGGCAGCTGTGCCATCGAGCGTGTCACATAGCGCTCAGATATCAGTGGGCCTCACACCATCCACAAGTGTCCAGTGTCCAAAAGTGTACGCAGAGATTCAAAATCTCCATTATCCTCTCGTCACTTTGGTCACAGGCAGCTGTGCCATCGAGCGTGTCACATAGCGGTCAGATATCAGTGGGCCGCACACAATCCACAAGTGTCCACTGTCCAAAAGTGTACGCAGAGATTCAAAATCTCCATTATCCTCTCGTCACTTTGGTCACAGGCAGCTGTGCCATCGAGCGTGTCACATAGCACTCAGATATCAGTGGGCCGCACACAATCCACAAGTGTCCACTGTCCAAAAGTGTACGCAGAGATTCAAAATCTCCATTATCCTCTCGTCACTTTGGTCACAGGCAGCTGTGCCATCGAGCGTGTCACATAGCGCTCAGATATCAGTGGGCCGCACACAATCCACAAGTGTCCAGTGTCCAAAAGTGTACGCAGAGATTCAAAATCTCCATTATCCTCTCGTCACTTTGGTCACAGGCAGCTGTGCCATCGAGCGTGTCACATAGCGCTCAGATATCAGTGGGCTGCACACAATCCACAAGTGTCCACTGTCCAAAAGTGTACGCAGAGATTCAAAATCTCCATTATCCTCTCGTCACTTTGGTCACAGGCAGCTGTGCCATCGAGCGTGTCACATAGCGCTCAGATATCAGTGGGCCGCACACAATCCACAAGTGTCCAGTGTCCAAAAGTGTACGCAGAGATTCAAAATCTCCATTATCCTCTCGTCACTTTGGTCACAGGCAGCTGTGCCATCGAGCGTGTCACATAGCGCTCAGATATCAGTGGGCCGCACACAATCCACAAGTGTCCACTGTCCACAAGTGTACGCAGAGATTCAAAATCTCCATTATCCTCTCGTCACTTTGGTCACAGGCAGCTGTGCCATCGAGCGTGTCACATAGCGCTCAGATATCAGTGGGCCGCACACAATCCACAAGTGTCCAGTGTCCAAAAGTGTACGCAGAGATTCAAAATCTCCATTATCCTCTCGTCACTTTGGTCACAGGCAGCTGTGCCATTGAGCGTGTCACATAGCGCTCAGATATCAGTGGGCCGCACACAATCCACAAGTGTCCACTGTCCAAAAGTGTACACAGAGATTCAAAATCTCCATTATCCTCTCGTCACTTTGGTCACAGGCAGCTGTGCCATCGAGCATGTCACATAGCGCTCAGATATCAGTGGGCCGCACACAATCCACAAGTGTCCACTGTCCAAAAGTGTACGCAGAGATTCAAAATCTCCATTATCCTCTCGTCACTTTGGTCACAGGCAGCTGTGCCATCGAGCGTGTCACATAGCGCTCAGATATCAGTGGGCCTCACACCATCCACAAGTGTCCAGTGTCCAAAAGTGTACGCAGAGATTCAAAATCTCCATTATCCTCTCGTCACTTTGGTCACAGGCAGCTGTGCCATCGAGCGTGTCACATAGCGCTCAGATATCAGTGGGCCGCACACAATCCACAAGTGTCCAGTGTCCAAAAGTGTACGCAGAGATTCAAAATGTCCATTATCCTCTCGTCACTTTGGTCACAGGCAGCTGTGCCATCGAGCGTGTCACATAGCGCTCAGATATCAGTGGGCCGCACACAATCCACAAGTGTCCAGTGTCCAAACGTGTACGCAGAGATTCAAAATCTCCATTATCCTCTCGTCACTTTGGTCACAGGCAGCTGTGCCATCGAGCGTGTCACATAGCGCTCAGATATCAGTGGGCCGCACACAATCCACAAGTGTCCAGTGTCCAAAAGTGTACGCAGAGATTCAAAATCTCCATTATCCTCTCGTCACTTTGGTCACAGGCAGCTGTGCCATCGAGCGTGTCACATAGCGCTCAGATATCAGTGGGCCGCACACAATCCACAAGTGTCCAGTGTCCAAAAGTGTACGCAGAGATTCAAAATCTCCTTTATCCTCTCGTCACTTTGGTCACAGGCAGCTGTGCCATCGAGCGTGTCACATAGCGCTCAGATATCAGTGGGCCGCACACAATCCACAAGTGTCCACTGTCCACAAGTGTGTGCAGAAAATCTAAAACTCCCCTGTCCTATAGACACCTTGTACCTTGTTTTACATTACTATATAGTTTGTTGGATTTTGTCTACATTTCTACCAAAAATGAGGAAGGCTGGTGGAAGAGGCCGTGGAATTGGGCGGGGGTTGGCAGCTGGTAATGATGGTGTTGGTGGTGGATCTGATGGTAGTGGCAAGAGCAAAATAGGACCGAATGCAGGAGGTGCTGACCCTGCGTCATCGTCTGGCTACATAAGGCCTCGAACGCTTAGTTTTCTAGGAGTTGGCAAACCGCTTTTAAAGGCAGAGCATCAGGAAAAAGTTTTGTCTTACATTGCTGACTCAGCCTCCAGCTCTATCGCCTCCTCTTCTTCAGTTGTAAAAAGTAAAAGCACTGAGTCGTCATTGGAGGCTCATGTTCATGAACCACACCTTTCCTTGTGTCCTTCACCCCAACCAAGATTGAAGGATGACGCAGGCCATACTACTGATTACTCCATGGAGCTGTTTTCACATACCATGCCTGGATTATCAAGTCAAATGGTGAATTACCCAGGCCAAGATGAATCTGACATGGAGTGCACTGATGCACAGCCGCTGATGGATGATTCTGCTGGTACATTCACTCAGAGCACTACATTGTCCTCGCAGTGTACAGAGCCAGATTTTGACCCTGATGAGACTCAGGTGCCCCTTCCCGCACACTATACCACCATACACGGTGACACAGAGAAAGGTGCACATGACATAGAAGAGGAGGTGATGGATGACCCAGTTGTTGACCCAGATTGGCATCCATTGGGGGAAGAGGGTGCTGCTTCCAATAGCTCAGATGAGGAGCATCCACAGCAGACATCGACATCGCAACAGCTGTTATCTGGCAGGCCCGGAGCACTCCAAAGACAGGTTCCAAACATCAAAAGAGTTGCTGGACAGCTTGTCCAGAGGGTCAAAAGATCACAGCGTGCTAGGCCGCAAAATGTTTGCCAGAGTAGGAAGAGTGCAGTGTGGCAGTTTTTTGAACAAAATCCTCATGATCAGGCCAAGGTTATCTGTAAGAAGTGCGCAAAGAGCTTTAGCCGAGGGAAAAATCTGAAAAATTTGAATACCAGTTGCATGCTTAGACATTTAACCAGCATGCACTTGCAAGCGTGGACACAACACCAAACCTCAAGTGCCACATGTGCAACTGATCACAACGAAGGTAGTCAGCAACGCTACATTGTTTCCCCCACTGTAAGCCCACCGGTTAGCACAGCAGCAAATGTTGAGGTGTCGTTGCAAGGCCACAGCAGTCAGGGAATCCCACTGTTATATCAATGAAAGACTGATTCTAGGCCATCAGAAAGAACACCAACTCCATCACCATCATCAACCCTCTCTCAGTCCGCCCTGTCCACCGCTACTTCCACCATATGCAGCTCTCAAGTCCAGCTCACCCTCCCAGACACTATGAGTAGGTCAAGAAAGTACTCAGTCTCTCATCCGCGTACACTGGGTTTGAACGCCCACATTGCCAAACTAATCTCGTTTGAGATGATGCCCTTTCGGTTGGTGGAAAGCACAGCTTTCCGCGAACTCATGGCCTATGCAGTACCACACTATGACCTACCCAGTCGCCACTTCTTCTCTCGCAAAGCCATCCCAGCCCTCCACCATCATGTGAAAGACCGCATTGTCCATGCACTCAAGCAGTCAGTGAGCGGAAAGGTGCACCTCACAACTGATGCATGGTCCAGTCGGCATGGCCAGGGCCGTTACGTGTCCATCACTGCGCACTGGGTTAATGTGGTGGATGCAGGGTCCACAGGGGACAGCGGTGGTGGGACAGTGCTGCCTAGCCCACGGTATAGGAAACAGTTGGCTGTAGGCGTTCGACCCTCCTCCTCCTCCTCCTCCAGAAGCGACAGCTCGTCCACAGAGCGCAGTCGTACGAGCACTCCATCTGCAGCTGCCACTGTTGCACACGATGTGTCCCCCTATCGAGCAGCTAGTGGAAAGCGTCAGCAGGCTGTGTTGCAGATGATGTGTTTGGGCGACAGACACACCGCCGAGGTGCTGGCCGAGTACTTGAAGCGACAAACTGAGTCATGGCTGGGCAGTGTACATCTTGAGGCAGGCAAGGTAGTTAGTGATAACGGCCGTAATTTTGTGGCAGCCATAGCCCTTTCAAAACTCAGCCACATACCTTGCTTGGCTCACACCTTGAACCTGGTGGTGCAGTGCTTCCTCAAAAATTATCCGGAGTTAACAGCCCTGCTCCAGAAGGTGCGAAGACTGTGCGCGCACATCCGCCGGTCGCCTGTACACTCCGTTCGTATGCAGAAGCTGCAGCGATTGCTCCACCTTCCCAACCACCGCCTCATTATCGACATTGCAACAAGGTGGAACTCCACCCTGCACATGGTGGAGCGGCTGTGCGAGCAGAGGCAGGCCATAATGCATTTGTGGGAGGATACACGGCCAGGCACTTTGAGAGCAGACATGGAGTTGACAGGCGTGCAGTGGTCGAAGCTGAAAGACCTTTGTAAAGTCCTTCAGTGTTTTGAGGAATGCACACGGCTGGTAAGCGCAGACGACGCCATCCTAAGCATGAGCATCCCACTTATGCGTCTGCTCATGCAAACTTTGACGCACCTTAAGGAGCAGGCGTCTGCAGCCAATGTTGATGAGGAGGAAGAGGAGGAGGGAATCCTTGATGACATTCAGCCATTGTCTGCTCAGGGACCTCTCCTGGACGAGGTGGAGGAAGAAGAGGAGGAGGAGGAGGATGATGGGGATGATTACTTAGGGGAGGAGGATGCATCTCGTGGGGCAAGTGAAAATGTTGGCGTGGCAAGGTCTGGTACAGGGTTTGTGCGTGACTGGAGGGATGTGGATTTGCCAGAAAGTGCTCCTCCACCCAGCACTCGCAGTGCATCATTGACACCGGGAACATTGGCCCACATGTCAGATTATGCCTTGCGGATCCTAAAAAGGGACCCCCGCATTGCCAAAATGATGAACGATGACGACTACTGGTTGGCCAGCATCCTGGATCCACGCTATAAAGGCAAATTACAAAACATCATGCCACAGGAGAACCTTGACCTAATATTGGCTAATAAACAAGCAACTCTGGTAAATCGGTTGCTTGAGGCATTCCCAGCACACAGCAGCGGTGATGGTTCTCACACGAGCCGTACGGGCCGGGGGCAGCTTGGCAGAGGTGTTCGTGGTGCACACAGCAGAAGTGGCGTTGGAGACAGGGGTTTCATGACAATGTTGTGGACTGATTTTTCAAATACCGCTCACACAACTGGTAATACTGCATCGATGGAAAGTGACAGGAGACAGCAGTTGTCAACTATGGTTACAAACTACTTTTCCTCCCATATCGATGTTCTCCCACACAGGTCATTCCCCTTTGACTATTGGGCTGCTAAACTGGACACCTGGCCTGAATTGGCCCAATATGCCTTACAGGAGCTCGCTTGCCCAGCTGCAAGTGTGCTATCGGAAAGAGTCTTCAGTGCAGCTGGATCAATCCTGACAGAAAAAAGGACCCGTCTGTCAACCCAAAATGTGGATGATCTAACCTTCATTAAAATGAACCACGCATGGGTTTCCAAGGATTTTGTCCCACCTTCCCCTGATGACACATAGGGTGACAGAAAAATGGCTTGCTTTGGTCCACCTCTTCCTGGTACTTCACCTATTTCGCCTTTTGCATCAGCTGAATGTCCAACATCAACATATGCCACTTTCTAAAACTCCCTAACTGTGCTGCCTCCCCCCCCATGGCCGGGGTCACCACCTAGCGCACGACACCATGCGAGTGCCGTTGCCCTGGACAGGTGGGTAGGCCGACTCTTGGGCGCGGGCACTGGCACAGGGTCCCTCATAGTGCAATCAAGTGTCTCTGACGGTGGTGGTGCACACCCGCCGTCAGACACACCGCTGTACTATGAGGGGCCCAGTGCCAGTACCAACGCCCACGAGTGGGCCCCCCTTGCTTGGCCAGGGCCCCAGCATTTGCAATCTTTACCTCTCCCTGCTCCTCCGCTGTGTAATCTGGGCCGTCAAATCCATACTGTGCCTGACACTGTCTGAGCCTGCCTCCTGAGACATATATTTTGAATGTGTACGCTATCCATACATGTTATCCAGGGATACGGTACCCTTTCTAACCTTTGTGCAATGACGTGCAATCCATACTGGGCCTAACACTGTCTGAGCCTGCCTCATGCTGTATAGACATATATTTTGAATGTGTACGCTATCCATACATGTTATCCGGGGATACGGTACCCTTTCTAACCTTTGTGCAATGACGTGCAATCCATACTGGGCCTAACACCGTCTGAGCCTGCCTCATGCTGTATAGACATATATTTTGAATGTGTACGCTATCCATACATGTTATCCGGGGATACGGTACCCTTTCTAACCTTTGTGCAATGACGTGCAATCCATACTAGGCCTAACACCGTCTGAGCCTGCCTCATGCTGTATAGACATATATTTTGAATGTGTACGCTATCCATACATGTTATCCAGGGATACGGTACCCTTTCTAACCTTTGTGCAATGACGTGCAATCCATACTGGGCCTAACACCGTCTGAGCCTGCCTCATGCTGTATAGACATATATTTTGAATGTGTACGCTATCCATACATGTTATCCGGGGATACGGTACCCCTTCTAACCTTTGTGCAATGACGTGCAATCCATACTGGGCCTAACACCGTCTGAGCCTGCCTCATGCTGTATAGACATATATTTTGAATGTGTACGCTATCCATACATGTTATCCGGGGATACGGTACCCTTTCTAACCTTTGTGCAATGACGTGCAATCCATACTGGGCCTAACACCGTCTGAGCCTGCCTCATGCTGTATAGACATATATTTTGAATGTGTACGCTATCCATACATGTTATCCGGGGATACGGTACCCCTTCTAACCTTTGTGCAATGACGTGCAATCCATACTGGGCCTAACACCGTCTGAGCCTGCCTCATGCTGTATAGACATATATTTTGAATGTGTACGCTATCCATACATGTTATCCGGGGATACGGTACCCCTTCTAACCTTTGTGCAATGACGTGCAATCCATACTGGGCCTAACACCGTCTGAGCCTGCCTCATGCTGTATAGACATATATTTTGAATGTGTACGCTATCCATACATGTTATCCGGGGATACGGTACCCTTTCTAACCTTTGTGCAATGACGTGCAATCCATACTGGGCCTAACACCGTCTGAGCCTGCCTCATGCTGTATAGACATATATTTTGAATGTGTACGCTATCCATACATGTTATCCGGGGATACGGTACCCTTTCTAACCTTTGTGCAATGACGTGCAATCCATACTGGGCCTAACACCGTCTGAGCCTGCCTCATGCTGTATAGACATATATTTTGAATGTGTACGCTATCCATACATGTTATCCGGGGATACGGTACCCCTTCTAACCTTTGTGCAATGACGTGCAATCCATACTGGGCCTAACACCGTCTGAGCCTGCCTCATGCTGTATAGACATATATTTTGAATGTGTACGCTATCCATACATGTTATCCGGGGATACGGTACCCTTTCTAACCTTTGTGCAATGACGTGAAATCCATACTGGGCCTAACACCGTCTGAGCCTGCCTCATGCTGTATAGACATATATTTTGAATGTGTACGCTATCCATACATGTTATCCGGGGATACGGTACCCTTTCTAACCTTTGTGCAATGACGTGCAATCCATACTGGGCCTAACACGGTCTGAGCCTGCCTCATGCTGTATAGACATATATTTTGAATGTGTACGCTATCCATACATGTTATCCGGGGATACGGTACCCTTTCTAACCTTTGTGCAATGGCGTGCAATCCATACTGGGCCTAACACCGTCTGAGCCTGCCTCATGCTGTATAGACATATATTTTGAATGTGTACGCTATCCATACATGTTATCCGGGGATACGGTACCCTTTCTAACCTTTGTGCAATGACGTGCAATCCATACTGGGCCTAACACCGTCTGAGCCTGCCTCATGCTGTATAGACATATATTTTGAATGTGTACGCTATCCATACATGTTATCCAGGGATACGGTACCCTTTCTAACCTTTGTGCAATGACGTGCAATCCATACTGGGCCTAACACCGTCTGAGCCTGCCTCATGCTGTATAGATGTATATTTTGAATGTGTACGCTATCCATACATGTTATCCGGGGATACGGTACCCCTTCTAACCTTTGTGCAATGACGTGCAATCCATACTGGGCCTAACACCGTCTGAGCCTGCCTCATGCTGTATAGACATATATTTTGAATGTGTACGCTATCCATACATGTTATCCGGGGATACGGTACCCTTTCTAACCTTTGTGCAATCACGTGCAATCCATACTGGGCGTGAGAACGGCTGGCGAGCTGTTAAGCAAGCTACAGCACCTGTCCAGACAAGTACAGGGATTCCCTAGCGAGGAGACTTATTTGATTGTTTTCTATGTTGGGACAGCAATTTTTGGGGAGCACTATATTCTGGAGAATGATAGATGGGGCCCACCATACACTGGAACATTCCAAAGGTGGACATCAGACACTGGAGCAGCATTTACAGGGCCCATTATACACTAGAGCATTAGAAATGGGGCCCATTATGTTTGGAGCATTATTTGGGCCCATAAGACAGTGGAGCTTCATCCATGGGGACCAACATATACTGTAGCATTATGTGGAGCTCATCATATACTGTTTCAAACATTATATGGGACCAATGATTTTGTATGGAGAAATAGATGGGCCTCGTCATGAGATGTAAAAAGTGAGGTATTTTTCATTGTACTATACCGCTATTTCTCTGCCGTATCGGAGCATGATGAGTTGTGGTATGTGTTAAAGGGGCGCTCTTTCGCCCAGGGCACATGAAAACCTGCAGCCAGCCCTCCCCCCCCACAAATTTAGCCAAATAACCCCCATTTTTCAGTGCGTAACTTGTATTATGAAGTTAATTAAGGTTGACAAGCTTAAGTAAGAAGAATTGATGCTTTTGGCATTCAAATGGGCACTGAAAACCATGGCTATAGAGGATGGTGTTGAGTGCAAGGCATATCTATTGTTCTCATTTAACTATTAGACAAAAAGGCAAGGAACTATAGATATACCTTGTAAATAACCACATAATCTATATAGTCACCTACTCTGGAGTAATAGTGAAATCAAGATGCACAAAACACAGCATCATAAATTCACTGATACACCTGGTTACTTGCTAATGGTATTGGGAGTGTAAAAACAGAGAATGCACTCAGTACAGGTATCACAACAGTTTTTTTATTAACATACAAAGAACATGCAATAACTTTTTTAAAACCATTTGCTCTTGCCATTCCACCCGTCCTACATCTGAGTTGAAGTATGCCGCAAATTGGTCCCTCATTTGGCCAACTTCAACGGATGACCTGAGAGGGTGCTGTGTAAATTCAGGCAATGGATTAGGATCAACATCATCAAGATCAAAGTTCAGGTGCTCTCAAGAAAGTACAAAGTTATGTAGAACAACACAGGCCTTGACCACCTCATCCACGGTTTCCAGTTTCAGATTAATAGCTGTGCCAAGAATGCACCATCTACATACAAGGATACCAAATGCACACTCTACTGTTCTCCTGGCCCTGGTGAGCCTGTAATTGAAAATTCTTTTGTTGTGGTCCAAGTCCCGGCTGGAGTAGGGTTTCAGCAGGTTTTGGCACATCTGGAACGCTTCATCACCAACCATTACAAATGGCTGTGGCGGACCTTCGGTGTTGGGAAGAGGCCGTGGCATGGGGAAATTGAAGTTGTTGCCATACAACCTCCTGCCCATGTCCAAGGTCTTAAAAGCCTGGGAGTCATTCCCACGGCCAAATGCCCCAATGTCCACTGCAGTAAACATACAGTCTCACATCCGCAATGGCCATCAGTACAGTAGAAAAGTACTTTTTGTAGTTAAAGAACTCAGAGCCTGTTCTTTTGGGCTTGATAATCCGGATGTGTTTCCCATCCACCGCTCCCAAACAGTTAGGGAAATTGCAGACAGTCCAGAATCTTTTGGCGATTTCCAACCACTTTTCTGCAGTTGGCATGGGCATGAATTCGGGACAAAGAACGTTCCAGAGAGCTCGGCAGGTGTCCACTACAATTCCAGACAATGTGGAGATTCCAATCCAGTACTGGAAGTGCAGTGACGAGAGGGTCTCTCCAGTAGCCAGGAATCTGTGACACAGAAAACAATAATTAATATTTGTGTAAACAAAATTTTTTTAACACGTTAAATTAAAAAAAAAAAAAATCTGCAGCCTTTGGTTCAATACATGCCATCCAAAAATTAACGCAGCTTGTAGCTACCGACATGGCAGAACTGTAATTATGCCAGATTTGGAAGAGTACATGTCACAAGCAAGAAAAATCAACAGGCATTGGTTTAGCCAAGCTACGTACCTTAATGTGACCAGGAGCCGTTCCTCAGGAGTAATCGCACGCCAGAGCTGCGTGTCCTGTCTCCGGATGACTTCTTTGACCAGACCAAGCAAATAGTTAAAGGTTTCTTGGGTCATCCGGGTATAATCCGTAAATTTCTCCGGGTTTGCCTGTAGCTCACTGTAGAGGGTGTGGTACACTCCACGGCTCTCCCGGAGTTCAATAATGGGATGTATCCACATACGCCGCTGCTGCCGTCTTTGCTGCCTCTCTCTCTCCCTCTGTTCATGGCAAGCAACGGCATAAGCCTGAGCCGTCCTCATATCCAGATCCAAGTCAAAGTAAAAGCTCTTCCAGCGCAGATCCATGTTTCTCAAGTGAAATGCAAGCAAATGTGAAGAATTCAGGTGTAAACAGGGTCTATATAAAGAATTTCCATAGACACGCCCACTGGTGTCCCATTGGTGGAGTGTGTTGCAAGAATTTTTCAAGGATTTTTTCTCCTGTTTATTGCGCATAAAAAATGCAATCGCATGAAAAACGCTTACAAACGCATAAAAACGCTGCGATTTTTTGTTGTAATGCGCACAATAATGATACAAAATAATGCAGCATTTACCAGCGTTTGCATGCGCTTTTGACATGCATTTCATGTACGCTCCAAACGCAGCGCAAAAAAACGCCAGTGTGAAAGTAGTCTAAGACACAGGAGGGGGCAGAATGTGACAGTGAGACACAGGAGCGGGCAGAATGCGAGACATGGGGGCAGAATGCAAGACATGGGGGCAGAATGCAAGACATGGGGGCAGAATTGACATGGGGAAGAATGGTCATGGGGCAGAAAGTGAGACACGGGGCAGAATGGACATGGGGCAGAATGTGAGAAATGGGAGCAGAATGCAGAATGTGGGGGCAGAATACAAGATATGGGGCAGAATGCAATACATGGAGGCAGAATGCAAGACATGGGGCAGATTGCAAAAACATGGGGCAGAATGCAGAGATGGGGCAGAATGCAGACATGGGGCAGAATGCAAGACATGGGGCAAAATGCAAGACATGGAGACAGAATGCAGACATGGAGGCAGAATGCAAGACATGGAGGCAGAATGCAAGACATGGAGGCAGAATGCGAGACATGGGGGCTGAATGCAAGACATGGAGGCAGAATGTGACAGTAAGACACAGGAGGGGGCAGAATGTGACAGTGAGACACAGGAGGGGCAGAATGCGAGACATGGGGCAGAATGCAAGACATGGGGCAGAATGGACATGGGGGCACAATGTGAGACACAGGGCAGAATGTGAGACATAGGGGCAGATTGCAGGATGTGGGGGCAGAATGGAAGACATGGGGGCAGAATGCAGACATGGGGCAGAATGTGACAGTAAGACACAGGAGGGGGCAGAATGTGACATTGAGATACAAGAGGGGGCAGAATGTGAGACATGGGGGCAGAATGTGACAGTGAGACACAGGAGGGGGCAGAATGCGAGACACGGGGTCAGAATGGACATGGGGGCATAATGTGACAGTAAGACACAGGAGAGGGCAGAATGTGACAGTGAGACACAGGAGGGGGCAGAATGTGACAGTGAGACACAGGGGATAGAATGTGACAGTGACACACAGGAGGGGGCAGAATGTGAGGCACTGGGCAGAATGTGACAGTAAGACACAGGAGGGGGCAGAATGTGACAGTGAGACAGGAGGGGGCAGAATGTGACAGTGAGACACAGGGGACAGAATGTGAGACACAGGGGGCAGGATGGGAGACACATGGTGCAGGATCATGGGGCAGGATGGATATGATGTAGACAGATGGGGCAAGATCTGGAGATCATATGGGGTAGAATGGATACTCATGAGGGCAGGATGAGAGAAAATATGGCTGGAGCCAGGAATAAGACACATGGGGGCCAGGATGGGGGATATTATTACCATAGGGGTTAATTAAGAGATATTACTGCCTGTACACTGGCACTATACACAGAGGTCCTGTGCATAATGTCGCCGGTGATCACAGTATTACCTGTACACTGACACTATATACAGAGTTCATGTGTATAATGTCACTGGTGATCACTGTATTACCTGTACACAGGAACTACATACTAAGTACAGATTTCCTGTGTATAATGGCACTTATGGTGATAGTATTATGTTTTTTTTATTAATGATCAGTATTGTAGTATCCAGTCACCATGTGCTGGTAATATGTGGTCTGGGCATGGTGCGGTGGTATTTGTCCCTTGTATGTGCTATTATTCTGTCACTGGTGGTAATATGTGGTCTGGTCATGGTGTGGCTGTATTTGTTCCTTGTATTTGGTATTATTGGTCACCATATGGTGGTAATATGGTGTCTGGGCATGGTGTGGTGATATTTGTCCCTTTGGATGTGATATTATTGGTCATTTTAAAAATTGAAAAATAAATTAAAAAATATGCCTAAATTGTATTGGATATTGTAGCAAATGGTTAAAAGGTTAGAGTAGAGTAGGGCCCAGCCAAAAGAGTCTACCTTGTCGTGCTGGCAGAGTCTCAAGGGGGCCCCGAAAATTTTGCCAGTAAGGGGCCCCGAAATTCCTAGTGACAGCCCTGGCTAGTACACCCAAGGGAATAAGTGAATGAAGATAGTGAAAGACAGTTAGTTGAGATTTCATCTACAAAAGAGTAACTAACATTAAAAATTATATCTCAAAGTGATCAAGAAAAACTTAGAAAAAAATAGATCATGATGTTGTCAATTTTGATTTCAGATTCCAATCAGTTATTACAGTGATTCCACAGTCGACTTAGTGTCTCGTTACACATAGCGACGCACCAGCGATCCCGACAACGATATGACCTGGTCAGGATCGCTGGTGTGTCGTTACATGATCGCTGGTGAGCTGTCAAACAGGCAGACTCACCAGAGATCAGGACCAGCAGGGGATGCGGGTAACTAAGCTTGCGCGTCGCTTAGTTACCCGCTGTGTACCCTGGTTACCAGCATGCTCGCGTGCTGGGAGCTGGTATCCAAGGTAAACAGCGGGTAACTAAGCTCGCGTGGCGCTTAGTTGCCTGCTGTTTACCTTGGATACCAGCTCCCAGCGCGAGCATGCTGGTATCCAGGGTACACAACGGGTAACTAAGCGGCGCGAGCTTAGTTACCCGCTGTTTACCTTGGATACCAGCTCCCAGCGCTGTAAGCAGACGCTGATCGATGGTCTCCTGCTGCCACACGCAGCGAGACCAACGATCAAAAAAAGGCACAGGACACTTCTGCACGATCAGCGATTCCCAGTGGGGGGGCGGTCACTGATAGGTGTCACACACAGCGAGATCGCTGCTGAGGTCGCTGTTGTGTCAAAAACTTGACACTCAGCAGCGATCTCGCTAGCGATCTCACTTAGTGTGATGGGGGCTTTAGTCCATGCCTCTCTTTTTAATCCAATTAGCTTCTTGGTCTTGACCCTTTATCAGTATACAGGTCAATGGATTTGATTTTGGGGACTCCAAAGTTTTGTCTGCAGAACAATCAATGACTGGTTGAGCAAGCTGAAAAGAGTAAACAGAGCCTGGGTCAGAACTTAAGAATAACTAAATAAGGGCAAAATTGAAGTTATTCCAGTAATGAAGTCAAACATCAGCCAAATCAGAGTTCAAATAATATAATTCTGTGAAGTGCACAAGAGGCACAAAGACTGGCACACAAATACGTCCAGGCTCACTATTTGGCTGCTGCACCAGTTCCCCCATTTTTACTTGCTGATTGCTCTCTCTGATTGGTCATGTAGATGAACAATTACCGTATTTTTTGCTTTATATGACGCACCTGATTATAAGACGCACCCCCAAATTTGGTGTTTTTATGTTAAATGGAGGTGTGTCTTATAATGCCAGTGCCCATCTTTCAAATCATATATATGTCCCTCATCCTAGTATCTATATAACCCCCATTCTGGCACATTGCCCCTTTGTGCTGGCACATAGCCCCCCATCCCATCCTGGATATGGCTCCCCTGGTCACTATATGCCCCTTGCTGGCACTTACATGGCCCCCCTCTCTCTATATGCCACCCTGCTGGCACGCACATGGCCCCCCATCCCTATATTCCCCCTGATGGCATTCACACAGCCCCCTGTTCCTATATTCCCCCTGCTGGCATGCACACGGGCCCCCCATCCCTATATTCCCCCCTGCTGGCATGCACATGGGCCCCCCATCCCTATATTCCCCCCTACTTGCATGCACATGGTCCCCCGTCCCTATATTCCCCCCTGCTGGCATTCACACAGCCCCCTGTCCCTATATTCCCCCCTACTGGCATGCAAACGGTCCCACGTCCCTATATTCCCCCTGCTGGCAAGCACATGATAAAATAACAAACACTTAACTCACCTTCCAATGATGGCTCCTGCTTCCAGCATCCCCGTGGCTCTTCCTGTGTCTGTGCTGACATCCTCCTCCTGCGAGGGCACGCGGCAGCAGCTGCTCATTCAGGCACTTCATTGTAGCTTCAGGACCTTCAGTCACGTGACCAATAGGACCTGCGGTCACGTGACTGAAGGTCCTGAAGCTACAATGAGGAGGATGTCAGCACAGACACAGGGGGAGCTGGGAGCAGGAGCCATCATCGGAAGGTGAGTATAGTGACAGGGCGGGGGGGAGAGTGAAGGAACATGCAATATGTGCTGCTCCCCTGTCTACCAACTCGGCGCGGCTTCAGCACCGAGGTGATGGACAGCGGGTGCAGTGAATATTACATGAGCCTAATGACCGGGAGCACGTGACCACCTGCTGTCTCTGCAGCCCGCAGCCAGCCCACCCCAGCCCCCTGACACCATGCCAGAGCCGGCCCCCCTACTCTATAGCACAGCAGCTGTCACGGGGCAGTAGTGGGAAAACAGGGGAAGAGGAACCTGGGCCCCTGAAATGCACCTCAGGCTAAGGGGGTGCCCTGACTCTCCTTAACTTGGGGGTACACTTGATGGTAGTGAGGCCCAAGTCCTCGACCTGCTCTGTCTCCAGTTTAGCCCTTAACTAAACCCCCAACCCCCTCCCCAGGAGGTGAGACAGGGAATAAAGTGAACTGCACCAATAACAAGAAAGGAAAAGATCAAATGGACACCACCAGGTTAAAGCAACTAAAAACCAAAACTTAGCTTTATCTGCTGCCAATGCTCCAAGCAGTAGAGTAAGGTACCCGATCAGCATCCAGCAGCAACACCACTGCTCCAGATAAGCTGAACCCCCTCTGCACCAGGTAGGTCCAGTCTTCACCAAGGTTGGCTAGCAAATGACCAGTATTACCAACAGTGAATTGCAGCACCAGGTGGCCTTATAAATGGAAGTGGGAGTAGTCACCACCTGCTGATTAACTAAACATGTAGTAACACCAGCGGCCACCGGGGGGGACCCAGCAAACGACCAACTACAGATGTAGTAACACCAGCGGCCACCGGGGGCAAAAACCCATATTAACCCCCGAGGGCCAGAAAGGAAAAAGGTTTATATAAGAGAGTCCAGACTCTGACACAGATCCAAAAATGGATCTTGACAGCAGCACACAGATTCGGATTATAAGACGCACCCCCCACTTTCCCCCAAAATTTGGGGGAACAAAAGTGTGTCTTATAATCCGAAAAATACGGTACTTTGCTGGGAAGCGGCATTGTAAATGGTTGGATAGGCAAGCATTGCATCTCACCCAGCATCTCTGCTAGCATGGCTGAGAAGTGGCATTCAGTGGAGAACATTGTGGGAGCATGGCAAAGTAAATAAAACAATTTTCAGGATGGCTAATTTTCTTATGCTAAGGACTTAAAGCTACGTATGCATCCAAAAAATAATATCACCGAAAGAACAATAGAAATTGTTTCAAAGGATTACAAATAGATAGAACATTTAGTTTATTCCTATGGGGAGAGTGTAAAATCTTCTAAACCCATGTGGCTTACCAAAAATGTTAAACAAAGAACGAAAAGCAAATAAAAAGACTTTTCAAAATTATAACTCTGAATGTGCAGAATTTGGCTTTTAATTATTTCCTAATAAAGGTTTATTTTGAAAGGGAAAAAAAAAAAAAAATAAACGTTGAAATGCAGCAATTGTACTAAACAACGTAGTAAAAAAGGTAACTTGGATACTGATTTTGAAAAATGATTAACTGGATTCACACAGTGTTAAAAAGTACTACAAAATGGGCCATATTCAGTCTAGACTAATGCTATAAGTATAGTATTACAGGAGTCTGTACTGGAGCCATCACTATTTAACCGATATGTAAGTGATGCAGAAGTTGAACTTCATACTACTTTCTCTGAATGAGACACAAAGATCTGTGCTGTGGATAAAGGTCCTATTCCTTTAGTGTAATGTGAATAAATTAAACATGCGCCCACCGAATTTGGTAATTTCTGAAAAACTGTGTATATTTATGACATAGATATGTATTTTTTTAAAGATTACATACAGGTGCTTCTCACAAAATTAGAATATCATCAAAAAGTTAATTTATTTCAGTTCTTCAATACAAAAAGTGAAACTCATATATTATAGAGTCATTACAAACAGAGTGAACCATTTCAAGTGTTTATTTATGTTAATGTTGATGATTATGGCTTACAGTCAATGAAAACCCAAGCGCCATTATCTCAGTAAATCAGAGTACTTTATAACACCAGCTTGAAAAATGATTTTAAAATCTGAAAAGTTGGCCTATTGAAATGTATATTCAGTAAATGCACTCAATACTTGTTCGGGGCTCCTTTTGCATCAATTACTGCATCAGTGCGGCGTGGCATGGAGGCAATCAGCCTGTGGCACTGCTGAGGTGTTATGGAAGCCCAAGTTGCTTTGTTAGCAGCCTTTAGCTCGTCTGCATCGTTGGGTCTGGTGTCGCTCATCTTCCTCTTGACAATACCCCATAGATTCTCTATTAGGTTAGGATTAGGCGAGTTCGCTGGCCAATCAAGCACAGTGATACTTTTGTTCTTAAACTAGGTATTGGTACTTTTAGCAGTGTGGACAGGTGCCAAGTCCTGCTGGAGAATGAAATTTCCATATCCAAAAAGCTTGTCGGCAGAGGGAAGAATGAAGTGCTCTAAAATTTCCTGGTAGACGGCTGCACTGACTTTGGTCTTGATAAGTGGACCTACATCAGCAGATGACATGGCTCCTCAAACCATCACTGATTGTGGAAACTTCACTCTAGACCTTAAACAGCTTGGATTGTGTGCCTCTCCACTCTTTCTCCAGACTCTAAGACCTTGATTTCCAAATGAAATGCAAAATTTACTTTCATTTAAAAGCAAAATAACACCTTGGACCACTGAGCAACAGTCCAGTTCTTTTTCTCCTTGGCCCAGGTAAGACGCTTTTGGCGTTGTCTATTTTTCATGAGTGGCTTTACACAGGGAATGCAACACTTGTAGCTCCTGTCCTGGATACTTCTGCTTGTGGTGGCTCTTGAAGCAATGATTCCAGCAGCAGTCCACTCCTTGTGAATCTCCCCCAAATTTATGAATGGCCTTTTCTTAATAATCCTTAAGTGGCTTAAGGATAACAAAGTCAATGTTTTGGAGTGGCCATCACAAAGCCCTAATCTCAATTCTATTGAAAATTTATGGGCAAAGCGGAAAAGGCAGGTGTGAGCAATGCAAACTTGGGTCAGTTACACCAGTTTTTTCAGGAGGAATGGGCCAAAATTCCAACCAACTATTGTGAGAAGCTTGTGGAAGGATATCCCAAATGTTTGACCCAAGTCATTCAGTTTAAGGGCAATGGTACCAAATACTAATGAAATGTATGTAAACTTTTGACTTTGCAGTAAGCAATTAAAATGCCTTAAAGTATCCTCTCGCTTTCATTATTCTGGCATTTGGCAAATATTAAGTGAGCAGTGGACTCCCACCTCCTGAGCAGTGCACTCCCACCTCCTGAGCAGTGTATTTACGTTTTTTGAGCAATTGAGGGATGCGTCAGGTCCCAGAGCCCCACTCAACTACAGGGCATTTCAAGGTCCAGTAGATAGGTTAAAAAAATAAAGTGTAGGTGTACTTTTAGCCTCTACATTACTTAATCTAAAATATAACAAATATTCTAAGAAAATATTTTACTTTGGATACACACTTTATAATTATTAAAATAGCATTTTTTGTTGCTTCCACTACATTGATCACATTCAGACAAGTGACACTGCAGTAAAGCACTGGCTGTATTAGACACATCATGCCAATGCTGGAGTTGTAGTTGAATGCAGCAGATACATGTCGAGACATTATATAAGGTATGGTGAGTATTACTCAGTCTGTTATTTTATACTATTGACAATATTGACGAGTTGCAAATACAAATATCTAGGGGCTGAAACATCACTTTAATGCATTTGCGCTTCTTGAATCTATTTGCAAAAACTAATATGAGTCCTAGCCTAGGAAGTGCATTCATTTCCAGAATGTGGATGCCCTTTGACCCTCATAAACGCATCTCCTGCTTGCCACATCAGGTCAGGGAATGAATAGAAAGATGAATGGCAACATCTGGCACAACTACTTTGAGAGCCTCTACAGGAACATACACTACCGATCAAACGTTTAGGGTGACTTAGAAATTTCCTTATTTTTTAAAGAAAAGCACAGTTTTATTCTAATGAAGGTAACATTAAATGATTCAGAAATACACGCTATACATTGTTAATGTGGTAAATGGCTATTCTAGCTGCAATTGTCTGGTTTGCAATGCAATATCTTCATAGATGTATAGAGGCCCATTTCCAACAACCATCACTACAGTGTTCTTATGGTACTTTGTGTTTGCTAACTGTGTAAGAAGGTTAATGGATGGTTAGAATACCCTTGAAAACCCTTGTGCAAATATGTTAGCACAGCTGAAAACAGTTTGGCTGATTAGAGAAGCTATAAACCTGACCTTCCTTTGAGCTAGTTGAGAATCTGGAGCATTACATTTGTTGGTTCCATTAAACTCTCAAAATGGTCAGAAAAAAAGAACTTTCATGTGAAACTCGACAGTCTATTCTTGTTCTTAGAAATGAAGGCTATTCCATGCAAGAACTTGCAAAGAAACTGAAGATTTCCTACAACTGTGCGTACTACTCCCTTCACAGGAGAGCACAAACAGGCTCTAACCAGAGTAGAAAGAGAAGTGGGAGGTCCCGCTGCAGAACTGAGCAACAAGACAAGTACATTAGAGTCTGTAGTTTGAGAAATTGATGCCTCACAGGTCCTCAACTGGCTGCTTCATTAAATAGTACACACAAAATGCCAGTGTCAACGTCTACAGTGAAGAGGCGACTCCAGGATGCTGGCCTACACTGCAGAGTGGCAAAGAAAAAGCCATATCGGAGACTGGCTAATAAAAGGAAAAGATTAATATGGGCAAAAGAACACAGACATTGGACAGAGGAAGAGTGGAAAAAAGTGTCATGGACAGACAAATCCAAGTTTTAGGTGTTTGGATCACACAGAAGAACATTTGTGAGACGCAGAACAGCTGAAAAGATGCTGGAAGAGTGCCTGACGCCAACTGTCAAGCATGGTGGAGGTAATGTGATGGTCTGGGGTTGCTTTGGTGCTGGTAAAATGGGAGACTTGTACAAGGTAAAATGAATTTTGAATAAGGAAGGCTATCACTCCATTTTGCAATGTCATGCCATACCCTGTGGACAGCGCTTGATTGGAGCCAATTTCATCCTACAACAGGACAATGACCCAAAGCACACCTCCAAATTATGCAAGAACTATTTAGGGAAGAAGCAGGCAGCTGGTATTCTATCTGTAATGGAGTGGCTAGCGCAGTCACCAGATCTCAACCCCATTGAGCTGTTGTGGGAGCAGCTTGACCGTATGGTGCGCAAAAAGTGCCCATCAAGTCAAACCAACTTGTGGGAGGGGCGTCTGGAAGCATGAGGTGACATATCTCCAGATTACCTCAGCAAATTAACTGCTAGAATGCCAAAGGTCTGCAATGCTGTAATTGCTGCAAAGGGAGCATTATTTGACGAAAGCAAAGTTTGAAGGAGAAAATTATTATTTCAAATAAAAATCTTTTTTCGAACCTTGTCAATGACTGGACTAGATTTTAAATTCATTTGGCAACTCATTTGATTAATAAATGTATGAGTTTTCATGGAAAACACAAAATTGTCTGGGTGACCTCAAACTTTTGAACGGTAGTGTACCAGAAGAAGACCTAACCCCAGAACAGCAACAACTAACCAATAAACAGACTGAGTGCCCACAGTCTAGAGGTGGTAACAGGGTGGCACTGCTTCACTGCAACAAATACTCAGCAGTGAGGGCTTCCCACTTCCAGAGACTTTCCATTCACAACCCGCACTTCCCATCCATGGAGGAGGAGAGGAAACTCTGCATCCTACTGGGGGAAGAGGAATCAACAGTGGAGATCGCAGCCCAATACGTCATCATATGTCATAAGCTGAGAGGAACTTAAAACCCCCAAATGGACTATTATTTCCCAATTTGTGCCCCGAACACCCCATTCCCATAATTTCCAATCCCCACCCCTGTCATATCTATTTTCCTTGCTTTGGCAACATTAAATGTATTTTGGTCCTGCCAATAAAGGCTATTTGAGTTTGAGTTTGCTTATCTATCGCTGATCATTTCTATAGAAGTCCCAGAAACAGTCAGGCATCCTTTCACAGCTTACTCCCATAGAATTAAAATGAGGAAAGCTGTGAACATGCATGAAAACCTGTTCATGGGGGGCATGAAATACAGGGGAACCCCATTTGTCTAAAATGGGAATACTGCTTCAATTACCTTTTTATATAGAGTTCCCTGGTGTGTACTATAGGAATTTTCCCTTTGCCTCTTTTGTTTTATTCTTTCTATCCCATTGTCATTTTTCTTATCTTTCTCTGCCTTATTTATCTAGAACCCTATTTTCTATTCTGTTTTACATTCTCAGTTTGTGCACATTTATATACTGCTTTCTTTAGATGGTCTCATGAATCAGACACATCATGGGTGGGCCACTATTTCATGTCATTTTCTCAGCATTAACTATATAACTATATATGGCCATTCTTTTCACAAGATTTGTATCCTGCTTGAGTTGACTTTACAGAATTATTACATTGGCAGCTATTTTGTTATCTAATAAAAATGATTGCACTACCATGTAAGGAAAGAATGGGATGGACAAGACAGCAATAAACACTACAGCACTACAAACACTACAGCGCAACTTACCAGAAATAACATAAAACACTAAACTAATAATGTAAATATATAATAGAGAAAAATAACTGTGTGATGTTATTTGCAAGTTTACATAAAGCTACTTGTACTTTCCATGATGCTTAAAAATTCACAGTTCTGGTTTGTCTTCTTCTGGGAGCTAAAAAAGAGTTAAGCCCTCTGGGAACCCATGCTGATGAACTACAGTATATACTTATAATATATATATTGTATAGGTTCTTGGGTTACTGTAGCAGCAATGATCATTTCTCCAGCTGCTATGAGAACACCTGAGACAGAATGATACTGGGCAAAGTTGACATTTTTCCAACTACTCATTCATTAGGATGCAGAAGATAGTTTACATACCAATGTAATCACATTTATAAAGTACATTTTATAAGCGAAGGCTAGCAATCAGTCATTTTTAGAATTGCTTACATTGATTGAAGACAAAGGCATGCTGGCATTCCATTGGCATTCGGGCATACTGTGGATCAGATTCATTTCTTTAATAATGCATATGAAGAAGGATCCTTTACAACAATCAATATAATGAAAAACCTTTCTAATAAGGGAAGGGTATGAAAGGAATTCTTCATTTTTAGACAGTCCAACTCTAAAATGCTAAGGAATAACTTCCAAGTCCTTTAATAAGACCTTTAATATAGGCTGCAGCTGTATGCAAAGAAGCTGCAGACCAAATGCCAAAGAAGAAATCGTTTTTGAAAAGTTGACTTCTTTTACAGTCAAACCTTTCTTGTGTTCCAATTGAGAAATGGAACTGGAAGATGTGACTAATATGAATCCAGTTCTTCCACCTCTGCACTTGCTGTCTGATTGGTGCCAAGTACATTTCACTACCTTATAACTTGTGTTTGCATTAAGACTTGAAGAATACTTTAGAAATACCATTCCTCTACTTTATCCCAGTTGAAAACGGAACATAAAAAGCTTTGTAAAGGCTGCAGTGTGAACAAAATTCTAAATGAGCTCTAACGGTTTCAGCCCCCCCCATATACTGAACGCTATGGGTACAACAGATGTCTAGACGGAGAGTTTTACTACATGCCTTCAGGGCTGTAAGAGTAGTCCATCATCTTTACTCGGTTCTTTATTTTTTTTTCAAATAACTATTTAGAGAAAGTGCAGACAAGTTGTTATTTGGTAACATAGTAACACAGTAACATAGTCAGCAAGGCCGAAAAAGACACTTGTCCATCCAGTTCAGCCTATATTCCGTCAGAATAAATCCCCAGATCTACGTCCTTCTAAACAACCTAATATCTGTAAGATACAATGTTGTTACGCTCCAGGAACACATCCAGGCCTCTCTTGAACCCCACAATTGAGTTCGCCATCACCACCTCCTCAGGCAAGGAATTCCAGATTCTCACTGTCCTAACAGTAAAGAATCCTCTTCTATGTTGGTGGAAAAACCTTCTCTCCTCTAGACGCAGAGAATGCCCCCTTGTGACTGTCACCTTCCTTGGTATAAACAGACCCTCAGAGAGATATATGTATTGTCCCCTTATACACTTATACATGGTTATTAGATCGCCCCTCAGTCGTCTTTTTTCTAAACTAAACAATCCTAATTTTGCTAATCTCTCATGGTTATTGTAGTTCCCTCATCCCCTTTATTAATTTTGTTGCCCTCCTTTGTACTTGTTCTAGTTCCATTACTTCCTTCCTGAGCACCGGTGCCCAAAACTGCAAACAGTACTCCATGTGCGGTCTAACCAGGGATTTGTACAGAGGCAGTATAAAGCTCTCATCATGTGTATCCAGACCTCTTTTAATGCACCCCATGATCCTGTTTGCCTTGGCAGCCGCTGCCTGGCACTGGCTGCTCCGGGTAAGCTTATCATTAATAGGCAATGGAAGAAGAAAAGCTGAAAATCAGCAGTTGTCACAAGGGATAGTGTTGTGAATGAACTTGCCAAAGATAGTCCTGTCCTGAGACTTGCTTGAATGTACTGTACCTTTGTCTCCAATTTATGAAAGAAACAAGTGTAATGCAAGACTTTGCCTGTAACCAGCATCTATTTTCCCTTAAAGGGAACCTGTCAACAGAATTGTGCATAATAACCTACACACAGTGTCAGGTCGGCGCCGTTATACTAAATAAAATGATACCTTTGTTGATGAAATCTGTCTTGTGCTTCTTTTTTAATCCATATTTTTAGTATGTGGTGCACTGATTATATATTCATAGTGCAGACTGCTGACAGGTCACTGCTCCCTCAGTGACCTACCACCTAGTTTGCATAAAGAACAAACTAATTTCTGTATTTTAAAAAACATGTCATTTCATCAAAATGGCAGCACATGCACACTATCACTTGTCAGTTAGTGCCTATTATCTTGCGCTGTTGAAAAGAAACAAATAAAATCACCATCAAAATGGCACCATGGGCTGCACCTGTGCATTAGCATCTATAATGTTCCAATAGATGCTACTGCGCATGCGCCGCCTCTGGTGCCATTTTGTTGTAGTATAATTTCATTTTGTTTGCAGCAACTAGGAGCTGATGGAGGCACTTGCGCAGTAGCATCTATCAGAAACTGATAGATGCTAATGCACAGGCGCAGCCGATGGTGCCATTTTGATGTTGATTTTTGTTTCTTTTCAACAGTGCAAGATAATAGGTACTAACTGACAAGTGATATTTGATATCTGTTGCTCAATCTTGGACTTTGTCTCTGACCATTCTTGCCCCTTTGTCTTGAACCACTACTTTTCTAGAATTTTGAACTCAGACTTTGACCTGAGTAATCCTTTGCCCTACCCCTTTGTTTATGATGAGCCCCCTTTGTATCTGACCCTGGACTTCTTAGCTACCCTGCCTCACGGCTTGCCCATGAGTAGTGACTAGATTCACACTTATCTTATTACAATGATATCTGTAATTGTCCTCTTACAATATTGTCAGCTCTATTCTACTTTCCTTTCCCCCTCAATATTCAACATTCCTTGCCTGTGAGATGGAAGCAAAAGCACTGTGAGAGGACAATTGCAGCTATAAATGTATTTGTAAAGAGACAAAGTTCACTTTTGCTGTACAGTGTTAGTTCTGATCTAACTGTAGAGCGGTGTGTGACTATTAGAACAAAGTGTCACTCATTACTTATTACACTGGTAAAATCCCTTTCATTTAAGGCTTGTATGGCAGATCTCAGGGAGATCTGTGTCCTGCCCATATATTTTACCATCCCAGTTCCATATTAAGAGAATCTTGGATTTCTCTTGAATAATACATCATATTACAGATATTAAATTATCATTTTAGTCATTTTTTATGACCTGCATGCACATATAGACGAGTTAGGAGGGTTAATCCCACTCACAAATTCTATTTAAAAAAATCCCAGTTTTCCCAATGGTCATGGTATTGGATTTGTGAAGCCAAAAAACCCTGTGTATTACATCTCTTATATTGGGAAGCATACCTTATTCAACAAAAATCAAAATGCATATAAATTATATGAAAGGAGAAAAGAAGTAGGTGGATACATCTGTAAATCAGTGCACTTTAATTGTAATAGTGCTTCCTAAAGGTTTCGTGTTAGCTGTAATACTTTTCCCAAACATTATTTGCTTTTCATTACTCATATAGATCTGTTGCTCAAGTGACATGTGACTATCTTTTTATCACTTTCTGAATGAGAAAGTCCTCAGTGATTTTGCTTTGGTCTTTTATAGTAGGTTCCCTTCCTAAAAAGATCAAAGGCTTCATGCAGGCTTTTGATGGGAAAGTTGACCTAATATTTTGCATTTTCTAGACTATTTTATAGCCTAGCAAAACACTGACAAGAAACAGCCAAAGGACATATAACTTAAGAGTGATTCAAACATATGGGTTTAAGATGTATTTTAAGACAAAGTCCAATGAAAAGGGCTGATCTTTTACTGGAAAGTGTTATCTTAACTCTAATAATAAAAAGTACAAAAACATGCAATATGGAGTCATAATTTACCATTTTATCCAGCTCCCCTGATGCTCTTTAAATGCTTTCATCAGATATCATGTATATCATAAAGCATATAACTACATTGTTTAACTCTTCATTTGCTCTTTTTTTATTTATGAACTCTTATGTGTATACTGAGATGCTATAAACCCCGCAGCTTCACTTTCATAATTCTTGCTTATTTCTATGGAACAAGCTATTGCAAAGTGCATTAGCCATTTTTGGGTCTCCTACTCTCTCCGTCGCATTGTCTGTGTCTCTCCTGAATCTCACTATACGTATTAGCTTTCTTATGTATAAAACAAACACTTGCCATACAATGAAGGGGTCACTTATTTGCTAATTAATTATCTACTATCACAATACATAAAAAGTTGGGACGCTGTATAAAATGCAAATAAAACAAAAATATGACGATTTGGAAATCTCTTATAACCATTTTTTATCCACAACAAAACATAGAGCACATATTAGAAGTAGAAAATTAGATGTTTTTCATTTTCATTTGTAAAAATGAACTTGTTAAAAAAAAATTGATGACAGCAACAAATTTCAAAAAGTTATAGGGCTATTTCTTTCATTGTGTAACATCACCCCTTTTTTTTACAACCATCTCCAAATGGCTGGAAAGTGAGGAAACCAGTTTGTGGAGTTGTAGAAGAAGAATGTTGTCCCATTCTTACCTGATGTAGTATTCTAGCAGCTCAATAGTCCTAGGTCTTCTTTCACCTCATAATGCCCCAAATGTTTTCTATTGGTGACAGCCAGGTCTGGAATGCAGGCAGCTGGTTCATCACCTGTGATGGATGCAGTACATGGTTTAGGATTGTTTTGTTGAAATATGGAAGGCCTTCTCTGAAATAGACATAGCATATGTCGTTATAAAACCTCTATATAATACTGCCCATGACATACAGTGGCGAAAAAGTATTTAGTCAGCCACCAATTGTGCAAGTTCTCCCACTTAAAAAGATGAGAGAGGCCTGTAATTGACATCATAGGTAGACCACAACTATGAGAGTCAAAATGAGAAAACATATCCAGAAAATCACCTTGTCTTATTTGGCAAGATTTATTTTGCAAATTATGGTGGAAAATAAGTATTTGGTAATTAACAAAAGTTCATCTCAATATTTTGTTATATATCCTTTCTTGACAATGACAGAGGTCAAACGTTTTCTGTAAGTCTTCATAAGGTTGACACACACTGTTGGTGGTATGTTGGCCCGTTCCTCCATGCAGATCTCCTCTAGAGCAGTGATATTTTGGGCCTGTCGCTGGGCAACACAGATTTTCAAATCCCTTTAAAGGTTTTCAAAGGGGTTGAGATCTGGAGACTGGCTAGACCATTCTAGGACCTTCATATCCTTCTTACGAAGCCACTCCTTCGTTGCCCTGATGGTGTGCTTGGGATTATTATCATGATGAAAGACTCATCCAAGTTTCATCTTCAATGCCCTTGCTGATGGAAGGAGGTTTGCACTCAAACCTCCTTGGCCCCATTCATTCTTTCATGTATACAGATCAGTCTTCCTGGTCCTTTTGCAGAGAACATCCCCAAAGCATGATGTTTCCACCATCATGTTTCAAAGTAGGTATGGTGTTCTTTGGATGCAACTCAGCATTCTGTCTCCTCCAAACACGACAAGTTTTTTTTCAACCAAACAGTTCTACTTTGGTTTCATCAGACCATATGACATTTTATCAATACTCTTCTGGATAATCCAAATGCTATGTAGCAAACTTCTGACGGGCCCAGACATGTACTGGCTTAAGCAGGGGGACACGTCTGACACTGCAGGATCTGAGTCTCTGGCGGCATAGTGTGTTACTGATGGTAGACTTTGTTACTGTTGTCCCAGCTCTATGCAGCTCATTCACTAGGTCCCTCATGTGGTTCTGGGATTTTTTATCACCGTTCTTGGGATCATTTTGACCTTATGAGGTGAGATCTTGCGTGGAGCCCCAGATTGAAGGAGATTATCAGTGGTCTTGTATGTCTTTCATTTTCTTATTATCGCTTCCACAGTTGATTTCATCACACCAAGCTGCTTGCCTATTGCGGACTCAGTCTTCCCAGCCTGGTGCAAGGCTACAATTTTGTTTCTGGTGTCCTTCAACAGCTCTTTGGTCTTCACCATAGTGGAGTTTTGACTGTCACTGTTTGAGGTTGTGGACAGGTGTCTTTTATACTGATAACAAGTTCAAACAGGTGCCATTACTACAGGTAATGAGTGGAGGACAGAGGAGCCTCTTAAAGAATGTTAGCACTGCCGCCGGCTCCGCAGCTAGCTACTTACTCACCACCTCCGGCCCGGGATCCACCGCTTCTTGTTCCCCGCTCACCGACACTGGCCTGAGGTCCGCCGCTGTACCCGCTCTGTCACATGCCTCCTGCCCCTCTTCTTCCCGGCATGCAGCGTCCCAGCACACTCTCCCTCTACCGTCGGCCACGCGCACAGTGCCTTCGCGCATGCGCTTTACGGCCAGGCCGCGTGCTCCCTCTCTGCTTATGCCTCCCTGCGTGACCTGACCCAGCAGCACCCCTGGACCAATAGGAGACAGCCACCTGGTATTTCAGGCTGCCCTGCCTTAGTGGAGGAGCCAGACTATTAAGTTTCTCACTTTTTACTTAGGCCCTGCTTGCCTTCGCTACTCTCAGCTTGCCTTCGCCTGCTGTTGCTAGACTCCGTCTGCTACATTTAACTTTTTGTCTCCTAACCCTCCATGTCTCCCTCTGTCTCTTCCAGAAGCCAGCTCCTCTCCAGCGTCCTCCTGGTGTCCTGCTCCGTCCCTTCCTCTGCACTCTTCCATCCCCACTCCTCTGGTCAACCATCTCCTGTGGATTTCCTCCCAGCCATCTCAGCCCCCCTCAGTTCCAGCACGTCTCTTTGAGCCGACCCCTGATCCTGGCAGTTATGGTGCTTGAAGTCCCTGAGGCTGCCTCTAATAGTCCCTGTATAGGGGTTGGTCCCACCTGGCATGCTCGCTCGGGAAGAATTCGGTACCAAGGCCCAGAGGGTCCACTCTTGAAGTCTGTCACCCCCTGCCATAACTGTGACGGCCGTCTGCGAATCTGGGCTGCAGTAGGAACAGCACCCAGAGTAACCCCGAGACCCTTAACCCCTATACAGGGATCTGGAATTGTAGCAAGGCCCAGGGGGTAGCTGTCTGGTGGAGCAGTGGACCAGAGCAGGATGGCCGCCAAGGGGTTAAAACTAAAAAAAATCAGCAGGCAGAAGAAGAGTCAAAAGTCCGGGCCAAGGTCAGTAAAACCAGTAGGGCTGCAAAGGTACAGAATCCGCAGGCAGCAGAAGGGTCAGGAATCCAAGCGAAGGTCAGCGTCAAAAAATTGGAAGAGAGGCAGAGGTACAAAAACGGCAGGCAACAGAATGGTCAGAAATCCAGGCTGAGGTCAGAGTTAACTATAGCAATTCACACAGTAGCACACAGGGGAACCAAGAATATATCCGGCAGCTTGCAAGACCAGTCCCAAGGTATTTGAGGGATCAGGTCAACCCTCACAGGTTCCCGGACTGATGATGTAATTAGGACCGCCCCAGGACCAGGCCAGATGGTGATGCAGTAAGCCCTACATGACTGACAGAGGGGCGGAGCCTGCGCCCACCAGATGCCTGCACAGGAGCCTCTTCTCTGTCACCACCCTCACCCATGGCCGAACCACGGCGCCTTCTAGTGGCCGAGGCAGAAACAGCCGTCCCGAGTCTGACGGCGACGCGACGGTCCGGCGCCTCCTAGTGGCTGAGACCGGAACAGCAGGCCCCGAGTCTGGCGGCGACGTGTCAGTCCGGCACCTCCTAGTAGCCAAAGCCGGACCAGCAGGCCCTGAGTCTGACAGCGACGTGACAGTAACAAGGAAGAAGTTATAGGTCTGTGAGAGCCAGTAATCTTGCATGTTTTTAGGTGACCAAATACTTATTTTTCACAATAATTTGCAAAATAAAACTTGCCAAATCAGACAAGGTGATTTTCTGGATTTGTTTTCTCATTTTGACTCTCATTGTTGTGGTCTACCGATGATGTCAATTACAGGCCTCTCTCATCTTTTTAAGTGGGAGAACTTGCACAATTGGTGGCTGACTAAATTCTTTCTTTCTCCACTGTAGCTACTAATGCTGCTTCAGAGAAGCAAGGTATTGAACAATACGATAATAACAAGCTGGATGCTCCCTTTTCTCTTTAGTCCAATGAATAAAGAATTTAAATTTTGATTCTTCTGAGCACAGAACAATTTTCAATTTTGTTTTAGTCTATTTTAAATTAAACCATAGAAAAAAGGATGTAGCTCACCAGTATAAATCTTTAGGCGTCAATGATCTCATTTGAAACTAGAAAGAGGGAAGAAATATCCAGTATCCTGGGAGACTTCAAATCGCAATCCAGCACGTGTGAATAAAATATCTTATTAATTGGTTAAAATTAGGGATGAGATGACACATGGATTTTCAGGTTTGTCGGGTTCAGCAGAACTAGAGTTAAAAAATTAGTTCGGTATTCAAACTTGACCCCAAACCCAATAGAAGTCAATAGGAACCTGAACTTTAGTGCTTTAAAATGACTATAAAATGGTCATAGTAATAACTAGAGGGCTGCAAAAGGAGGTTAAATGGGGGTAAGAGCAGGGCAACTGTTCTGCAAACAAATTTGGATAGTGAATTGATTTAAAATAATAGAATAAAAAAAAGAAAAAATTACAATCTTGAACCAGGTAGCGGAGGTCCAAGTGGAGGAGGAGGTTTGAGGGGTGGGCGGAGGTGGCCATGAAGGTGGAAGAGGCATAGGAGGAGGAGGTCTCCAACACTTTTTTTGTGTTTTTTTGGGGGGGTACTCTGAAAACAGGCAGTGTAATAATCTGTTGGCCACTTTCTTTCTCTATATAGGATGTGTAATGCTCTGCAGGTTTTTGGGATGAAAACAATGCAAAGAGCATCAAATAGTGGACGTAGACGTGTTGTTAGTTGTGGTATTGGTGTTGCAGGGTGAGAGAGGCCATTGTTGATCTGTGCCTGCTCCGCACCCAAATGAAACACCTTTCTCTGGCAGGCGACAGGACATTCTGTGTAATTTCATAGGCCAGAGTACTGCTGGATGAAAGATGAGGCCAGAACAAATAACTGTGGTTTTAGAATGGCTGAATGAGAGTGTCTTCAGTCACTTTTCTTTGTCTTCCACTCTTGCACTTTGTCTTCCACCCATTCACTTTACTTTGTCTTCCATGCTGAAAGTGCACATTTTGCACCTGCAGCCCCTAGGAATATGTCTTCCACCTCACCCCCTTGCAAAACCTGGCGAGCAGGCTGAGCATATCATAAAACAGAAACCCAGAAATATTAAATGTGTGGGCTGAACACCCAGCTGTGGTGTACGGCTTTCACACATTGAAAAAAGCGTAATCACTCCATGAGTATATGAAAAAACTGGTGGGAGAGGAGTTATACGAATGCATCTAAAATATTTTATTACTTGTACAAAGTCAACAATTATAATCAAAAGTGAGGTAATAAGGTACAGAAAAGATATACAAGTGAATTAACCAAAAAAAGGGGAGAAGCCAGCGCTGCTTGTGGTCAGAACGCAATACATAAAATGCATATGCACATTTTGATTTCTAACTGTATTTCAAAATGAGAAATTTGGCAAAAAATTGATCAATCATTTGAGCCACCCCGCCTCGCCAATGCATTCTCATATGGGACAGTCCTACTCTACGTTTTTTATATTCGCTGTGCCATTATGGCCTCCTAAATGTATTAAAAGCAAGACCATATTAACCCCCTTTTTCCCCCAAGGGTGGTTCATGACCGGGCCAATTTTTACAATTCTGACCACTGTCCCTTTATGAGGTAATAACTCTGAAACTCTTCCATGGATCCCACTGATTCTGACATTGTTTTCTCGTGACATATTGTACTTCATGTTAGTGGTAAAATTTCATTCAAATAACTTGCATTTATTTGTGAAAAAAATGGAAATTTGGCGAAATGCCCTTAAATCACAGAGATATGGCACACAAAAAACTTAATAAGTACCATTTTACATATGTTTACTTTACATCAGCACAATTTCGGAAACCAAAATTTTTTTGTCAGGAAGTTATAAGGGTTAAAGGTTGACCAGCGATTTCTCATTTTTGCAACACCATTTTATTTTTACGGACCACATCACATTTGAAGTCACTTTAAGGTGTCAATATGATAGAAAATACCCAAAAGTGACACCATTCTAAAAACTGCACCCCTCAAGGTGCTCAAAACCACATTCAAGAAGTTTATTAACCCTTCAGGTGCTTCACAGGAATTTTTTGAATGTTTTAAAAAAAAAAATGAACATTTAACTTTCTTTCACAAAAAAATTATTTCAGGTCAAATTTTTTTTATTTTACCAAGGGTAACAGGAGAAATTGGACTGCAAAAGTTATTGTGCAATTTCTCCTGAGTATGCTGATACCTGATATGTGGAGGGAAACCACTGTTTCGGCTCATGGCAGAGCTCAGAAGGGAAGGAGCGCCGTTTGACTTTTTCAATGCAAAATTGGCTGGAAGTCAGATCGGACGCCATGTCACGTTTGGAGAGCCCCTGATGTGCCAAAACAGTGGAAACCCCCCACAAGTGACCCCATTTTGGAAACTAGACCCCCAAGGAACTTATCTAGATATGTGGTGAGAACTTTGAACCCACAAGGGCTTCACAGAAGTTTATAACGTACAGCCGTACAATTAAAAAATCATATTTTTTCCACAAAAATGATCTTTTCACCCCCAATTTTTATTTTCCCAAGGGTAACAGGACCCTAAAAGTTATTGTGCAATTTGTCCTGAGTACGCTGATACTCCATATGTGGGTGTTAACGACTATTTGGGCACATGGCAGAGCTCGGAAGGGAAGCAGCACGATTTGACTTTTTTGGCTGGAATTGAGATCGGACACCATGTCGCGTTTGGAAAGCCGCTGATGTGCCAAAACAGTGGAAACTCCCCACAAAAGACACCATTTTGGAAACTAGACCCCCCAGGGAACTTATTTAGATGTGTGGTGAGCACTTTGAGCCCCCTAGGGCTTCACAGAAGTTTATAATGCCCCGGCGTGAAAATATTCCCCAATTTTTTTACTTTCCCAAGGGTAACAGGAGAAAATGGACCGCAAAAGTTGTTTTCCAATTTGTCCTGAGTACGCTGATACTCTATATGTGGGATAAAACTACTGTATGGGCACACGTCGGGGCTTGGAAGGGAAGTAGTGAGGTTTTGGAATGCAGACTTTGATGGAATGGTCTGCGGGTGTCATGATGCCTTTGGAGAGCCCCTGATGTACCTAAACAGTGGAAACCCCCACAAGTGACCCCATTTTGGAAACTACGTCCCATAAGGAACTTATCTAGATGTATGGTGAGCACTTTGAACACCCCAGTGTTCCACAAAAGTTTATAACGCCCGGGCGTTAAAATAAAAAATTCATATTTTTTCCACAAACATGAACTTTTAGTCCCCAATTTTTTTACTTTCCCAAGGGTAACAGAAGAAATTGGACCCGAAAAGTTGTCCAATTTGTCCTGAGTACGCTGATACCCCGTATGTGGGAGAAAACTACTGTATGGGGACACGTCGGGGCTCGGAAGGGAAGTAGTGACGTTTTGGAATGCAGACATTGATGGAATGGTCTGTGGGTTACATGTCGCGTTTGGAAAGCCTCTGATGTGCCTAAACTGTTGAAACTCCCCACAAGTGACCCCATTTTGGAAATTAGACCCCCCACAGAACTTATCTAGATGAGTGGTGAGCACTTTGAACCCCCAAGTGCTTCACAGAAGTTTATAACGCCCAGGCGTGAAAATAAAAAAAATCATATTTCTTTCCCACAAAAATGATATTTTTGCCCCCAATTTTTATTTTCCTAAGGGTAACAGGAGAAATTGGACCCCAAAAGTTGATTTGCAATTTGTCCTCAGTAGGCTGATACCCCATATGTGGGGGTAAAACACTGTTTGGGTGCATGGCAGAGCTTGGAAGGTAAGGAGCACCTTTTGACTTTTGCAATGCAAAATTGGCTGGATTGAGATCAGATGCCATGTTGCGTGTGGAGAGCATTTGATGTGCCCAAACAGTGGAAACCCCCCAATTCTAACTCCAACCCTAACCCCAACACACCCCTAACCCTAATCTCAGCCCTAAGCCTAACCCTAACCCTAACCCTAACCCTACCCCTAACTCTAGCCCTAACCCTAGCCCTAACCCTAACCCTAATGGGAAAATGGAAATAAATACATTTTTTAAATTTTACTATTTTTCCCTAACTAAGGGGGTGATAAAGGGAGGTTTGATTTGCTATTTAAGGCAGGTTTTTATGTTTGGCAGCTGTCACACCCTAAAAGACGCTTTTTATTGTAAAAATAGTTTTTGCATCACTACATTTTGAGAGCTATAATTTTTACATATTTTGACCCACTGAGTCATGTGAGGTCTTATTTTTTGTGGGACGAGTTGACGTTTTTATTTGTACCATTTTCAGGCACGTGACTTTTTTGATTGCTTTTTATTCCGATTTTTGGGACACAGAATGAACAAAAACCAGCATTTCAAGAATTTCTTTTGGGGGGTACGTTTACACCGTTCCACATGCGGTAAAATAGATAAAGCGTTTTTATTCTTCGGGTCAGTATGGTAACAGCGATACCTCATTTATGTAGTTTTTTTATGTTTTGGCGCTTTTATGCATTGAAAACAATTTTATATAAAAAATAATTATTTTTGCATCGCTTTATTCTGCGAGCTATAACTTTTTTATTTTTTCGCTGATGACACTGTGTGGCAGCTTGTTTTTTGCGGGACAAGATGATGTTTTCATTGGTACCATGGTTATGTATATCCGTCTTTTTGATCGCGCGTTTTGTTCGGCGGTATGATAATAAAGCATTATTTTTTGCTTTGTTTTTTATTTTATAAGGGGTTCGCTAAAGGGATTAACTAATAGGACAGTTTTATAGGGCGAGTCGCTACGGACGCGGTGATGCTAGATATGTGTACTTTTATTGTTTTGTTTGTTTTTTTTTATTTCCAAAAAATGAATTTATTAGGGAATATTTTTTTTAATTTATTTAGCGATTTTTTTATAAATTATTTTTACACTTTTTTTTTTACTTTATTACATTGTCCCAGGGGGACATCACTGTCATGTGACAGATCGCTGATCTGTCACATCACAGATCGCTGTGACAGATCGCTGATCTGTCACAAGCAGTGCTGCAGGCTTCCTCATGCTGACGCTTTGCAGGCATGAGGAAGCTGCCTACCTGCAGGTCCCTGAAAGTCCCCGCCGCCATTTTGGATTCGGGGACCTGCAGGGAAGGAGGCCCCGCAGCAGCGCTGCATATTGCGCTGCTGTGGGGGTCTCAGGGAAGCACGGAGGGAGCCCCCTCCCTGATGATGCTTCCTTAAACCCCCTGTACACTGCAATCATGTTTGATCGCAGTGTGCCAGGGGTTAACGTGTCGGGGGTGGTCCGTGACCGCCCCTGACACATAGTGCCAGGTGTCAGCTCTGATAATCAGTGTACCCTGTGAGCGCCGCTGATCGCGCTAGACGTACTATCCCGTCCATAGACATAGGGGCCCAGGTCCCATGGATGGGATAGTACATCTCATGTCAGAAATGGGTTAAATGCAAACTGTACCTGAAGTGTTTCTGAATCACTCCCATGGAGCCAGAAAAGGCGAGCGCAGAAAAAGGTTGACCAGGTCCAGACATAGACATGGTTTAACCTCCACACTTGCCTGACCAACAACCACAGATGAAGGGTGATCCAGGCACAGGTGCACAATCAAACAGAGCCTGGGGCAGGGCAGGGCTGCTGTGTGCACAGCAGCCTTCATCAGTCACAATGAACACAGAAAGAACGGCAAACATAACCCAGCATGCATGGCAAAAGTGGTGGTCAGCCACAAACCAATGTCGAGCAAAAAAGGGGGAGAGGCCAGCGCTTCTTGTGGTCAGAACACAATACATAAAGTGCATATGCACATATTGATTTCTAACTGTATTTCAAAATGAGAACTTTGGCAAAAAATTGATCAATCATTTGAGCCACCCCACCACTCCAAGGCATTCTCATATGGGGCAGTCCTACTCTACGTTTTTTATATTCGCTGTGCCATTACGGCCTCCTAAATGTATTAAAAGCAAGACCATATTAAATGCAAACTGTTCCTGAAGCGTTTCTGAATCACTCCCATGGAGCCAGAAAAGGCGAGCGCAGATAAAGGTTAACCAGGTCCAGACATAGACATTTCAGGTTTAACCTCCACACTTGCCTGACCAACAACCACAGATGAATGGTGATACAGGCCCAGACACAGGTGCACAATCAAACAGAGGCTGGAGCAGGGCAGGGCTGCTGTGTGTGTGCACAGCAGCCTACATCAGTTACAATGAACACAGAAAGAACGGCAAACATAACCCAGCATGCACAGCAACACTTGATTTACTCACAAGTGGAGTGTGGTACACGCATTAGCCACCTAAGTTAAAGAAGTTTGGCAATAGTTTGCAACAACATAGCAGGTACACAGGGGCAAATGAACCACTTACTGCAAAGGCAGGGATGGACCCAGGCTGGAACAGAGGCTAGAGCTGAACAAACCCCAATGTGCGTTTCACGTGCAATGTACAGTATGTGGCAATAGGGGATATATACAATGATGCAGGAAGGACCTTAAGAACCCTTTGAGCCCGATCACGTGTGTACCAGTGGCTAATAGTAGTGCTCATGTCAGCGCATGCGCACCGCATCAGTTGCGCCCAGCAGTGATTCCACAACCATCAAGCCTGTGGTCTGCAGAGAGTGCATCCCAGTCAGGGTATGAAAAATTAGGTGAATGAACTCATGGAGATCAACATCCAACACTGTGGAGACACCATCACATGTTTCTCAACGCAGTGATTCTAGAGCAATGCCCCCATCCCTTATGGGAAATATGTAAAAATACGCAAAACACAAGCCGCGGAGACACCATCACATGTTTCTCAACGCAAGCAATGACTAGCCAGGTCTTTCCCTGGGAAGGAACAACCATGAGAAGGGCAGTCTCCAATGAAGGAAACCACCTATGCTAAAACATGGTATCCATCCACAGACAGCTGTTTCGGGGTATTGCACCTCATCAGTGTGGAGTAGGAAAATGGCCAGTAGGAGCAATGCCTAGTAGAAGACTGTGAAAAATGAGGATGAATGAACTCATGGAGATCAACATCCAACACTGCGGAGACACCATCACATGTTTCTCAACGCAGTGATTCTAGAACAATGCCCTGTGGCTTGTGTTTTGCATATTTTTACATATTTCCAATAAGGGATGGGGGCATTGTTCTAGAATCACTGCGTTGAGAAGCATGTGATGGTGTCTCCGCAGTGTTGGATGTTGATCTCCATGAGTTCATTCATCTTCATTTTTCACAGTCTTCTGCTAGGCATTGCTCCTACTGGCCAGTTTCCTACTCCACACTGATGAGCGGCAATACCCCGAAACAGCTGTCTGTGGATGGATACCATGTTTTGGCATAGGTGGTTTCCTTCATTGGAGACTGCCGTTCCTGTGGTTGTTCGTTCCCGGGGAAAGACCTGGCTAGTCATTGCTTGCGTTGAGAAACATGTGATGGTGTCTCCACGGCTTGTGTTTTGCATATTTCAACAGTCAGGGTATGGCAGCATGTTGGGCATGTGCACTGCGCATTTGAGCACTGTGAAGGCTTGAAATGCTTAGCTGCTTCCTCAGGTAGACACAATGACACTTTGGTAACAAAACACCTGCTGGTTTATTCAGCATAGACCAAAGCAGGGTTCAGAAAACAGAAACAGAGTCTTTCTGGCTTAACGGAAAACAAACCAAAGTTCAACAAAGTCCTTTCTCTGCCTGCAGACACCACACACTGTCCTCAGCTCCTCCTTGGAGCTACGTGGGAGTACCTCTTCTCCCAAGACACACACTGACTCTCCAGACAGGTTTTTAAACCCAGAACATGTGATGCCACATATGAACTGCATTGTATTTTATATGGTATGCATTGCTGAATTTCCACCACTTTCCCATGCTCCCGATTGGCACATATGAACTGCATTGTATTTTATATGGTATGCATTGCTGAATTTCCACCACTTTCCCATGCTCCCGAATGCCACATATGAACTGCATTGTATTTTATATAGTATGCATAGCTTACCCATCTTCTAGCATCCATAATTGTAGCCCATCTTATCTTTACCACACATCTACGTGGTCTGTATAACCCCTTCCCCCTTTTATGACCTCTGCTTAACTCTGTGCATTTGGCCTGGGGAGTCACACCTGATTGTGTTTAGCTGCACATATATTCAGTACCATAGGTCTGCTCCAGACATAGTCGGCTCCATCAATTTCAAAATCCTATTTCAAAGTACTATTTCTAAGTACTGTTGAATTAGACTAGAATTGGACTGGAATTGACTGTAAGGTAACGGACTATAACACCACAACAATGTTTCGCCTTCTTTTTACTATCACCCCCATGCTACTCTATTTCTCCCTAACTCCTGCAATCCCCCCTCCTAGTAAGGAACTATTCATCTCCCCCTCCATTCTCCCCAGCCACCTAACCTTCTCCTCACAACTGTTCCTTCCCATACAATCCTTTTTCTCCAGACATGCACGGCCACATCATGTCCTATCCTCCTCCCACCTTCTAATGCTCTGTCTACTATTCCTTATTGCTGGTGATGTATCCCCAAATCCTGGCCCTCATAAACACAACCCTACACTAACTTCTACCACCCTGCCACGATCCTCTACACGTCTTCTTAACCATGACAACCTCATACCTATTCATCCAGCCCCCACTCCCCCCAACCCCCTTACCTGGAGCCCTATGGAACGCACGCTCTGTCTGCAACAAGCTATCATTTATCCATGACCTCTTTATCACCAACAAACTCTCCTTCCTCACCATCACTGAAACCTGGCTCACTCCCTCTGACACAGCCTCTCCAGCTGCGCTTTCCTATGGCGGATTCCATCTCTCTCACACCCCTCGCCCCAGCAATAAACATGGTGGAGGAGTTGGCTTTCTCCTGTCTGATACCTGCTCCTGTTATGAATGAGTCACCGGAGGAGGAAAAAACAAAAACACAAGCTAAGTCCAGAAAACCGGAGAGGTTGGTAGCTAGCGGATTGCAGACCCCTGATCCTATTCACCACGACTAACATTAGCTGTGGGGGGTTCCTACGGTGCCCTAGACCCCTCGTCACAGCCGGAGAGCTAAATAAGCCTAAAGAAAGAAAGGGAAATCTAAACTGCCCCAGAGCAGACCCCAAAGCAATAGACAGCTCCCAACATGGATTGTCATTGAAAAACAGATGAAAACACAAACGCAGACAGAAAGACAGGCTGAGCAAATGATGGGGCCCAACTAACTAGATGGGAAAGGACAGAAAAGATGCTGGCTGCAATCACGCAAAAACCCTGCCAAAAATAATGTCCAACACGTCTGATAGAAAAGGCCCTGAAGTCACTAGACCTCAAAATCTCTATATCAGCACTCAGGTATATTCTGAAGACAGAGCAAAGAGATCAACTGATCAGAGACAAAAATGGCGTTCAGCCCGTCCCAACCAGGGCAGGCTGAACACAAACACTAAGTAAACAGACAAAATCTCATGGAAAAATAGCAGAGCAAAAACTTAGCTTTTAGTAGACAGGAACTAAACTGGATGCCAGAGCTCAGAGCAGAAAGGATCACCAGCAATCCCTGCAGGGCGTCGGCTGCCTTATATCCTCTCAGAAATTCCGGATGTCCAATCACACTCCACCTGTTCAGATGACAGGTTCTTCCAATCCAGATCAATTTCACCACCTCCTTTCACCAGCAGAGGGAGTTCATCAAACATCAGAGGAGAAGGAGAAAATTAACTCATAACAGTACCTCCCCCTTGAGGAGGGGTCACCAAACCCTCATCCACGCCACCAGGGCGATCAGGATGGGCCCGATGAAAAGCATGAACCAATCTTTCGGCGTAAATATCGGATGCAGAGACCCAAGAATTATCCTCCTGGCCATAACCCTTCCATTTAACCAAATATTGGAGTCTCCGTCTAGCCAGACGAGAGTCCAGTATCTTCTCAACCTCATATTCCACATTACCTTCAACCAATACAGGGTCAGGAGGTGCCACCACAGGAACTACTGGCTCAAGGAACCTCTTTAACAGAGACTTATGAAACACGTTATGGATCTTGAATGTAACAGGAAGAACCAATCGAAAAGAGACTGGATTAAGAATCTCCAAAATCTTGTATGGTCCAATAAATCTAGTTTAAACTTTGGAGAAGCCACCTTCATAGAGATATTCTGTGATGACAACCAAACCATATCACCCACCTTAAACCGGGGACCAATGGTCCTATGCCGGTTGGAAAACTGCTGGGCCTTTTCCTGGGAGAGAGACAACTTATCCACCACTTGGTCCCAGATCTGGTGCATTCTCTCCACCACAGTGTCAACACCTGGGCAGGCAGAAGACTCCACCTGCCCTGAAGAGAATCGAGGATGAAAACCAAAGTTACAAAAAAAAAGGTGACATCAAAGTGGCAGAACTAGCTCTATTATTTAAAGCAAATTTGGCCAAGGGCAAAAATGAAACCCAATCATCCTGATCAGCAGAAATAAAACATCTCAAATGCGACTCCAAAGTCTGGTTTGTTCTCTCCATCTGCCCATTGGTCTGAGGGTGAAACGCAGAGGAGAAGGACAACTGAATTCCCAGCTTGGAACAGAAAGTCCTCCAAAATCTAGAAACAAACTAAACTCCTCTGTCAGATACAATGTTCTCAGGAATCCCGTGCAAGCGAACCACCTGTTGCAAAAACAAGGGCACCAACTCTGAGGAAGATGGCAACTTAGGGAGTGGTACAAGATGGACCATCTTAGAGAATCTATCACAAATCACCCAAATAACAGTCATTCTCTGAGAGACAGGCATATCAGAGATAAAATCCATTGAAATATGGGTCCATGGCCTCCTGGGCACCGGCAAAGGCATCAACAACCAACTAGAGCGAGAACAAGGTTTAGACCGGGAGCAAGTCCCACAGGACTGCACAAAATTCCTGACATCACGAGACAAGGCGGGCCACCAAAAAGACCGACTCACCAAATCTCTAGTACCAAAAATACCTGGATGACCAGCCAATGCGGAGCAATGAACTTCAGTCATTACTCTCTTCCTCCACTGGTCAGGAACATACAATTTTCCAATAGGACAACGCTCAGGTTTGTCCTCCTGAAACTCTTCCAGAGCACGTCTCAAATCGGGCGAGATGGCAGAAAGAATTACCCCCTCACCTAAGATGGTAGCAGGCTTGGTCACAATAGGAGAATCAGCAAAGAAACTCCTAGAGAGGGCGTCTGCCTTGACATTCTTAGTGCCCAGAAGAAAAGAGACCACAAAATCAAAATGTGTGAAAAACAAGGCCCACCTAGCCTGTCTAGGATTCAAGCGTTTGGCCGACTCCAGGTAAATCAAAATCTTGTGGTCAGTAAGGACCATGACTTGATGTTTAGCTCCCTCCAACCAATGTCTCCACTCCTCAAATGCCCATTTCATGGCTAACAGTTCCCGATTCCCCACATCATAGTTACGTTCGGATGGGGAGAACTTTCGGGAAAAGAAAGCACAGGGATTCATTTTAGATGTTACATGATCTTTTTGGGACAAAACAGCTCCTGCACCAATCTCAGAAGCGTCCACCTCTACCTGAAACAGGAGTGAGACATCAGGTTGCCGCAAGACCGGAGCAGAAGTGAACCTTCGCTTCAGCTCCTGAAAGGAAGAAACAGCCTCCGGAGACCAATTCAGCACATCAGCACCCTTCTTAGTCAAATCAGTCAATGGTTTGGCAATACCAGAAAAATTACCTATAAATTTACGATAAAAATTAGCAAAACCCAAAAACTTCTGGAGGGCCTTCAAAGAAGTGGGCTGAATCCAATCATAAATGGCCTGTACCTTGGCCGGGTCCATTTCAATAGTTGATGGAGACAAAATAAATCCCAAAAATGAAATCCTCTGTACCCCAAAAAGGCATTTCGATCCCTTGACATACAGGGAATTCTCCCTCAAAATCCGGAACACAGTCCGAACCTGTTCCACATGAGAGTCCCAATCCTTGGAAAAGATCAAAATATCCAGATAGATGATCAAAAATTTATCCACAAATTCTGGGAAAATATCATTCATGAAGCACTGGAAGACAGAAGGGGCATTTGTGAGCCCAAAAGGCATCACCAGATACTCAAAATGTCCCTCCGGAGTATTAAACGCCGTCTTCCATTCATCCCCATGCTTAATGCGAATAAGATTATACGCCCCCCTGAGGTCAAGCTTTGTAAACCAGCAAGCACCTTTAACTCTGGAGAATAGATCAGAAATCAGGGGTAACAGATACTGATATTTAACAGTAATTTTGTTGAGGGAACGATAGTCAATACAAGGCCATAATGAACTATCTTTCTTGGCCACGAAAAAAACTCCAGCACCTAAGGGTGAAGAGGATGGTCTAATATGACCCATCTCCAACGACTCCTTAATATAGGATCGCATAGCCTCGTGCTCGGGTACAGATAAATTGAAAAGTTGACCCTTGGGAAATTTACACCCAGGGCTCAGCTCAATTGCACAGTCATAACTCCTATGAGGAGGCAAAGACACAGACTCATTCTCACTAAATACATCATAAAAATCAGCCAAATAGTCAGGAACATCATGCGACTGGGGAGAGGTGGAGAAAACAGGAGCGTCACTAAGGGCACACCGACAACCCCAACTCACCACAGACAAAGATTTCCAATCCAAAACTGGATTATGGATTTGCAACCAGGGAAACCCCATAACAATGGTATCATACAAATTATGCAACACCAAAAATCTGCAATTTTCTTGATGGTCTGGGGCGACCCGCATTACCACCTGGGTCCAAAACTGAGGTATATTCTTCGCCAAAGGAGTAGGATCAATACCCCTCAAAGGGATAGGCATCCACAGAGGTGTCATAGGAAACCCACAACGTTTAGCAAAATCCAAGTCCATCAGATTCAGAGCTGCTCCCGAATCCACAAAAGCCTTAGCCAAAAATGTGGACAGGGAGCAGATCAGAGTAATTGCCAGAAGAAACTTAGGTTGAACACCACCCACAGCAAATGTGTGTGCAAAACGTTTCTCTCGTTTAGGGCAGACAGAAATAATATGAGAGGCATCCCCACAAAAAAAACACAGCTTATTACGCCTTCTGAACTCCTGACGTTGCGCCCTAGACAAGACTCTATCACATTGCATAGGTTCAGACATTTGTTCAACAGGTGGCAACACCTCTCGTGCAGTTTTGCATTCACGCGCCGATCAGCCTGAATGGCTAATGATATAGAATCATCAAGACCAGAGGGAACAGGAAATCCCACCATAGTATCTTTTACGGTTTCTGACAAACCCTTCCAAAAGAGAGCTGCCAAGGCACCATCATTCCAGGTAGTAAGGACCGCCCACTTTTGGAATTTTTGACAGTACAACTCTGCAGAACCCTGACCCTGGCTCAATGCCAACAGGGCCTTTTCAGCCTGATCAATAGCATTAGGTTCATCATACAACAACCCCAAGGCTTGAAAAAATGCGTTCACATTAGTTAGAATAGGATCATCAGGTTTTAAAGAAAACGCCCAATCCTGGGGATCGCCGCGCAGCAAAGAGATGACAATTTTAACCTGCTGCGTGGAGCTCCTCGATAAGTTAGGCTTCAAGGCAAAAAATAATTTACAAATATTCTTAAAATTCAAAAATTTAGACCGATCCCCAAAAAACACATCAGGAGTAGGGATCTTTGGTTCAGCAGCATGTGAATCAGCAAGATAGGCGGAAATTCCCCGCACTTCAGCAGTGAGCTGCTCCACACGATCAGACAATTGCTTAATCTCCATTGAGAAAAAATTCCTCCTACGGCCTCAGAGAAATAGAGGAAAAAATATACACAAAAAAAAAATTCTGACACTTTTTTTTTTTACCAATTCTTTCCTACTATTGAGTACCCTAGAATCTGCGGTATGGCTGGTGATTCTGTTATGAATGAGTCACCGGAGGAGGAAAAAACAAAAACACAAGCTAAGTCCAGAAAACCGGAGAGGTTGGTAGCTAGCGGATTGCAGACCCCTGATCCTATTCACCACAACTAACAGTAGCCGTGGGGGGGTTCCTACGGTGCCCTAGACCCCTCGTCACAGCCGGAGAGCTAAATAAGCCTAAAGAAAGATAGGGAAATCTAAACTGCCCCAGAGCAGACCCCAAAGCAATAGACAGCCCCCAACATGGATTGTCATTGAAAAACAGATGAAAACACAAACGCAGACAGAAAGACAGGCTGAGCTAATGATGGGGCCCAACTAACTAGATAGAAAAGGACAGAAAAGATGCTGGCTGCAATCACGCAAAAACCCTGCCAAAAATAATGTCCAACACGTCTGATAGAAAAGGCCCTGAAGTCACTAGACCTCAAAATCTCTATATCAGCACTCAGGTATATTCTGAAGACAGAGCAAAGAGATCAACTGATCAGAGACAAAAATGGCGTTCAGCCTGTCCCAACCAGGGCAGGCTGAACACAAACACTAAGTAAACAGACAAAATCTTATGGAAAAATAGCAGAGCAAAAACTTAGCTTTTAGTAGACAGGAACTAAACTGGATGCCAGAGCTCAGAGCAGAAAGGATCACCAGCAATCCCTGCAGGACATCGGCTGCCTTATATCCACTCAGAAATTCCGGATGTCCAATCACACTTCACCTGTTCAGATGACAGGTTCTTCCAATCCAGATCAATTTCACCACCTCCTTTCACCAGCAGAGGGCGTTCATCAGGCATCAGAGGTGAAGGAGAAAATGAACTCATAACATGCTCATTTACCCCAATTCCTCTGCCACCCTCCGCTACTCTTCCCTCGTTTGAGGTGCACTCCGTCCGCATATACTCCCCCTCCAACCTCCAGCTGGCTGTCATCCACCGCCCCCCAGAACTAGCCATCTCCACCTTTCTCGACAGCTTCACCACCTGGCTACTCCATTTCCTTTCTGCTAACATCCCCACCATCATCATGGGTGACTTCAACATCCCCGTTGACACTTTCACCCCGGCTGCCTCTAAACTTCTATCGCTCACGGCTTCCCTTGGCCTCACTCAATGGTCCTCTGCGGCCACTCACAAAGATGGTCACATGCTGGACCTTATCTTCACCCGTCTCTGTTCCCTCACTAATCTCAATAACTCACCCCTCCCCCTGTCTGACCACAACCTACTGACATTCTCTTCCCTCTCCTCTCCCACTGAGCAACCCCCGCTCCATAAACTCGCTCACCCTCGCAGGAATCTCAAACACCTCAATTTACAATCACTCTCTGATTCCCTTCTCCCCCTTACAGACATAGCTTCTCTTCACGACACAGATGCTGCTGCCACTTTTTATAACACCACAATAACAGCAACACTTGATTCGGCTGCCCCCCTCACACAGAGCAAAACTCGAACAATCAACAGGCAGCCCTGGCTGACCAGCTTGACCAAAGAACTGAGACGGGTTTCCAGGGCCGCTGAGCGGAGATGGAAGAGAACCCATTCTACTGAGCACTTCAATGCATACAAGCAGTCCCTTGCCAGCTTTAAGTCCACGCTCTCTGCCGCAAAGCAAACTTACTTCGCATCTCTCATATCCTCCCTGTCTCATAACCCTAAACAGCTCTTCAACACTTTCAATTCTCTACTCCACTCCACAGCACCTTCTCCCCCTCCTCTCATCTCTGCTGAAGACTTTGCCTCCTTCTTTAAGTAGAAGATTGACACGATCAGACAAAACTTTGGCCTGCAGCCCCCAATGCCCCTCTTAACCGCTCAGCCCTTTTTTGAAAAGACAGCTTCTCCACCATGACAGAAGATCAGCAATCCACCCTTCTGTCAGGATCACACCTCACCACTTGTGCCCTCGACCCACTCCAGTCCCACCTCATCCCTAACTTGGCCACAGTCCTCTTCCCATCTCTAACACACCTATTCAACCTTTCACTTACAAATGGTGTCTTTCCCTCATCCTTCAAACATGCCTCAATCACACCCTTCCTCAAAAAGCCCTCCCTTGACCCATCCTCTGTGTCTAACTATCACCCGATATCTCTTCTCCCTTACGCCTCAAAACTACTGGAACAGCATGTATATCTTGAACTGTCCTCCCACCACTCATCCTGTTCCCTCTTTGACCGGTTACAATCTGGCTTCCGACCGCATCACTCAACTGAAACTGCCCTAACTGAAGTCCCTAACGACTTACTAACCGCCAAGAGCAAGCGACACTACTTTGTCCTCCTTATCCTGGACCTGTCCTCTGCCTTCGACACCGCAGACCATTCCCTCCTGCTACAGATTCTCTCATCTCTTGGCATCACAGACTTGGCCCTATCCTGGATCTCATCATACCTAACAGACCGTACATTCACTGTCTCTCTCTCACACACCACCTCCTCACCTCGCCCCCTGTCTGTCGGTGTTCCCCAAGGCTCTGTCCTAGGACCCCTACTATTCTCCATCTATACCTTCGGCTTGGGACAGCTCATAGAATCCCACGGTTTGCAGTATCACCTCTATGCCGATGACACGCAGATCTACCTATCTGGACCCGACCTCGCCTCCTTACTGACTGACATCCCACAATGTCTGTCTGCTATCAAGTGCAAAGCCAGGAAAAAATGATAAGTAGGATTATCAAGGATTATCAAGTTATCCATAGACCCTTGAATGCAACAATTGGCGGGCCTCATTCAAATTTTTGAAGATTAAAGCTTACTTTATGTGTTGCTGTCATCTTGTGGAGTAGAAAAGTTAGGGCTGATCCAAGTTTTGTCCATTTTTATCAGAGTGAGCCTGTCAGCACTTTCTGTTGACAGGCGAAAGCACCTGTCTGTTTTGACCCCCCCCAGGCAGCACTAAAATCCTTCTTAGGCTGGTTTCACATTTGCGTTTTTTAGCGCTGGAAAAAAACGCACACCTGCGCATGCGTTTTTTCCCCTATATTTAACATGGGTGCGCATACCTGCGCGCTGGTAAGCGCATGTATGCGATTTTCATGCGCTGCGTTTTTTTGGGGTGTGCGTTGGGATTTTCCAGACGCAGCATGTTGCATTTTTTGGCCCTGCAAAAAAGCGCATGCGCACATATGCGCACGTTTTGCGCTAAAAATGGCCATTATAGCCTATGGATGCGCATATGTGCGCACTGGCATGCTCATGTATGCGTTTTTTTGCATATGCGTTTTTTTTTTTAAACCATGGAATTTAGGGGTTTGGGTTAGAGTTAGGGTTAGTTAAGGGGGTTTAGGGTTAGGGTTATGGTCAGGGTCAGGGTTAGGGTTGGGGTTTGGGTCAGGGTTAGGGTTAAGTATGGTTTTGTTAAGGATTAGGGTCATGGTTAGGGTCAGGATTAGGGTTAAGTATGGTTTTGTTAAGGGTTAGGGTCAGGGTTAGGGTTAGGGTTAGGGTCAGGGTTAGGGTTAGGGTTAGGGTTAGGGTCAGGGTTAGGGTCAGGATTAGGGTTAAGTATGGTTTTGTTAAGGATTAGGGTCAGGGTTAGGGTCAGGATTAGGGTTAAGTATGGTTTTGTTAAGGGTTAGGGTCAGGGTTAGGGTTAGGGTTAGGGTTAGGGTCAGGGTTAGGGTTAGGGTTAGGGTCAGGGTTAGGGTTAGGGTCAGGGTCAGGGTCAGGGTTAAGTATGGTTTTGTTAAGGATTAGGGTCAGGGTTAGGGTCAGGATTAGGGTTAAGTATGGTTTTGTTAAGGGTTAGGGTCAGGGTTAGGGTTAGGGTTAGGGTTAGGGTCAGGGTTAGGGTTAAGTATGGTTTTGTTAAGGGTTAGGGTTAGGGTTAGGGTTAGGGTCAGGGTTAGGGTTAGGGTTAGGGTCAGGATTAGGGTTAAGTATGGTTTGGTTAAGGGTTAGGGTCAGGGTTAGGGTTAGGGTTAGGGTTAGGGTCAGGGTTAGGGTTAAGTATGGTTTTGTTAAGGATTAGGGTCAGGGTTAGGGTTAGGGTTAGGGTCAGGGTTAGGGTTAGGGTTAGGGTTCGGGTCAGGGTTAGGGTTAGGGTCAGGGTTAGGGTTAGGGTTAGGGTTAGTTAGGGTTTAGGGTTTGGGTTAGGGTTAAGTATGATTTGGTTAAGGGTTAGGGTCAGGGTTAGGGTTAGGGTTAGGGTCAGGGTTAGGGTTAGTAAAGTCATGGTTTGGGTAGTGTGAGGGGCCACCTAAAAATGTTGGAAAAAAACGCAAACGCGGTAAAAACGCGCTAAAAACGCATATAAACGCGCAAAAACGCTGCGTTTTTTTCCTGCATGCGCACAAAAATGCTTGAAAAAAACGCAGCGTTTGTATGCATTTGTATGCGTTTTTTTAATGCGTTTTTTTGCGGGAAAAACGCGCTGCAAAAAAAAGCAAGTGTGAAACTAGCCTTAGACAGGACACTAGCAGCAGGGCAGTACAACACCTCCAAGGCATAGAGGAAAAGTTCATGCCAGGTGGCCGGCTTTGAGACTCAATAGCTGAAGATTGCAGAGGAATTAGGGAGCATGCTAGTTTTGTCGGCCAGGTATTGCTTTACAACCTTTAAAAACGTTTTCCTCCTTGTCAAAAATACCCTGTCATCAGGGCCTGGATGCCAGGATGGTGTCATGAAATTGGCCCAGGTCTTTGACAATGTACCCTTGCCTCTGCTGTGTGTCTCCCTCACCTCACCTGCCATTAGCATTGTCTGATTGGAATTTTTCCAACATACAGTATTTTCCACATTGGAATTCAGCTATAGCACCATTTTTGTACCTTTCTCTGCCTCAGCAAGGAGAGATGCAAGGTCCTCATTGTAGCAAGGGTCTAGGCGGGTGAACAACCGATAGTCATTTTTTGTCCAAGATGAATATAACGTGAGGATCACGGGAAAGGCAGCAGTAAATTTAGTCTGCCATATGTGCCAAGGACCCTACAGCCAATACATCCCTGTCTCCACCATGATGACTAATCTCCATCTCCTCCTCCTCCTCCCTCTCTTCCTACTCATTGGCTTCCTCAGCCCATCCACGTAGGAGAGACGGGATGAAGCTTGTGTGGGCACTAATCTTTGTTGTGCTATCAGCCATCTCCTGTTCCTTCTCCTCTTCCTCAGCCTCCACCTCCTTATTGTTATGTAATCCGCACTGAGCAGAATATATGAGGCTGGACTGGGTAATATCTCCCTGTCTCATGTCTTCCTTCACATTCACCAAGCAAAGCTTCATGTTTAATTGTCAGCAGCGACTGTTTAAGTAGGGACAGAAATGGGATAATTGCGCTGATGATGGTGTAATCGTTGCTCACCATCTGTGTAAAGTCCTCAAAGTCTTGGAGAACTACACAAGCTGGGTAGGTTTTCAGAAACCGCTAATCTACCAAGTTCAACATGTGTGCCAAGCATGGTACATGTGTGAGCTTGCCAAGCTTCACATCCACCATTAGATTATGCCCATTATCACACACTACCATTCCTGGTTGGAGGTTTTGCAGCAAGAACAACAAATCTATCAGGTCTGTTTTTCCTTTAAGTAATTCTGCTGTGGTATGCGGTTTGCTTCCTAGACAAATTAGCTTCAGCAGAGCCGCTTCACTGAGACAGTGCTGCAGAACTTCCAGCTGATATATGCTCTGAGATAGCATGTTGGAGAAGGAAGATGAGGAGTAGCACTAGATGGTGCAGTAACTGCTGCAGGAGGTGGAGGAAACATGTATCATGCCTGGGTTCATCCCATGTGCTGTCAGTAAAATGTAGCATCCCTGACCACAAGTGCTTATCCACGTGTCCAAGTGGGCAATCCCAGTAACTATGTTGGTAAGGACACAGGTGATGATCCTGGACACATACTTGTACAAGACAGGGATGATATACTGGGAGAAATAGTTCCGGCTGGGGACTAAGCACCAAGGGACCAAATTTGTACAACTGTATCCTTAGTCCCCTGGTCCTAGTGTGGCCAGTCCTGTATCCATAGTTCCCTGGTCCCAGAGCGTCCCGGACATATCTGCAACTCGCACCTGGTCCCAGAGTGGCCGGTTTCTGAACCTCGTCCCTTGGTCCCAGAGCGGTTACTGCCTCAACCTCATCTCCGAGTGGGCAATGCTTGAAGCTCATCTGCTAAACCCGGAGCGGCCAGGGGCTAATCCTCGTCCCCTGGTCCTGGAGCGGTCACTGCCTGAACCTCATCCCCTGGTCCCGGAAGGGCCAGTGCCTGAACCTTTTCCCCTGCTCCTGGTGCAGCCAATCTTGTTCTGAAGTCCCCTGGTCCCATTGCGACCAGTGCATGAACATTACCCCACGGTACATGAGTAGTCAAACCCTGATTGAATATTTGACACTATTGTGTTTGAACTAAACCCTGATGTAGTGTCAGTGTATCTGACCCCTGAGGTCATCAGCTACAGTACCGGGTTCTGCCCAGGACTTGTAACTGGTGGCTACCTGCCGCACAAGCCTGACCTGACCACTAGAGGTTCCAGTGAACAGCAAGGTAGCTGCTTAGTCACTCCACTCTAGGGTAAATCCAGTCTATGGGACAGTGGGCCCATGAACCATGTGCGCCACTCAAGGGCGTGACAATTACGTATCACCCTAATGCTACATAAAGTGCCTAATACTCTATGAATGGCTAACTGAATCTAGAAAAAAATTTTAACACTTTTTTGGAATGTGATATACCACCAAAATGCAACACAAAACACCTAATACTCTATAAATGACTAATTGAATTCAGACAAATTTTTCAACGCTTTTTTGGAGTGTCATATACCACCAAAATGGAACAGAAAGGAACTAATATTCTATGGATGACTAATTGAATCCAGACAAACACCTTGGTTTGGCTCCAATATTTCTCAGGTCACTGCATGATTATGCCATTTTTGTCACTCAGTAAGCATGTTACTATATGGATGAGTAATTGAATCCAGAAAAAAATTTTAAACACTTTTTTTGAAGTATTATATAACACAGAAATGTACCACAAAGCATGTGTAGGGGTTTTGCTCACTTACAGTATGTGTGATGGGAAGAAGACAGGTGGCTTGTTCCTTTAAAAGTTCATTTAAAAGTGGGTTTATAAACCCAGAAGCCAAACAGAAAAACAAACAGCCTTTAGATCAGGCAAACAAAGTAAAATGTCCATAGCAGGTCTCTTCCCCTCCAGACCTGTGGGTCACACAGGCTGGAGTAGCGTCTAGAATTCAAGCTCGGTCTCAAGACAAACACACACAGGAGGCCTTCTCCCTCCCAACATACAGACCATATGCCAAACACCAGCCTCCATTATATAGGCTGTTAACCACACCCAGAAGTGAGATATGTGGGTAGCTAGATCCGCCCATCTCTCACAGCTACCAGTAACCTGGTCCTGGATGCAACAAATGAACCTCTTAGTGCTTACATACACTAGAGAAAATAATCTGGGTTACACTAGAGACCAGCCATCTCTGTGACACATAGCTCCCATCGACTACGTGACCATTAGTCATCCTACATACCTCCCCCTCTGCCTAAAGCTATGGGGTTTGGCACTTTCTACTATCAGACAAAGGATTCTCGAGAGGGCTTCGACATTACCATGTACCTTCCCTGCTTTATGCTCTACATGGAAATTGAAATCTTGTAGGGCTAATAACCAGTGGGTGACCCTAGCATTTTTACCCTGTGTTCCCCTTATCCATCTGAGTGGGGCATGGTCGGATACCAATCTAAACTTACATCCTACAACCGAATAATTCCTCTAACATGAGGATAGCTTGTTACTCAGGTAGAGAACAGGGTGCTCCTCCCCATGTGTCTCCTGAGAAAGGACTGCTCCTAAACCGACATCTGAGGCATTCGTTTGTAGTTTAACTCTTTCTTTAAGACGGGGGCCACCAGAACCAGTTGCTTTCATGGAGCCCCTTTCATTTTTTGAAAAACAGTCTTTGCCTCTTCAGACTATTTGACTATTACCAATTTCATCCCCCTTAAGGAGGTCACTCAGGGGCGCAGCCATCATGGCGAAGCTTTGGATGAACCTCCTTTAGTATCCCACAATCACCAGGAAGGCACTAATTTGTTTTTTTTACAGCGGTCTCGGCCATGTTTGGATTGCCTTCACTTTACTGATTTGGGGTTTTAGCTCGCCTCTACTCACTACATAGCCCAAGTATTTGGCTTCTTCTTTCCCCATGGCACATTCCTTCAGGTATATTGAAAACCCCGCCTTTCTTAGAACATCAAACACCGCCTGGACCTTTTCCAGATGACTGTCCCAGTCTAGGCTGAAGATAACAATATTGTCTAGGTATGCAGCGGCATATACTTATGGGTTGCAAGGATTTGGTCCATAGCTCTCTGGAAGGTTGCAGGGGCCACTGCAGTCCAAACAGCATCAGAACATACTGGAAGCATCCATCCGGCGTAGAAAATGCAGTCTTCTCCTTGGTTCCATATGCCATGGGGATCTGTAAATATCCCTTTATCAAATCCAATGCGGCTATGTACATTGTGGGCCCAAGTCTCTCGATCAGCTCATCGATGCGTGGCATTGGATATGTGTCAAACTTGGAGACATCATTCAACTTTGTTGCAGAACCTCCATTTACCATCGGGCTTTGGGACCAGGACAATTGGGCATCACCAACCACTCTTAGATTCCTCAATGACCCTGAGTTTCAACATACACTCCACCTCCGTATAGATCACTTCTCGACGGTCCTCAGGAATTCGATAAGGTTTCAAGTTTACGCGCACATGTGGCTCCATCACTACTTCATGTTCTATGGCCTTTGTGCACCCAGGCAATTCTGAGAACAGGTCCCTGTTCTTCTGGAACAACTCCCGGCACTGCTGTTTTGAGTTTCAGCCGGCTCTCTGTCTTGTCATGGCTTGATGAGGTTGAAATGGTAGATCTGAAATGGTATCCGTCTTCCTGGTTGATGAATCTTATAGTTTACATCACCATCACCATGCTTCTCCACTACCTCATACAGCCCTTGCCATTTGGCCAAGAACTTGCTCTTCACAGTAGGAATTAGCACAAGGACTCGGTCTCCCGGATTGAATTGTCTTACTCTGGCTGATCGATTGTATACCCTGGCCTGAGCTTCTTGTGCCTGGACTAGGTGTCCTTTTACGATGGGCATCACATTTGTAATCCTCTGCTGCATCAGTGCCACATGCTCGATGATGTTTTTGTGGAGCGTGACTTTGGTTTCCCAGGTTTCCTTGGCTATATCCAGTAGACCTTGCAGATGTTGACCATACAGAATTTCGAAGGGCAAGAACCCTGTAGAGGCCTGCGAAACCTCAAGGATGGAGAACAACAGATATGAAAGGAAACATTCCCAGTCTCTACCTTCCTTTTCTATGGCTTTCCTCAGCATATTCTTCAGTGTTTTATTAAACCTTTCGACAAGGCCATCTGTCTGAGGATGGTATACTGAAATCCTCAACTGGGAGATTTTCAGGACTTTTAACAGCTCCCTCATCACTTTACTAATAAAAGGTGTTTCCTGGTCAGTCAGGATCTTCTTTGGTAAACCTGTCCATGAAAAAACATGGACCAATTCGTGGGCTGTACTCTTTGCGGAGGAGTTTCTCAGGTGAATTGCTTCAGGATAGCGTGTGGCATAGTCCTGAATGACCAATATGTATTGATGCCCATGAGCAGATTTAACCAGGGGACCGACCAAGTCCAAAGCAATTCTATCGAATGGCACTTCAATAATGGGCAATGGCATGAGGGACTTTGAAAGTGAGAGGTGGGGTGGTTAACTGACATGTAGGGCAGGACCTGCAATAGTGTAATATTTCCCGGTGACACCCGGGCCAATAGAACCTCTGCACGATCCATTCATCGGTTTTTTCCACTCCCATATGTCCCCCCAAGATATGTGAATGGGCCTTGTCCAACACCTTCTATTGAGGCCCTGTGCTATTAACTGTTCCACCAGCTCCTCCCTCACTTTTGTGACCCTATACAACTCCCCATTCATCATAAAATAAGGAAATCTTGTGTCAGGCCCGACTCTTGTGCAACCCCATTTATGACGGTGACATTATTAAAGGCTTATGTTGGGCAGACCTAAAATTCTCACTGGTCACCCCTAACTCCAGAATGTCACACCCAGGGGACACTACATCTTCATCCCCAACAAGGAAACAAAAAGGAAATCCGTCTGACTCAGTATGGTGATACCTCATTAGGGTTAGCTGGTTCCCTTTCCACGCCAGTGAACTCAGACCCTTTCCCCCACAGATACCAAACATAAACAAAAGTCTCGGCCTATAATAATAGAGTTCAACAAGTCCCTAATGACGCCGACCTCATGGGACTCAGTATTGTGGGCCATTTCAATGTCCTCTCTGGCCATAGGGTAGCCCTTAGCATCACCATGAATGCACTGAACGCTGACTTTATTCACCGGGATTAGTTGGAGAGGAAGGGTGACCCTCACAAGGGTCACCAGACTCCCAGAGTCTAGCAGTGCCATTACCTCCCACCCATTCACCTTCATGGGACACGCTTGAGGCACCTCGCTGGGTGGACAGTTCACACTGCAGGCCAGATACGCATAATATGAACAATGACGTCCTTCCTGTAGCAGTCGCATGTCTCAGCTGTGTCAAAGAATGCTTGAGTCGCATTTGAAACGCATTGCTTTGCCCTCTCCCTCCCCCCACTTTTCCATTTTTTCACAACAAGGATGTATTTAAAAAAAAAACTTTTTCAAATAAACACATTGGTTTTACCTGGAGCTGGACTTACCTCTTGGTTTCTGCAGTTTCTATGTCTGGTCAGGATGACACCTGAACTCCACACACAAACTATGGCAGGTGAGCTGGCTTTTCTTTTTTGCAATACTTGTCCATGTGTCCATGGATAAGTGGACAAAACCAGTCACAGCGTTGGTCAGGGCATGGCTGATGTTATTTTACACATGCTTGTGTAAGGCAGGAACAGCACACCAGTAGAAATAGTGGTGGCTGGTAACCAAGTACTGAGGGATACCCACCGCCATGAGACTGCGGAAATTTTCCACCTCCACAAGCATAAACGGCAAAATTTTAGGGGAAAGCAGTCTGAAAATGTGGCCATTTAGTATTATAGCCTGTGGGTGGGTAGCTGCATATTTCTGATTGCTTTCCAAAAAAAAAAGCCCAAGACTCATGAGCACCAAACCCTTGGCAAAATTTGACAAATACAGAGGGACGTATAAGACTGCAGTATCAATATAGCAATTCTATTTGTAACCCAGGGTCTTGTTTTGGTGCTTGAGGCCCAACTCTAGCACAATAAATGTCGTATAAGATGTCACTGCAGAAAAAAATTTCAGTATTACAATGCCAGCAAAATTTGCACACTTTAGATGGCCGTATAAGACTGCAGTATCAAGATAGCAATGCAATTTATTTAACAAACTATTTTTTGGGGGGGTTGAAACCCAGCTGTAGCACGATAAATGCCGCATAATATTTCACTGCTCAAAAAAATTGCAGTATGACAATGCCAGCAAGATTTTGCCATTTCAGATGAACGTATAAGGCTAGTTTCACACTAGCGTTTCACTGACATACGTCGGTCTGCGCACGGCCGACGCTAAGCTCCGCCCCAGGCACACCTCCTCCCAGCCTCTCCGCCTATGGGCGCATGACGCTGCATGTGAGCTGCATACCATATCTTTAGCATTGAGTGCACAGGCCGTGCACAGGTATGTGTTTGCTGGCGCATACGTCCTTTTGAAGCTGACCTGCGCCAAACGCAACGTGTTGCATTTTGGTGCGCTCGGTGCACCATCAAAAGGACGCATGCTCCAGAAAACGCATACCTGTGCATGGCCTGTGTACTCAATGCTAAAGATAGGGTGTGCAGGTCGCATGCAGCGTCATGCGCCCATAGGCGTAGCGGCCAGGAGGAGGCGTGGCAGGGGGCGGAGCTTAGCGGCGGCCGTGCGCAGACCGACGCAGGTCAGTGAAACACTAGTGTGAAACTAGCCTAAGGCTGGTTTCACATTCGCGCTTTTTAAGCGCACGCACGGCCGGGGGTAGCTCCGGCCCCGAGCCGGCTCTCTGCCCGGCGTGCCCGCCCCTTGCTTGTAGCGCCGCCTACTAGCGGACAGCGGCGCCTGCGATCGGCGCACCCTATCTTTAGCATAGGGTGCGCAGATCGTGCGCAGGCCGTGCGCTAGTTGCGCTTTGACCTGCGCTGCGCACCTTTGACGGTGCGCCGTGCGCGCCAAAATCAAACTTTTCAGATTTTGGCGCGCACGGCGCACCGTCAAAAGTGCGCAGCGCAGGTCAAAGCGCAACTAGCGCACGGCCTGCGCACGATCTGCGCACCCTATGCTAAAGATAGGGTGCGCCGATCGCAGGCGCCGCTGTCCGCTAGTAGGCGGCGCTACAAGCAAGGGGCGGGCACGCCAGGCAGAGAGCCGGCTCGGGGGCGGAGCTACCCCGGCCGTGCGTGCGCTTAAAAAGCGCGAATGTGAAACCAGCCTAACACTGCGATATCAAGAAGATAGCAATGCGATTTTTTTAACAAACTATTATTTTAGTAGGTGGTGGGGGTTTGAGTCCCCGCTCCAGCAAGATAAATCCCATATAAAATGTCACTGCTGAAAAAAACTGCAGTATTACAATGACAGGAAAATTTGCACACCTCAGAAGTATGTATAAGACTGAAGTATCAATATAATAATGCTATTGAGATCCAACCAAGTCTGGCTGTATGCTTTTGATGCACAACTGCCATTGTAAAAATGGTGTATAATATTTCCCTGCTCAGAACAATTTGCAAAATTAAGAGCAAAAAGAATATTATTAGCCCTGAGAAGGGGTTTTGGTATGAGTTGCAGGCTGGAGCATAAATAACATGCAATTCACCCTAGCCTTTCCAATACCATTGCATTGTATGTTAGAAAAGCGTATATCTGCACAGAGTCTGAAGCTTTAGAGACTGGGAGTTCTGTGGAAACTGTTTGGGTAAGAATACAAGGAGAGAACAACTGAAATGACACCATTGTACGCATTTCCTACAGGCCGCCTGTGCAAGCTGAAGATATGGATGAACTCTTTATGCATCAAATGGCCAAGTTCTCCAAAAAATTTCAACTATCCAGACATTTGTTGGGAATCTCTCTCAGGCAAAACTAACAGGTCAAGCAAATTCTTAACCTCTCTTGCTGACAACTTTATCTTCCAAAAGGTAAGGGAGAAAACAAGGGGATGTGCCAACGCCAACCAATGTCTCCACTCTTCAAATGAACATTTCATGGCCAACAATTCCCGATTCCCCACGTCATAGTTGCGTTCAGATGGGGAGAACTTTCGAGAAAAGAAGACACAGGGATTCAATTTAGAATTCACAGGATCTTTTTGGGACAAAACAGCTCCAGCACCAATCTCAGAAGCATCTACCTCCACCTGAAATGGAAGTGAGACATCAGGTTGCCATAAAACAGGAGCAGAAGTGAATCTCCGCTTAAGCTCCTGAAATGCTGAGACAGCCTCTGGAGACCAATTCAGCACATCAGCGCCCTTCTTGGTCAGATCAGTCAGTGGTTTGACAATACCAGAAAAATTACCTATAAATTTACGATAGAAATTAGCAAAACCCAAAAACTTCTGGAGACCCTTCAAAGAAGTGGGCTGAACCTAATCATAAATGGCATGTACCTTAGCCGGGTCCATTTCAATAGTCGACGGAGACAAAATAAATCCCAAAAATGAAATCCTCTGTACACCAAAGAGGCATTTTGATCCCTTAACAAACAGGGAATTCTCCCTCAAAATCCGGAACGCAGTCCGGACATGTTCCACATGAGAATCCCAATCACTGGAAAAGATCAAAATATCATCCATATAGATGATCAAAAACTTATCCACAAAGTCCTGGAAAATATCATTCATAAAGGATTGGAAGACAGAAGGGGCATTAGTGAGCCCAAAAGGCATCACCAGGTACTCAAAATGTCCCTCCGGAGTATTAAACGCATCTTCCATTCATCCCCGTGCTTGATGCAAATAAGATTATACGCCCCCCTGAGGTCAAGCTTAGTAAACCAGCAGGCATTTTTAACTCTGGAGAATAAATCAGACATCAGGGGTAACGGGTACTGATATTTACCCGTCATCTTGTTAAGGGAACGATAGTCAATACATGGTCTTAATGAACCATCTTTCTTGGCCACAAGAAAAACAGCACCTAAGGGTGAAGAGAATGGTCTAATATGATCCTTCTCCAATGACTTCTTAATATAGGATCGCATAGCATCATGTTCGGATACTGATAAGTTGAAAAGCCGACCCTTGGGAAATTTACACCCAGGCATCAACTCAATTGCACAGTCATAACTCCTATGAGGAGGCAAAGACGCAGACTTACTCTCACTAAATACATCAGAAAAATCAGTCAAATAATCAGGAATATCATGAGACTGAGGAGAGGTGGAGAAAACAGGAGTGTCCCTAAGAACACACTGACAACCCCAACTCACCACAGACACAGATTTCCAATCCAAAACTGGATTAGGAGTTTGCAACCAGGGAAAACCCAGAACAATAGTATCATGCAAATTGTGCAGCACCAAAAATTTACAATTTTCTTGGTGGTCTGGGGCAACTCGCATTATCACCTGGGTCCAAAACTGAGGTTTATTTTCCGACAATGGAGTAGCATCAATACCCCTCAAAGGAATAGGCGTCCGCAGAGGTATCATAGGAAAACCACAACGTTTAGCAAAGTCAAAATCCATCAGATTCAAAGCTGCTCCTGAATCTACAAAAGCCTTAGTGGAAAATGTGGACAAGGCGCAGATCAGAGTAATTGCCAAAAGGAACTTAGGTTGTATACTGCCCACAGCAAATGTGTGTGCAAAACGTTTCTCTCGTTTAGGGCAGACAGAAATAGTATGAGAGGCGTCTCCACAGAAAAAACACAGCTTATTACGCCTTCTAAACTCCTGACATAGCACCCTAGACAAAACCCTATCACATTCCATAGGTTCAGACATTTGTTCAAAAGGTGGCAACGCTTCTCGTGTAGTTTTACGTTCATGTAAACGTCGATCAACTTGAATGGCTAATGACATAGAATCATCAAGACCAGAAGGAACAGGAAATCCCACCATCATATCTTTTACGGTCTCTGATAAACCCTTCCAAAAGAGAGCTGCCAATGCACCATCATTCCATGCAGTAAGGACCGCCCACTTTCGGAATTTTTGACAGTAAAACTCTGCAGAATCCTGACCCTTGTTCAATGCTAATAGGGTTTTCTCAGCTTGATCAATAGCATTAGGTTCATCATACAACAACCCCAAGGCTTGAAAAACACTCGCCATCACAGACACCGTCATACTATGAGGGGCCCTGTGCCACTGCCGTTGCCCACGAGTGGGCCCCCTACTTGCTCAGGGCACCAGCACTTGCAATACTTACCTCTCCCTGCTCCACCGCTGTGACCTCTTCCGCGTTTCCTGACAGTGACATTCATATCAGAAAGGTCGATGACGTCACGTCTGTACGCCCTCTGCCTGAACAGTCCAAGTGCAGAGAGCTGGAAGATGGCGACGCTGAGGAGTCTAGAGTAGAGCTGTGCCCAGTGAGGAGAGGTATTTCATTTTTTTAATGTTTGGATCAATATATGGGGAGCATTATACACTGGAGAATTGTATATGGGGCCCATCATACACTTGAGCATCAGAGATAGGGCCCATTATACACTGGAACATCATATGGGGCCCTTTATATATGGAGCATTATATGGGCCCATCATACACTGGAGCATTATAAATGGGGCCCATCATACACTGGAGCATCATCGATGGGGCCCATCATACACCTGCGCATTAGAAATGGGGCCCATCATACACCTGCGCATTATAAATGGGGCCCATCATACACTGGAGCATTATAAATGGGGCCCATCATACACTGGAGCATCATATATGGGGCCCATTATACACTGGAGCATTATTAATGGGGCCCATTATATATGGAGCATTATATACTGTTTGCATAATTATTATTAGGCAAGTTGTATTTGAGAGGATTCTTTTTATTATTGAACAACAACTATGTTCTCAATCAACCGAAAAGACTCATAAATATCAAAGCTTAATATTTTTGGAAGTTGGAGTTGGTTTTTTTAGATTTGGCTATCTTAGGAGGATATCTGTTTGTGCAGGTAACTATTACTGTGCAGAATTATTAGGCAACTTAATAAAAACATTTCTGACATTCAAAACCAAAAAAAAGGGACCAACATAGCCACCTTTCTTTACGATGACACTCAAAAGCCTTCCATCCATACATTCTGTCAGTTGCCTGATCTGTTTACGGTCAATATTGCGTGCAATGTTTTGACACTCTGTAGATCTCAAATTTTATGAGGGACCACAGGTTCTCTATGGGGTTCAGATCAGGTGAACAAGGGGGCCATGTCATTATTTTTTCTTCTTTTAGACCTTTACTGGGCAGCCACGCTGTGGAGTATTTGGATGCATGTGATGGAGCATTGTCCTGCATGAAAATCATGTTTTTATTGAACGATACCGACTTCTTCCTGTACCACTGGTTGAAGAAGGTGTCTTCCAGAAACTGGCAGTAGGTCTGGGAGTTGAGCTTCACTCCATCCTCAACCCGAAAAGATCCCACAAGTTCATCTTTGATGATACCAGCCCATACAAGTACCCCACCTCCACCTTGCTGGCATCTGAGTCAGAGTGGAGCTCTCTGGCCTTTACTGATTCAGCCTTGGGCCCATCCATCTGGCCCATCAAGAGTCACTCTCATTTCATCAGTCCATAAAACTTTACAAAAATGTGTCTTAACATATTTCTTGGCCCAGTCTTGACATTTTATCCTATGTTTATTGTTCAAAGGTGGTCGCTTTCCAGCCTTCCTTACCTTGGCAATGTGCCTGAGTATATAAAAGAAACAAAACAGGGCGCATCTACTGTGTAAAACCTTTAAACCACAATTGTAATGGTGAAGCAAGGAGAGACTCACCTGATAGGGTTGTGAAACTTTGTTTACAACACCTACAAATGCATGAAACAGCTGCTGCAGTCTGCACAGGGTCCAATGACTTGTAATTGAGGATGGCTATAAGGTGCAATGATACACATCAGAGGCCCTGATGAAGTGAGCTGGGACAGCTCAGGAAATGCATAGGCACCAATAAAGCTCCTTGAATTATACCTACAGCAGCGCAGTGTATCATTGCACCTTATAGCCATCCTCAATGTCCCTGAGTATGGCACACCTTGTGCTTTTTGATACTCCAGTAACGTTGCAGCTCTGAAATATGGCAAAACTGGTGTCAAATGTCATCTTGGCAGCTTCACTCTTGATTTTCCTCAATTCATGGGCAGTTATTTTGAGCCTTTTTTTTATCAACACGCTTCTTGCGACCCTGTTGGCTATTTGCCATGAAACGCTTAATTGTTCAATGATCACGCTTCAAAAGTTTGGCAATTACAAGACTGCTGCATCCCTCTGCAAGACATCTCACAATTTTTGACTTTTCAGAGTCCGTCAAATCTCTCTTCTGACCCATTTTGCCAAAGGAAAGGAAGTTACCTAATAATTAAGCACACCTTATATAGGGTGTTGATGTCATTAGACCACACCCCTCATTACAGAGGTGCAAATCACCTAATTTACATAATTGGCAGTTGTCTTTCATGCCTATACAGCTTGGAGAACAACAACATGTATGAAAAGGATGACGTGATCAAAATACTCATTTGCCTTATAATTCTGCACACAGTGTATAGGCCCATCATACACTGGAGCATCATCCACGGGGCCCATCATATACTGCAGCATCATATGGGGCCAATTATATATGGAGCATTATATAGGCCCATCATACAATGGAGCATCATCCATAGGGCCCATCATATACTGGAGCATCATATGGGGCCCATCATATGCTAGAACATCATATGGGGCCCATAATATATGGAGCATTATATAGGCCCATCATACAATGGAGCATCATCCAAATGGGGCCCAAATGGGGCCCATCATATACTGGAGCATCATATGGGGTTCATTATTTATGGGGCATCATATAGGGTAAGGAGTAGAGTTGAGCGAAACGGGTCGAAAAATTTCAAAAGTCACCGACTTTTGGCAAAGTCGGGTTTCATGAAACGAAACCCGACCCTAGGATGAGGTCGGCCACGAGGTCGGCGACTTACGCGCCAAAGTCGCGTTTCAAAAGTTTGTTTTGCGCTCTTTTTCAGCCAATCAGGATCCACGGACACTGTGGGCAACGTGATGACATAGGCAGGGGTCACCACCATCTTTCAGAAGGGCATGCAAGTGATTGGCTTGCTTTGGTGGGCGTCACAGGGGGTATAAAAGGGCGTGCACGCCGACCGCCATCATACTTCTGCCGATATCAGTATAGGGAGAGGTTGCTGCTGATTCAGTAGGGAGAGCGTTAGGCAGGGAAGAAGACAAAAAAACTGCTTCTGCTGCTAGCGATTTGGCCTGCACAACACACCAGTCACTGTGTGTGCAGTGCAAGGGGAGGCTATATAGTGGTGTATCAGTGGTGTTGGTTGTTGGGCTGCCTTCTAAGGCTTCCTGACATTCCTGCATTGCTGTTTACCCACTGCTCTGCAAACTGCTTTTTTAAAAGCAATCCCAATTTTTTTTTTTGTCCTGCTGAGAAGAAAAAAAAACTGCTTCTGCTGCTAGCAATTTGGCCTGCACAACACACCAGTCACTGTGTGTGCAGTGCAAGGGGAGGCTATATTGTGGTGTATCAGTGGTGTTGGTTGTTGGGCTGCCTTTTAAGGCTTCCTGACAGGCTGGCATTGCTGTTTACCCACTGCTCTGCAAACTGCTTTTTTAAAAGCAAACCAATCTCCCTTATCCTCTAGTCACTTTTGTCACAGCTGTGCCATCGAGCCTGTGACATAGCGCTCAGATATCAGTGGGCCTCACACAATCCAAAAGTGTCCAGTGTCCAAAAGTGTGTGCAGAGATTCAAAATCTCCCTTATCCTCTAGTCACTTTGGTCACAGCTGTGCCATCGAGCCTGTCACATAGCGCTCAGATATTCATTGGGCCTCACACTATCCAAAAGTGTCCAGTGTCCAAAAGTGTGTGCAGAGATTCAAAATCTCCCTTATCCTCTAGTCACTTTGGTCACAGCTGTGCCATCGAGCCTGTCACATAGCGCTCAGATATTCATTGGGCCTCACACAATCCAAAAGTGTCCAGTGTCCAAAAGTGTGTGCAGAGATTCAAAATCTCCCTTATCCTCTAGTCACTTTGGTCACAGCTGTGCCATCGAGCCTGTCACATAGCGCTCAGATATTCATTGGGCCTCACACAATCCAAAAGTGTCCAGTGTCCAAAAGTGTGTGCAGAGATTCAAAATCTCCCTTATCCTCTAGTCACTTTGGTCACAGCTGTGCCATCGAGATTGTCACATAGCGCTCAGATATTCATTGGGCCTCACACAATCCAAAAGTGTCCAGTGTCCACAAGTGTCTGCAGAAATTCAAAATCTCCCTTATCCTCTAGTCACTTTGGTCACAGCTGTGCCATTGAGCCTGTCACATAGCGCTCAGATATCAGTGGGCCTCACACAATCCAAAAGTGTCCAGTGTCCACAAGTGTCTGCAGAAATTCAAAATCTCCCCTGTCCTATAGACACCTTGTACCTTGTTTTACATTACTATATAGTTTGTTGGATTTTGTCTACATTTCTACCAAAAATGAGGAAGGCTGGTGGAAGAGGCCGTGGAATTGGGCGGGGGTTGGCAGCTGGTAATGATGGTGTTGGTAGTGGATCTGATGGTAGTGGCAAGAGCAAAATAGGACCGAATGCAGGAGGTGTTGAGCCTGCGTCATCGTCTGGCTACATAAGGCCTCGAACGCTTAGTTTTCTAGGAGTTGGCAAACCGCTTTTAAAGCCAGAGCATCAGGAAAAAGTTTTGTCTTACATTGCTGACTCAGCCTCCAGCTCTATCGCCTCCTCTTCTTCAGTTGTAAAAAGTAAAAGCACTGAGTCGTCATTGGAGGCTCATGTTCATGAACCACACCTTTCCTTGTGTCCTTCACCCCAACCAAGATTGAAGGATGACGCAGGCCATACTACTGATTACTCCATGGAGCTGTTTTCACATACCATGCCTGGATTATCAAGTCAAATGGTGAATTACCCAGGCCAAGATGAATCTGACATGGAGTGCACTGATGCACAGCCGCTGATGGATGATTCTGCTGGTACATTCACTCAGAGCACTACATTGTCCTCGCAGTGTACAGAGCCAGATTCTGACCCTGATGAGACTCAGGTGCCTCTTCCCGCACACTATACCACCATACACGGTGACACAGGGGAAGGTGCACATGACATAGAAGAGGAGGTGATGGATGACCCAGTTGTTGACCCAGATTGGCATCCATTGGGGGAAGAGGGTGCTGCTTCCAATAGCTCAGATGAGGAGCATCCACAGCAGACATCGACATCGCAACAGCTGTTATCTGGCAGGCCCGGAGCACTCCAAAGACAGGTTCCAAACATCAAAAGAGTTGCTGGACAGCTTGTCCAGAGGGTCAAAAGATCACAGCGTGCTAGGCCGCAAAATGTCTGCCAAAGTAGGAAGAGTGCAGTGTGGCACTTTTTTGAACAAAATCCTCATGATCAGGCCAAGGTTATCTGTAAGAAGTGCGCAAAGACCTTTAGCCGAGGGAAAAATCTGAAAAATTTGAATACCAGTTGCATGCTTAGACATTTAACCAGCATGCACTTGCAAGCGTGGACACAACACCAAACCTCAAGTGCCACATGTGCAACTGATCACAACGAAGGTAGTCAGCAACGCTACATTGTTTCCCCCACTGTAAGCCCACCGGTTAGCACAGCAGCAAATGTTGAGGTGTCGTTGCAAGGCCACAGCAGTCAGGGAATCCCACTGTTATATCAACGAAAGACTGATTCTAGACCTTCAGAAAGAACACCAACTCCATCACCATCATCAAACCTCTCTCAGTCCGCCCTGTCCACCGCTACTTCCACCATATGCAGCTCTCAAGTCCAGCTCACCCTCCCAGACACTATGAGTAGGTCAAGAAAGTACTCAGACTCTCATCCGCGTACACTGGGTTTGAACGCCCACATTGCCAAACTAATCTCGTTTGAGATGATGCCCTTTCGGTTGGTGGAAAGCACAGCTTTCCGCGAACTCATGGCCTATGCAGTACCACGCTATGACCTACCCAGTCGCCACTTCTTCTCTCGCAAAGCCATCCCAGCCCTCCACCATCATGTGAAAGACCGCATTGTCCATGCACTCAAGCAGTCAGTGAGCAGAAAGGTGCACCTCACAACTCATGCATGGTCCAGTCGGCATGGCCAGGGCCGTTACGTGTCCATCACTGCGCACTGGGTTAATGTGGTGAATGCAGGGTCCACAGGGGACAGCAGTGGTGGGACAGTGCTGCCTAGCCCACGGTATAGGAAACAGTTGGCTGTAGGCGTTCGACCCTCCTCCTCCTCCTCCAGAAGCGAAAGCTCGTCCACAGAGCGCAGTCGTACGAGCACTCCATCTGCAGCTGCCACTGTTGCACACGATGTGTCCCCCTATCGAGCAGCTAGTGGAAAGCGTCAGCAGGCTGTGTTGCAGATGATGTGTTTGGGCAACAGACACACTGCCGAGGTGCTGGCCGAGTACTTGAAGCGACAAACTGAGTCATGGCTGGTCAGTGTACATCTTGAGGCAGGCAAGGTAGTTAGTGATAACGGCCGTAATTTTGTGGCAGCCATAGCCCTTTCAAAACTCAGCCATATACCTTGCTTGGCTCACACCTTGAACCTGGTGGTGCAGTGCTTCCTCAAAAATTATCCGGAGTTAACAGCCCTGCTCCAGAAGGTGCGAAGACTGTGCGCGCACATCCGCCGGTCGCCTGTACACTCCGTTCGTATGCAGAAGCTGCAGCGATTGCTCCACCTTCCCAACCACCGCCTCAATATCGACATTGCAACAAGGTGGAACTCCACCCTGCACATGGTGGAGCGGCTGTGCGAGCAGAGGCAGGCCATAATGCATTTGTGGGAGGATACACGGCCAGGCACTTTGAGAGCAGACATGGAGTTGACAGGTGTGCAGTGGTCGAAGCTGAAAGACCTCTGTAAAGTCCTTCAGTGTTTTGAGGAATGCACACGGCTGGTAAGCGCAGACGACGCCATCCTAAGCATGAGCATCCCACTTATGCGTCTGCTCATGCAAACTTTGACGCACCTTAAGGAGCAGGCGTCTGCAGCCAATGTTGATGAGGAGGAAGAGGAGGAGGGAATCCTTGATGACATTCAGCCATTGTCTGCTCAGGGACCTCTCCTGGACGAGGTGGAGGAAGAAGAGGAGGAGGAGGAGGATGATGGGGATGATTACTTAGGGGAGGAGGATGCATCTCGTGGGGCAAGTGAAAATGTTGGCGTGGCAAGGTCTGGTACAGGGTTTGTGCGTGACTGGAGGGATGTGGATTTGCCAGAAAGTGCTCCTCCAACCAGCACTCGCAGTGCATCATTGACACCGGGAACATTGGCCCACATGTCAGATTATGCCTTGCAGATCCTAAAAAGGGACCCCCGCATTGCCAAAATGATGAACGATGACGACTACTGGTTGGCCAGCATCCTGGATCCACGCTATAAAGGCAAATTACAAAACATCATGCCACAGGAGAACCTTGACCTAATATTGGATAATAAACAAGCAACTCTGGTAAATCGGTTGCTTGAGGCATTCCCAGCACACAGCAGCGGTGATGGTTCTCACACGAGCCGTACGGGCCGGGGGCAGCTTGGCAGAGGTGTTCGTGGTGCACACAGCAGAAGTGGCGTTGGAGACAGGGGTTTCATGACAATGTTGTGGACTGATTTTTCAAGTACCGCTCACACAACTGGTAATACTGCATCGATGGAAAGTGACAGGAGACAGCAGTTGTCAACTATGGTTACAAACTACTTTTCCTCCCATATCGATGTTCTACCACACAGGTCATTCCCCTTTGACTATTGGGCCGCTAAACTGGACACCTGGCCTGAATTGGCACAATATGCCTTACAGGAGCTCGCTTGCCCAGCTGCAAGTGTGCTATCGGAAAGAGTCTTCAGTGCAGCTGGATCAATCCTGACAGAAAAAAGGACCCGTCTGTCAACCCAAAATGTGGATGATCTAACCTTCATTAAAATGAACCACGCATGGGTTTCCAAGGAGTTTGTCCCACCTTCCTCTGATGACACATAGGGTGACAGAAAAATGGCTTGCTTTGGTCCACCTCTTCCTGGGACTTGACCTATTTCACCTTTTGCATCAGCTGAATGTCCAACATCAACATATGCCACTTTCTAAAACTCCCTAACTGTGCTGCCTCCCCCCCCATGGCCGGGGTCACCACCTAGCGCACGACACCGTGCGAGTGCCGTTGCCCTGGACAGGTGGGTAGGCCGACTCTTGGGCGCGGGCACTGGTACAGGGTCCTTCATAGTGCAATCAAGTGTCTCTGACGGTGGTGGTGCACACCCGCCGTCAGACACACCGCCGTACTATGAGGGGTCCAGTGCCAGTACCGATGCCCACGAGTGGGCCCACCTTGCTTGGGCAGGGCCCCAGCATTTGCAATCTTTACCTCTCCCTGCTCCTCCGCTGTGTAGTCTGGGCCGTCAAATCCATACTGTGCCTGACACCGTCTGAGCCTGCCTCCTGATGTATAGACATATATTTTGAATGTGTACGCTATCCATACATGTTATCCGGGGATACGGTACCCTTTCTAACCTTTGTGCAATCACGTGCAATCCATACTGGGCCTAACACCGTCTGAGCCTGCCTCCTGAGACATATATTTTGAATGTGTACGCTATCCATACATGTTATCCGGGGATACGGTACCCTTTCTAACCTTTGTGCAATCACGTGCAATCCATACTGGGCCTAACACCGTCTGAGCCTGCCTCCTGAGACATATATTTTGAATGTGTACGCTATCCATACATGTTATCCGGGGAAACGGTACCCTTTCTAACCTTTGTGCAATCACGTGCAATCCATACTGGGCCTAACACCGTCTGAGCCTGCCTCCTGAGACATATATTTTGAATGTGTACGCTATCCATACATGTTATCCGGGGAAACGGTACCCTTTCTAACCTTTGTGCAATCACGTGCAATCCATACTTAGCCTAACACCGTCTGAGCCTGCCTCCTGATGTATAGACATATATTTTGAATGTGTACACTATCCATACATGTTATCTGGGGATATGGTACCCTTTCTCACCTTTGTGCAATCACGTGTAATCCATACTGGGCGTGAGAACGGCTGGCGAGCTGTTAAGCAAGCTACAGCACCTGTGGTTTGCACACGTAAGTTTTTCATTTTTTCAGGAATGACGGTTAGGCCTAATTCCGGAACTGCGGTTGACCTGCACTTACTGGGAAATCATTGTTCGCGGGTAATAATTGTAATCAATGATCCCCATCACTAACGTTGTTCAGCGGGTTATCTGCACCTGTAAGCGACAAACGCTGGCCTTTTCAGTGTAGCGCACATGCAGCCACGGACATGTAAGGGCATGACACACCAGTTATTGGCCAATCTCATGTGCCAGAGCCTCACGTGTCCCTCTAGTAAGCCGGACTCGGACCGCGGGGCATGACGGAGTCTCGTTCGTTAACGGAATTACGCTTGCAATGTGTGCATCTGTTCTGTAGCTGGCATGGTTGAGGTTTCCCAGGTGGAGTCGAATTTAACCGTAGGCTCCACTCCTGGTGGTGCCCTTCTGGACATTCCTTTAAGGTTCAGCTTTGCAACCATCCTGCCCACGTAAAACAAACACTTTGCCTTCATGAACGCTGTTTGGAGGGTCATGACTCGTGGGAATAACGCTGCCCAATCAGTTAACCTGCTAGAGAGATCCTTCGTTGCTCCCAAGCATGACATCACACTCCCTAGGAAGAAGGTAATGCCACTGTGGCGACCGTACTCCTGGGGGCGACACAAGTGCACTGATGCCCAGCCACTGCTCGATGAATCTGCTGGTACATTGACCCAGACCACTACATTCCCCTCGCACGCTACACGGCCTGAATCTGACCCTGATGAAACTCAGGTTACCCTTCCCATATACAGTTCCATCTTACACGGTGACAAAGAGGAAGCTGCAGATGAAAGTGCAGGTTCGGCCCACCCGCCATCAGACACACTACCGTACTATCAGGGGCCCTGTGCCAGTGCCGTCGCCAATGAGTGGGCCCCCCCTGCTTGCCCAGGATCACAGCACTTGCAAAGTTGAAATACTGTGCAGTGAGATGGAAGATGGGGACGACGAGGAATCCAGACAAGTACAGGGATTCCCTAGCGAGGAGACTTATTTGATTGTTTTCAATGTTGGGACAGCAATTTTTGGGGAGCACTATACTCTGGAGAATGATAGATGGGGCCCACCATACACTGGAACATTCCAAAGGTGGACATCAGACACTGGAGCAGCATTTACAGGGCCCATTATACACTAGAGCATTAGAAATGGGGCCCATTATGTTTGGAGCATTATTTGTGCCCATAAGACAGTGGAGCTTCATCCATGGGGACCAACATATACTGTAGCATTATGTGGAGCTCATCATATACTGTTTCAAACATTATATGGGACCAATGATTCTGTATGGAGAAATAGATGGGCCTCGTCATGAGATGTAAAAAGTGAGGTATTTTTCATTGTACTATACCGCTATTTCTCTGCCGTATCGGAGCATGATGAGTTGTGGTATGTGTTAAAGGGGCGCTCTTTCGCCCAGGGCACATGAAAACCTGCAGCCATCCCTCCCCCCCCACAACTTTAGCCAAATAACCCCCATTTTTCAGTGCGTAACTTGTATTATGAAGTTAATTAAGGTTGACAAGCTTAAGTAAGAAGAATTGATGCTTTTGGCATTCAAATGGGCACTGTAGGTGTGTTTCCTGTCCTCCTCTCACTGCCGACTTTTATTCCCCATTGACTTACATTGGGTTTCGTGTTTCGGGACGACCCCGACTTTTCCCTATAATCGGACGATCTTGCTCGACCCGACTTTTGGAAAAGTCGGGTTTCACGAAACGAAACGCGACCCTATAAAACCAAAAGTCGCTCAACTCTAGTAAGGAGCATTATATGGAGCACATATGGGTCCTATTCTGTATGGAGCATTATATGGAGCCCATTCTGTATGGAGCAATATATGGGGCCCATCATATACTGTATGGAGCTTTATATGCGACTCATTATACTGTATGGAGCAATATGTAGGGCTCATTCTACTCTATGGGGACCGTCCTATACTGTATGGCACATTATATGGCGACCATCATATACTGTAGCATCATGCGGAGCTCATCATATACTGTATGGAAAATTATATGGGACCAATTATTCTGTATGGAGCAATATATGGGGCTCATTATTCTGTATGGCGCACTATGTGGTGGCCATAATACTGTATGGAGGAATATACTGTCCGGTTTTTGAGCTATTGTAGAATTTAAAATAGATATCAGTCATGTAATGTAAGAAGTGAAGTATTTGTCATTGCACTATACCAATATTTCTCTGCCGTATCGGAGCATCATGAAATGTGGTGTGTGTTAAATTGGCCCACTGACACTCTTTCGCCCGGTGCACACGAAAACCTGGAGCCAGCTCTACCCCCTCACAACTATAGCCAAATAACCCCCAGTTTTCAATGCATAACTATTATTATAAAGTAAATTAAGGTTGACAAGCTTAAGTAATAAGAATTGATGTCGTTGGCATTGAAATGGGCACTGTAGGTGTGTTTACTGTCCTCCACTCCCTGACGACTTTGCTTCCCCATTGACTTGCATTGGGTTTCGTGTTTCAGCCGGACCTCCGGCTTTTCCCGATAGTCGGCCGATTTCGCTCCATTCGACTTTTGAGAAAAAAAGGCAAAGTCGCTCATCTCTAACCAAAAGCAATAAAAAAGGATTTGGTGGATATTTCAGAAGTAGTGTTGAGCGATACCGTCCGATACTTAAAAGTATCGGATCGGATGGTATCGGCCGATCTAAAAAAAATATCGGGTATCGCCGATTCCGATACCGGAATTCCCATTCAAGTCTATGGGACTTCCGGTATCGGAATAAGAAAAACCCTATTTTTGCCTTGTACAGCCTCTCTGGGGTCTGTACGGGCCTTTCGGGGGGCTGTGCCGGCCTGCCGGGGGCTCTGTGCAGGCTCCGGTGGTCTGTGCCGGCCTGCCGGGGGGCTGTGCCGGCCTGCCGGGGGGTCTATGCAGGCTCCGGTGGTCTGTTCCGGCCTGCCGGGGGGCTGTGCCGGCCTGCCGGGGGGTCTGTGCAGGCTCCGGTGGTCTGTGCCGGCCTGCCGGGGGGCTGTGCCGGCCTGCCGGGGGGTTTGTGCAGGCTCCTGTGGTCTGTGCCGGCCTGGCGGGGGGCTGTGCCGGCCTGTCGGTGGTCTGTGCAGGCTCCGGTAGTCTGTGCAGGCATCGTCCGATGGGACTACAAGTCCCATCGGGCGATGCCTGCTACCATGACAGTGATTGACACATTAGCCAATGATGGGACAGTAGTAGTCCCATCATCCGGCTAATGTGTTGAATGTAAAAAAAAATAAAAAATTTACATGCTACATACATGCTACATACATACAACATGCATACTACATATATACTACATGCAACATACATACTACATACATGCTACATACATACAACATGCATACTGCATATATACTACATGTAACATACATACTACATACATGCTACATACTACATGCATGCTACATACTACATACATGCTACATACATACTACATACATAATACATATATACTACATGCATGCAACATACATACAACATATATACTACATGCATGCAACATGCATACTACATATATACTATATATACTACATGTAACATACATACTACATATATACTACATGCATACTACATACATACTACATACATGCTACATACATACTACATACATAATACATATATACTACATGCATGCAACATACATACAACATATATACTACAGGCATGCAACATGCATACTATATATATATACTATATATATACTACATGTAACATACATACTACATAAATACTACATGCATACTACATACATACTACATACATGCTACATACATACTACATACATAATACATATATACTACATGCATGCAACATACATACAACATATATACTACATGCATGCAACATGCATACTACATATATACTATATATACTACATGTAACATACATACTATATTTATACTACATGCATACTACATACATACTACATACATGCCACATACATACTACATACATACACTACATGCATGCAACATACATACTACATATATACCACATGCATGCAACATGCATACTACATATATACTGCATATATACTACATGCATGCAACATACATATATACTACATACAATACATACATATAGACATATAGTACATATAACATAGAGTACATACTCACCGTCACTTGTCACTTTGATCCCCGAAGCCATTGTCGCCTGAGGAATAAATATCAAAATAAAAAAACACCAATATACTTACCCCGATCCGCAGAAGTCCACGAGGGTCCCACGTCCATCTTGCGTGGAGAACAGCAGCATCAGCTGATGCTACCGTTCTCTACCAGCTCCAGGAATACAATGACGGAAGGTAGGTATCCTTCCGCACTGTATTCCTCCACCACTTTAAAAAAAAAAAGTCCCTAGTCTGACTTTATGCCATTGCTGCGTGGGAAATTCCCACGCAGCAATGGCATAAAGTCAGACTAGGGACTTTTTTTTTACAGTGATGGAGGAATACAGTGCGGAAGGATACCTACCTTCCGTCATTGTATTCCTGGAGCTGGTAGAGAACGGTAGCATCAGCTGATGCTGCTGTTCTCCACGCAAGATGGACGTGGGACCCTCGTGGACTTCTGCGGATCGGGGTAAGTATATTGGTGTTTTTTTATTTTGATATTTATTCCTCAGGCGACAATAGCTTCGGGGATCAAAGTGACAAATGACGGTGAGTATGTACTCTATGTTATATGTACTGTATGTCTATATGTATGTATTGTATGTAGTATATATGTATGTTGCATGCATGTAGTATATATGCAGTATATATGTAGTATGCATGTTGCATGCATGTGGTATATATGTAGTATGTATGTAGCATGTAGCATGTATGTAGTATGTATGTTGCATGTATGTAGCATGTAGTGTGTATGTATGTTGCATGTATGTAGCATGTAGTGTGTATGTTGCATGTATGTAGCATGTAGTATATATGTAGTATGTATGTTACATGTAGTATATATAGTATATATGTAGTATGCATGTTGCATGCATGTAGTATATATGTTGTATGTTTGTTGCATGCATGTAGTATATATGTATTATGTATGTAGTATGTATGTAGCATGTATGTAGTATGTATGTTACATGTAGTATATATGTAGTATGCATGTTGTATGTATGTAGCATGTAAAAAAATTTTTTTTATTTTTTTTTTACATTCAACACATTAACCGGATGATGGGACTACTACTGTCCCATCATTGGCTAATGTGTCAATCACTGTCATGGTAGCAGGCATCGACAGTTGGGACATGTAGTCCCATCGGACGATGCCTGCACAGACCCCCGGAGCCTGCACAGACCACCGGCAGGCCGGCACAGCCCCCCCGGCAGGCCGGCACAGACCACCGGAGCCTGCACAGACCACCGGCAGGCCGGCACAGCCCCCCGGCAGGCCGGCACAGACCACCGGAGCCTGCACAGACCACCGGCAGGCCGGCACAGACCCCCGGAGCCTGCACAGACCACCGGCAGGCCGGCACAGCCCCCCGGCAGGCCGGCACAGACCACCGGAGCCTGCACAGACCACCGGCAGGCCGGCACAGCCCCCCGGCAGGCCGGCACAGACCACCGGAGCCTGCACAGACCACCGGCAGGCCGGTACAGACCCCCGGACAGTCGGCACAGCCCCCCCGAAGGCCCGAACTGACGGCGCATCATGATGCGCACAGACAGCGCATCATGATGATGTAATTTCGGCAGCCAATCAGAGCCACAAAAGTGGCTCATTGCATTTTGGACTTCCGATTCCGGTATCCGATACGAAAAAAGTATCGGTACTCGGTATCGGAATTCCGATACGGCAAATATCGGCCGATACCCGATACTTGCGGTATCGGAAAGCTCAACACTATTCAGAAGTAAAAGAAAAGTCAAAGATGCTATAGGATTTTTAAAGGATGAAAATGATGAAATGGTAAGAAAGTATGTTGAGAAGGCCAAACCTTTAAATTCCTATTTTGCATCTATTTTCTCTAAGAAAGAAAATCTATCATCAACTGGTCTTCACTGTCCAATTAACGGGATAGAAGAATCCAGGATATCTGTAAACAGAAAGATAGTGAGGAAACTGTAACGAATGGAAGCAGAGGCACAGGTGATGAGGTTCACATTTGTCTTTTATTTTTTGAGTGGAACCTCAGGACCACAGTCTGGGGGGCTCCGAAGGGGGCATGACTAGTGAGCCCCAGGTACCCGTAGCAAGATCCCTCAAACAGGACCAGAGTGGAATACCTGGGGGACACAGGTGCTACCTCCAGTTAGACCCCTGACACGTAGCAGCTGTTACAGTGGGACAAATGAGTAAACAGATGTTACAGATATAGTGGACCTGACTGGCGGACATCGGGTATACGAGGTTGAGCTGGCTATGGTGAGCATAGTCAGGTTCCGGGTAGTTAGGAGGAAGAAACTTCAGCAACTTTAGTGTTGTCCACGGGTACGGATGGCGGAGTAGCAGAACGGGATGGAACTTGAGAGTAATGGTTCAGATGTCGTCTAGAATAGTCAAGCCACTGGCCACTTATATTCTGAGGCGACAAAGAGTGTAAGCAGAGTGCTAAATGGAATGCTATAACAGCGAAGGCAGAACAGAAACAGAACTTGGATTAGCAAGAGTAGATACTACTAGCTCTGGCACCCTCCCTATGGTGGAGGAGCCAGAAATAGCAATCAGTGTGCTGTCATTGGTTAATTACTTTTTTTGAAAAATGAGCGCTGTCTTTTTAAGAGACCTAGAGAGTGTGGCTGCGTGGCCTAAAGGTACTGTCACACTATGCGATATTGCTAGCAATATCGCTATAACTTGTGACGTTATAGCGATATTGCTAGCGACATCGCTGTGTCTGATACTTACCTACGACCCGCTCCTCCGCTGGTTAACGCTGATCGCGCGAGAACGTCCAGGACTGTTTCTCGTCGTCAGCTTCCTGCGGCGCTTCCTGTGGAGAGACGAGCGACGAGCGTGAAGCCGGGCAGGAGGACATCAGGATCGCCTAGTGTGACAGGTAAGTAGCGACCCCGGCGATGTCACTGGTGAGATCTGCCTGTGTGGCAGCTCACTAGCGACCACTTAGCGATGTACCAGCGATCCTGACCGCGTCATATCGCTGGTCAGGATCGCTAAGTGTGACAGTACCTTTAATCTCATGCCAGGGGAAGTGTTGGCCACACACCAGGGAGCAGGGAAAGAAGCATGACAGCAAGTAACAGACTGAGAGCGAGAGCCCCGCAGGGGGTCTTGCAGAGGCACATGAGGACGGGGACCCGGCTGAGGGTCTCGCTGAGGTACGACCACTTCAGCATAGGGACAAGGACCCCGTTGAGGATCTCACTGAGGTACAGGCACTGGTGTAACAGAAACACTTAGCTAACATAAATTAATTCAAGTCTCCAGGTACAGATGAATTACCTCCCAGATTACTGAAATAACAGAATACATTTTTGAACCGCTCTCCATAATCTTTGAAAATTCTTGGAGAACAGGAGAAGTCCCAGAAGACTGGAGAAGAGCAAATGTTGGTCCTATCTTCAAAAAGGGGAAGAAGGTGGACCCAGGCAACTATAGGCCGGTGAGTCTGACTTCTATACCAAGAAAAACCTTTGAACAAATTATTAAACTACATGTATGTAAGTACCTGGATAAGAATGAAGTGATTAACCAGAGTCAGCATGGGTTTGCAACTAGTAAGTCATGTCAGACTAACTTAACTTCCTTCTATGACAGAATCACTGACTGGGTGGATCAGGGAAACTCTGTAGATATAGTTTATCTTGACTTCAGCAAAGAATTTGACAAAGTATCTCACACCATCCTTATTGAAAAAAATGAAAAATGACTAAATATGGAATGGACAAGGCAACTGTTAGGTGGATTCATAACTGGCTTAGTGATCGGACCCAAAGAGTGGTCGTAAATGACTGCACATCTAGTTGGAAGAATGTCTCAAGTGGGGTACCACAGGGTTCTGTCCTGGTCCCGGTATTGTTCAAAATCTTTATCAATAATTTAGATGACGGAATTGAGGGTACAACTGATTAAATTTGCTGATGACACAAAGCTAGGAGGGATAGCTAACACTAGAGAAGATAGAGCGAGGATTCAAAAAGATATAAATAAGCTGGAGCAGTGGACAGCAACTAACAGAATGGTTTTTAACAGGTAAAAAGTTCTACATCTGGGCAATAAAAATGAAAAAAGCATATACAGAATGGGAGGAATAGGGCTAAGCAATAGCACATGTGAAAAAGACTTGGGTAAACTAATAGTTCATAAACTGAACATGAGTCAACAGTGTGATGCAGCAGCAAAAAAGGCAAATGCAATTCTGGGATGTATTAACAGAAGCATACAGTCTAGATCACGTGAAGTCATTATTGCTCTCTACTCCTCTTTGGTCAGACCTCATCTGGAATACTGTGTCCAGTTTTGGGCACCACATTTTAAAAAAGACATCAACAAACTGGAGCAAGTTCAGAGAAGAGCAACCAGAATGGTGACTGGTCTGCAAACCATGTCCTGTGAGGAACAGTTACAGGATTTGGGAATGTTTAGCTTGCAAAAAAGAAGACTGAGAGGAGATTTAATAGGTGTCTACAAATATCTCAAGGGCTATCACATTGTAGAAGGATCATCTTTATTCTCATTTGCACAAGGAAAGACTAGAAGCAATGGGATGAAACTGAATGGGAGGTGACACAGATTAGATATTAGAAAAACTTTTTGACAGTTAGGGTGATCAATTAGTGGAACAGGCTGCCACGAGAGGTGGTGAGTTCTCCTTCCATGGAAGTCTTCAAACAGAGGCTGGACAGACACCTGTCTGGGATGATTTATTGAATCCTTCTTTGAGCAGGGGGTTGGGCCAGATGACCCAGGAGGTCCCTTCCAAGTCTACCATTTTATGATCATCCATTCTGCACAATCTCTCCCTAAGTGCTACTAACAGCAGTATTACAATTCATTGCAATTAACCCTTAGAAGGTCTGTTGTTGTACTTAAAAAAAATATAAATCTGGTTGAATCCCTAGCCAATGCAGAGCTACAATTCTGTCCTTCTTTCTCCAGCACCTCTCCCTACTCGTTTCGGGATACAGTGTGATAAGTATAATGTCACTGGTCTTATATAGACACAATGATGTTATGCAGCCAGTTAATCACAGTAATGCCACAACCAAGATGGCTACAACATTACAGTGACTGGCAGCAGGCCTGGATTGGTAATATAACCAACCAGGCATTTTCCCGCTGGGCCGCTGTCATGTGGGCCACGGGCGGCAGCGCCCGATCATCTGGCCGCTTGCCAGCTGATGCGGCCACTGGCCTGGCTGTTGCTCCTGCTGCTGGCCCTCTGCAGGCACGGCGGTTATAGTTTCCAACCCTCTCGCATCGCACTGCAGGGAGATAAGCCGCCATGCCCCCCCATGCACCCCATCCTCGCTGCAGTATGAGACCTCCCCCCATGTCGCTTGCCTGCTCTCTTCTCTGTTCACAGGACCTGTGATGAGGTCACAGGAGGGGAGGAGTCAGGGGTCACATGATCAGGAGCCTTTGTCCAGACCCCTGATCATGTGACCCCTGACTCCGCCCCTCCTGTGACCTCATCACAGGTCCTGTGCGCTCAGCCTTGCCTCTTGGTGTCTGCAAGACTCTGCTGTGCTGTTGTCATGGTGCTGGATGAGGTAACTATGTGTGGGGTAAGGAGGGGTTTACAGGATAGATGTAGCAGAGCTGTGTGTGTATGAGGTGTACGGAGTGGAGCCGTGCGTGTACGAGGTGTACGGAGCGGAGCCGTGTGTCGAGGTGTACGGAGAGGAGCCGTGTGTGTACGAGGTGTATGGAGCAGAGCCGTGTGTGTACGAAGTGTATGGAGAGGAGCCGTTTGTGTATGGGGTGTACGGAACAGAGCCGCATGTACGAGGTGTACGGAGCAGAGCCACGCGTGTACTTGGTGTACGAAGCGGAGCCGCATGTGTATGGGGTATACGGAGCAGAGCCGTGTATGTACGGAGTGGAGCCACATGTGTACGGGATGTATGGAGTGGAGCCAGGTATGTACGAAGCATACAAAGTGGGCTTTTCCCACAGACACAGGAGTACACGGCGGAGCCCCGAGGAGCATTTTAAAACACACACATGATGTTCCACCTGAAGTGATGTGCTGGAAGCTGACCGGAAATTAGATAATTTATTGAGGAGATTGTGACGGAACCAGGAATGCTTCAGATCCATCACTGTGTCCTCCTTCGACAGCGCAGACAGCAGGATCGCCTTGGAATCAGGGATGCCGGCCATGTGAGCTGATCATGATATGTCCTGCATCGGGAGGCTCAGGTGGGCACTACAATGGGAGCCAGGCTGCTATAGTATCTTTATAGAATCTTTCTTTATTTTTTCTCTCTTTTTCTTTCTTTGTCTGTTCTGTCTTTCCCTCATTTTCTTTCTCTCTCACTGATCTTTCTTTCTCTCTCTAATCTTTCTTTTTTCTTTCTCTCTCTGTTCTTTCTTTCCCCTCTTTCTTTCTTTTTCTTTCCTCTCTTTCTTTCTCTCTATTCTTTCTTTCTTTTCTTTACTTCTTTCTTTGTCTCTCTGTTCTTTCTCTGTCTCTCTCTGTTCTTTCTTTCTTTCCCCTCTTTCTCTCTCTGTTCTTCTTTCTCTCTGTTCTTTCTTTCTCTCTTTTTTCTTTCTCTCTCTGTTTTCTCTCTTCCTTAGTGTCAGTCAGTGTGCCCATAATGCCAGCCACTGTGCCCTCAGTACCAGTCAGTGTGATCAGCAGTGCTAAATGGGTGCGATTAGGCGTGGACATGGGTGTGACTAGTTGCGAAATGGGTGTGGCAAGGTGTGGCCTAAAATTCCCTCTTTCCCTTCTTTAAAAGTTGGGAGGTATGATAGGGGCAGCTATAATCAGGGGGTCTGCTTGCCCAATGGATAGCAGTTCTGCCAGGAATTCTGTCACCATGCGTACAAAAGGGGACAGAGCTTTGGGAGGAGTACTGTACCTAAAAGCAATAAATAGGACTGAGCTGAAATACTGGGCACAGCTCTGACTACATGTTATATAGTCGTGTTAATCGCCTCTCATTTCTTGTAACCTACAACGTACAAAAATATTATATAGTCACCATGTGACTAGTGGGCCTGTGTAACTTCAAATGCCAGGGTTGAATTTTAGTCCCAGTCCGGCCCTGACTGGCAGACAATCCCCTCATGGTCATTGGCTGTCTAAAAAGTGCCAAACATGTGGGGCATGGACTAGAGCTCCTGCTCGAATATTAAAAAAATACTCGACAATTAATGAGCATCCCGAATACACTGATGCTCGAGCGAGTGACGAGTAGTGATGAGCACGCTCGCATCATACCAGGTCTCATTATAAGTGACTTTTACATTTCTACAAACCACCCAATCTCCCCATCTGCCCCTCATTTTCTAGTTCTAACCTTCTTTCCCAGGCAAAAATATAGACTTACAATTGACCTGGTCTCTATTAACTTTCCTCTCCTTATCACTGACCACAATCTTCTATCCTTTACTATTAAAAATCCTAATCCGTGTAATAATCTAAATGCATTTTGACACTTCATTTCCTCTTTAGTCCTAAAAAGTCAAAATTATCACAGGTTTAAACATTGAACATTTAACCACTTGATCCAAAGTTAAAATTGACAACAATTTTATCTTAGAAATTATCTCCCAGCCTCCAGGTAGCACTGATCCCCTTTACAACGGACACTTATTTTGCCTACTTTTAGTTCAACAGAAAGGATAAAAAGGTTTTAAAAAGTTTACAAGCCTTTCAACCAGTCATTTGCTTTAGTAAATTATTGTGTATTATTTCTCCTTGTCTGTCAGTAGCCACTAGTGATGATCGAGCACTAAAAAGAACAGCAGTAATGTTCACAAACACCGGAGACATTGGGGAACATGGACTACATTGGGGAACATGGACTAAATCGGAGGAACTTTGTAGGAACATTTTTGATAATAAATTAGTGAACAAGAGATAGTGTGGGGGGAGTCTTTATTCAAATAAAGTATTTTTTGCTATGTTTTTTTGATTATTGGGTTAGTAATAGAGGTGTCTGATTAATCAAGTCTCCATCACTAACCCCTGGGCTTGATGTCAGCTGACATCAGCCCCAACTACCATTGGCACCACACCAGGTTAATCAGGAGAAGCAGTGCAAAGCGCCAGAATTGGCAAATTTAATGGATGAGCCAATTCTTGAGTGGCAGCTGGTGGGTATTTTTAGGCTGGGAAGTGACCAATGGTTTACCTTGGCTGGGTATCAAAAATAGGTGGTACCCCACATTATTAGGGTATGTGCACACGGTGCGGATTCTGCTGCGGTATCGCAGCGGATTTGGCCCTGCGGATTCGCAGCAGAACTGCATGTGATGTACAGTACCTTTCTTTTCTATGTAAAACAAAATCCGCAGTGCACATGCTGGTTTTTTTCGTGCAGATTTGGTGCCGAATGAAAAATGCAGCATGTCACTTCTTTTCTGCGCTTTTGCTGCAGTTTTCCGCAGTGGAAAACCACACAAAAAATGTACTAAATCCGCAGGAAAAATGCAGGTCATTTGACCTGCGGATTTAGTGAATTCTGCGCTGAAAATTCCTCAGCAGAATATGCACCGAGTGCACATACCCTTATTGCAAATGATTTATTTATTAATGATTTTAATAAATAAATAAATAAAAGATGAGAACAACCTGTGGTCCCCCATTTTTTTATAGTCAACCAAGGTAAAGCAGACAGCCAGGGGCTGATATTATCAGGCTGGGAAGGTCCATGAATATTGTCCCCTTTCCAGTCTAGTAATACAAACCTGCGGCTGCCCCAGAATTGCTGCATTCACTAGATGCACCAATTCTAGCCCTTTGTTTGGCTCTTACGATTGCCCTTTGCGGTGTCAATCAGGGTAATATCTTTTGGGGTTGATGTCAGCTGTGTAATGTCAGCTGGCCTCAAACCCTGGGGTTAGCAATGGAGAGGTGTCTATAAGACACCACCAGTGTTAACCCAGTAGTTAAAAAAACACACACAGAAAAATAACACTTAATTTTAATAAAGACTCCTCAACACTATCCCTTATTTACCGATTTAATATTAAAATTGTTCCCACAAAGCTCCTCCGATGTAGTCTACATTCCCTAATGTCTCCGGCATCTGTGCTGACGACAACTCTCATCAGAGCCAGCGGGTTTTGCTGAGTGCAGAGTTGAGCCATTTGCTCTGATGAGAGTTGTCGTCACTATCCAGAGGCTGAGAATAGCTGTACTTTACTGTACTTCTAGAGTCTTAAATGTTCCCCTGACAGTTAATTGCAAGAGAATCAACAGTATTCAGCAGATTTGGCTTTCAGTAGTATCGGTGTTAGATTCTGAACATTTTTGCAACTTCCACTATGAAGAAAGGCCACAACAAAATGAGAACAGAACAACAAATATGAGAACAGAACCCTAATATGCTGTTGGTACAGTGTGTACAGTAGCATACATAGAGAAAGGAGTAAATAAAGGATTTTATCAAAATGTAATAACTCTCCGATAAGTTGTCTAAGTCATCTGAGAGTTTAGCAGTGCCTGTGGCTATATTTGATTTATTTGTTGGCAGAATGCAGTTGCTTGTAATACACGCGCCTCCTGCTTATAATTCTACAAGCAAAAAAAGAAACCTTATTTGACCCTTTGATAAATCAGGACATACTTTCCGTTCTGCGCAGCGTTTGGTTCTTATAAACACAGAGTAATAACAATTTAAAGGGAACCTGTTATGTTGTACATGCAGTCCTATACATGGACAACATGGTGTAGAGATAGAGAAGCTGAAGAGAATGATATACCGTATAGGTTTGTAGGAAAAGGTTTAATATAACTTGTATTATATTCATTGAAATCCCTGGTGTTTGAAATCATTTGAGTCCAGTAGGCAGTCCTACTAGTGATTGACAGCTATCTCTGCATGTACAGTCATATGGCAAGACCATCAATCACTGAATAGGACCGCCCACTGGACTCATACGCTTACAAACACTAGTGATTTCAACGAATAATGTGCATGTTTTACTGAAACTTTCACCATAAAAATGTATATCAATCTGATCTGCTCTATAACATCCTGCCTGCAGATCTGATAACCATTTTTAACGTGACAGGTTCCCTTTAAAGCAACAATTGTAGAATACATCCAAAACATTTTGTAACAAGATTAAAGGATTCTAAGTGAAGCTACAGCTGACAACTATCCCAAGATATTTATGCCAAATGTTGACTTTTGAGTCTATTTTAAAAATGTCCATGTACCAAGCATATTGTTGTGGTTTTTATATTGTCATTTTTTAGAAAGCCGAAAATGCACAATATGTCTGAATGTCATGGCTGAAATAAAAGCTATGTACAAGCACCAATAAACTTGTTCAGCTCAAAAGAATGACTATGAGCATTGATGCTTGCAATTGTGAGAAAAGGATGGTCTGGTCGTAAAACATTCAGTACGATTTCATACTGATAATAACACACAAATGAGTTACCTTGGAATCTTGGAAATTCCATAATGTAGAACCAGACTATTGTGTATTTGTGACAATGTAGCAGTAAATCGTAATAACATATTGAAAGCTTACCAAGCCTTAAAGGGAATCTGTCACCCCATTTTTTGACTATCAGCTGCCGGCACCGGCATCAGGGGCTTATCTACAGCATTCTGTAATGCTGCAGATAAGCCCCCAATGTAACCTGAAAGAGAAGAAAAATGAGTTATATTCTATTCACCCAGGCGCGGTCTGCATCCGGTTTTGGTCCGATGGGTGTAGCGGTCCAGTCCGGCGCCTCCCATTTTCTAACAGTGACGTCCTCTTCTTTGCCTCCCATCGTGGCTCCTCCACAGGTGTACTGCTCTGCCCTGTTGAGGGCAGAGCAGAGTCCTGCATTGCGCAGGCTCCGAACCAGGTCAGAGAGGTCCGGCACCTGCGCACTGCAGTATTTTACTCTGCCCTCAACAGGGCAGGTAAAGTACGCCTGCGCCGGAGCCGTGACGGGAAGCAAAGAAAAGGACGTCACCGCTACAAGATGGGAGGCGCCGAAACGCAACACCTATTAGACCAAGACCGGACCGCCCCCCCGGTGAGTATAATCTAACTCTTTTTTTCTTCTCTTTCAGGTTACATCGGGGACTTATCTACAGCATTCCAGAATGCTGTAGATAAGCCCCTGATGGCTGTGCCGGAAGCTGATAGTCAAAAAATGGGGTGACAGATTCCCTTTAAAAGTTCTGCTAATAAGATTCTTAAAATGAAATGTACATAAAATATATTCTGCATTGTGCTTTAATAGATTTTGACTCTGTTCCATATATTTTTCATTAATTTCTAGCTTCTGGGCAACATTAATAAATCTAAGCAATCTCTCTATGATCTTTTGCTAAATATAGAGTCACTGTAAACCTTGTAGCTTTTACTTATCCCTGCATCTATTAATAACATCATGGGTATGGCCTTGCTAACATTGCAGGAAAGTGATTCTTCTATTGTACGATAGCATCATATAACCAAAGCTCAAGTACTTTTCATTTACCATGTACGGATATAGTACTACAGACTGCGACGATGAAGAGCTAAGAAGACATATAAACGTTGCACTTCCCAAAAGCTATGGATATAATCCAGATTCAGAGCGTTATTGTATACTGTATTCATACAGTCAAACAAGTAGAAACAAAGTGCCCAAATAGTTGAATTGTAAACTTGAGGAATGAAAATAAACACCATGGTCTTTCGCACATACAGTAGTTCAGGAGGTTAAAAAAGTGGCATGCCTTAACAAGTCTTTATCAGGAGGACATACCATTGTATTGCATGCCTAAAACAATATTATTTTATTATACACAGTACATATACGCATACAGCATAGACACTATATACTTATACCATATGCATGTATAAATATATGTAGAGAGAGACATAGAGAGTTTTATTAGGCCTGTTTCACACATCCGTTTGCCACCATCAGTCAAAATCCGCCGATTTTCTAAAAAAACGGATCCGCCATTTATCTTGGCGGAGCCGTTTTTTTTCCCCATTGACTTTCATTATCGGCAGATTTTGACTGAGGTTCGTCCGTTGCATCCGTATTTCTGCGGATCCGCCAAAATTTTGGCGTCCGCTGAGATCACCGAACGGACAATGCAACGTTTTTTTGCTGTCCGGATCCGTATTTTCCTCTTTTGCTACATGTTTAACCCTAAATCCAATCTGGCTGCTGGATAAAAAATCTCTCTCTCTCTCCTCCACTCACCGCCTCATCGCCCGAGATCTCGCCTCATCGCCCAAGATCTCGCCTCATCGCCCGTGATCTCGCCTCATCGCCCGAGATCTCGCCTCATCGCCCGAGATCTCGCCTCCACTCACCGCGACATCGCCCGAAATCTCGCCTCGCTGGTAGTCATTTTTTCTTTTCAGCCGCGGTTCCTTTAAAATTCCGAAATTGGCGGATCCTGGCCCACCAACGGTCCGGTGGCTCCGGTTGGTGTTTCATCGCCCACGGATCCGTTATCCGCCATTTTAGCAGCTGCCGACGCACAGGAAAAACGTAAGTGTGAAACAGGCCTTATCAGTATCTCACTGAACACAAGAACAATTTCCAAATTTTGAAAAGGCTGAGTTTCATTGAACATTTTTTGAAACCATAACATGAAAGTAAGGTAAAACATATAACTTTCATTACAAAATGTTCAGCTCTACTCAACTTAGTTGAGGCAAAAATACAGTACATCTGTGAATTCATGATACCGTCAATGAAACGTATCTCTCCGACACCAGCAGCTCTCATGCAGTCCCACATAAGGACATTGCCACCCCCATATTATACAGTACATGAATTTTTCTTTATACTACTCACTTTTACAACACCATACAGTTTTGAAGCCATCATTCACAAAAACATTTATCTTGGTCACTCCAGAGCATAGAGTCCCAGTAGTCTTCATGTTTTCCAGCCTTAGAAAATTGCAGGCAGGCAAAACAAGTATATGCACGTGACTTTAATAACAGTGGCCGTTACCCAGTTTTTTGTAGAGGAACATCTCATTGTCCTATTCTTATGGTTTATGCAATATTTTAAAATACATGTTCCTAGCGCTTATGGGATTGAATTAGGACCATTCCTATCAGCTACAACAGTACGCTGTGCTATCTCCTAATAAGGGTATCTTTGCAGAAACATCTATTCAGTACTTTATACAAAACTATATTATCAATTACTAGTGCGGTAGTTCAATTGGTTTTTAAGCACTGTTTGTTTTTTTATCTATTTGCACCTCTGTAACACTTTGAGAGTTAGTGGTTATTGTCCTCCAAGCAGGCTGCTAAAAACCGATTATTTGAGTTTAGCACCAGTGGATTCTTTTGATTTTTTGTGTATGGGCTCTAGGAGAGGCTGCCTTCATGGACGACACCCATAGATGCCATTCCTCTGCAGTGTATGCCATATTGTGACTCGAGAAACACTCACCCCAGGTTGGCGTTCTACTTCTATAGCTAACTGCTGTGATTGTGTCCTTATGTGGACATTCCATTTAAACAGGGAAAAACATAACCCTTTCCAGTGATGACACCAAACTAATGAAAATTAAATGAAACGTTGATATCTTTTTGTTACCGGAATACCTCTTTACCTTAGTAAATCGTATACTTTTAGACTCTTGCTAATGTGTCATATGGAAAGATTGTAAACATACTAGTGAAAAATACACTTAAAGTATCGTAAGCTCTGACATGTTTCATATACAATAAGATAAAGTGCACTGTGCTTCTGGATAAACCAGATCACTATTACTGTCAGTTATTTTTATTAAGCATCGCTATCAGTGTGAAGCATTGACGGGAAATGTATAACATGAACTACTGTAAACTTGGTGAAACTTCCTGTCTTCTTCATTTTCTCTCCAGCAAATCATTTTACCTTATAATCCCTCTGGCAATCCTCTCTATTTGCTTTGAAACTGTGGTAACAGTACAGGTAATGTGCTTTGCAGAATTTGACTGTTATACATTATATCTAAAAACAGGCATTTGTCTTACTGAGTTTTTGATTTAAAGGAAAAATGGGCAGACTTGTATAATAGCTTAAGAAGCTATAAGGCTACTTTCACACATCAGGTTTTCGGCGTCAGGCGCGATCCGGCGTCGTGCCGGAATGCCGGATCCGGCAAATGTTTTGTAAAACCTGATGTGCCGGATTCGGTTTTCTGCCGGATCCGTCTTGTTCTTGACAGACGAAACCCGGATCCGTCTCATCCGGTTCATCCGTTTTTCTATCCGTTTTTCGACGGATTACGCCGGATCCGGTTTTTAAAATTGACCCTCAAGGCAGAGTACACTGGCAGGATGACAGAGTGTGAAAGATTTGTGCCCTAACCAAACTTGTGTACCTTCTGGACCAACAGTATATACCTTTGCCAACCAAAGTTGGCTATCTTGTCATGGTCTACTATTTTTAGCTTTAGGCCACAGGTGTGTACCTGGTTGTGTTTTATGCAAAGTATTTCACCTTTTAACAAAAGTTGTGTACATTGTTAGGAAATCACCAACAATAAACACAACTTTTTAGGTGAAATACTTTGCTTCAAACACAACCAGGAACACAACTGTGGCAAAAAGCTAAAATTTAGCCACAGTTATATACCTGGTTTTGAATACCTTTTTACCTTTGAAATACCCTGTATTTAACCTTTTTTTTAAACATAGTTCGCCGCAGAAAGAAAAGACAGACAACCATTGTGAAACGATAATTTAACTTTTATTTAAAATTTTTTTTTTTTTGTAAAATGTTTTTAAAGTGCAAAAAACTTTTTTAATAAAGGTTTTAAACCCAATGGGCATTTTTATTAAAAAAAAAAAAATTACAAATCTGTGTAGTGTGGGGTGGAAATACTGCTGGAGAGGCTGCGGGACACTTCGACACTGGGTGTGTGGAGAGAGGACTGGGATCGTGGTGGGGAAGGAACAGTTAGAGGTGAAGGTGTGGAAAAAGCTACAGAATGGGTGGACATGTTGGAGGCAGAAGAGGTGGTGGGCGGTGGAGTGGAGGGTTGGGCAGGGACTGTAGGAGCAGATGATGTTGATGGAAAGTTGTATGGGGAAGGAGTTTGGTACGGGGAAGGAGTTTGGTACGGGGAAGGAGTTTGGTACGGGGCAGGTTGCTGGAAGTGGGGAGATGTCTGGTACTGGGGAGGTTGCTGGTACTGGTGAGGTTGCTGGTATGTAATAGGAGGGGGAGGATGGAAAGTGGCTGGAGGGGGTGCAGATGTAATAGGAGGGGGAGGATGGAAAGTGGCTGGAGGGGGTGCAGGTGGAGGAACTACAGTGGTGGGAGGTGGAGGTTTTGAGGTAACCTGCTGTAGAGCACCATGGCACGAATGCATTACATGCATCTGCTGGGTAGGAGATAGTGTTGCCATGCGCTCCACAACAGACCTGAAAAAGGTGTGGTTTGGCGAAGATCTTGCTTCTTAATGCATGGTTTGCAGAAGTGTCTTCACCTCCAGAATGCTGGAGTTGATCTGCTGAAAGCCTGCGGAGATTTGCTCTGACAAGACTTTTAGACAGTTCTGGAAAGATGCATTCAGATGCAAGAAGTCTTGCGCATAACTCTTTTCCTGACCCCTCTGCCGCTGCCGCCCAGTACCCGCAGGTGTACTAGAGGTGGCAGGGGCAGAAGGGTGGGGTAAAGGGAAAGCAATCTCCTCACCAGCAGCTTCATGTAATGTAGGCGGCCACGATGCTCCTGTGCTGGTGGATGGGACAAATGGGTCGAATGTGTGGGAAGGCTGGGAAGGTGCAGATGTACCGGGGCGGTCGAAGTGTCCCTCGGTGCCGGTCTCCTCAGGGATCGCCTCAGAAGGGTCCAATCGTGCAGGCTCCCGAGTGCTGCTCACCGTGCTGTGGAATAAAGAGAAAAAAAACAATTAAAATACTGACATGGTATGGCCCTGGCTGAAAAAAAAAAAGTTACATCTAACATTTTTTTTCACATGTGGTGTGTAATATTTACCTTCTGGTGAGCATTGTTTCCCGGAGGAACGACAGGGCTTGTGCGTACTTGTACTTGCTCCTGCGTCCTCCAGATCCACTCGGGGCCCGCATCTCTTTATTGAACTCCTTCTTGAAACGATCCCTCACAGACCGCCACCGATTCACAATTCTGTTCCCTGAAACGAGAAAGGAGTGGTTAGTATACAACATCAGTGTTTCACAAACTCCAGTCCTCATGGTCCCCAGGGGTCATGTTTTCAGGATTTCCATAGTAAATAGAAATCCTGAACACATGATCCGTGGGGACCACGAGGACTGGAGTTCGGGAAACACTGGTTTACATCAAGCAACCGTTACTGTATATACTTACGCTCTTTAATCTGGGCCCGAACATCGAGGTCCTCCCAGCGGCCCACAAGGAGCGAACAGATTTCCTCCCAGAGTCGTCGGGTAACGATCAGGTCAGCGTGGCGGCGGTCAGCCATATTCCAGAGCGGCTCCCTTTCTCTGACGAGATCGATGAGGCGGTCCACATCAATCCCTCCATCCTCACCGTCAGAGTCGGGAGCACGCTGTGAAGGCTGTTAAAGAAAAAGACAAAAATAACATAATTAGCCTCCACAAAAGAAATGAAATAAAAAGTGCAAAAAAAACAAAGCAAAAATATTTATACTTACACGCTGGTGACCGCCGCGTTTCTGTCGCCGACGACCCTGGGAGGCACTGCGAGGACCTCTTGGCCGAGCACCAGATTGGGAAGACTAGAGAAAAAAACAAAAAATGTTATGTCTTTGGATGAAGGCATTTGTTTGCTGTGTGTGGTCTGCAGAACGTTGTTTTCTATGTGTTGTGTGTAGTGTGATGTTGTGTTTCTGCGTTTGATGCAAAAAACTTACCAATTGTGAGCCCACTCCAGGTGTCTGTCCACCCCTTCCTTCTTCTTCTGGGAGCTCCTCTTCATCTTGTGATTCCTGTTTTGAAATAAAAGGCAATGAATAGACATATATTACAGAGATGATGGATTTTGGAAATAAAAACTTACCGTCAAACGCTGACGATGCGAGGGAGGGCTCCCAGAAGAAGATGTGCTGTCCTGTTGATGGCCAGACTCCATGGCTGTGGGTATTGCTGCTGCTGTTGCTGCTGCCAGTGAGGCCATTTCTGCTGCTGCTGCTGCATCTCTTTGGCGGCTGTTGAATAAAGAGAAACAAAGGGCCAATGAATATCTTGATATTCCATGGCCCTAGTTTGGAGGAATGGGGGATTTGATAATTACCGTCTCTCATCTGCTGCTGGACTCCCCTCCTCAGCATGTTCCATTTGCTTCTCCATTTGTGGTGGTGCTGATGGTGCTGCTGCTGCTGCAGATGTCTGCTGCCTTCTCCTGCTCCTGGTTCTTGGCTTGGGTGGCATGTTGGGTGTGGCTGAGGGTCCCATTGTCTTGCTTTTATATATCTCCTGTGGGCAGAGCTACTGAGCGTGCTCAGACCAAAAAACCGGATCCGGCGCATTGCGGCGCTCATAGGCTTTCATTGTGTGAAAAAGCCGCACGCGCCGGATCCGGCGTGTCCGGCTTTTTCGCCGGAGACAAAAAACGTTACAGTAGCCGTTTTTTCCAGACGCCGGATCGCGACACATTGCCGGATCCGGCGAAAACCGGATGAAACGCATGGCCATCCGGCGCCATCCGGCGCAAATGCAAGTCAATGGGGGGGAAACCGGATCCGGCATTGCATTTCGCCGGATCCGGTTTCTGTCAAAAGCGCCGGATCGCGCCTGACGGCGAAAACCTGATGTGTGAAAGAGGCCTAAGCAATAACATCACTTTTTCTTTCATTTACATTTTAGACAACCTTTTTTGTTGGAAGAGACAATAAACTAATCCCTAGCCAGTTAATTCATCTGAAGCACCAGCAATAAGAATAAAAAGAGATTTGACCAAAAAAGATTTGCATGACCTTGGTCCAGCAGCCACATCACTAATATCTGGCTGCGGAACCAGAATCCTGTGAACCTTCTGCTATCTGCTAACATCATCAGCACCTATTCTGATTAATAGGTCCGTCATGATGTCATGCCAACAATATGTCACTACTAGAGTTCAGCGACTTTTGCTTTTTTAGGGTCAAGTTTCGTTTCATGAAACCCGACTTTTCCAAAAGTCGGGTCGAGCAAAATCGGCCGACTATAGGGAAAAGTCATGGGTCCGACCGAAGCACGAAACCCAATGTAAGTCAATGGGGAATTAAAGTCGGCAGTGAGAGGAGGACAGGAAACACACCTACAGTGCCCATTTGAATGCCAAAAGCATCAATTCTTCTTACTTAAGCTTGTCAACCTTAATTAACTTCATAATACTAGTTACGCACTGAAAAATGGGGGTTATTTTACTAAAGTTGTGGGGGGGTAGGGCTGGCTCCAGATTTTCATGTGCACTGGGCAAAAGAGTGCCCCTTTAACACATACCACAACTCATCATGCTCCGATACGGCAGAGAAATAGCGGTATAGTACAATGAAAAATACTTCACTTTTTACATCTCATGATGAGGCCCATCTATTTCTCCATACAGAATCATTGGTCCCATATAATGTTTGAAACAGTATATGATGAGCTCCACATAATGCTACAGTATATGTTGGTCCCCGTGGATGAAGCTCCACTGTCTTATGGACCCAAATAATGCTCCAAACATAATGGGCCCCATTTCTAATGCTCTAGTGTATAATGGGCCCTGTAAATGCTGCTCCAGTGTCTGATGTCCACCTTTGGAATGTTCCAGTGTATGTTGGGCCCCATCTATCATTCTCCAGAGTACAGTGCTCCCCAAAAATTGCTGTACCAACATTGAAAACAATGAAATAAGTCTCCTCGCTATGGAATCCCTGTACTAGTCTGGACTCCTCGTCGTTCCCATCTTCCATCTCACTGCACAGTATTTCAACCTTGCAAGTGCTGTGATCCTGAGCAAGCAGGGGGGGCCCACTCATTGGCGACGGCACTGGCACAGGGCCCCTGATAGTACGGTGGTGTGTCTGACAGCGGGTGTGCCGAACCTGCACTTTCATCTGCAGCTTCCTCTTTGTCACCGTGTAAGATGGAACTGTATATGGGAAGGGTAACCTGAGTTTCATCAGGGTCAGATTCAGGCCGTGTAGCGTGCGAGGGGAATGTAGTGGTCTGGGTCAATGTACCAGCAGATACATCGAGCAGTGGCTGGGCATCAGTGCACTTGTGTCGCCCCCAGGAGTACGGTCGCCACAGTGGCATTACCTTCCTCCTAGGGAGTGTGATGTCATGCTTGGGAGCAATGAAGGATGTCTCTAACAGGTTAACTTATTGGGCGGCGTTATTCCCACGAGTCACGACCCTCCAAACAGCGTTCATGAAGGCAAAGTGTTTGTTTTACGTGGGCAGTATGGTTGCAAAGCTGAGCCTTAAAGGAATGTCCAGAAGGGCACCACCAGGAGTGGAGCCTACGGCGTAATTTGACTCAACATGGGCAACCTCAACCATCCAGCCACAAAAAAGATGCACACATTGCAAGCTTAATTCCGTTAACGAATGAGACTCCGTCATGCCCCGCGGTCTGAGTCCGGCTTACTAGAGGGACACGCGAGGCTCTGGCACGTGAGATTGGCCAATAACTGGTGTGTCATGCCCTTACATGTCCGTGGCTGCATGTGCGCTACACTGAAACGGCCAGCGTTTGTCGCTTACAGGTGCAGATAACCCGCTGAACAACGTTAGTGATGGGGATCTGTGATTACAATTATTACCCACGAACGATGATTTCCCAGTAAGTGCAGGTCAACCGCAGTTCCAGAATTAGGCCTAACCGTCATTCCTGAAAACATGAAAAACTTACGTGTGCAAACCACTAGTGCTGTAGCTTGCTTAACAGCTCGCCAGCCGTTCTCAGGCCCAGTATGGATTACACGTGATTGCACAAAGGTGAGAAAGGGCACCGTATCCCCGGATAACATGTATGGATAGCATAGTGTACACATTCAAAATATATGTCTATAGATCAGGAGGCAGGCTCAGACGGTGTCAGGCCCAGTATGGATTACACGTGATTGCACAAAGGTGAGAAAGGGTACCGTATCCTCGGATAACATGTATGGATAGCATAGTGTACACATTCAAAATATATGTCTATAGATCAGGAGGCAGGCTCAAACGGTGTCAGGCCCAGTATGGATAACACGTGATTGCACAAAGGTGAGAAAGGGTACCGTATCCCCGGATAACATGTATGGATAGCATAGTGTACACATTCAAAATATATGTCTATAGATCAAGAGGCAGGCTCAGACGGTGTCAGGCCCAGTATGGATTACACGTGATTGCACAAAGGCGAGAAAGTGTACCGTATCCCCGGATAACATGTATGGATAGCATAGTGTACACATTCAAAATATGTCTATAGATCAGGAGGCAGGCTCAGACGGTGTCAGGCCCAGTATGGATTACACGTGATTGCACAAAGGTGAGAAAGGGTACCGAATCCCCGGATAACATGTATGGATAGCATAGTGTACACATTCAAAATATATGTCTATAGATCAGGAGGCAGGCTCAAACGGTGTCAGGCCCAGTATGGATTACACATGATTGCACAAAGGTGAGAAAGGGTACCGTATCCCCGGATAACATGTATGGATAGCATAGTGTACACATTCAAAATATATGTCTATAGATCAGGAGGCAGGCTCAGATGGTGTCAGGCCCAGTATGGATTTGACGGCCCAGACTACACAGCGGAGGAGCAGGGAGAGGTAAAGATTGCAAATGCTGGGGCCCTGCCCAAGCAAGGGGGGCCCATTCGTGGGCATCAGTACTGGCACTGGGCCCCTCATAGTACGGCGGTGTGTCTGACGGCGGGTGTGCACCACCACTGTCAGAGACACTTGATTGCACTATGAGGGACCCTGTGCCAGTGCCTGCGCCCAAGAGTCGGCCTACCCACCTGTCCAGGGCAACGGCACTCGCACGGTTTTGTGCACTAAGTGGTGATCCCGGCCATGGGGGGGGAGGCAGCACAGTTAGGGAGTTTTAGAAAGTGGCATATGTTGATGTTGGACATTCAGCTGATGCAAATGGCGAAATTGTTCAAGTCCGAGGAAGAGGAGGACCAAAGCAAGCCATTTTTCTGTCTCCCTATGTGTCTTCAGGGGAAGGTGGGACAAAATCCTTGGAAACCCATGCATGGTTCATTTTAATGAAGATTAGATCATCCACATTTTGGGTTGACAGACAGGTCCTTTTTTCTGTCAGGATTGATCCAGCTGCACTGAAGACTCTTTCCGATAGCACACTTGCAGCTGGGCAAGCGAGCTCCTGTAAGGCATATTGTGCCAATTCAGGCCAGGTGTCCAGTTTAGCGGCCCAATAGTCAAAGGGGAATGACCTGTGTGGGAGAACATCGATATGGGATGAAAAGTAGTTTGTAACCATAGTTGACAACTGCTGTCTCCTGTCACTTTCCATCGATGCAGTATTACCAGTTGTGTGAGCGGTACTTGAAAAATCAGTCCACAACATTGTCATGAAACCCCTGTCTCCAACGCCACTTCTGCTGTGTGCACCACGAACACCTCTGCCAAGCTGCCCCTGACCCGTACGGCTCGTGTGAGAACCATCACCGCTGCTGTGTGCTGGGAATGCCTCCACCAACCGGTTTACCAGAGTTGCTTGTTTATTAGCCAATATTAGGTCAAGGTTCTCGTGTGGCATGATGTTTTGTAATTTGCCTTTATAGTGTGGATCCAGGATGCTGGCCAACCAGTAGTCGTCATCGTTCATCATTTTGGCAATGCGGGGGTCCCTTTTTAGGATCTGCAAGGCATAATCTGACATGTGGGCCAATGTTCCCGGTGTCAATGATGCACTGCGAGTGCTGGTTGGAGGAGCACTTTCTGGCAAATCCACATCCCTCCAGTCACGCACAAACCCTGTACCAGACCTTGCCACACCAACATTTTCACTTGCCCCACGAGATGCATCCTCCTCCCCTAAGTAATCATCCCCATCATCATCCTCCTCCTCCTCTTCTTCCTCCACCTCGTCCAGGAGAGGTCCCTGAGCGGACAATGGCTGAATGTCATCAAGGATTCCCTCCTCCTCTTCCTCCTCGTCAACATTGGCTGCAGACGCCTGCTCCTTAAGGTGCGTCAAAGTTTGCATGAGCAGACGCATAAGTGGGGTCCTCATGCTTAGGATGGCGTCGTCTGCGCTTACCAGTCGTGTGCATTCCTCAAAACACTGAAGGACTTTACAGAGGTCTTTTAGCTTCGACCACTGCACACCTGTCAACTCCATGTCTGCTCTCAAAGTGCCTGGCCGTGTATCCTCCCACATATGCATTATGGCCTGCCTCTGTTCGCACAGCCGCTCAACCATGTGCAGGGTGGAGTTCCACCTTGTTGCAATGTCGATAATGAGGCGGTGGTTGGGAAGGTGGAGCAATCGCTGCAGCTTCTGCATACGAATGGAGTGTACAGGCGACCGGCGGATGTGCGCGCACAGTCTTCGCACCTTCTGGAGCAGGGCTGTTAACTTAGGATAATTGTTGAGGAAGCACTGCACCACCAGGTTCAAGGTGTGAGCCAAGCAAGGTATGTGGCTGAGTTTTGAAAGGGCTATGGCTGCCACAAAATTACGGCCGTTATCACTAACTACCTTGCCTGCCTCAAGATGTATACTGCCCAGCCATGACTCAGTTTGTCGCTGAAAGTACTCGGCCAGCACCTCCGCGGTGTGTCTGTCGCCCAAACACATCATCTGCAACACAGCCTGCTGACGCTTTCCACTAGCTGCTCGATAGGGGGACACCTCGTGTGCAACAGTGCCAGCTGCAGATGGAGTGCTCGTATGACTGCGCTCTGTGGATGAGCTTTCGCTTCTGGAGGAGGAGGAGGAGGGTCGAACGCCTACAGCCAACTGTTTCCTATACCGTGGGCTAGGCAGCACTGTCCCGCCACCGCTGTCCCCTGTGGACCCTGCATCCACCACATTAACCCAGTGCGCAGTGATGGACACGTAACGGCCCTGGCCATGGCAACTGGACCATGCATCTGTTGTGAGGTGCACCTTTCCACTCACTGACTGCTTGAGTGCATGGACAATGCGGTCTTTCACATGATGGCGGAGGGCTGGGATGGCTTTGCGAGAGAAGAAGTGGCGACTGGGTAGGTCATAGCGTGGTACTGCATAGGCCATGAGTTCGCGGAAAGCTGGCTTTCCACCAACCGATAGGGCATCATCTCTAACGAGATTAGTTTGGCAATGTGGGCGTTCAAACCCAGTGTACGCGGATGAGAGACTGAGTACTTTCTTGACCTACTCATAGTGTCTGGGAGGGTGAGCTGGACTTGAGAGCTGCATATGGTGGAACTAGCGGTGGACAGGGCGGACTGAGAGAGGGTTGATGATGGTGATGGAGTTGGTGTTCTTTCTGATGGCCTAGATTCAGTCTTTCATTGATATAACAGTGGGATTCCCTGACTGCTTTGGCCTTGCAACGACACCTCAACATTTGCTGCTGTGCTAACCGATGGGCTTACAGTGGGGGAAACAATGTAGCATTGCTGACTACCTTCTTTGTGATCAGTTGCACATGTGGTACTTGAGGTTTGGTGTTGTGTCCACGCTTGCAAGTGCATGCTGGTTAAATGTCTAAGCATGCAACTGGTATTCAAATTTTTCAGATTTTTCCCTCGGCTAAAGGTCTTTGCGCACTTCTTACAGATAACCTTGGCCTGATCATGAGGATTTTGTTCAAAAAAGTGCCACACTGCACTCTTCCTACTTTGGAAAACATTTTGCGGCCTAGCACGCTGTGCTATTTTGACCGTCTGGACAAGCTGTCCAGCAACTCTTTTGATTTTTGGAACCTGTCTTTGGAGTGCTCCGGGCCTGCCAGATAACAGCTGTTGCGATGTCGATGTCTGCTGTGGATGCTCCTCCTCCTCATCTAAGCTATTGGAAGCAGCACCCTCTTCCCCCAATGGATGCCAATCTGGGTCAACAACTGGGTCATCCATCACCTCCTCTTCAATGTCATGTGCACCTTCCTCTGTGTCACTGTGTATGGTGGTATAGTATGCGGGTAGGGGCACCTGAGTCTCATCGGGGTCAGAATCTGGCTCATTACACTGCGAGGACAATGTAGTGCTCTGACTGAATGTACCAGCAGAATCATCTATCAGTGGCTGTGCATCAGTGCACTCCATGTCAGATTCATCTTGGCCTGGGTAATTCACCATTTCACTTGATAACCCAGGCATGGTATGTGAAAACAGCTCCATGGAGTAATCAGTTGTATGGCCTGCGTCATCCTTCAATCTTGGTTGGGGTGAATTACACAAGGAAAGATGTGGTTCATGAACATTACCCTCCAATGACGACTCAGTGCTTTTATTTTTTACAACTTCAGATGAGGAGGCGATAGAGCTGGAGGCTGAGTCAGCAATGTAAGCCAAAACTCTTTCCTGATGCTCTGGCTTTAAAAGTGGTTTGCCAACTCCTAGAAAACTAAGCCTTCGAGGCCTTGTGGAGCCAGACGATGATGCAGGCTCAACACCTCCTGCATTCGGTACTATTTTGCTTTTGCCACTACCATCAGATCCACCACCAACACCATCATTACCAGCTGGCAACCCCACCCAATTCCATGGCCTCTTCCACCAGCCTTCCTCATTTTTGGTAAAAATGTACACAAAATTCCACAAACTATATAGTAATGTAAAACTAGGTACAAGGTGTATATAGGACAGTGGAGACGTCGAATTTCTGAACACACTTGTGAACACTGTTGGATTGTGTGAGGCCCAGTTAATATCACACCGCTATGTCACAGGCTCAATGTCGCAGGTGTGAAAAATGTCACTATAGAACAGGGGAGATGTAGAATTTCTGAACACACTTGTGGACACTGTTGGATTGTGTGAGGCCCAGTTAATATCACACCGCTATGTCACAGGCTCAATGTCGCAGGTGTGAAAAATATCACTATAGGACAGGGGAGATTTAGAATTTCTGAACACACTTGTGGACACTGTTGTGTGAGGCCCAGTTAATATCACACCGCTATGTCACAGGCTCAATGTCGTAGGTGTGAAAAATGTCACTATAGGACAGGGGAGATGTAGAATTTCTGAACACACTTGTGGACACTGTTGGATTGTGTTAGGCCCAGTTAATATCACACCGCTATGTCACAGGCAGAAATTGGCTTGTGTATGACAAACTACAAGGTGTATATAGAATTGGGCAGAATAGGAATCTCCCTAGAGTGTAGGTCTGTAAGAACGGAGCATGTCCTCGACTTATCCTTACAGAGTGACACACAGATAGCTTCACTGTGGCCGTGATAACAGCCGTTACACGGTACTGAGAGAGGAGCGTGCACGTACACCGCTGTCCGGTGTCCGTAAAATTGTCAAGCTCTGTGTTTTTTAAGTATACGGACTGACACACGCTGTCTCTCTATAGTTTTGAATGTGATCAAACAGCAAATATACTTAACTGTTTGAAAAGCAGACAAAACTAGAAGGTGTAGGTCTGTAAGAACGGAACATGTCCTCGACTTATTCTTACAGAGTGACACACAGATAGCTTCGCTTGGCCGTGATAACAGCCGTTACACGGTACTGAGAGAGGAGCGTGCACGTACACCGCTGTCCGGTGTCCGTAAAATTGTCAAGCTCCGTGTTTTTTAAGTATACGGACTGACACACGCTGTCTCTCTATAGTTTTGAATGTGATCAAACAGCAAATATACTTAACTGTTTGAAAAGCAGACAAAACTAGAAGGTGTAGGTCTGTAAGAACGGAACATGTCCTCGACTTATTCTTACAGAGTGACACACAGATAGCTTCGCTGTGGCCGTGATAACAGCCGTTACACGGTACTGAGAGAGGAGCGTGCACGTACACCGCTGTCCGGTGTCCGTAAAATTGTCAAGCTCCGTGTTTTTTAAGTATACGGACTGACACACGCTGTCTCTCTTTAGTTTTGAATGTGATCAAACAGCAAATATACTTAACTGTTTGAAAAGCAGACAAAACTAGAAGGTGTAGGTCTGTAAGAACGGAACATGTCCTCGACTTATTCTTACAGAGTGACACACAAATAGCTTCGCTGTGGCCGTGATAACAGCCGTTACACGGTACTGAGAGAGGAGCGTGCACGTACACCGCTGTCCGGTGTCCGTAAAATTGTCAAGCTCCATGTTTTTTAAGTATACAGACTGACACACGCTGTCTCTCTATAGTTTTGAATGTGATCAAACAGCAAATATCTGTTTGAAAAGCAGACAAAACTAGAAGGTGTAGGTCTGTAAGAACGGAACATGTCCTCGACTTATTCTTACAGAGTGACACACAGATAGCTTCGCTGTGGCCGTGATAACAGCCGTTACACGGTACTGAGAGAGTAGCGTGCACGTACACCGCTGTCCGGTGTCCGTAAAATTGTCAAGCTCCGTGTTTTTCAAGTATACGGACTGACACACGCTGTCTCTCTTTAGTTTTGAATGTGATCAAACAGCAAATATACTTAACTGTTTGAAAAGCAGACAAAACTAGAAGGTGTAGGTCTGTAAGAACGGAACATGTCCTCGACTTATTCTTATAGAGTCACACACAGATAGCTTCACTGTGGCCGTGCTAACAGCCATTACACGGTACTGTGTGAGGAGCGTACACCGCTGTATGGTGTGGAAAAATGCATGCTCAGTACCTCACCAGGACAAAAAAAAAATTTGGATTGCTTTTAAAAAAGCAGTTTGCAGAGCAGTGGGAAAACAGCAATGCAGCTATCAGGAAGCCTTATAAGGCAGCCTAACAACCAACACAGCTGATCCAGCAAAATATAGCCTCCACTTGCACTGCACACACAGTGACTGGTGTGTTGTACAGGCAAAATCGCTAGCAGCAGAAGCAGTTTTTGGTGTCTTCTTCCCTGCCTAACGCTCTCCCTACAGAATCAGCAGCAGCAGCAGCTCTCCCTATTCTGAGATCAGCATGAGTAACATGGCGGTCGGCGTGCACGCCCTTTTATACCCCCTGTGATGCCCCCTAAAGCAAGCCAATCACTTGCATGCCCTTCTCAAAGATGGTGGTGACCCCTGCCTATGTCATCACATTGCCCACAGTGTCCGTGGATCCTGATTGGCTGAAAAAGGGCGGAAAACAAACTTTTGAAACGCGACTTTAGCGCTAAAGTCGCCGAGCTCGTGGCTGACCTCACCCTAGGGTCGGGTTTCGTTTCATGAAACCCGACTTTATCAAAAGTCGGCGACTTTTGAAATTTTTCGACCCGTTTCGCTCAACTCTAGTCACTACTGTTAATTAGAAGAGAAGCTAGGGAGGTTGGCAGGTAGGAAAAGGTTTGCAGGATGCTGGCGATTGGCTACTAAGAAGGTCACTGGACCACGGCCCTGCGAGTCTTTTTGCTCAACTGTAGATATAGAACATGACCAAATTCCATGAAAATCAATAATCTTTGTAATTAGTGTTGAGCGATACCATCCGATATCCAGAAATATCGGATCGGATTGGATCGGCCCGATACACAAAAAGTATCGGGTATCGCCGATTCCGATACCGGAAGTCCCATTCAAGTCAATGGGACAGAAATATCGGATTTAAAAAACCCCTTTCTTTCCTTGTACATCCAGTTTGGGAGGGGGGGAAGAGTGTGGGCGGTGCGTGGGTGGACACTGTGTGTGTCTGTGTGTGCGGGCGGGCTCTGTGCGGGCCTCTTGGGGGTCTGTACGAGCCTAACGGGGGTCTGTGCTGTAGTCCCATCATTCGGCTAATGTGTTGAACGTAAAAAAAAAAAAAAAACACATACTACATACATACTACATACATACAACATTCGTGCAACATACATACTACATACATACTTCATATATACTACATTCATATAACATACATACATACTACATACATACTACGTATATACTACATTCATACAGCATACATACATACTACATACTACATACATACTACATATATACAACATTCATACTACATACATACTACATTCATACAGCATACATACACACTACATACATACTACATGCATAGTACATTCATACAGCATACATACATACATACATACTACATATATACAACATTCATACAACATGTATACATACTACATACATACTACATACATACTTAATATATACTACATTCATACAACATACATACATACTACATATATACTACATTCATACAACATACATACATACTACATACATACATACATACAACATACATAAAACATGCTACAGATATATTACATACATACTATATACAATACATTCATATATTCATACAATACATACATACACTGTGTTCCAAATTATTATGCAAAAAATATTTCCTCATATTTTCTCTAAATTGCCTATATGAATTGCAGTCATTGTTATTTTCCAGTCATCTAATATTCTAGTATAATTGCAATGTTTTTTAACAAACTGCCTATGAAAACAGTATATTTTTAAAAATAAGAAACACTCAAAATACATGTTCCAAATTATTATGCACAGCAGAGTTTTCAACCTTTTTATTTTTATTTTGAACAAAAAAATGGTCAGTTGTGAAATGATAAGCATTATCAGCTTATTACAAAAGGAAATCAAACAGTTTTCAAGTCAAAACTTTATTCTAGGTGATGTTACATTTGCACATAGGACCCCTTGTTCGAAAGAAGCTTCTGAACTCTCTCATCCATTGAATTTGTCAGTTTTTGGATGGTTTGTGCTTCAGTTGCTTTGCATGTGGACAGAATACCCTCCCAGAGCTGTTGCTTAGATGTGAACTGCCTCCCGCCATCATAGACACTCCTTTTGATGATGCTCCAGAGGTTCTCAATGGGGTTGAGGTCAGGGGAAGATGGTGGCCACACCATAAGTTTGTCCTCTTTTATGCCCATTGCAGCCAGAGACGCAGATGTGTTATTTGCAGCATGAGACGGTGCATTATCAGGCATGAAAATGATCTTGCTGCGGAAAGCACGGTTCCTCTTGAACCATGACAGGAAGTGCTGTTTTAGAAACTCCACTTAGAATATGGAGTTCATCTTTACCCCTTCAAGGATCCTAAAGGGGCCGACAATCTCTCTCCCCATGATTCCAGCCCAAAACATTACTCCACCTCCTCCTTGTTGGCGCCTTAGCCATGTTTTCATGGGGTGACCATCAACCAGCCATTCTCCACTCCATCCATCTGGACCATCGAGCGTTGCACGGCACTCATCCGTGAACAAAACAGTTTGGAAGTCAGTCTTCATGTATCGTTTGGCCCACTGGAGCCGTTTCTGCTTGTGTGCAGTGGATAGAGGTGGTCGACAGGATGGCTTACGCACAGCTGCAAACCTCTGAAGGACCCTGCATCTTGTTGTTCGGGGGACGTTGGAGGCACCAGCAGCTTCAAAAACTTGTCTGCTGCTATGACAAGGCATTTTTGCAGCTGCTCTTTAAACATGACGCAATTGCCTGTTGGAAAGAGTCCTCAATTTTTCCTTATCAGCACGCACATGTGTGTGCTGGGATTCAGCTACATACTTCTTGATTGTGCGATGATCATGATGATGTGTCTTGGCAATGTTGATTGTAGTCATGCCTTGACCTAAATACTCCACAATTTGCTGCTTCTCAGAAGCCAACACATCCTTTTTCTTTCCCATTTTGGCAAAAAATGTATGCTGCTTAATAATGTGGAACAGCCTTCTTAAGTAGTCTTGCCTTTATTTGGACACACCTGCCAAACTCATTTGCACAGGTATCTGCAATTGCTTTCAGTGATATAAAGAAGCCTGATACACATCACCATCAATGAGTTTAAATGAGAAACCAAAAAATTCTAACCTTATCACTCCTAAACTCTTTTTGCATAATAATTTGGAACACAGTGTATAGACATACAGTACATATAACATAGAGTACATACTCACCATTACTTGTCACATTGTTCCCCGAAGGCAGTGTCATCTGTGAAAAAAATATGAAAAAAACAAACCACCAAATACTCCCTGTTCCGCAGAAATCCACCAGTGTCCCACGCCAATATCCCATGGAGAACAGCAGCATCAGCTGATTTGACCGCTCTCTAGGGGGCTCCAGGAATCCAATGACGGGAGGTAGGTATCCTTCCGCACTGTATTCCTCCGCCACTATAAAAAAAATAGTCCCTAGTCTCACTTTTGGCATTGCTGTGTGAGAAAGTTCCCACGCAGCTTTTGCCATAAAGTGAGACTAGGGACTATTTTTTTTACAGTGGCGGAGGAATACAGTGTGGAAGGATACCTACCTCCCGTCATTGGATTCCTGGAGCCCCCTAGGGAGCGGTCGCATCAGCTGATGCTGCTGTTCTCCACGGGAGATCAGCGTGGGATACTCGTGAATTTCTGCGGAACAGGGAGTATTTGGTGGCTGTTTTTTTCATATTTTTTTCACAGATGACACTGGCTTCGGGGAACAATGTGACAAGTAATGGTGAGTATGTACTCTATGTTATATGTACTGTATGTCTATATGTATGTATTGTATGAATGTATGAATGTATTGTATGTAGTATGTATGTAGTATATCTGTAGCATGTTTTATGTATGTTGTATGTATGTAGTATGTATGTATGCTGTATGAATGTAGTATATATGTAGTATGTATGTATGCTGTATGAATGTAGTATATATGTAGTATGTATGTAGTATGTATGTTGTATGAATGTAGTATATATGTAGTATGTATGTATGAATGTTTTATATATGTAGTATGTATGTAGTATGTATGTATGCTGTATGAATAGTATATATGTAGTATGTATGTAGTATGTATGTATGCTGTATGAATGTAGTATATATGAAGTATGTATGTAGTATGTATGTATGCTGTATGAATGAAGTATATATGTAGTATGTATGTATTATGTATGTATGTTGTACGAATGTAGTATATATGAAGTATGAATGTAGTATATATGTAGTATGTATGTAGTATGTTTTTTTTTTTTTTTTACATTCAACACATTAGCCGGATGATGGGACTACTACTGTCCCATCATTGGCTAATGTGTCAATCACTGTCATTGTAGCAGGCTTCGTCAGATGGGACTTGTAGGCCCATCGGACGATGCCTGCACACCCACACAGACCCCCAGCAGGCCCGTACAGACTGCTGGCAGCCGGCACAGACCTCCGGCAGCCGGCACAGACCCCCGGCAGGCCCGTACAGACCGCCGGCAACCGGCACAGACCCCCGGCAAGCCCGCACTGACCGCGCATCATGATGACATCATTTCAGCAGTCAATCACAGCCACAACAGTGGCTCATTGCATTATGGGAACTTCCAATTCTGGTATTCGATATTGAAAAAATATCGGTACTCGGTATCGGAATTCCGATACAGCGAATATCGGCCGATACCCGATATTTGCAGTATCGGAATGCTCAACACTATTTGTAACCAGTGGATAGTCTAGAAATATAAATTTATTTCTATTTTCTTTATGTATATGACAGCACTAGTGAGAAACTACTCATCCGGACAGGAAACCCACTTTCGCCAGGATTTATTTAAAGGGGGAATGTCCCTCAGTTACTGTTTCCTGTCTATGCGCAGATTAGCATAAACTTGTTTTTCTATGACCTCTTCTGAACAATGTATATTTATTGAGCATGAGCTTTCCTAGTGTGCCTATATTCTCAGAATTTTCTACAACCTCCCCTCCATACACCAATACTCTTGAGGATAGGATAAAATGAAGCCAGACCCTGCATTTAGTCCTAAGGTAGTCTCTAATTTCCACAGATCTCCAGACCTAGTGTTGCCTTGCCTATGTCGATCCCCAAAAACCCTAAAATGAAAAAAATAAATTGTCTAGATGGTAGTAATATTTAATCTTTGTTAGAAAACTAAGTAAGCTAACTTCAGGTTACAATAGATTGGAGAAAATATTTTCTGCTTTTTCTCCAGCAAGGCAATTGCAGATTGATTGGGGGAGGGGGGGAAGCTATTGGTTCAGTTTGTTCCTCTGAAGGGTGTAAACCCTTCAAGTTTTTCCGCCCACACTAGCACGACAATGACCACATCCTGGACTCAGAATGCAGATACTATAATTGATCAGATATATAAATCTGCCATTTGGAGTTCTCCAAATACATTTTTTAGACATTATAGGCTGGACCTTTCTTGCACTGAGCTAATGGACTTTGGACAAAAGGCGTCCAAGCTGTAGTCACATCCTAGTTTAATTGTCTAGTTTACTATCTCACTGATGTTGTCATTGGTATAAAATAAGTATTATTATGACACTTATGGGTATTAACCATGAGCACATAATAGCACCACTTAATTCCTTCCCATAGCGTATAAAAATACTTTTATATACAGCAGATTTGTTAGAAAATCTTTACTTTACTTTCAGAATCAACATTTTCAGTAGGATAACATGCTGCAAAATACTCCCACAAATGTGTACCATGGATTGCAAACAATGTATGCTATTTTGCACACCCCAAAAAATGCCTTATATACTCGAGTATAAGCTGAGTTTTTCAGCATATTTTTTGTGCTGAAAAAAGCCCCCTCGGCTTATACTCAAGTGAGGGTCCCAGAAGATGGAGGGGGAGTGACAGCAGCGGAGCAGCGGGTCACAGGAGGCAGGAGCCAGCTGCTGCAGCTAAAGCCTGTGCCCTCTGCTAAAGAGAAATGAATATTCACTGCGTTGGCAGTGAATATTCATTTCTCTTTAATAATGTGCACAGTAGTCGCAGCAGCCAGCTTCCTGCAGCTTGCTACTTAAGTGAATGAATATTCACTTCACTTCACGCCCATCGAAATGTAAATATTCAATTCTCTTTAGCAGTGGGCACACATGATTGCCCCACCGCTGCAGCTGCTGGCATCAGAACAAGACGCTTTAAGGGAGGGCAAGGACGGTAAGAAGGATGGGTTTTTTTTTCTAACGTTTTTCTGCTGGGCAATGCATACCAGGATAGGGATGAGGAGCCATGCATATCAGGATAGGGATAAGGAGCCTTGCATACCAGGATAGGGGTGAGGAGCCATTGCATTGCCAAGTTTTTAACACTAAGGTTTGGATACAGCTTTAAAGAAGGCTACTACTTGCGATATAGCGCAATTTTATTTCAAAGTACAAAATTAAAGGGATAGTGTGATTGCGTACACTATTGTATATTTTAACATGCAAAGATTAAGTACATATAAATAATAATAATAAATAATAAATTTTATTTCTATAGCGCTGACATATTCCGCAGCACTTTACATTTCAGAAGGGACTTGTACAGACGTTATACATTACAGCATAATAATAATCACATAGATCATAACAGATACCAAGAGGAATGAGGGCCCTGTTCGCAAGCTTACAATCTATGAGGAAAAAATGGGAGACACGAAAGGTGGATGGTAACAGTTGCGCTGATTGTATGGACCAGCCATAAAGTTAAGTGTGTAACAGTATGGATGCAGAGGGCTAATGGATGCATAAAGCATGTGGGAACATGATGCGGGGAACCTGGTTATGGTAAAAAACTTTTGGTTGTGCCACATAGCGATAGATTAGGTTAATGTGTTGAGGCGGTAGGCCAGTCTGAATAAATGAGTTTTCAGGGCACGCTTAAAATTGTGGGGATTGGGGACTAATCATATTGACCTGGGAAGTGCATTCCAAAGAATTGGTGCAGCACGTGTATAGTCTTGAAGACGGGAGTGGGAGGTTCTGATTATTGAGGATGCTAACCTCAGGTCATCAGCAGAATGGAGGGCGCGGGTAGGATGGTATACTGAAGCAAGGGAGGAGATGTAGGGTAGTGCTGAGCCATGAAGAGCTTTGTGGGTGAGGGTAATAAGATTGTACTGGATTCTGGAGTGGATGGGTAGCCAGTGTAATGACTGGCACAAGGTAGAGGCATCGGTGTAACAATTGGCAAGGAATATGATCCTGGCAGCAGCATTCAAGACAGATTTGAGGGGGAGAGTTTGGTAAGAGGGAGACCGATTAGAAGGGAGTTACAATAGTCGAGACGAGAATGAATAAGAGAAACAGTCAGAGTTTTTGTAGAGTCAAAAGTAATAAAAGGTTGAATTCTAGAAATGTTTTTGAGGTGCAGATAACAAGAGCGAGAAAGTGATCGGATGTGGGGGACAAAGGAAAGCTCGGAGTCAAGTATGACCCCAAGACAGCGGGCATGTTGCTGGGGAGTAATAGTAGAACCACACACGGAAATGGCAATGTCGGGTATAGGTACATTAGTAGTGGGAGGAAACACAAGGAGTTCAGTCTTTGACACAGCGTTTAGACAATTGCCGGTGTTTTCTAGAAAGGTTGGCGTGATGTCAGGAGAAGAAGCGTATAATTGGGTGTCGTCAGCATAGAGATGGTACTGGAAACCAAATCTACTGATTGTATGACCAATAGGGGCAGAATACAAAGAGAAGAGGAGGGGGCCTAGGACTGATCCTTGAGGAACCCCAACAGTAAGGGGAAGATGAGAGGAGGAGGAGCCAGCAAAAGATACAGTAAAGGAGCGGTCAGAGAGATAAGAGGAGAACCAGGAGAGAACGGTGTCCTTGAGGCCAATGGAACGGAGCATGGTGAGAAGGAGCTGACGATCCACAGTGTCGAATGCTGCAGAGAGATCCAAGAGAATTAGCATGGAGTAATGACCATTTGATTTAGCTGTTAGTAGATCATTAGAGACTTTAGTGAGGACAGTTTCAGTAGAATGTAAAGAGCGTTAACCGGATTGGAGAGGGTCGAGAAGAGAGTTTTCTGAGAGATAGCGGATAAGACGGGCGTGGACCAGGCATTCCAGGAGTTTAGAGATGAAGGAAAGATTAGAAACAGGTCTATAGTTAGCGGCACAGTTTTGGTCGAGGGATGGTTTTTTAAGTAGTGGATGTATGATGGCATGCTTAAATGAGGAGGGAAGGATACCAGAAGAGAGAGAGAGGTTTAATATTTTAGTTAGGTGAGGGGTGACAGCAGGGGAAAGGGACTGGAGGAGATGTGACGGAAATGGGTCACTGGTGCAAGTGGTTGGGCGAGAAGATGTAAGGAGCCTGCTTACTTCTTCTTCTGTGACTGGTTCAAAATCAGAGAGTGAGCTAGATGCAGTGGGGGAGGGAGGACAGTGCATGGTGTGAGGTGATTGGGAGATAATTTCCTGTCGGATCTGGTCAATTTTTTCTTTGAAGTAATTGGCCAGATCGTCAGCTTGAAGCTCCATGGTAGGGGCCTGTACTCTTGGGTTGAGTAGAGAATGAAAAGTGTCAAAGAGACGTTCAGGGTTATTGGACAGTGAAGTGATGAGGGTGTTGAAATAGGTTTGTTTTGAGAGGTGAAGGGCAGTGTTGTATGTTCTAAGTATAAACTTATAATGGATGAAATCTTCGGGTAGGTTGGATTTTCTCCACAGACGTTCGGCGCACCTAGAGCACCACTGCAGGAAACGTGTTTGCAGGGTGTGCCAGGGTTGTCGCCATCTGTGTTGTGGTGTTCTATGTATAGGAGGAGCAAATTCATCCAGGGCACTTTGAAGTGTTTCATTGTAATGCTTCAATGCAGAATCAGGACATGAAAGGGAGGAGATAGGGGCCAATGAAGACTGCAAGTTCTTCATAAGTTTCTGGGTGTTAATGGCCCGTATGTTTCTATAAATATGGACAGTGGGGGTGACCTGAGCAGTCTGGCAGTTCTTGATAGAGAATGAAAGAAGGTTGTGATCAGAGAGCGGGAGAGGGGAGTTTGCAAAATCATCCACTGCACAAAGCCGAGAGAAGACCAAGTCGAGGGAGTTCCCGTCTTTATGCGTTGGAGAATTAGTAAGCTGCAAAAGGCCAAACGAGAAGGTTAGAGATAAAAGGTGAGTAGCAGATGGGGAGAGAGGAAGAGCAATGGGGATGTTGAAATCGCCCATGATGAGGGTAGGGATGTCACAGGAGAGAAAATGTGGAAGCCAAGTGGCAAAATGATCCAGGAACTGATGGGAGGGGCCGGGAGGATGATATACCACCTCCACTCGCATGGAGAAGGGGGTGTAGAGTCTGACGGCATGGATCTCAAAAGAAGGAAAGACAAGTGAGGGTACTTGAGGGATAACCTGAAAGGTACATTTTGATGATAGGAGCAGGCCAACGCCTCCACCTGCTCTATTGTCTGATCTTGGGGTATGAGAGAAGTGTAGTCCCCCGTATGAAAGAGCAGCAGCAGCGGTAGTGTCTGACTGCTTGATCCAGGTTTCAGTAAGAGCCAGGAGGTTAAGAGAATTAGAAAGGAAAAAGTCATGAGTGAAGGAGAGTTTGTTACACACTGAGCGAGAATTCCAAAGTGCACAATTAAGAGAGACAGATGGCATGCAGGGAATATTAATAAGATTAGAGGGGTTTCTGAGTGTAGCAGTTGGGGGGTTTGACTTTCTATAACATGGGGGACCAGGGTTGGGAGAAATGTCTCCTGCGACTAGGAGGAGCTGTCTACAAATATCTAAAGGGCTGTCACATTGTAGAAGGATCAACTTTATTCTCATTTGCACAAGGAAAGACTAGAAGCAATGGGATGAAACTGAATGGGAGGAGACACAGATTAGATATTAGAAAAAACTTTTTGACAGACAGAGTGATCAATGAGTGGAACAGGCTGCCACGAGAAGTGGTGAGTTCTCCTTCAATGGAAGTCTTCAAACAGAGGCTGGACAGACATCTGACTGGGATGATTTAGCGAATCCTGCTTTGAGCAGGGGGTTGGACCAGATGGCCCAGGAGGTCCCTTCCAACTCTACGATTCTATGATTCTATGATTCTATGAGAAGGAGGAAAGAAAGAGTGAGCAGATGGTTAAGTGATTTGTGAGAGCGTCTCTGATGTTGAATGGTGGGACTGAATGGATCTGTGCAATTTAGCAATGTGAAAATAGCGTGAGTGCTATACATAGGAGAGGAAAGGAGTGAGGGGCCAATACGGACAGAGTGTAGAGAGTTAATACCAGGGCGGTGGATGTGTGTAAATGCAGCGGCCAGGATATAAATTTGACAAATGCATATGGTAAATATTTGGGGTTGCCCAAATGTACAGGGAAGAGATTTATTTATTTGTCTTACGTGTCTCCTGCCCTGTCTAACTGCCATGTTATAACTGCCAGTGTACTTAGATACATGTACTTCGATTACATGTACATAAATGCCACCCCTGCATAAATGCCTTCCCCAGGCTAGCTCTGAATTTATAGAAGACAACTTCTAAGATCTTCCTTTTTTTTTCTCTCTCCTTAGCAATCAAACTAAGTTAGGACAGCAGGACACAATAAATTTAATTAGCAGATAAACAAGTGTCCAGGCCTACATAGATTATAAACCACTTTGAAAAGTTACTTGACCTCAATAGCATAAGGAGACAAGAGGGTGAGTTGAAATAACTATATACCATTATATATGCTGCAAAGATGAATGATAGAGGTTGAACACATGCAGGATTCAGTGAAGTTGCTGGAAATAGTTAAATACCATTATATATGCTGCAAAGGTGAATGATAGAGGTTGAACACATGTAGGATTCAGTGAAGTTGCTGGAAATAGTTAAATACCATTATATATGCTGCAAAGATGAATGATAGAGGTTGAACACATGCAGGATTCAGTGAAGTTGCTGGAAATAGTTAAAAGATTAATTAGTATAGTATTAGTATTAGTATAAAGATTAAGTACATATACTCACATCAACACCAAGGAGCTTTTAAACATCATCCACTTGGAATATCAGAGAAGCATGCACCAAGACAGAGTACCTCCTGGAAAATTCACAACACTGTATGGGCGTCCCCACTTATGCAGGTATCACAACACTGTACACATATAAGTACCGGTATCCAACTTTTTGCTTCTGCTTTAATCATGTTTCTCTGGCCTTATTTAGTGATTTACACTGTGTAACTCTGGTTTCAGCCTCGCCCTCTAGTGGCCAGCTTTTGGGATAAGATGAATCAGAGATACCAGGCAATCATCACTCAATGGGCAATAAACCCACAGATTATAAAATCTCACAAGGGTTACATACAGTGGGTATGGAAAGTATTCAGGCCCCTTTAAATTTTTCAGTCTTTACTTCACTGCATCCATTTGGTAAATTCAAAAAAGTTCATTTTTTTCTCATTAATGTACACTTTGCACTCCATCTTCACTGAAAAAAAACAGAAATGAAGAAATGTTTGCAATTTAATTAAAAAAGAAAAACTAAAATATCACACTCATATATAAGTCACATGCTGTCCATTTCCTTGTGATCCTCCTTGAGATGGTTCTACTCCTTCATTGAAGTCCAGCTGTGTTTAGATAAATTGATAGGACTTGATTTGTTAAGGCACACACCTGTCTATATAAGACTTCACAGCTCACAGTGCATTTCAGGCCAAATGAGAATCATGAGTCAAAGGAACTAGCCAAAGAGCTCAGACAGAATTGTGGCAACGCACAGATCTGGCCAAGGTGACAAAAAACTTTCTGTAGTACTCAAGGTTCCTAAAAGCACAGTTGCCTTCATAATCCTTAAATGGAAGAATTTTGGGACCACCAGAAGTCTGAAGATGATACGCTTCCAGCCTACGATGTGCCGGAGCAGTAGGCCGGAAGCGAGTCACTTCCGGTGACGTGCTTCCTACCTACCACTCCAGCCCACAGTACATACCACACTGGCGCCGAAGTGTGGGCTTTGCATAATTTCCGATGACATACTTCCAGCCAAGGCGCCGAGCGCTGGCATATAATGCACCTGGTCCACTGCATAGTACGCTAGCAGCAGGGGGCAAGGCGCGGTAGTGCCGCCATTATCTCATCATACAGGTACAGGAGCTCTATGTTTAACACTACCACCGAAGCATACCATAGAATAACTCTTTATCTCCATCTTCTAATTATATCAACTTATTTCTACAGCATACCACATTCCTACTGAACTGAGGACTATACAGGAAATTCATTACATGGCATTACCCATCTCTTGAACCTTACAATACTTATCTCTAAGGCCAGGTTCACATAGCGTCAATGCAGTCCGTTCAACGCATAGCATTGACGGACTGCGTTAACGCTACTCCCTCCCGCGATCGCGTTATGTGATCGCGCTACCATCTGCGCTAGCAGTGACAGACCATCGGACGCTGCAGACCGCATCACAGAATGACGGCACATCGCTAACGCATGCCGATTATGACATGCGTTAGCGATGCGCTCATCTATAGCAGTCTATGGGTGCGGCGTTAATGCCGCTATGCAATGCATGCGTTTAACGCAGCACCCGAATGCTATGTGAACTCAGCCTAACCTCTACTTTTTCTGCAGCTTTCCACGCACACTCTGGGGTCTGTCCCTATACAAACCACAGTTACTTCTATTTCCAGTGCTATACAAGTAGGCATTCTTCATGATTACAGGTCGGGCCACTTCTGCCAACCATTCAAACCCTCTACAATACTTGGACAGGTGGACTCTATATTGTAGAATATTTCTACTAACCTCCCACACCCGATTGGGAATACATCAGGTTCATCTTATACTCCACATGTTGTTATGCTATTCTGATATAAAACCAGAGATTGTAATATATGGAATATCTTTTGACTTTAGATGGCATTCAATGTCTTGTATACCGTAATTTTCGTTGCTATTTTATGATTTTATTATGTGAACATATCGCTTATGTATCTTTCATTCTTACATCAACTAAATGAAATGAATAAGACCTAGGATGGGTCGAAACGTCTACAATTTAATATAGTCGCTCTAGAATTTTTTTCCTGAGCTTTGCTTATTTTTTGTGTTTTCATTGATTTAAATAAATAATATTTTCTTGCATCACCCAAACAATAGAGAGTGCGCAAAGCTATTATGGCAGCACAGGAATTATTGTGAATTAAAAATATCCATGCATGAATCTCACAAGTAGCTCATAGAAAATACTGTATATTGACTAATACCTGGATCCATTACCTGTGGCCATAAAAGTGAGGATTTAGGGCAAGTTCACCACACCTCAACACGCATTTCACCACCTCTGCAGTTTCGGCAGGAGGTAAATAAGCACTACAGTTATCAGTGTTTTATAATGCATATCATTACTTTATTAAACAGACAGCCAAGCTGATGTGTCTCTGACATTTTGCCATGTCATGGAGAGGACGGCGCTCAAAGCGCACGTCACCCGGTCACATGATCAGATTCCAAGACTGGACCTGTAGCCAAGGCAACATAATGCTTCATGAGAGCACTTCCCCACCACAGTGTAGCAGTGCATCTGCGGTACACACTCAAGATTTCTGCATCAAGAATAATCATAGATGTAATGCATTAAAGAGAATTATGTTTTAATGATATTGAAATATTGGGTATATAATAGTACCAATATACAGTAGATAGAGATCACACTAATGTTAACAGAATCAAACATGCTCCTTCACGCTACCTTGTCACATCATCCCCAGACAATTAAAGCTTTACCAGTATGGCAGTTTTGACGCATAAAGCAGATCTGTTCTTTTAACACTCAATTCCATCATCAAGCAAGTATCCTTCCTCAGAATAAGCATCATGGTTACAATCATAAGCTAATCAGAGCAGGCTATAAGCAAGCTAAGTTTACTTCAAGAAATCAAATGTTATCACATTCCAAGAGATTTCCATAAGGACAGGAGCAACCCGTTAGAATCAATACGACAATAAAATCCACGATTGACAGATATTAAGAAGATATTGAAAAAATAACAGATGTATATAATTAGATTAGCAGCGCAAGCATATATATGTTGAATCAGCTGCAAGTATCAGGGCACCCCTTACCACTATGGGGTGAAAAATCAAAAATTAAAAAATGTATTACTATGTATACTCGCGTTTAGATTCAATCATAACAGAACATTACTGTTAAAAAAGACAATTTGTACCTTTTACTGGTTTGTTGATGAATATTCAATATTGGATGAGGATTTGCAGTTTCAAATAGAAAACCTATTGAAACCAGCTTCACGGAAGAAGCGCCTTATCCAATTCTGCTTAATAAATAAGCGGCTGATCTGGGAGCTGTGTCGTGGTCGAAAGCAGACTTCCCAGGTAGATTGCAGGAGTGCACAGAAAGCACAGTGTGCGCGATGATCGCTGGCACGTTCTGTGAACAACCAGGACCTGCGTGTCGTCTTCAGGTCACGTGACCGGCCAAAATTGCATGTTGCACAGCAGAAGAATATAATATAATATTAAGCAGATATTGAAAAAAGACTAGTCAAGTCAGTGACTTGGAGAAGACCAAAAAACCTTAAAGACACTTAGAATAAGCCACTATGTGGCTCCCCAGAAATTCTATTTTTCTGACAAGGTAGGCCATAAATAGAGGTGTTTTCAATGTGCAGACTGCTCAGCATGCAGATTCATTGAGAGGTCATTTATCTTTGTAAATAGTGGTACCAACAAAACATACTATAACGCATCATATAACATGCAAAGCTGAAATGATAATCTCTACTTTGCGTATTGTCCTTGCAGCCTTATACAGTATACATTGGGCTGGCAATCCAACACCTCAGAGTAAGAACATTAGAGCATGTATGAGATATTAAAAATGAGACATCTGTACAAAATTTGGAAACCGTAGAAACTATTCCCAGGCATTTTAAGATTCACCACAATAGTAATCCAAAACTGTTAAAAGTTAAATGGATAGACAGAGTCCAATTGGGTATCAGCAGTGACAATTATAAGAAAGAACTCCTCAAAAAAAGAAACTAAATGGATTGTCTCCCTAGACATAATTACACCTAAGAGCCTTAATGAGACTCTGAGCTTCAAACCCTTAATCTACAAGCGCACATTTTATATTTACATGTTTGTCTGTAGAGTATTTTATGATTATGTTTTTTTTTTTTTAATTGTTTATTTATAATAGAGAATACAGGAAAAATGCACCATATCCAAGTTACAGTCATATCAGTTAGCATTGATCAAATCAAGTGAGATGAGGGATACGGTGAGGGAGGGCATGAAAGTAAAGCTTCTGAAGCTTGTAAGTCAAGTTTGATTAATTTTAGCTCTTTTAGGATAAGACTGATCCCATCCCAAAATTCCCTTATCTTAGGGCATTCCCAGAATATATGGGTGTGATGGCCTCTCAAATTATGGCACCTCCAGCAAATGTCTGTGTTGGACAGCCCCATGTGGTGAAGTTTGACCGGGGTCAGGTGCCATATAGTTAGTATTTTATAAGAATTCTCTTGGAGTAGCATAAATCTGGAGAAGCCACGTGCATTGAGAAGAATCCAAGAAATTTGTGTATCCGAAAAATTAGTTTGAAGCTCTGACTCCCAAGAATACAAGAATAATAATGGCTTAAACTCTAGGGGGGGAGTTAAGTCAGGAATATACACGGGATATAAGTTTTAGGCGTGGGGGTGGGAGTTTATTCATAATATCTAACCAGGACCAGGCTGTCTTGTGGGGGTATGTTTGTTTGAATTGTTTAAGGGTACATTTTATATGTTGTGATTGGAGAATTTTTTTTGGATGATTCAGCGCATTGACAGGCCGGTCTCCATTTTTGAGGGTTTTTTCATCGTAAAAGTCGTTTAATGTTTCCTTGGGTAATTTAGTCCAGAGACTGTAAGGGTCTCGGAAACCAGAGTCTATCAAGAACGGTATAGCAGAAATAGGTGTCTGTGTGGACGGATAGGAATCAGGGGGGAGGTTATTGATTATCATACGCTTTACTTGCAGTGTGGATAAAGTAACTTCATCCAGTTGCAGAGCATCAGGCAGCTCTGCCCTGGTCCAAAGACAAGGCACATTTTCCAGGCCTAATAATAACAAATCCACATTGTCCTGGTCCCCTTTGTCATAGCTATATACTATCTTTAACCATCTACTCAGGTGTATAGCTTTGCAATAGAGGAGTGGATCCGGGACACCCAAGCCCCCCAAGGAACCCGGGTATGAGAGGAGTTCATAGGGCAGCCTTGCAGGTGTTTTCTTCCAAAGAAAACTAGAAATTAGGGCTTTTAGATTCTTAAAGAAAGTTTGCGGCACACCTACAGGTACCATAGTCATGGTATATAGAATTACTGGCATTACATAAGTTTTAAAAACATTAATGCATCCCAACCAGGACAAAGTAGGTAAATTGTATGATTTCATCAGATCCTCTACTTTCTTTAGTAAGGGGGAGTAGTTAGTTCTAAACAAATCTGTCAGGTCTCTAGTGATTAATACCCCCAGGTATTTTAAGGAATTTGTGGACCAAGAAAAAGGTGTTTGTCTGCCGAGGTCAGTCAGCTGATTGTCTGTAAGGGTTATATTAAGGGCTTCCGATTTTGTGGTATTAATTTTAAAATTAGACAGTCGTCCAAATTGATGAAGTATATTAAGAATATTAGGGAATGCCTTTAAAGGGTTGGTAATGAGGAAGAGTAGATCATCCGCAAAAGCCAATGTTTTTATCTCAAGTGTGTTAATTTTCAGCCCCTCAATCTGGTCTTCCTGCCTAATCTTCTGAATTAATGTCTCAATGACCAAGATAAATAAGGATGGGGACAGAGGGCACCCTTGTCAAGTACCATTATTAATGCTAAAGCTGTTTGACAAGGTGCCGTTTATCCTCACTTTGGCTGTTGGTTGAGAGTATAACGAGAAAATAGCTGAGATGTATTGGGGAGGGAAACCAAACTTAGTCAGTACCATATCCATATACCTCCAGCTCACCCTGTCAAATGCCTTCTCGGCATCAGTAGACAGGAGGATCAATGGGATGTCGTGACTCCTAGCGTACGTTATTGATTGGATGATTTTAGCCGTATTATCTTTACCCTCTCGCCCCCTCACAAATCCTGCCTGGTCTTTATGGATTAATTTAGGGAGTATGTTACTAAGATGTCCCACAAGTATTTTAGCCCATAGTTTAGTATCAACGTTGAGTAGTGATATTGTTCTATAACTAGCACAGAAGTTATGGTCTTTTCCTTCCTTTGGGAGGACAGTGATAAAAGCCTCCAGGGATTGTTTTGGTAAAGGGAGCCCATTTAAGTAGGAATTAAAGAGGGTTGCTAAATGAGGCAGGAGGAATTTGATTAATTTTTTATAATATATAATGGGTAAACCATCCGGGCCTGGCGCCTTCCCATTAGGGATGGATGATAAGGTATCTAAAACTTCTTTAGGCGCAACAGGGGCTGTCAGTAAAGAAAGATCCTCTGGGGATAGTTTAGGGAGCTTAAGGGGGTCAAGAAAGTCCTTTATTTTATCTACAGTTGCCACAGGGTCCCCGATGTCTTCTGGTATATCTAGATTATATAATTTTTCATAAAAGGCTCTAAACTCCCCGGCAATGTCGGCAGTCTCCTTGAACAGCGATCCATCCACAGGTGTGAGCTGTTTGATGAAAGTTTTCTCTTTGTATTGTGGTGTAGTGACCACTGTGTCCGCTAGGGGGCGCTGTGTGGGTGTCCCAGGAGAGAGGATGAGTGGCAAGATGTTGAATGACCGTTATGTATCTTAAAGTGGGTGGCCTTGGGATGGAAGCTTGAACATGTGTGTTGGTCAGCAGAGGCACTGCTGAGCTTCTGTTACACTGTGTCAGGGAGAGCGTTCCAGGTAGCTGGTGAGACGGGCGGAACCAGCTACCTACAAATCCACCCAGGGGTGTGTCTAGAACGCCATAGTAAAGAATGTATGAATGCTTGTAGGACCTGTGATGAGGTCATAACCATGTGACCAGGTGGGCGTGGCTACGGACCATATAAGGTGGCCAGGGTAGGTCACATGACTGAATGCTTGGACCCGGTTGGTCCGTTTGGAAGGTCTCGATGGAAGATGTGTCTGCCTTCCTGAGTGCCTGTGTGCATAATGGCTGCACGTGTCTGACAGTTCCCAGGAGCAGGAATGAATGCCTGGAGTATGAAGCAGACACGAGGTAACCCTGACGGGGTGAGATAACAGTGAGGCTAGAGAGCCTGCATATTTTACATTGCATAACCTGTGTGACTAGAGGGTTGACAGAGTGGAGCTCTGTCATGAGCGCTATGCTGTTTGATATGAACGTTCTATTGCTGTGGGTTTATGATGCCTGAATAAACCTCATGGACTGTTATTGTTTTATGGAAAACCCGTGCCAGATCTGATTATTTGGCTGCAAAGCAAGTATCACCTACCTTAATGACAAGCATATTAGGATGTATTAACAGAAGCATACAGTCTAGATCACGTGAAGCAGGGCCGGCTCCAGGTTTTTGAGGGCCCCGGGCAAAAGAGTCTCAGTGGGCCCCCCCCCTTAACACATGCCACGATTCATGCCGTGTGACATCCGTGGTGACGGCCAAAAACGGACTTGTCTCCGTGTGGATCACACGGACACGCATGTGATCCACACGGACACTCGCTCTGTGGCAATAGACATTCATGTGAAGGAGGCTACTGATTAGTAGTGCACGCAAGAAAGAAAGAAGAGAGAGAGAAAGAACATAAAGAGAGAACAGAAAGAGAAAGAAACAACAGTGAGAAAGAAAGAAAGAGGGGAAATAAAGAACAGAGAAAGAAAGAAAAGAGAGAAACAGGAAGAACAGAGAGATAAAGAAACAGAGAGAGAAAGAAAGAACAGAGAGAAAGAAAGAAAAGAGAGAAAGAAAGAAAGAAAGAAAGAAAGAGGGCAAATAAAGAACAGATGGAAACAAAGGAAGAACAGAAAGAGAAAGAAAAGAACAGAGTGAAAGAGAAAGCGGGTAAAGAAAGAAAGAACAGAGAGAGAAAGAAAGAAAGAGGGGAAAAAAGAAAGAACAGAGAGAAAGAGGGGAAAGAAAGAACAGAGAGAAAGAAAAAAGAAAGAAAGAAAAAGAACAGAGAGAAAGAAAGAGTGGACAGAAAAAAAGAACAGAGAGAGAAAGAAAGAGGGGAAAAAAGAACACAAAGGAAGAGAGAAAAAAGAGGGGAAAGAAAGAACGGAGAAAGAAAGAACAGAGAGAGGAAAAGAGTGGACAGAAAAAAAGAACAGGGAGAGAGAGAAAAAGAAGGAGGGAAAAGAAAGAAAGAACAGAGAGGTAGAGAGAAAAAGAAAGAGGGGAAAGAACAGAGAGAAAGAAAGAAAGGAGAAAGAAAGAGGGGAAGAAATAAAGAAAGAGAAAAAACAGAGAGAAAGAAAGAGGAAAGAGAGGACAGAGAGAGAGAGAAAGAACAGAGAAAGAAAGAAAGAAAGAGGGGAAAGAAAGAGAACAGAGTGAGAGAGAAAGAAAGAACAGAGAGAAAAAAGATTAGAGCGAAAGAACAGAGAGAGAGAAAGAAACAGAGAAAGAAAAATTCTATAAAGATACCATAGCAGCCCAGCTCCCATTGTAGTGCCCACCTGAGCCGCCTGGTGCAGAACATATCATGATCCGCTCACATGGCCGACATCCCCGATTCCAAGGCGATTCCGCTGTCCGCTCTGTCAGAGGAGGACACGGTGATGAATCTGAAGCATTCCCTGAAGTGCCTCCATGGTTCCGTCACAATCTCCTCCCAAAATTACCTCATTTCTGGTCAGCTTCCAGCACGTCACTTCCAGTAGAACGTTACGTGCAAGTTTTAAATTGCTCCTTGGAGCTCCGCCGTGTACTCCTGTGTCCGTGGGAAAAGTAAGCTCCCGGCTGGGGCAGTCTCTCTCTCAAAATCGGGACTGTCTTGCTGGATCCGGGACAGTTGGGACTTGGGAGGTATAAATGCTCCCCACCATACACCTCGTACACGCACAGCTCCGCTTTGCATGCCTCGTACACACGGCTCAGCTCCGTACACCTTGTACGTATGCGGCTTCACTCCGTACACCCCCGGCTCTGCTCCGCTCCATAAACACACGGCTCAGCTCAGTACACACAGGGCTCCGTTCCGTACACCTCGTACACACACAGCTCCGTTCCGTACACATGCGTCTCCACAAACCTCATACACACATGGCTCCACGCCGTACACCTCGTACACACACGGCTCCGCTATGCACACCTCATACACACATGGCTCCGCTCCGTACACCTCGCACACACACGGCTATGCTCCGTTCACCTCGTACACACACGGCTCCGCTCCGTACACCTTCTACACACACGGCTCCGCTCCGTACACCTCGTACACACACGGCTCTGCTCTGTACACCTCGTACACACACGGCTCTGCTACATCCTCCTTGTAAACCCCTCCTGACCCCACACATAAGTACACACACGACTCTGCTACATCCACCTTGTAAACCCCTCCTGACCCCACACAAGTACACACACGGCTCTGCTTCATGATACATCCACCTTGTAAACCCCTCCTCACCCCATACAAGTACACACACGGCTCTGCTACATCCACCTTGTAAACCCCTCCTGACCCCACTCAAGTACACGCATGGCTCTGCTACATCCACTTTGTAAACCCCTCCTGACCCCACACAAATACACACACGGCTCTGCTACATCCACCTTGTAAACCCCTCCTGACCCCACACAAGTACACGCATGGCTCTCCTACATCCACCTTGTAAACCCCTCCTGATCCCACACAAGTACACACACAGCTCTGCTACATCCACCTTGTAAACCCCTCCTGACCCCACACAAGTACACACACGGCTCTGCTACATCCACCTAGTAAACCCCTCCTGACCCCACACAAGTACACACACGTCTCTGCTACATCCACCTTGTAAACCCCTCCTGACCCCACACAAGTACACGCATGGCTCTCCTACATCCACCTTGTAAACCCCTCCTGATCCCGCACCAGTACACACACAGTCCTGCTACATCCACCTTGTAAACCCCTCCTGACCCCACACAAGTACACACACGGCTCTGCTACATCCACCTAGTAAACCCCTCCTGACCCCACACAAGTACACACACGTCTCTGCTACATCCACCTAGTAAACCCCTCCTGACCCCACACAAGTACACACACGTCTCTGCTACATCCAACTAGTAAACCTCTCCTGACCCCACACAAGTACACACACGTCTCTGCTACATCCACCTAGTAAACCCCTCCTGACCCCACTGTCCCACACACATAAACTTTACATCATCCAGAGACCAGCACCATAATGACGAGCGACCAGCACAGCAGATCCTACAGCCACCCTGATCATGTGGCCCCAGACTCCTCCCCTCCTGTGACCTCATCACGGGTCCTGTGTCGGCGCCGCACACAAGATTACAGCCGAAGGAAGCGATGATCATTGCTGGCTGTAAGGCTGCGTGGGTCCCTCGCGGAGGGCGCAGGATGGGGTCAGTACATGGGGGGCATGGAGGCGGACGGTGGGTATCCCAGACAACAGGAGTGGGCCCTCTCGTCTCGTCAGGGTCCCGGCACTTGCCCGGGTGTGCCGGGTGCTGACGCCGGCCCTGATGTGAAGTCATTATTGCCCTCTACTCTTCTTTGGTCAGACCTCATCTGGGATACTGTGTCCAGTTTTGGGCACACATTTAAAAAAAGACATGAACAAACTGGAGAAAGTTTAGAAAAGGGCGACCAGAATGGTGACCGGTCTGCAAACCCTGTCTTATGAGGAAAGGTTGCAGGATTTGGGAATGTTTAGCCTGCAAAAGAGAAGACTGAGAGGAGACTTAATAACTGTCTACAAATATCTCAAGGGCTGTCACATTGTAGAAGGATCATCTTTATTCTCATTTGCACAAGGAAAGAGTAGAAGCAATGGGATGAAAGTGAATGGGAGGAGACACAGATTAGATATTAGAAAAAACTTTTTGACAGTTAGAGTTATCAATGAGTGGAACAGGCTGCCACGAGAAGTGGTGAGTTCTCCTTCAATAGAAGTCTTCAAACAGAGGCTGGACAGATATCTGTCTGGGATGATTTAGCGAATCCTGCTTTGAGCAGGAGGTTGGACCAAATGGCCCAGGAGGTTCCTTCCAACTCTACGATTCTATGATTCTATGATTCTTTACGTTTTTTTAGTAAAGATGTCATAACCTTACTGCCTTTATTACTATGAAGGTAGAACCTTTGCTTACATCTCATGTATATTTTGGCTGATTGAATATTTAAAAGGTCTTTCAGGTTCTGTCTAAGCCTGACTAACTCTTCTTGAATCGTACTCGCTTGTGACTTCTTGTGTAACCTTTCAAAAGAATTTATTTGGTGTAAAATTGAGGCAATCTTTTTTGAGCTTTCTTTTTTCAAGTGTGATCCTAATGATATGAATTCCCCTCTCATGACGGCTTTATGTGCCTCCCATACCATAGGAGTCGGCGGGCCGGAGGAGGAATTTTCTTGGAAAAAGAGTTCAAGGGTGTCAGACAACTTATAAACATGTGAATCTGAGTCTAATAATGTCTCATTAAGTGTCCAGGTTCTAGATGGTAGAGGCAAGGAGGAGATATTAACTTCCAGAAAAATCGGAGTGTAACGAATGGAAGGGGAGACAGAGATGGTGAAGTTCACATTCGTTTTTATTTTTAAAGTGGAACCTTGGGACCACGGTCCGGAGGGCTCCGAAGGGGGCGTGACTAGCGAGCCCCGGGTACCCGTAGTAAAGCCCCTCAAACAGGGCCAGAATGGAATACCCGGAGGACACAGATGCTACCTCCAGTTAGACCCCGAACACGTGGCAGCTGTCCCAGCGGGACCAAAAGGGATAACAGTAGTTGCAGCAGAGTCCGTAATGAGATGGGTCCTGGATCCGGGTAGTTGGTAAAGAGTCGGTTCCAGTGACCTTCACACAGTCCTTGGACTCGGATGGCTGTTGGCGCAACGGGATGGCTTTCGCCCAGATGGTTGTAGATATAACCAGGAAGCACAGGATACTGATACTCTGTGGAGACAGATAGCATTAGACAATGCACAGAGACTGCAGACGCAGTGCAGACAGGTTAGCATAAGAACCGGATGTAGCAATGATTGATACTCGTTGCTCTGGCGCTCTCCCTCTGGAGGAGTGGCCAGAAATAGCAGCCAGTGCGCTGCCATTGGATAATTGCACTTATTGAAAAATGCACGCTGTCCCTTTAAGAAGGCAGATCTGCCGACAGGACGCCATGAGGTGGAGGCAGGGGAGCGACCTGAATGCTGAGCAGCAGCATGAGACCCAGAGGAGGCCGGCTGCTGCCTAAGGACAGTGTGCGAGGCTCGAGGTGAGTGCCCAGAATGTGGGGCAGCGGCAGACCTGGACGCAGCGCCAGGATGGGAACCAGGTGTAACAGTAGCAGACCTGAGCGCCGTGCCAGGACAAGGGCTGGGTGTAACACGGAGCATGATACGAGAGGGAAATCACATCTATTTTTGTGGATTTTACTAACTGGATGCGTGGTGACTGCATGATGATATAATCTATTCTATGATAACTATTATGAGGAGGTGAGAAAAAGGTATAGTCTCTAGTCAAAGGGTTCAAGACTCTCTAAGTATCTACCAGGTTTAAAGATTGCAAGCTAAGATGTAATTTCCTCAAGGCTTTTTGTGAAAAAGATTTACCTGATGAGGTGTCAATTAATGGGTTCAAGGAAACATTAAGATCACCTCCCACAACCAGAAGACCCGCAGTGAAAAGGCGGAGGGTGTTCAAAATCCTACCTAACCAACCAATCTGATTAGTAATCGGGGCATATACAGTGGGGCAAAAAAGTATTTAGTCAGTCAGCAGTAGTGCAAGTTCCACCACTTAAAAAGATGAGAGGCGTCTGTAATTTACATCATAGGTAGACCTCAACTATGGGAGACAAACTGAGAAAAAAAAATCCAGAAAATCACATTGTCTGTTTTTTTTTCATTTTATTTGCATATTATGGTGGAAAATAAGTATTTGGTCAGAAACAAGCAATCAAGATTTCTGGCTCTCACAGACCTGTAACTTCTTCTTTAAGAGTCTCCTCTTTCCTCCACTCATTACCTGTAGTAATGGCACCTGTTTAAACTTGTTATCAGTATAAAAAGACACCTGTGCACACCCTCAAACAGTCTGACTCCAAACTCCACTATGGTGAAGACCAAAGAGCTGTCAAAGGACACCAGAAACAAAATTGTAGCCCTGCACCAGGCTGGGAAGACTGAATCTGCAATAGCCAACCAGCTTGGAGTGAAGAAATCAACTGTGGGAGCAATAATTAGAAAATGGAAGACATACAAGACCACTGATAATCTCCCTCGATCTGGTGCTCCACGCAAAATCCCACCCCGTGGGGTCAGAATGATCACAAGAACGGTGAGCAAAAATCCCAGAACCACGCGGGGGGACCTAGTGAATGAACTGCAGAGAGCTGGGACCAATGTAACAAGGCCTACCATAAGTAACACACTACGCCACCATGGACTCAGATCCTGCAGTGCCAGACGTGTCCCACTGCTTAAACCTGTACATGTCCGGGCCCATCTGAAGTTTGCTAGAGAGCATTTGGATGATCCAGAGGAGTTTTGGGAGAATGTCCTATGGTCTGATGAAACCAAACTGGAACTGTTTGGTAGAAACACAACTTGTTGTGTTTGGAGGAAAAAGAATACTGAGTTGCATCCATCAAACACCATACCTACTGTAAAGCATGGTGGTGGAAACATCATGCTTTGGGGCTGTTTCTCTACAAAGGGGCCAGGACGACTGATCCGGGTACATGAAAGAATGAATGGGGCCATGTATCGTGAGATTTTGAGTGCAAACCTCCTTCCATCAGCAAGGGCATTGAAGATGAAATGTGGCTGGGTCTTTCAACATGACAATGATCCAAAGCACACCGCCAGGGCAACGAAGGAGTGGCTTCGTAAGAAGCATTTCAAGGTCCTGGAGTGGCCTAGCCAGTCTCCAGATCTCAACCCTATAGAAAACCTTTGGAGGGAGTTGAAAGTCCGTGTTGCCAAGCGAAAAGCCAAAAACATCACTGCTCTAGAGGAGATCTGCATGGAGGAATGGGCCAACATACCAACAACAGTGTGTGGCAACCTTGTGAAGACTTACAGAAAACGTTTGACCTCTGTCATTGCCAACAAAGGATATATCACAAAGTATTGAGATGAAATTTTGTTTCTGACCAAATACTTATTTTCCACCATAATATGCAAATAAAATGAAAAAAAAACAGACAATGTGATTTTCTGGATTTTTTTTTCTCAGTTTGTCTCCCATAGTTGAGGTCTACCTATGATGTAAATTACAGACGCCTCTCATCTTTTTAAGTGGTGGAACTTGCACTATTGCTGACTGACTAAATACTTTTTTGCCCCACTGTATGTTGCATAGTGTAACCTTTGTATTTGCCAAAAAGCCTTTGATCATTATGTATCTCCCCTCCGAGTCTGACAGAGTATCATGTAGTGTAAAGGGTGCATCCGTTCGGATAGCTATACTCACACCCCTTTTGGCTGAAGTACCTGTACTGTGATACCATGTTGGGAATCTAGTCCTAGCCACATCAGGTACTCGACCCTTCTGAAAATGTGTTTCTTGTAAGAATAAAACATTAGAGCCTTTGGAATGTAAAAACCTCAGTATTTGACCTCGCTTACATGGTGAGCCCATACCCTTAACATTATAAGAAGCCACTACTATCGTGGCTGACACTTTGTTGTTAATTATACCCTGAGCTTGGATGAATAAGGGATATCTCTGCATGTGTACCACATCAACTTATTAACTAGAACAGTAAAAATAACTAGATAACATATATATTCAACAAAGTAACCCATCTGCAGCAGAGGGGGGTTACAATAGCCTCCCATAGCAGACAGGTTAAATCATTCCATGACTACGGGCAGCAGCCCGTACTGAAGAAAAATATGAGTGGAGCAAATTTTTTCAAACAAAGTTACATATAAAGTTGCTTCCAGTTGAGTCAACTTGTAGGAAAACAAACTCTGGAACGTCAGAGAAATATATAAAGGACAAGACAACAGGCCAGCGTATCAGGGTGGTTGCCTCTTCTTGGTAGCAGATCTTGCTTGTTTAGGTAATGGGTGTTTTTTTTACTGGTGTCCATTCCCCCTGTCATACTGGCAGAGGCGGCAGAGACGGGGAGACTGAAGATCCATGTCTAGCGGCAGCCAGGAAGGCACCTCCATCTCAGGAATATTGAAGGACTCCCACACCTTTCGAAGGTCATCTGTGTGTCTGACAATCACCTGTTTTCCTCTACTATGTATTGCCAGACCAAATGGAAACAGCCACCTATATAGGATTTTGTTGGAGCAAAGGGCATCCAATAGTGGTTTTCTGATTGTGCGTTTAGCCAAGGTCGATGGAGCTACTGTAGGTCTTGGAACAACTGAATAGATGTTCCCTCATAGGATATGGCTCCACTGTCCCGGGAGGCAGACAGAACTGCATGAGTATCAATATAGCTCAGTAAGCCACAAATAACATCCCTCGTGGGGTCCGAAGGCTTCGGTCTTGGTCTGAGCGATCGATGGACTCTTTCAATGACCATTTGTTCGCATCTTTCTTGCGGCAGTAGCAATGCAGAAATTTCTCTGGTTGTTTTTTCTAGAATTTCATTAGAGACACTTTCTGGAATCCCTTTGATCATAGTGTTCTTTCTGCGGCTTCGATTTTCCTGATCCTCTAGAGTGAGAGATGCATTGTTTAGTTGGGTTCTGTGGAATACCATTTGGTCTCTGATACTCTCAGAGTGAGTTATGCGTGATGATTGAGTAGATTCCAGAGATTCAACTCTACCGCCGATTTGTTGTATGTCTGCTCTCATGCCAGATATTTCGTTAATCAGAGGTTTCATTGCTTGTGCCAGGAATTTTTTAAGAAATGACTTTGAAATCCTGCCAGAGTCTGGCTGAGGTAGATCGCTGACTGACACATCATCGCTCCAATCTGAATCGTCCATCTGGTCATCTGTGGCAATATTAGGAAGAGAAGTTTTCGGCATGGTCTGGGTGGATGAGGATTTATTTTTCAAAATTTTTTCCATCTCGTTTTGTTTGGCTTGATGTACAGCTGGGGCCACGATTTTTCCGCGCTCATTATATCTATATTTTGCACGCTCTATATGGGTCACAGCATGTGCATGGAAATGATAATTAGAACCACATTGTAAGAGCAGTCACTTTCATCTTTGTTCCTGTTTCTGGAGACCTAGAATTCAAGAGATCGTCTGCCCGGGTGGCAGGAATGTCAATGTAAGAAATTCAGCAGATGTGGAGAGATAGAGAGAATGTACCCAAAATGTTCTCCAATACAGACAGAGGTTTTGTAATAATCCCACTGGCGTTGACAGTCTCGGGCGCCACGTCGTTAACAGCCGTGGAGTGGTGGGTGAAGAGCAAACAAGTAGCGCCAAGAAGGCCAGCAAGATCCGGCTAACCAACAGTTAATTTTAAGCGCTTTTTCCAGGGGTGCCTACATTAGAGAATACTGTGCCTTCTGCACTCTTTGGGGGTTCCGGGCAGTGGGGAGTGACAGAGCAGAGTTCTGCATTGTTTTCTCACTTCTGAGTGCTCCCCTTAAAGCAAGCTGACAACCGCAATGGCGCACAGGGCCCAGTCTCTCTGCCCTGCACCCGGATGCAGCCTACCTTCCACCAGGTCCCGGGACAAGCCCCCCTGCAAGCAGCACCATGAGGCTCCCCAGCTCTAGGCAAGGCCGCCGCTTCGCGTGAGTACCGTTCTCTCTATACCGGCGGGCAGTCCGCGCACCTCCGTCTCCAGACACAAGTGCGGGCCTCCCACTTTGCAAGATGGCGCGCCGTCAGGGCCCAGCATCTCCCTCGCCGCCGGTTCTGTCGCTTGCTGCCTCCAAACTCTCCTCTTACGTATCCGTGCCTTGTCCCCGGGGTTTTAGATGTTCACTGGAGTCAAATTATAACGTCCAGATGTAAGAAAAATGTCTCTTTAGTAGCCTGGGAGCGGAAGCTGAGCTGACATGTGTCCTCCCTGTTAGTGATCCAGGCCACACCCCTTGATTATGTATTTTTTAACATTATTGCATTGATTGATTGGTATACTCACCTTAGTTTTGTCTCCTAGAGTATGTTGTTGTGAGAAACAGATGGTGATCAGATCTGACGAGTGGTTGAGGGCTGGACATCACCTTCTAGAAAATGAAAATACATGAATTTAAATGCATGAGTACTGGGCAATATTGTTCTTATATGTATACTATTTGTATAGCATATTATTAACACTATTTGTTTAGTCACATTTGGTTATTGTTTGATATTTGTTATCACTAGCTATACACTAGCTATACCGCCAACTGATTGCACACTATTTTTAAATTGTTATTTATATTTATATATGAGAACTCTGGACCTGATGTATACACATACAGCTCTGGCAAAAATTAAAAGACCACTCCCAAATGTTCAGTTTGTCTGATTTTTCTCTTTCTAGGTATATTTTTGAGTAAAATGTACATTTTTCTTTTAGGCTGTGTGCACACGATGCAGATTTGCAGCGGTTCCGCAGCGGATTTTACCACGCAGAAACGTTGCATATCCGCATTGTGATGTACAGTAGCCTTAAAATGAATGGAAAAAAAAAACGCTGTGCAGACACTGCGGATTTTTCTGCGCGGTTTTCCCGCGGTACAAAATCCGCAGCATGTTACTTCTTTTGTGCGGTTTTCCATCTCCCCTGTCACCAAATCCGCAGGGGGAAAACCGCAATGGAAAACCGCACAAAAAACGTATGAAAACCGCATGAAAAATGGAAGAAATCCGCAGGAAAAATGCAGGTCATTTGACCTGCGGATTTCTTCCATTCTGCGCGGAAAAATCCGCAGGGCAAAAAAGTACGTGTGCACTCAGCCTTAGTCTACAAACTTCTGACAACATGTCTCCGAATTTCCAAGCAATAAATTTTGTTTAGTTTTTCTCTGTCAAAGAAAAATGGTCAAAATAAAGAAAACTGTGCTTTCAGACCTCAAATAATGCAAATAAAAAACAAGTTCATAATCATTTAGAAACAACAATACTAATGTTTTATCTCAGGAAGAGTTCAGAAATCAATATTTTGTGGAATAGCTATGATGTTTAATCACAGCTTTCATGCGTCTTGGCATGCTTGCCACCAGTCTTTCACTATGCTTCTGGAGCAAAAATTTAAGCAGTTCTTTGTTTGATGGCTTGTGACTATCCATCATCCTCTTAATTACATTCCAGAGGTTTTCAATGGGGTTCATGTCTAGAGATGGATAGTGGTCTCTTAATTTTTGCCAAGTTGTAGATCAGGCCTCATGGTTCTGCACATACTCAATTAGCATTTTCACTCTTTGTATAATAAGTTAATATTGAGGACATATTTTATTTACATTTGTATATACAGTCATATGTTAAAGTTTGGGCACCCTTGTTAATGTTAACCTTTTTTGTTTATAACTATTTTGTTTTTTGCTACAGCTATTTCAGCTTCATATTTCTAATAACTGATGGACTCAGTTATATTTCTGGATTCAAATGAGGTTTATTGTACAGAAAATGTGCAATCTGCATTTAAACAAAATTTGACCGGTGCAAAAGTATGAGCACCCTTATAATTTTCTTGATTTGAACACTCCTAACTACTTTTTACTGACTTCCTGAAGCACTAAATTGGTTTTGTAACCTCATTGAGCTTTGAACTTCATAGCCAGGTGTATCAAATCATGAGAAAAGGTATTTAAGGTGGCCACTTGCAAGTAGTTCTCCTATTTGATTCTCCTATGAAGAGTGGCATCATGGGCTCCTCAAAACAACTCTCAAATGATCTGAAAACAAAGATTATTCAACATAGCTTTTCAGGGGAAGGATACAAAAAGTTGTCTCAGAGATTTAACCTGCCAGTTTCCACTGTGAGGAACATAGTAAGGAAATGGAAGAACACAGGTACAGTTCTTGTTAAGCCCAGAAGTGGCAGGCCAAGAAAAATATCAGAAAGGCAGAGAAGAAGAATGGTGAGAACAGTCAAGGACAATCCACAGACCACCTCCAAAGACCTGCAGCATCATCTTGCTGCAGATTGCGTCACTGTGCATCGGTCAACAATACAGCGCACTTTGCACAAGGAGAAGCTGTATGGGAGAGTGATGCGAAAGAAGCTGTTTCTGCAAGCACGCCACAAACAGTCGCCTGAGGTATGCAAAAGCACATTTGGACAAGCCAGTTACATTTTGGAAGAAGGTCCTGTGGACTGATGAAACAAAGATTGAGTTGTTTGGTCATACAAAAAGGCGTTATGCATGGAGGCTAAAAAACACAGCATTCCAAGAAAAACACTTGCTACCCACAGTAAAATTTGGTGGAGGTTCCATCATGCTTTGGGGCTGAATGGCCAATGCCGGCACCGGGAATCTTGTTTAAAGTTGAGGGTCGCATGGATTCAACTCAGTATCAGCAGATTCTTGACAATAATGTGCAAGAATCAGTGACGAAGTTGAAGTTACGCAGGGGATGGATATTTCAGCAAGACAATGATCCAAAACACCGCTCCAAATCTACTCAGGCATTCATGCAGAGGAACAATTACAATGTTCTGGAATGGCCATCCCAGTCCCCAGACCTGAATATCATTGAACATCTGTGGGATGATTTGAAGCGGGCTGTCCATGCTCGGCGACCATCAAACTTAACTGAACTGGAATTGTTTTGTAAACAGGAATGGTCACAAATACCTTCATCCAGGATCCAGGAACTCATTAATAGCTACAGGAAGCGACTAGAGGCTGTTATTTTTGCAAAAGGAGGATCTACGAAATATTAATGTCACTTTTATGTTGTGGTGCCCATACTTTTGCACCGGACAAATTTTGTTTAAATGCAGATTGCACATTTTCTGTTAGCACAATAAACCTCATTTGAATCCAGAAATATAACTGAGTCAATAAGTTATTAGATATATGAAACTGAAATAGCTGTTGCAAATACCAAAATTGTTATAAAGAAAAAAGGTTAATATTAATAGGGCTGCCCAAACTTTAACATATGACTGTATATTATAGGCACTTATGCTTTTACTCTGAGTCTTTTTTGCACATTTTTCTACATGTAATAATACAGATAAGAGCTCTGTGCTGTCTTTTCATGCTACATTATTTTTGCCATATACAATCCTATTTAAATAAAATATGACAGATATGTAAGATTGATGAGATGTATTCAGACTATAATATTGCTTAATGTCATCCATATGGATCCTATATAATTTTACTATTTGCGGGATACAATATGGTATACATACTGAGCGATGCAATATATTCCTATTACAGCAGTGTTATCCATATGGACCTTATATTATTTTATTGCTTTTTTCAGTATAACGTTTGTATATTGTATCTAAGTTCCCTGCCGTGTCTGAAAATGTACATCATTACCTAAGATCGGTTCTGTCAACATTAGTGTGATCTACATTGTTGGAAAGCAGAGTTAATGGCGCAATGGAGTGGTGAGAGAGCGTTAACAGGGAGGAAGGAAAGGGCGAGTACAGAAAGGAGAAGTCTGCATACTGATGGATAACTACTGTAACTGGATGACAAAAAATGCTGCCTTATTTTTAGGGAGAGGTCATTAAAATTCTGCCTCCAAACATAAGAAACTTGTTACAGTTGTTAATAAGATAAGCTTGAGTTAATTTTAGAAAATGTATTATAATGACAGCTGGGGTGAATATTTACAGCCAGGATGAATAGCTTAATTGCTGAATAAATATTGAAACATTTCAATAATCCAAGGACTATGTGCAAATTACCAGATGTTCGGCAAGTAGAATTATTGAATGGCACAATATAAGACAAACTGCAAATTCAGAAACAGACATGTTTATATGAGCGGAAGAAGTGGCAATTCTCTTTAGAAGAAAAAAGTGAAAGACTAAACAAATGATGTGACAAAGTATTGCATTCTGTTAGTTTCAAATCAAATTTGTGAGTTAAGGGAACAAAGAGATTTCAGAAGTGTTCAGCCATAAGAAGAGGAAATTCCACAAGATTGCAATTATAATCCAATTATTGTCTTTTCTTTCTACTAGAAACTATGAATAATCTCAGCAATATGTATTTCACCAAAAAGTGCAAAAGTGAAGCTTTTTTTTTTTTTTTTTAAAAGCATTAAAGGGAATCTGGCAGTCGTGTCAACCAGGCTAGGCCATCTACATAGTAACATAGTAACATAGTTTTGAAGGCTGAAGGAAAACCTTATGTCCATCTAGTTCAGCCTATTTTTAGTGCAGCTGTTCTGCATTGTTGATCCTGGGGAAGGGAAAAAACCCACAGAGTAGCAGCCAATTTTCTCCATAGGGAAAAAAATTCCTTCCCCTAAGCTGGGTCAACCATCTACCTATAATATTCTGTTATTCGTAACCTTCTATACTGTTACTCACAAGAAAAGCATCCATTCCTTTCTTAAATTCATTCAGTGAGTTGGCCATCACCACTTCCTCAGGAAGAGAATTCCATAGCCTCACTGCTCTTACCATGAAGAACCCTCTTCTATGCTGGTGCAGAAATTGTCTTTCCTCCAAACGAAGAGAATGCCCCCTTGTTCTTGTCACAGTCCTTGGTACAAACAGTTCATTGGAGAGATCTCTGTATTGCCCTCTGATATACTTGTACATATATATATTAGGTCTCCCCTAAGTCTTCTCTTTTCTAGAGTAAATAGACCTAATTTTGATAACCTTTCTGGGTATTGTAGTGAACCAACTCCATTTATCATTTTAGTAGCCCGCCTTTGAACCCTTTCAAGTTCAATAATGTCTTTCTTGAGCACCGGCGTCCAAAATTGCACACAATACTCCAAGTGTGGTCTGACGAGTGATGTGTACAGAGGGAGAATTATGTTTTCATCTCGTGTCCCCAGACCTCTTCTAATGCATCCCATGACCCTATTTGCTTTTGTGGCAGCTGCCTGACACTGGGCACTCCAATTTAGCTTCTTATTGACTAAGATGCCTAAGTCTTTTTCCATGTCTGATTTCCCCAGCAGTTTCCCATTTAGTAAGTAATTATAGCATCTGTTTCTCCTTCCCATGTGCATAACCTTACACTTATCTGTGTTAAACCTCATTTACCATTTTCAGCCCAATTCTCCAATTTACTCAAATCTGTCTGTAGTTGCAAACTGTCCTCCTTTGTGTTAACTACCTTACATAGTTTTGTATCATCTGCAAATACTGATATTTTACTGTGTAAGCCATCCACTAGATCATTAATAAATATATTAAATAGTAGGGGGCCCAATAGAGAACCCTGTGGTCCCCCACTAGTAACCCTGGCCCAATCTGAGTATGCACCATTAATAACCACTCTTTGTTTTCTATCACTAAGCCAGCTACCTACCCATCTACACACATTTTCCCCTAGCCCAAGCTTTCTCATCTTACTTACCAATCTTTATGTAGGACAGTGTCAAATGCTTTAGAGAAGTCGAGATAAATAACATCCAATGATTCTCCTTGGTCCATTTGAGAGCTTACATCCTCATAGAAGCTGATCAGGTTAGTCTGACAGGAGCGATCCTTCATAAATCCATGGTGATATGGAGTTAAACATTTATTAACATTGAGATATTCCATAATGGTATCCCTTAGAAACCATTCAAAAATTTTACCCACAACAGATGTTAAGCTTACCGGCCTATAGTTCCCAGGTTCCCTTTTACACCCCTTTTTGAATATTAGTACCACATTTGCTTGCCGCCAATCAAAAGGAACAGACAAAATAGAACAGACATGTAGGTCATAGAACATTAATTAAAATGATTCTTTTGATATCTGTGATCTGGTGCTTTATTCCAGAGAAATCCATATTTTTCTTAATATTTTAATGAGCTGTTAAGATCTGTGGGCCGGACATAGATCTCCCCCAGGATCTGCCTCCAGAGCTTATTTTCAATGAAAAGAGGAGTTACCAGGTTGATGTGTAATGGATGACAATTTGCTCTCATGATATACATGTCACACCCTGGTAACTCCCCCTTTCATTTAATATAAGTTCTGGAGGCAGAGTCTCATGCAGATCTGTACCCGGCCCATAGATATTAACAACTCATTTACATATTAATTAAAATGCGGATTACTCTGAGTAAGAAATCTGATTGCAGATATGAAGGTATCATTTTATTCAACTTTCTATGTCCTGCATGCCATATTAGGAGGGTTGAACCTACTGGCAGATTTCCATTAAGGACAGTGGTGAAGATCATATTTTACACCATACCCAGCTGTGCTCCTAAAATTATTAGTTATCGCTTACAGCAATGGAAGAATGGCTAGGGATTGGAAGTAAATGAACCATCTGTGAAATATAAACTATCTTGTATTTGACAGACACACATAGTTAACCCTTATCAGGATTCAGTAATTTTTTATTTTTACCACTTTTTTTCTTCCCCTTTTTCAAAGAGCTATAACTTTTTATTATTCTATCAACGTAGCTACACAAGGGCTCATTTGTTTACAAGCTGAGATGTACTTTTGAATGATACAATTCAATTTACCATGTAATGCACTAAAAAACGGTGCTAAAAATCCAAGTAAGGCTGGTTTCACATTAGCGCATTTTCAGCGCGCGCACGGCCGGGGGTAGCTCCGCCCCCGATCCGGCTCTCTGCCCGGCGTGCCCGCCCCTTCCTTGTAGCGCCGCCTCCTAGCGGACAGCGGCACCTGCGATCGGCGCACCCTATCTTTAGCATAGGTTGCGCCGATCGTGCGCAGGCCGTGCGCTAGTTGCGCTTTGACCTGCGCTGCGCACTTTTGACGGTGCGCCGTGCGCGCCAAAATCAAACTTTTCGGATTTTGGCGCGCACGGCGCACCATCAAAAGTGCGCAGCGCAGGTCAAAGCGCAACTAGCGCACGGCCTGCGCACGATCGGCGCACCCTATGCTAAAGATAGGGTGCGCCGATCGCAGGCGCCGCTGTCCGCTAGGAGGCGGCGCTACAAGGAAGGGGCGGGCACGCCGGGCAGAGAGCCGGATCGGGGCGGAGCTACCCCCGGCCGTGCGCGCGCTGAAAATGCGCTAATGTGAAACCAGCCTAAAATGGTGAAAAAAATGCAATTCCATGATTGTTTTCTTGTTTGTATGATGGTCATTGCATGGTAAAAATGGCCTGGCAATATGATTCTTCAGGTCATTACAAATACAGCAATACTTTTTATATTATTAAATATATTATAAATATATTTATGTTGTTTCCGTTGTTGTTCTTGAAATTAGTGTTAGGACTTGCAAGCGTGAGGACCCTTGACATGGGATGTGAGCTTGTCTATTTAGGCCAAAATATCAACCAATACCTCATTTAATGTACGGTATTTATCATATGCATTATTATTATTATTATTATTAAATTTTGTCATCTTTAATTGCACATTTTAGTATTTTTGGAGAATGCAGGCAGGCCCTTTTTTGTTGGTTGGGTGCACTGGGGCATCTGTCCCTGTGGGGTGCACTCATATAGTGCTGGGAAGCCCGCCTGACATAATATTATGGGCATCATCAATAGGTTGCAAGATTGACACTGTGCATCACATCTGTCTTACTGGCGTTCTTTTCAAGCTTTCAAGCCTCATCTGTGTGCATTTTTTACTAGCCAGCCACCCCTTCATGAATTGGTAGGTTTGTTAGTGGCTGCTTTCATCAGTATTTTGCACCTGTGCTGCCCCCACCTTTATAATAGGGGTCTGCTGCATCCTGTTTGTGCATTTATGATCTGACTTGGTAATGGTAAGGCTATTTTGTCTGGTTTATTTTTTGAATTGATGTCCTTTAGGTTGTTGTAATAATTTTATTTTATTATGTTAGGGGTTAAAAAAGTTAAAAACTTGTTTTAAATAAAAAATTTGGATTTTTTTGTCATTATTTACAGAAACACTTTCTTAGGTCTTATTTTTTGTGCTGCAAGCTGGTATTTTTACTAATACCATTATGGGATAGATAGAATGATTTAACCATTTTTATTTCATTTTTTGTGAGATATGCGGTAACCAAAACCCAGCAAATTTGGTGGTTATTTTTTTCTCTTTACAGTGTCTATCATATGGGTTAATTACTTTTATATGTTTATTATTTAATTCCTTACTTTTTAGAGCTCGCTAACACTGGCGTATCACATGGTCGAGTGCTCTTCGAAGCTTTATCGGATAGCACTCGGCCCAATATTACACTGTGGCGCAGTGCATGCTGTGAGTGCATTCGATAATCCAATCATGCACAACCATACATGCCTGTGGGTACGTGGAAAACATCAGACTGCACTTGGTTGTCTTCCCAGTGCAGTCCGATGCATGTTCACAGAGACAATGGAGAATATGTAGAAATTAAGTTCTCCATCTTCTCCGCATCTGTGCTCCTCTTTCACAGTAGTAAAAATATGAGAGCCAAGGGAGCTTTTCAAGAGACTGTCGACTGCCAAGGAAACCCAACAGCACTTGATAATAATCATTTTGCAGGAAGCTGATGAGCATATGTGCATCGGTGATCACTCTTGACGTTTTCCTTCTCTTCTTCCCAGAGCTATAACTTTTTTTATTTTTCTGTCCACATAGGCTATGAGGGCTCGTTTTTTGTGGGACGAATAGTTCTTTTGAATGACACCATTCATTTTATTACATAATTTACTGGAAAATGGGAAAAAATTCCATGTGCAGTGAAATTGTGTTATACAGACGGTGCCTGCCATTAGCAGCAGCGACCAGAGCAGCAATTGAAGCCCTGCTTGTGGCTTATTAATATTTTGAAATACTGCAATATTTAGTATTATAGTACTGTATATAGTAGAATGATCAAACGCATGTCTGAAAATGGTCTATCAAAATATAAAATTAGCCTATAGATAAGATATGTCATGCTTGTATTTATGATTTAACGTGTCACTCAATGTACACCCTAAAACACGTGGGTTCTAGTGTTGCTTTTTCAAACAATAGGTGATGTTGGAAATCAAACATTCATGCCATTAGATAGACAACATATCATGACAAGCACTGTGTAAACTCACTGCTTTTCTGGCACAAAAAGGGCTCTACATTGCTGAAGGAAAAACCGGCTTGCAGGGAGAGATCAGTAGATGCAGATTGCGGCACTAACTTGCTGGCACCGAGATTTCTCCGCGCTCCTGCTGGAACTGACTGTCTTGCAGAGATGTCAGTGGGTGCAGAGTGCGGCGAGTCCGTTCCTGTGGCAGTAAGAAGTGGGGTCTGCTCTATAGAGGCAGAAGCACTCTGGCCGGTAGCACTCCTGGTGCCCAGCAGAAAAATGGTGGTTGGTAGAGTTGAGCGAAACGGGTCGAAAAAATTCAAAAGTCGCCGACTTTTGGCAAAGTCGGGTTTCATGAAACGAAACCCGACCCTAGGATGAGGTCGGCCACGAGGTCGGCGACTTACGCGCCAAAGTCGCGTTTCAAAAGTTTGTTTTGCGCTCTTTTTCAGCCAATCAGGATCCACGGACACTGTGGGCAACGTGATGACATAGGCACGGGTCACCACCATCTTTCAGAAGGGCATGCAAGTGATTGGCTTGCTTTGGTGGGCGTCACAGGGGGTATAAAAGGGCGTGCACGCCGACCGCCATCTTACTTCTGCCGATCTTAGTATAGGGAGAGGTTGCTGCTGATTCTGTAGGGAGAGCGTTAGGCAGGGAAGAAGACAAAAAAACTGCTTCTGCTGCTAGCGATTTGGCCTGCACAACACACAAGTCACTGTGTGTGCAGTGCAAGGGGAGGCTATATTGTGGTGTATCAGTGGTGTTGGTTGTTGGGCTGCCTTTTAAGGCTTCCTGACACGCTGGCATTGCTGTTTACCCACTGCTCCGCAAACTGCTTTTTTAAAAGCAATCCAATCTCCCTTATCCTCTCGTAACTTTGGTCACAGGCAGCTGTGCCATCGAGCGTGTCACATAGCGCTCAGATATCAGTGGGCCTCACACCATCCACAAGTGTCCAGTGTCCAAAAGTGTACGCAGAGATTCAAAATCTCCATTATCCTCTCGTCACTTTGGTCACAGGCACCTGTGCCATCGAGCGTGTCACATAGCGCTCAGATATCAGTGGGCCTCACACCATCCACAAGTGTCCAGTGTCCAAAAGTGTACGCAGAGATTCAAAATCTCCATTATCCTCTCGTCACTTTGGTCACAGGCAGCTGTGCCATCGAGCGTGTCACATAGCGCTCAGATATCAGTGGGCCTCACACCATCCACAAGTGTCCAGTGTCCAAAAGTGTATGCAGAGATTCAAAATCTCCATTATCATCTCGTCACTTTGGTCACAGGCAGCTGTGCCATCGAGCGTGTCACATAGCGCTCAGATATCAGTGGGCCTCACACCATCCACAAGTGTCCAGTGTACAAAAAGTGTACGCAGAGATTCAAAATCTCCATTATCCTCTCGTCACTTTGGTCACAGGTAGCTGTGCCATCGAGCGTGTCACATAGCGCTCAGATATCAGTGGGCCTCACACCATCCACAAGTGTCCAGTGTCCAAAAGTGTACGCAGAGATTCAAAATCTCCATTATCCTCTCGTCACTTTGGTCACAGGCAGCTGTGCCATCGAGCGTGTCACATAGCGCTCAGATATCAGTGGGCCTCACACCATCCACAAGTGTCCAGTGTCCAAAAGTGTACGCAGAGATTCAAAATCTCCATTATCCTCTCGTCACTTTGGTCACAGGCAGCTGTGCCATCGAGCGTGTCACATAGCGCTCAGATATCAGTGGGCCTCACACCATCCACAAGTGTCCAGTGTCCAAAAGTGTACGCAGAGATTCAAAATCTCCATTATCCTCTCGTCACTTTGGTCACAGGCAGCTGTGCCATCGAGCGTGTCACATAGCGCTCAGATATCAGTGGGCCTCACACCATCCACAAGTGTCCAGTGTCCAAAAGTGTACGCAGAGATTCAAAATCTCCATTATCCTCTCGTCACTTTGGTCACAGGCAGCTGTGCCATCGAGCGTGTCACATAGCGCTCAGATATCAGTGGGCCTCACACCATCCACAAGTGTCCAGTGTCCAAAAGTGTACGCAGAGATTCAAAATCTCCATTATCCTCTCGTCACTTTGGTCACAGGCAGCTGTGCCATCGAGCGTGTCACATAGCGCTCAGATATCATTGGGCCTCACACCATCCACAAGTGTCCAGTGTCCAAAAGTGTACGCAGAGATTCAAAATCTCCATTATCCTCTCGTCACTTTGGTCACAGGCAGCTGTGCCATCGAGCGTGTCACATAGCGCTCAGATATCAGTGGGCCTCACACAATCCACAAGTGTCCAGTGTCCAAAAGTGTACGCAGAGATTCAAAATCTCCATTATCCTCTCGTCACTTTGGTCACAGGCAGCCGTGCCATCGAGCGTGTCACATTGCGCTCAGATATCAGTGGGCCTCACACAATCCACAAGTGTCCAGTGTCCAAAAGTGTACGCAGAGATTCAAAATCTCCATTATCCTCTCGTTACTTTGGTCACAGGCAGCTGTGCCATCGAGCGTGTCACATAGCGCTCAGATATCAGTGGGCCTCACACAATCCACAAGTGTCCACTGTCCACAAGTGTGTGCAGAAATTCTAAAACTCCCCTGTCCTATAGACACCTTGTACCTTGTTTTACATTACTATATGGTTTGTTGGATTTTGTCTACATTTCTACCAAAAATGAGGAAGGCTGGTGGAAGAGGCCGTGGAATTGGGCGGGGGTTGGCAGCTGGTAATGATGGTGTTGGTGGTGGATCTGATGGTAGTGGCAAGAGCAAAATAGGACCGAATGCAGGAGGTGCTGACCCTGCGTCATCGTCTGGCTACATAAGGCCTTGAACGCTTAGTTTTCTAGGAGTTGGCAAACCGCTTTTAAAGGCAGAGCATCAGGAAAAAGTTTTGTCTTACATTGCTGACTCAGCCTCCAGCTCTATCGCCTCCTCTTCTTCAGTTGTAAAAAGTAAAAGCACTGAGTCGTCATTGGAGGCTCATGTTCATGAACCACACCTTTCCTTGTGTCCTTCACCCCAACCAAGATTGAAGGATGACGCAGGCCATACTACTGATTACTCCATGGAGCTGTTTTCACATACCATGCCTGGATTATCAAGTGAAATGGTGAATTACCCAGGCCAAGATGAATCTGACATGGAGTGCACTGATGCACAGCCGCTGATGGATGATTCTGCTGGTACATTCACTCAGAGCACTACATTGTCCTCGCAGTGTACAGAGCCAGATTCTGACCCTGATGAGACTCAGGTGCCCCTTCCCGCACACTATACCACCATACACGGTGACACAGAGGAAGGTGCACATGACATAGAAGAGGAGGTGATGGATGACCCAGTTGTTGACCCAGATTGGCATCCATTGGGGGAAGAGGGTGCTGCTTCCAATAGCTCAGATGAGGAGCATCCACAGCAGACATCGACATCGCAACAGCTGTTATCTGGCAGGCCCGGAGCACTCCAAAGACAGGTTCCAAACATCAAAAGAGTTGCTGGACAGCTTGTCCAGAGGGTCAAAAGATCACAGCGTGCTAGGCCGCAAAATGTCTGCCAAAGTAGGAAGAGTGCAGTGTGGCACTTTTTTGAACAAAATCCTCATGATCAGGCCAAGGTTATCTGTAAGAAGTGCGCAAAGACCTTTAGCCGAGGGAAAAATCTGAAAAATTTGAATACCAGTTGCATGCTTAGACATTTAACCAGCATGCACTTGCAAGCGTGGACACAACACCAAACCTCAAGTGCCACATGTGCAACTGATCACAACGAAGGTAGTCAGCAACGCTACATTGTTTCCCCAACTGTAAGCCCACCGGTTAGCACAGCAGCAAATGTTGAGGTGTCGTTGCAAGGCCACAGCAGTCAGGGAATCCCACTGTTATATCAGCGAAAGACTGATTCTAGGCCATCAGAAAGAACACCAACTCCATCACAATCATCAACCCTCTCTCAGTCCGCCCTGTCCACCGCTACTTCCACCATATGCAGCTCTCAAGTCCAGCTCACCCTCCCAGAAACTATGAGTAGGTCAAGAAAGTACTCAGTCTCTCATCCGCGTACACTGGGTTTGAACGCCCACATTGCCAAACTAATCTCGTTTGAGATGATGCCCTTTCGGTTGGTGGAAAGCACAGCTTTCCGCGAACTCATGGCCTATGCAGTACCATGCTATGACCTACCCAGTCGCCACTTCTTCTCTCGCAAAGCCATCCCAGCCCTCCACCATCATGTGAAAGACCGCATTGTCCATGCACTCAAGCAGTCAGTGAGCGGAAAGGTGCACCTCACAACTGATGCATGGTCCAGTCGGCATGGCCAGGGCCGTTACGTGTCCATCACTGCGCATTGGGTTAATGTGGTGGATGCAGGGTCCACAGGGGACATCGGTGGTGGGACAGTGCTGCCTAGCCCACGGTATAGGAAACAGTTGGCTGTAGGCGTTCGACCCTCCTCCTCCTCCTCCTCCTCCTCCAGAAGCGAAAGCTCGTCCACAGAGCGCAGTCGTACGAGCACTCCATCTGCAGCTGCCACTGCAGTGCTTCCTCAAAAATTATCCGGAGTTAACAGCCCTGCTCCAGAATGTGCGAAGACTGTGCGCGCACATCCGCCGGTCGCCTGTACACTCCGTTCGTATGCAGAAGCTGCAGCGATTGCTCCACCTTCCCAACCACCGCCTCATTATCGACATTGCAACAAGGTGGAACTCCACCCTGCACATGGTGGAGCGGCTGTGCGAGCAGAGGCAGGCCATAATGCATTTGTGGGAGGATACACGGCCAGGCACTTTGAGAGCAGACATGGAGTTGACAGGCGTGCAGTGGTCGAAGCTGAAAGACCTTTGTAAAGTCCTTCAGTGTTTTGAGGAATGCACACGGCTGGTAAGCGCAGACGACGCCATCCTAAGCATGAGCATCCCACTTATGCGTCTGCTCATGCAAACTTTGACGCACCTTAAGGAGCAGGCGTCTGCAGCCAATGTTGATGAGGAGGAAGAGGAGGAGGGAATCCTTGACGACATTCAGCCATTGTCTGCTCAGGGACCTCTCCTGGACGAGGTGGAGGAAGAAGAGGAGGAGGAGGATGATGGGGATGATTACTTAGGGGAGGAGGATGCATCTCGTGGGGCAAGTGAAAATGTTGGCGTGGCAAGGTCTGGTACAGGGTTTGTGCGTGACTGGAGGGATGTGGATTTGCCAGAAAGTGCTCCTCCACCCAGCACTCGCAGTGCATCATTGACACCGGGAACATTGGCCCACATGTCAGATTATGCCTTGCGGATCCTAAAAAGGGACCCCCGCATTGCCAAAATGATGAACGATGACGACTACTGGTTGGCCAGCATCCTGGATCCACGCTATAAAGGCAAATTACAAAACATCATGCCACAGGAGAACCTTGACCTAATATTGGCTAATAAACAAGCAACTCTGGTAAATCGGTTGCTTGAGGCATTCCCAGCACACAGCAGCGGTGATGGTTCTCACAAGAGCCGTACGGGCCGGGGGCAGCTTGGCAGAGGTGTTCGTGGTGCACACAGCAGAAGTGGCGTTGGAGACAGGGGTTTCATAACAATGTTGTGGACTGATTTTTCAAATACCGCTCACACAACTGGTAATACTGCATCGATGGAAAGTGACAGGAGACAGCAGTTGTCAACTATGGTTACAAACTACTTTTCCTCCCATATCGATGTTCTCCCACACAGGTCATTCCCCTTTGACTATTGGGCCGCTAAACTGGACACCTGGCCTGAATTGGCCCAATATGCCTTACAGGAGCTCGCTTGCCCAGCTGCAAGTGTGCTATCGGAAAGAGTCTTCAGTGCAGCTGGATCAATCCTGACAGAAAAAAGGACCCGTCTGTCAACCCAAAATGTGGATGATCTAACCTTCATTAAAATGAACCACGCATGGGTTTCCAAGGATTTTGTCCCACCTTCCCCTGATGACACATAGGGTGACAGAAAAATGGCTTGCTTTGGTCCACCTCTTCCTGGGACTTCACCTATTTCGCCTTTTGCATCAGCTGAATGTCCAACATCAACATATGCCACTTTCTAAAACTCCATAACTGTGCTGCCTCCCCCCCATGGCCGGGGTCACCACCTACCGCACGACACCGTGCGAGTGCCGTTGCCCTGGACAGGTGGGTAGGCCGACTCTTGGGCGCGGGCACTGGCACAGGGTCCCTCATAGTGCAATCAAGTGTCTCTGACGGTGGTGGTGCACACCCGCCGTCAGACACACCGCTGTACTATGAGGGGCACAGTGCCAGTACCGACGCCCACGAGTGGGCCCCCCTTGCTTGGCCAGGGCCCCAGCATTTGCAATCTTTACCTCTCCCTGCTCCTCCGCTGTGTAATCTGGGCCGTCAAATCCATACTGTGCCTGACACCGTCTGAGCCTGCCTCCTGAGACATATATTTTGAATGTGTACGCTATCCATACATGTTATCCAGGGATACGGTACCCTTTCTAACCTTTGTGCAATGACGTGCAATCCATACTGGGCCTAACACCGTCTGAGCCTGCCTCATGCTGTATAGACATATATTTTGAATGTGTACGCTATCCATACATGTTATCCGGGGATACGGTACCCCTTCTAACCTTTGTGCAATGACGTGCAATCCATACTGGGCCTAACACCGTCTGAGCCTGCCTCATGCTGTATAGACATATATTTTGAATGTGTACGCTTTCCATACATGTTATCCGGGGATACGGTACCCTTTCTAACCTTTGTGCAATGACGTGCAATCCATACTGGGCCTAACACCGTCTGAGCCTGCCTCATGCTGTATAGACATATATTTTGAATGTGTACGCTATCCATACATGTTATCCGGGGATACGGTACCCCTTCTAACCTTTGTGCAATGACGTGCAATCCATACTGGGCCTAACACCGTCTGAGCCTGCCTCATGCTGTATAGACATATATTTTGAATGTGTACGCTATCCATACATGTTATCCGGGGATACGGTACCCTTTCTAACCTTTGTGCAATGACGTGCAATCCATACTGGGCCTAACACCGTCTGAGCCTGCCTCATGCTGTATAGACATATATTTTGAATGTGTACGCTATCCATACATGTTATCCGGGGATACGGTACCCTTTCTAACCTTTGTGCAATGACGTGCAATCCATACTGGGCCTAACACCGTCTGAGCCTGCCTCATGCTGTATAGACATATATTTTGAATGTGTACGCTATCCATACATGTTATCCGGGGATACGGTACCCTTTCTAACCTTTGTGCAATGACGTGCAATCCATACTGGGCCTAACACCGTCTGAGCCTGCCTCATGCTGTATAGACATATATTTTGAATGTGTACGCTATCCATACATGTTATCCGGGGATACGGTACCCCTTCTAACCTTTGTGCAATGACGTGCAATCCATACTGGGCCTAACACCGTCTGAGCCTGCCTCATGCTGTATAGACATATATTTTGAATGTGTACGCTATCCATACATGTTATCCGGGGATACGGTACCCTTTCTAACCTTTGTGCAATGACGTGCAATCCATACTGGGCCTAACACCGTCTGAGCCTGCCTCATGCTGTATAGACATATATTTTGAATGTGTACGCTATCCATACATGTTATCCGGGGATACGGTACCCTTTCTAACCTTTGTGCAATGACGTGCAATCCATACTGGGCCTAACACCATCTGAGCCTGCCTCATGCTGTATAGACATATATTTTGAATGTGTACGCTATCCATACATGTTATCCGGGGATACGGTTCCCTTTCTAACCTTTGTGCAATGACGTGCAATCCATACTGGGCCTAACACCGTCTGAGCCTGCCTCATGCTGTATAGACATATATTTTGAATGTGTACGCTATCCATACATGTTATCCGGGGATACGGTACCCTTTCTAACCTTTGTGCAATGACGTGCAATCCATACTGGGCCTAACACCGTCTGAGCCTGCCTCATGCTGTATAGACATATATTTTGAATGTGTACGCTATCCATACATGTTATCCAGGGATACGGTACCCTTTCTAACCTTTGTGCAATCACGTGCAATCCATACTGGGCGTGAGAACGGCTGGCGAGCTGTTAAGCAAGCTCCAGCACCTGTCCAGACAAGTACAGGGATTCCCTAGCGAGGAGACTTATTTGATTGTTTTCAATGTTGGGACAGCAATTTTTGGGGAGCACTATACTCTGGAGAATGATAGATGGGGCCCACCATACACTGGAACATTCCAAAGGTGGACATCAGACACTGGAGCAGCATTTACAAGGCCCATTATACACTAGAGCATTAGAAATGGGGCCCATTATGTTTGGAGCATTATTTGGGCCCATAAGACAGTGGAGCTTCATCCATGGGGACCAACATATACTGTAGCATTATGTGGAGCTCATCATATACTGTTTCAAACATTATATGGGACCAATGATTTTGTATGGAGAAATAGATGGGCCTCGTCATGAGATGTAAAAAGTGAGGTATTTTTCATTGTACTATACCACTATTTCTCTGCCGTATCGGAGCATGATGAGTTGTGGTATGTGTTAAAGGGGCGCTCTTTCGCCCAGGGCACATGAAAACCTGCAGCCAGCCCTCCCCCCCCACAAATTTAGCCAAATAACCCCCATTTTTCAGTGCGTAACTTGTATTATGAAGTTAATTAAGGTTGACAAGCTTAAGTAAGAAGAATTGATGCTTTTGGCATTCAAATGGGCACTGTAGGTGTGTTTCCTGTCCTCCTCTCACTGCCGACTTTTATTCCCCATTGACTTACATTGGGTTTCGCGTTTCGGGACGACCCCGACTTTTCCCTATAATCGGACGATCTTGCTCGACCCGACTTTTGGAAAAGTCGGGTTTCACGAAACGAAACGCGACCCTAAAAAACCAAAAGTCGCTCAACTCTAGTGGTTGGTGCTTGGAGATGGCGTGTGACATCATACAACAATACGGAGGCCGTTGACAGATCTTGACTATAGACTATTTTCTGATTTATAAGTTTGGATTCCCCACACAGTCTCCATATTCTGTCTGCAGCTCTAAACATTCTTGCTCCTCCTTCTGTTTATACTTTTCTTCATTTGTATTTTCTAAAATATAAAATTAATCAACCAATATTATCTAACAAAATATAAAATTAACCCATACAGAAAAGAAAAAAGGCCAGAATAATTGTTTTATCTTCACGCTTGCCTAATACATCTTTGTTACCAGCAACTGAAGTCATTCATTTAATAGAAGTCTACATAACATAAATAGTCTGAAAGCTTTTCTATACACTTACTGTTTAGAAAATGATTGTGATTTATGATCTTTGTAACTTTAGTGCCAACAGTGTGTCAGTGGACTTCAAAGATTTTACGTTTTCCGTATTCTCATTGATCCTGTGAGAATGCGTGTCCGAAGAAAAAGCCATATATGAGTTTTATGGTTATAGAGTGCCTTTGCAGTCCGTCTTGGACTACATGACCTTAGTATAGTATTTCAAGACCTTTCCTAGCAGGTGAGTATAGCCATAGTGTAATTTCAACATTATAATTCTACATTTTATGTTTGCTCTGATTTTATAAACTTATGATACTTGTCATCAGAAAACAAAACACATTTTTATGGTTTATTTTAGATATGCCAAATAAGTTTACAACCAGAATATGTTCATATTCTTATATTCCTCTAAAAAAAATCTGCAAAAAAAAAAACTTTAGATTTCAAAATACTACAAAATCAGTTCTGTAAATAAAACCTGTGAACAACTGGATACAACTATTGCAACCAGTAAGTTGCCTGCTTGCAGAAAATATTTAGAGTTTTGTTGTACTGTACATTCACCTTGTGTAGTGCTTAAATGGAATCTGTCAGTACAATCAGCCCTCCTAAGCTGTCTATATGGATGGGTCCTAGGAAGCTGAAAAAAAAAATGATACCTTGATACAATTGTGCTCAAAAGTTTACATACCCCGGCAGAATTTTTGCTTCCTTCGCCTTTTTTCAGAGAATATGAATGATAACACCAAAACGTTTTCTCCACTCATGGTTAGTGGTTGGGTGAAGCCATTTATAGTCAAACTATTGTGTTTTCCCTTTTTAAATCATAATGACAACCCAAAACATCCAAATGACCCTTGTGAGCACAACTGTATCTGTATTGTGATGTCTTATTCCAGGCGTACTACTGAAGGCATTCTCCCCTAACAACAGGGACACAGTGGAAGCACAAGGCAGAGGAGCATGAAGTTACCAATGCTGCTGCTTCACTGGTACCACCTCAGAAGGGATGGTTAGTATGGGGGGAAATGTGGAAAACCTTACTCAGCATGTGGCAAAATCCAGAACCACCATCTGATATGGTCTCTATTAGCAGGAGGCAGCGCTTAGCTCAAGTCTGTGTAGCAACTCACTGGGAATTAATAGGATAGACACTAAAAAATGTATAGGTGAACAATTGTAAACACCTGTGTTAAGCTAGGCAGACTACAGCCAGACTACAGCCAGAGAATAGAACCCAAACATCCAGAGAAAAGGTGTCTCCTGTGGCTTGACAGAATCTTAGAATCATAGAATGGTAGAGTTGGAAAGGACCTCCTGGGTCATCTGGTCCAACACCCTGCTCAAAACAGGATTCACTAAATCATCCCAGACATATGTCTGTCCAGCCTCTGTTTGAAGACTTCCATTGAATGAGAACTCACCACCTCTTGTGGCAGCCTGAACTTGCTCCAGTTTGTTGATGTCTTTTTTAAAGACAGTATTCCAGATGAGGTCTGACCAAAGAGGAGTAGAGGGCAATAATGACATCATGTGATCTCGACTGTATGCTTCTGTTAACACATCCCAGAATTGTATATGCTTTTTTTTTGCTGCTGTATCACACTGTTGACTCATGTGCAGTTTGTGATCTATTAGTATACCCAAGTCTTTTTCACACACACTGTTGCTCAGCCCTATTCCTCCCATTCTGTATATGCTTTTTTCATTTTTATTGCCCAGATGTAGCACTTTGCATTTTTCCTTGTTAAAAAAATTCTACTAGTTGCTGCAGTTTATTTATATCTTTTTGAATACTCTCTCTCTCTCTTCACTAGTATTAGATATCCCTCCTAGCTTTGTGTCATCAGCAAATGTATTCAGTTTCAATTCCTTCATCTAAATCATTGATAAAGATGTTGAACAATACAGGGCCTAAGACAGAGCCCTGTGATACCCCACTTGAGACATTCAGCCAACCGGATGACCACTCTTTGGGTCTGATCACCAAGCCAGTTATGAATGATGTAGTGCACCTCACGTGCACTCAGCCAGCAGGCAGGCTGCTCATCACACTTGGACGCTTGTGCAGCATCATCGTTCCGAATGTGACTTGGTTATCACCTACATCATCTGTCTATTTGAGCCACCGTGAGCTTCCATCAATCAGCTTCTATCCTGGTGAGTGCCTTCCAGCATCTACCCTTTCATGTTTTAATCCATTAGGCACTTTTCTCTCATGAGCGCAACGCTCTATGTTTTCAATGCTATGAGAGCCTGTGGGCTTTATTAAGGTTTTAACCGCTGTATGAGTCTGTGGACCATCTTGTATGTGGCTTCATCAATTTGACTCCTTACTGCTATTATTATTATTAGTATCATATCGTTTGGTCTGATCCCATGTCCTATATTATGAGAGTCTGTGGGCTCTCTTACTGTTCTAATCTTACTAGTTGATATGTTCTCTACTTACCAGTAGGACCTCGCAGTATTTGTTATTTGTCACTACTGTGCTACTTTAATCACTGTATCTGCTGGGGACTGCTGGTATCATACACCCCAGTGGGGCTTCCACCATCCAGGCTTGTTGGTAATCAACCAGCTTTCATTTGGGTGTTCTATAGCGCAGGCTAGAGTTGAGCGACTTTTGGTTTTTTAGGGTCGCGTTTCGTTTCGTGAAACCCGACTTTTCCAAAAGTCGGGTCGAGCAAGATCGTCCAATTATAGGGAAAAGTCGGGGTCGTCCCGAAACGCGAAACCCAATGTAAGTCAATGGGGAATAAAAGTCGGCAGTGAGAGGAGGACAGGAAACACACCTACAGTGCCCATTTGAATGCCAAAAGCATCAATTCTTCTTACTTAAGCTTGTCAACCTTAATTAACTTCATAATACAAGTTACGCACTGAAAAATGGGGGTTATTTGGCTACAGTTGTGGGGGGGGAGGGCTGGCTCCAGGTTTTCATGTGCCCTGGGCGAAAGAGCGCCCCTTTAACACATACCACAACTCATCATGCTCCGATACGGCAGAGAAATAGCGGTATAGTACAATGAAAAATACCTCACTTTTTACATCTCATGACGAGGCCCATCTATTTCTCCATACAGAATCATTGGTCCCATATAATGTTTGAAACAGTATATGATGAGCTCCACATAATGCTACAGTATATGTTGGTCCCCATGGATGAAGCTCCACTGTCTTATGGGCCCAAATAATGCTCCAAACATAATGGGCCCCATTTCTAATGCTCTAGTGTATAATGGGCCCTGTAAATGCTGCTCCAGTGTCTGATGTCCACCTTTGGAATGTTCCAGTGTATGGTGGGCACCATCTATCATTCTCCAGAGTATAGTGCTCCCCAAAAATTGCTGTCCCAACATTGAAAACAATCAAATAAGTCTCCTCGCTAGGGAATCCCTGTACTTGTCTGGACTCCTCGTCGTCCCCATCTTCCATCTCACTGCACAGTATTTCAACTTTGCAAGTGCTGTGATCCTGAGCAAGCAGGGGGGGCCCACTCGTTGGCGACAGCACTGGCACAGGGCCCCTGATAGTACGGTGGTGTGTCTGATGGCGGGTGGGCCAAACCTGCACTTTCATCTGCAGCTTCCTCTTTGTTACCGTGTAAGATGGAACTGTATATGGGAAGGGTAACCTGAGTTTCATCAGGGTCAGATTCAGGCCGTGTAGCGTGCGAGGGGAATGTAGTGGTCTGGGTCAATGTACCAGCAGATTCATCGAGCAGTGGCTGGGCATCAGTGCACTTGTGTCGCCCCCTGGAGTACGGTCGCCACAGTGGCATTACCTTCTTCCTAGGGAGTGTGATGTCATGCTTGGGAGCAACGAACGATCTCTCTAGCAGGTTAACTGATTGGGCGGCGTTATTCCCACGAGTCATGACCCTCCAAACAGCGTTCATGAAGGCAAAGTGTTTGTTTTACGTGGGCAGTATGGTTGCAAAGCTGAACCTTAAAGGAATGTCCAGAAGGGCACCACCAGGAGTGGAGCCTACGGTTAAATTCGACTCCACCTGGGAAACCTCAACCATGCCAGTTACAGAACAGATGCACACATTGCAAGCTTAATTCCGTTAACGAACGAGACTCCGTCATGCCCCGCGGTCCGAGTCTGGCTTACTAGAGGGACACGTGAGGCTCTGGCACATGAGATTGGTCAATAACTGGTGTGTCATGCCATTACATGTCCGTGGCTGCATGTGCGCTACACTGAAAAGGCCAGCGTTTGTCGCTTAGAGGTGCAGATAACCCGCTGAACAACGTTAGTGATGGGGATCACTGATGACAATTATTACCCGCGAACAATGATTTCCCAGTAAGTGCAGGTCAACCGCAGTTCCGGAATTAGGCCTAACCGTCATTCCTGAAAAAATGAAAAACTTACGTGTGCAAACCACAGGTGCTGTAGCTTGCTTAACAGCTCGCCAGCCGTTCTCACGCCCAGTATGGATTGCACGTGATTGCACAAAGGTTAGAAAGGGTACCGTATCCCCGGATAACATGTATGGATAGCGTACACATTCAAAATATATGTCTGTACATCAGGAGGCAGGCTCAGACGGTGTTAGGCCCAGTATGGATTGCATGTGATAGCACAAAGGTTAGAAAGGGTACCGTATCCCCGGATAACATGTATGGATAGCGTACACATTCAAAATATATGTCTATACATCAGGAGGCAGGCTCAGACGGTGTTAGGCCCAGTATGGATTGCACGTGATTGCACAAAGGTTAGAAAGGGTACCGTATCCCCGGATAACATGTATGGATAGCGTACACATTCAAAATATATGTCTATACATCAGGAGGCAGGCTCAGATGGTGTTAGGCCCAGTATGGATTGCACGTGATTGCACAAAGGTTAGAAAGGGTACCGTATCCCCGGATAACATGTATGGATAGCGTACACATTCAAAATATATGTCTATACATCAGGAGGCAGGCTCAGACGGTGTTAGGCCCAGTATGGATTGCACGTGATTGCACAAAGGTTAGAAAGGGTACCGTATCCCCGGATAACATGTATGGATAGCGTACACATTCAAAATATATGTCTATACATCAGGAGGCAGGCTCAGACGGTGTTAGGCCCAGTATGGATTGCACGTGATTGCACAAAGGTTAGAAAGGGTACCGTATCCCCGGATAACATGTATGGATAGCGTACACATTCAAAATATATGTCTGTACATCAGGAGGCAGGCTCAGACGGTGTCAGGCACAGTATGGATTTGACGGCCCAGATTACACAGCGGAGGAGCAGGGAGAGGTAAAGATTGCAAATGCTGGGGCCCTGCCCAAGCAAGGGGGGCCCACTCGTGGGCATCGGTACTGGCACTGGGCCCCTCATAGTACGGCGGTGTGTCTGACGGCGGGTGTGCACCACCACCGTCAGAGACACTTGATTGCACTATGAGGGACCCTGTGCCAGTGCCCGCACCCAAGAGTCGGCCTACCCACCTGTCCAGGGCAACGGCACTCGCATGGTGTCGTGCGCTAGGTGGTGACCCCGGCCATGGGGGGGGGAGGCAGCACAGTTAGGGAGTTTTAGAAAGTGGCATATGTTGATGTTGGACATTCAGCTGATGCAAAAGGCGAAATAGGTGAAGTCCCAGGAAGAGGTGGACCAAAGCAAGCCATTTTTCTGTCACCCTATGTGTCATCAGGGGAAGGTGGGACAAAATCCTTGGAAACCCATGCATGGTTCATTTTAATGAAGGTTAGATCATCCACATTTTGGGTTGACAGACGGGTCCTTTTTTCTGTCAGGATTGATCCAGCTGCACTGAAGACTCTTTCCGATAGCACACTTGCAGCTGGGCAAGCGAGCTCCTGTAAGGCATATTGGGCCAATTCAGGCCAGGTGTCCAGTTTAGCGGCCCAATAGTCAAAGGGGAATGACCTGTGTGGGAGAACATCGATATGGGAGGAAAAGTAGTTTGTAACCATAGTTGACAACTGCTGTCTCCTGTCACTTTCCATCGATGCAGTATTACCAGTTGTGTGAGCGGTATTTGAAAAATCAGTCCACAACATTGTCATGAAACCCCTGTCTCCAACGCCACTTCTGCTGTGTGCACCACGAACACCTCTGCCAAGCTGCCCCCGGCCCGTACGGCTCGTGTGAGAAACATCACCGCTGCTGTGTGCTGGGAATGCCTCAAGCAACCGATTTACCAGAGTTGCTTGTTTATTAGCCAATATTAGGTCATGGTTCTCCTGTGGCATGATGTTTTGTAATTTGCCTTTATAGCGTGGATCCAGGATGCTGGCCAACCAGTAGTCGTCATCGTTCATCATTTTGGCAATGCATGGGTCCCTTTTAAGGATCTGCAAGGCATAATCTGACATGTGGGCCAATGTTCCCGGTGTCAATGATGCACTGCGAGTGCTGGTTGGAGGAGCACTTTCTGGCAAATCCACATCCCTCCAGTCACACACAAACCCTGTACCAGACCTTGCCACGCCAACATTTTCACTTGCCCCACGAGATGCATCCTCCTCCCCTAAGTAATCATCCCCATCATCCTCCTCCTCCTCCTCTTCTTCCTCCACCTCGTCCAGGAGAGGTCCCTGAGCAGACAATGGCTGAATGTCATCAAGGATTCCCTCCTCCTCTTTCTCCTCATCAACATTGGCTGCAGACGGCTGCTCCTTAAGGTGCGTCAAAGTTTGCATGAGCAGACGCATAAGTGGGATGCTCATGCTTAGGATGGTGTCGTCTGCGCTTACCAGCCGTGTGCATTCCTCAAAACACTGAAGGACTTTACAGAGGTCTTTCAGCTTCGACCACTGCACACCTGTCAACTCCATGTCTGCTCTCAAAGTGCCTGGCCGTGTATCCTCCCACAAATGCATTATGGCCTGCCTCTGCTCGCACAGCCGCTCCACCATGTGCAGGGTGGAGTTCCACCTTGTTGCAATGTCGATAATGAGGCGGTGGTTGGGAAGGTGGAGCAATCGCTGCAGCTTCTGCATACGAACGGAGTGTACAGGCGACCGGCGGATGTGCGCGCACAGTCTTCGCACCTTCTGGAGCAGGGCTGTTAACTCCGGATAATTTTTGAGGAAGCACTGCACCACCAGGTTCAAGGTGTGAGCCAAGCAAGGTATATGGCTGAGTTTTGAAAGGGCTATGGCTGCCACAAAATTACGGCCGTTATCACTAACTACCTTGCCTGCCTCAAGATGTACACTGCCCAGCCATGACTCAGTTTGTCGCTTCAAGTACTCGGCCAGCACCTCGGCGGTGTGTCTGTTGCCCAAACACATCATCTGCAACACAGCCTGCTGACGCTTTCCACTAGCTGCTCGATAGGGGGACACATCGTGTGCAACAGTGGCAGCTGCAGATGGAGTGCTCGTACGACTGCGCTCTGTGGACGAGCTTTCGCTTCTGGAGGAGGAGGAGGAGGGTGGAACGCCTACAGCCAACTGTTTCCTATACCGTGGGCTAGGCAGCACTGTCCCACCACCGCTGTCCCCTGTGGACCCTGCATCCACCACATTAACCCAGTGCGCAGTGATGGACACGTAACGGCCCTGGCCATGCCGACTGGACCATGCATCAGTTGTGAGGTGCACCTTTCCGCTCACTGACTGCTTGAGTGCATGGACAATGCGGTCTTTCACATGATGGTGGAGGGCTGGAATGGCTTTGTGAGAGAAGAAGTGGCGACTGGGTAGGTCATAGCGTGGTACTGCATAGGCCATGAGTTCGCGGAAAGCTGTGCTTTCCACCAACCGAAAGGGCATCATCTCAAACGAGATTAGTTTGGCAATGTGGGCGTTCAAACCCAGTGTACGCGGATGAGAGACTGAGTACTTTCTTGACCTACTCATAGTGTCTGGGAGGGTGAGCTGGACTTGAGAGCTGCATATGGTGGAAGTAGCGGTGGACAGGGCGGACTGAGAGAGGGTTGATGATGGTGATGGAGTTGGTGTTCTTTCTGATGGCCTAGAATCAGTCTTTCGTTGATATAACAGTGGGATTCCCTGACTGCTGTGGCCTTGCAACGACACCTCAACATTTGCTGCTGTGCTAACCGGTGGGCTTACAGTGGGGGAAACAATGTAGCGTTGCTGACTACCTTCGCTGTGATCAGTTGCACATGTGACACTTGAGGTTTGGTGTTGTGTCCACGCTTGCAAGTGCATGCTGGTTAAATGTCTAAGCATGCAACTGGTATTCAAATTTTTCAGATTTTTCCCACGGCTAAAGGTCTTTGCGCACTTCTTACAGATAACCTTGGCCTGATCATGAGGATTTTGTTCAAAAAAGTGCCACACTGCACTCTTCCTACTTTGGCAGACATTTTGCGGCCTAGCACGCTGTGATCTTTTGACCCTCTGGACAAGCTGTCCAGCAACTCTTTTGATGTTTGGAACCTGTCTTTGGAGTGCTCCGGGCCTGCCAGATTACAGCTGTTGCGATGTCGATGTCTGCTGTGGATGCTCCTCATCTGAGCTCTTGGAAGCAGCACTCTCTTCCCCCAATGGATGCCAATCTGGGTCAACAACTGGGTCATCCATCACCTCCTCTTCTATGTCATGTGCACCTTCCTCTGTGTCACCGTGTATGGTGGTATAGTGTGCGGGAAGGGGCACCTGAGTCTCATCAGGGTCAGAATCTGGCTCTGTACACTGCGAGGACAATGTAGTGCTCTGAGTGAATGTACCAGCAGAATCATCCATCAGCGGCTGTGCATCAGTGCACTCCATGTCAGATTCATCTTGGCCTGGGTAATTCACCATTTCACTTGATAATCCAGGCATGGTATGTGAAAACAGCTCCATGGAGTAATCAGTAGTATGGCCTGCGTCATCCTTCAATCTTGGTTGGGGAGAAGGACACAAGGAAAGGTGTGGTTCATGAACATGAGCCTCCAATGACGACTCAGTGCTTTTACTTTTTACAACTGAAGAAGAGGAGGCGATAGAGCTGGAGGCTGAGTCAGCAATGTAAGACAAAACTTTTTCCTGATGCTCTGGCTTTAAAAGCGGTTTGCCAACTCCTAGAAAACTAAGCGTTCGAGGCCTTATGTAGCCAGACGATGACGCAGGCTCAACACCTCCTGCATTCGGTCCTATTTTGCTCTTGCCACTACCATCAGATCCACCACCAACACCATCATTACCAGCTGCCAACCCCCGCCCAATTCCACGGCCTCTTCCACCAGCCTTCCTCATTTTTGGTAGAAATGTAGACAAAATCCAACAAACTATATAGTAATGTAAAACAAGGTACAAGGTGTCTATAGGACAGGGGAGATTTTGAATTTCTGCACACACTTGTGGACACTGGACACTTTTGGATTGTGTGAGGCCCACTGATATCTGAGAGCTATGTCACAGGCTCGATGGCACAGCTGTGACAAAAGTGACTAGAGGATAAGGGAGATTTTGAATTTCTGCACACACTTGTGGACACTGGACACTTTTGGATTGTGTGAGGCCCACTGATATCTGAGCGCTATGTGACAGGCTCGATGGCACAGCTGTGACAAAAGTGACTAGAGGATAAGGGAGATTTTGAATTTCTGCACACACTTGTCGACACTGGACACTTTTGGATTGTGTGAGGCCCACTGATATCTAAGCGCTATGTCACAGGCTCGATGGCACAGCTGTGACAAAAGTGACTAGAGGATAAGGGAGATTTTGAATTTCTGCACACACTTGTGGACACTGGACACTTTTGGATTGTGTGAGGCCCACTGATATCTGAGCGCTATGTCACAGGCTCGATGGCACAGCTGTGACAAAAGTGACTAGAGGATAAGGGAGATTTTGAATTTCTGCACACACTTGTGGACACTGGACACTTTTGGATTGTGTGAGGCCCACTGATATCTGAGCGCTATGTCACAGGCTCGATGGCACAGCTGTGACAAAAGTGACTAGAGGATAAGGGAGATTTTGAATTTCTGCACACACTTGTGGACACTGGACACTTTTGGATTGTGTGAGGCCCACTGATATCTGAGCGCTATGTGACAGGCTCGATGGCACAGCTGTGACAAAAGTGACTAGAGGATAAGGGAGATTTTGAATTTCTGCACACACTTGTGGACACTGGACACTTTTGGATTGTGTGAGGCCCACTGATATCTGAGTGCTATGTCACAGGCTCGATGGCACAGCTGTGACAAAAGTGACGAGAGGATAAGGGAGATTTTGAATTTCTGCACACACTTGTGGACACTGGACACTTTTGGATTGTGTGAGGCCCACTGATATCTGAGCGCTATGTCACAGGCTCGATGGCACAGCTGTGACAAAAGTGACGAGAGGATAAGGGAGATTTTGAATTTCTGCACACACTTGTGGACACTGGACACTTTTGGATTGTGTGAGGCCCACTGATATCTGAGCGCTATGTCTCAGGCTCGATGGCACAGCTGTGACAAAAGTGACTAGAGGATAAGGGAGATTTTGAATTTCTGCACACACTTGTGGACACTGGACACTTTTGGATTGTGTGAGGCCCACTGATATCTGAGCGCTATGTCTCAGGCTCGATGGCACAGCTGTGACAAAAGTGACTAGAGGATAAGGGAGATTTTGAATTTCTGCACACACTTGTGGACACTGGACACTTTTGGATTGTGTGAGGCCCACTGATATCTGAGCGCTATGTCACAGGCTCGATGGCACAGCTGTGACAAAAGTGACTAGAGGATAAGGGAGATTGGATTGCTTTTAAAAAAGCAGTTTGCGGAGCAGTGGGTAAACAGCAATGCAGGAATGTCAGGAAGCCTTAGAAGGCAGCCCAACAACCAACACCACTGATACACCACTATATAGCCTCCCCTTGCACTGCACACACAGTGACTGGTGTGTTGTGCAGGCCAAATCGCTAGCAGCAGAAGCAGTTTTTTTGTCTTCTTCCCTGCCTAACGCTCTCCCTACAGAATCAGCAGCAACCTCTCCCTATACTGAGATCGGCAGAAGTAAGATGGCGGTCGGCGTGCACGCCCTTTTATACCCCCTGTGACGCCCACCAAAGCAAGCCAATCACTTGCATGCCCTTCTGAAAGATGGTGGTGACCCCTGCCTATGTCATCACGTTGCCCACAGTGTCCGTGGATCCTGATTGGCTGAAAAAGAGCGCAAAACAAACTTTTGAAACGCGACTTTGGCGCGTAAGTCGCCGACCTCGTGGCCGACCTCATCCTAGGGTCGGGTTTTGTTTCATGAAACCCGACTTTGCCAAAAGTCGGCGACTTTTGAAATTTTTCGACCCGTTTCGCTCAACTCTAGCGCAGGCCAATATTTTGTTTGCTATTTATTCTATTTTTGGACTGACACCGATCCCTATTTTGGCACTAGCTGCTGAGGACATAACCCCATCTAGCTTTGAGTAAGCGCTTGTGTATTTTATTGTTTCACTATTCCTAAAAACACAGCTGCAGAGTAGAAAATAATTTAGAAACACTGCTCATATAGACATAGTGGTACAATAAAACAATTTTTTAGGCCCACAAATGTGAAAGAGATGGCTGCAGACTAGAAATTTTAAAAGAAACATTACTTAAATCAAAGCTTCATAGTAGAAATTGTTTTTTAGACACACTGCTCTTATATATTTGCATAGGTTGAAAAAAGACCTAGGTCCATGAAGTTCAATCTTCCTCCACCAACTGTACATTTTGTCAGTAATTTAACTATAAATTACAGACCTTTTTTTAAAAACTGTTACAGTGCTTGCCAGTGCTACCTCTTGTAGTAAGACATTCCACATTCTGACTAATCAAAATGTAAACAACACTTTCCTATTTAGCTGCCAGAAACACCTTTCTTCCACCCATAATGAGTGCCCCCTGGTTCTTAGTACGGTCTTTGTGCAAGTCCTCTGTACTGACCACACATACATGTAAATTGATCTCCTCTGAGGTGTCTTTTTTCTAAGCTAAACAAGCCCAACTTTTCCAACCTCTCCTCATATGAGAGGCATTCCATCCCTTGCAATAATCTAGTTGCCCGCCTTTGAACTGACTTCAAATTGGGGAGAACCTCAAATAAGCCCTCACTACAAGACAAAAAATGTAACTTTTATTTATTTTAAATAAAATAAAGAATATACAAAGGGTATAAAATGTTTTGTCCCTAATCTGTCTCAGAAATCTGCAATTATTTTATGCAGCATTCCTGTTAATTTATATTGGCATCATCAGGGGATCGGACATAGGTTTAATGTTAAGGCTATGTCCTATCCCCTGATATAACAAAATTCGGGATCATTTTTACCTATTTCCCCATGTGAAAATGTAAAATCTATGGCAACATTACAGTGGTTTTTGCTTCATTGCTTCACAGCCCAATTATATAAAATTTTGTGAAACACCTGTGGTGTAAATATGCTTTCTGCACCACGAGATAATTTCATTAAGAGATGTTATTTGTACAATGAGGCTATTGACACCTCAGGGGCTCTGCCAATGCGACATGACACCTGCAAATCATTCCAGGCAAATCTGCACTCCAATAAGGCACTCCTTCCCTTCTGAGATTTTCACTGTGCCTCAAAAATAGTTTTTGACCACATAATGGTTATTGCCATTCTCAGGAGACATCGCATAACAAATATGGTCTATTTTCTCATATTAGCCCTTTGAACATTAAAAACTTGGGTCTAAAACATCATTTTAGTGGAAACAATTGAACAATTCTTTCAAATACAGTGGGAAAAAAAGTATTTAGTTCGTCACCAATTGTGCAAGTTCTCCCAGTTAAAAAGATGAGAGAGGCCTGTAACTGATGTCATAGGTAGACCACAACTATGAGAGTCAAAATGAGAAAACAAATCCAGAAAATCACCTTGTCAGATTTGGCAACATTTATTTTTCAAATTATGGTGGAAAATAAGTATTTGGTCATTAACAAAAGTTCATCTCAATATTTTGTTATGTATCCTTCATTGGCAGTAACAGAGGTCAAACATTTTCTGTAAGTCTTCATAAGGATGGAACACACTGTTGGTGGTATATTGGCCCATTCCTCAATGCAGATCTCCTCTAGAGCAGTAATGTTTTGGGCCTGTCATTGGGCAACTCGGACTTTCAAATTCCTCCAAAGGTTTTCTATGGGGTTCAGATCTGGAGACTGGCTAGGCCACTCCAGGACCTTCATATGCTTCTTATGAAGCCACTCCTTCCTTGCCCTGGCGGTGTGCTTGGGATCATTATCATGCTGAAAGACCCATCCACATTTCATCTTCAATGCCATTGCTGATGGAAGGAGGTTTGCACTCAAAATCTCACGATACATGGTCCCATTCATTCTTTCATGTACATGGATCAGTCGTCCTGGTCCCTTTGCTGAGAATCAGTCTCAAAGCACCATGCTTCACAGTAGGTATGGGGTTCTTTGGATGCAACTCAGCATTCTCTCTCCTTCTAATACTACGAGTTTTGTTTCTACCAAACAGTTCTACTTTGGTTTCATCAGACTGTATGAAATTTTCCCAATACTCTACTTGTCTGGATAATCCAAAATGCTCTCTTGCAAACTTCAGATGGGCCCGGACATGTACTAACTTAAGCAGGGGGACACATCTGGCAGTGGAGAATCTGAGTCCCTGGTGGCGTAGTGTTACTGATGGTAGCCTTTGTTATGGTGGTCCCAGCTCTATGCAGGTCATTCACTATTTCCCCCCGTGTGGTTCTGGGATTTTTGCTCACCGTTCTTGTGATCATTTTGACCTCATGGGGTGAAATCCTGCGTGGAGCCCCAGATCGAGGAAGATTATCAGTTGTCTTGTATGTCTTTCATTTTCTTATTATTGCTCCCACAGTTGAACACCAAGCTGATTGCCTATTGCAGATTCAGTGTTCCCAGCCTGGTACAGGACTACAATTTTGTTTCTGGAGTCCTTCGACAGTTCTTTGGTCTTCACTATAGTGGAGTTTGGAGTGTGACTATTTGAAGTTGTGGACAGGTGTCTTTAATACTGACAAGTTCAAACAGGTGCCATTACTACAGGTAATTAGTGGAGGACAGAGGAGCCTCTTAAAGTAGAATTTACAGGTCTGTGAGTGCCAGAAATCTTGCATGTTTTTAGGTGACCAAATACTTATTTTCCACCATAACTTGCAAAATAAATTTTGCCAAATCAGACAAGGTGATTTTTTGGATTTGTTTTCTGATTTTGACTCTCATAGTTGTGGTCTAACTATGATGTCAATTACAGGTCTCTCTCATCTTTTTAAGTGGCTGAACTTGCACAATTTGTGACTGACTAAATACTTTTTTCCTCACTGTACCTGTTTGTTTTAAATGTTATTCTTCTAGAAGTGTAGTTTCCAAAATGGGGTCACTTGTGGTGGTTTCTGATGTTTTGGAATCTTGGTGGCTATCCAAATATGACATGGCATCTGAAATCCTATGGGGTATCTCTGTACTCAGGAGAAATTGTACAACAAATTATGTGGCCCATTTTCTCCTGTTACCCTTTTCATCTTTCACATTGTTTTAGTTCATGTGATGCACCTGAAGGGTAAATATACTTATTTAATGTGTTTAGGGCACCTTGAGGGATGCAGTTTGTGTCACTTTTGGATATTTTCTGTCATTCCCTTAAAGTTACTTTGAATGTGCTGTAGTCCCTAAACAAATTAGGATTATAAATTTTCTTGGTAAAAAAAAATGCAGATAAACCTTTAACTCATAACTTCTTAATAAAAAAACAAATGTCTCAAAGTGATGTAAAGTAGACATATGGGAAATGTTATTTATTAACTATTTTGCTTAGTATAACTATCTGATTTAAGGGCTTAAAAATTAAAAGTTTAAAAGTTGCGATATTTTTAAAAAAGTGTCAAATTTTCAATATTTTGAACACGCAAATCAAAATTTTCCACTAACATGAAATACAGCATGTCAAAAGAAAACAATCTCAGAATCACTTGGAGATGTTGAAGCGTTCCACAATTATTACCACTTAATGTGACTAATGTCAGATTATAAAAATGAGGCTCCTTCATTAAAGTAAAATGTTGCTTGGTCCTTAAGGGGTTAACTGTTGGTGACTGGAAAGTTAAACTTTCCTATTTTAATCTGCCAGATTTCAGTGGTGGAATATAAAAGTCACACATAATTGATAATTCTTAGGAAGGTTAGTATAAATCCAGTACTTCTTCTTTGGCATGTATTACTGCGCTCTACGGAATCTGTTTTCTGAGGGACATTTAATTGTGTCCCATTATAAAGACAGCTGTGTTCATTAATATCAAACTCTCCGTATAGATAACATTGTTCTTTATGTAAAAGAAAGTCAAAACGTTTTCTGAATGTTTTCTGAATAAGACACTTTAACACCTGCCTATTTCGGGCCTAAAGTAATAATGTATAAAGAGAAAATAGAAGGATTTTCCTGCTTCCAAAGAATTCCAATTTATTGTAGATAAAACAACATGAAAAAATAGACAGCAGTTCACATGGTGTGAGATAAGGCTACACGTTTCTAACAGAACGCTGTTCTTTCTCAAAGCTGCTCAATACTGAGAATTGCATGATTGAATACTTGCTGCAACCAATGAATACGGTGCAGCACTCACATGGTGAATAATTAGTGAATCACATAAAATCACAGAAGACATCAATACAAATGCATACAAATTTACACATCAAAACAAGGGAAAATGCATATAAAATACAATAAGTTAGTAAAGATGAAGCAAATTGCTGCAGCAAATTGGAGAAAAGAGGTTATCCAATATGGTCTCTGGATAGAGCCAAAAAAATTGTGCAGAGAAAAAAACGATCTAACATGCTGGCTGACAAACCAAATGTTGTTGACTATACTATAAATGATAGAGTAATTTGTTCTATCAAATATAGTCCTCAATTTAGAGATATAAAATTGCTTATTTAAAAAACATCCCTATTCTTTATGAGGATGAAACTCTCTCCACAATTTTGCCAGCTGGCTGCCAGATTGTGGCAAAAAGGGCTAACACCCTGGCCAATACTCTAAGTGAAAATAAGATGTAAATTTTTTTCAGTGGCAATCAAGAATGGGGTAAGGCCCAGGGACAGTTTTAGACAAAGTGGCGTATTGGGTTAAAATTAAAAGTGGAGCCCCAAATGCCAACATATTGCACCATCACACAGAAACATATAGGCTGCAGTTATATGAGGTATAAAGATAAGATACCAATTAGTGCCCTTAGGTTTTAGCCTTGCAAAGTATATAATCTTATGCAGCATAGTGAGATTCTCTTAAAAAATAACTTTTAATTATTATCATAAAATAGGGATAATCCCGGGAAACAAAAACTTGCAAATAATATCTATGTTAATAGTAGTGATGAACAAACGTGCTGGGATAAGGTGTTATCCATGCATGCTTGGGTGCATGAATGTCTTCGGTGCTCTTGAGAAATATGTTCGAGTCCCCGTGGCTGCATGTCTCGTGGCTGTTCGACAGGCACAACACATGCAGTGATTGCTATTGACATTTGGTGAAGTCATGGCAATGGCATCTTTAGAAATATATTTACTCAGAAAATTGGTGACATATTCAATTTCTCTTTCACGTGCTGTATAATTCGTTGATAAACTTTTATTTATTTATTTTTTGGAGGTGAGCGCAGAAACATTAACCAATCTTTGGTGTCAATTTCTTTAAATAATTCTTCAGGGTAGACTTGTATTATGTTATCATGACAACTGGACATGCTAACCCTTTGATTCCTCACTATATGCTGTTTTATTGCTTTATACGCCCCCCATGGAGGAAGCATTTAGCGAAAAGGCACTGTCGGGGTGAGAGCATGCAGAAGCTGGGACTCGCACACAAGGGACTTTATAGGTACTGATCATTACTACTTTTTACATACATTTGTCTGACCCTTTTATATTGATTGGCACTTTTCAAGGATATCACGTCAGATCATGGTCATTTTGTTTTAGGCACAGGTCACTTTTGTAATCATTTTTTTTTTTACTGATCTAATGGTTGTTTATAAGCTGTATTATGCACTGCGCACTTTACATATTACCTATATATTGATTCTGTAGCCTTCAATATATACACATTTTCATTTTCTCAAGAGATTCTTTTTTTTGAACTATCAATTCATTCCTTTGATCACAATAAGCACTGTGCACTTTATATTGTATCTGAATTGACATTAAGCTATATTGTCTATTGCACATTTATTTCTTTTGATCATGAATTTGTGCATCTAGTACCTTTTGTGCATACCATTATATTTACTTTGTGTCCTCATGCCCCAGTACTGTTTGTTTTTCTTAGCTTGAATTTTTACACTTTGAATTACCTTTTTAATAATTGTTTAAATAAAGATCTATTTTTTCTTTTTTTACTTTTTATCATCTTTCCTCCGCTCATACTTTGCTGACAATGTGTATATAGATTTTGCAAGAGACAGTGTTGCTTATTTCACACGAGATTGTGTTAATTTATTGCTTGGATGCCTAATTTAATATTGAGATATAGTTGTGAGCAGGATTGAACCTGTAAATGGAAGCGAAACAGGCACACCTAAAACATCAACTTTTTACAAATAGAAAAGGGGTGAAGTTTAGCACCCAGCATATAAGGAGGCCAATGATCCTCAGACATTCATTTGATATCACTTTAATAACAGATTTACTGAAGAAAAGTAAGTGATACAGGTGGCACTTCAAAAATACCAGAGAAATTACATACAATAATGGTCAGTAGGACTTATTACACATCTGATGAATAATCCAAGTAAATGTTGAATTGTAGTCGTAGGAAGCGCAAGTCATGAATTGGGAAAGGATTCGGAACAAATTTGTGTAATACAGATTGAAAAAAATGCCAACTGATTATCAAAAAGAGCTACATAATGAAGGTTTATGCCATTGGTCAATGAGGATGCCTAAGTTGTAAGGGATCGAGTAATAAGTTGCAAATGGCTCCATTATGAAACACAGTAATCTTTAACTTAAAAAATATCACCACTTTATGGACCAGGTCTTTTTAGACTTTAAAAGATCAAAAATGATCTTGTTTTTACATTATCACATTCCAAGATCCATATTTTTTTCCATTGATGTAGCCCATTAAATTTTTTGGGACGGGGAGAGTGGAAGTGTATTGGAGTGTATTACGATGACAGGTATTGTATTTGACTCAGCGCTATCAGAATTGAATAGGAGTAACCATGGGGGTCCTTGTTAGGTCCCAACCGGTATATGATCCCGAGGTTGTGTGACATGGGAATAGAGTAATGGTTGACAGACAGAGCCCTCTCCACAGTATCTAATGGGTTAAACTGCCAAGATCAGGACCATTACCAATCCAGAAAATGATGCAGAAGTAGGGCTCAGTAACACAACCAAGCCCCTGCAGACTTATGTTTTTGTTAGCCTACACATGCTGCCAGTGTGCACGCAAGATCAGACTGATGAAACTATAAATTGACAATTTGCAAAGCGGGAATTGGTGAAAAACATATGTTTTTTCTGCTGGTCAAGAGCAAATTAATAAATTCTGTAAGCAATAATTTGGAAGCTCTTATCATTAGCCATAGCAGGGGGTTGCTAGCTGCATCTGGTTCCCAAGCCACTATTATAAAACTCTAATTTGATAGATATTTTAATGCACTGCATGTCTATGTTTATACAGCAAATGATAATTTGTTGACTTTACTTACATTTTTTACTTTAATTTCATTCATTGTTTTTAGTCTACTAATCATTTCTATGTATATAACCAATTACACCTATTACATTTGATCATCTCCTCTAAACTTTCACATATCCATAAATCAGAACAAATATCTGCCACACTTTTTTATTAAAGAAAACATCATTTGCCTTCAATGATGAAAAATCCATGGTAAGGTATACATTGCAAACATGTGGATTTTGCCAAAGTAAATCAAAATGTTAAAATTATATTTACATTTGAAACTAAGATGTCTACTGGGATTACACAGTAACACTAAAATCTAAAAAGGAAAACATGAAATTGTAATGTCTGACATTTATACTCCCTGTTCCTCTGTTAATGTATTTTCCACTACTTCATATATTTTATGACAAAAAAAACAACTTTCCTAAATATGACATTTTATTTCATGCCACTTGCAGCTTAAAGTGGCAAAGGTTTGGTAAAAAAGCTTCTACAAAAAATATAATTAAACATTTAAGTACAATCCAGGGCACATTTCTTAATAAAAATGTTCCCCGACTTTTTTACACTTGCCTCACTGGGCATAAATATAACACTACATTTTACCAAAGAGCCATCCAATGAAAAACTGCACAATTTCCCAGAATAAAATAGTGAACAAATAAAAGAAAGGGAAGATTTTAGAAATGTACAGTAAATGCAACGCTATCTATGTTGCAAAAATAACAAATGAAATTTAACTGAATTTCCCACTACCTGCTCATATTATATACAGGGCACCTTTTCTAATTATTGGACCCTATGACTTCCTGCAATAAACCATGATGTCATCATGGGGTCTACTAATCAGAAGATACAAGTACTTCTCACTAATTTAGAATATCATTAAAAAGTTAATTTATTTCAGTTCTTCAAAACAAAAAGTGAAACTCATTATATAGAGTCATTACAACAGAGTGATCTATTTCAAGTGTTTATTTCTGTTAATGTTGATGATTATGGCTTACAGCCAATGAAAATCCAAATGTCATTATCTCAATAAATTAGAATAATTAACAAAAAACACCTGGAAAGGCTTCCAAAGCGTTTAAAAGGTCCCTTAGTCTGTTTCAGTAGGCTCCACAATCATGGGGAAGACTAGTGTTGAGCATTCCGATACTGCAATATTGGGTATCGGCCGATATTCGCGGTATCGGAATTCCGATACTGAGTTCCGATACTTTTAGTATATCGAATACCGGAATCGGAAGTTCCCATAATGCAATGAGCCAGTTTGATTTTATTCAGCCAATGAGGATCCTAAGAAGTGTGGGAACATCCTGTTAGAGTATGTTAGGCATGTAACTACTGGCATGGCTGTGATTGGCTGCTGAAATGATGCCATGATGCACTATGAAAGCCGCCGCCATTTTGGGTTCACTCTGCTGTGAATTCAGCTAGGGATAGGATGCTGCTGTTCTGAGGGAAAGTGTGACCTAGCAATTTGCTATATTGTGCTTTACCCAGGCAACATTATCAACCGCTGTAGCTTTCTTTTGCCTTGCAGCGCTGTTCACGGCTGTCTGCGAGGTCTCTGTGTGTGAGTGCAGCTCACGCTGTAGTGTGTTCTGCAGCCACCTCCGGTTGTAGTCCGCTCAGCATGTGTCACTGCCTCATACATTGTCCTTTTTTCCATTAGTGCTGCTCATTTTTCCAGATTTCTCCTATTAGTGTGGTTCCATCGGTATCCAGCTAGAATATTTGCAAACACTATATAGGAGTAGATAGAGGAGCCTTTCTGCTGGCTTGTGCCCTGCAGCCCCAGCCAGATTAGTATTAGCCTATTTTTTGGAGCCTCATCTATTGCATTGTAGGTTATCTTCCTGCATTGTAATAGCTACAAAAAGTTTGTGATACTATCGGTTTTACATCTTTGGGCACATCCAGTGTCTTTTTGTGAAAATTTTGTTTAATAAAGTTCACCAAACACTCCACTTTACAGTTGTGTAGGCCACATTAGCTCATATTAAAGTCTAGTCCACACTTTATAAAATTAATGTTTCTTATACCTGTTAGCAGCTGTTCAGGAATAAGCACACTAAGCCCTTAGTACTTTTCTGCCTATCTTTATCAGTCTACCAAGATGAAGAAGGCAGGGAGTAAGGCACGTGGTCGTGGGCGTGGAGTTTCTGCAGGGAGAGGATGTGGGGATTCTGTGTGTGTTGCGGGCACCAGTGACTCAGCATCCCCCATTTGTCCCAGGAAATAGTCCTTTATGCGCAGCTTTGTAGGAGCTCGCCATACCCCACTGCTGCGGGACGAACAAATTGAAGCCGTTGTCGGATGGATGGCAACTAACGCATCAACTTCAATTAGTTCCAGATCCTCTCAGGTCCAGGGCACTGAAGAGCACCCATCTGTCTCTTCACCACCTGCCAAATTGCCCAGGCAGTCAGAGAGCCCTGGACAGGAGCCATCTCTACTTCTGTTCTCTGAATCTGTTGGCTTGGAAAGAGGGGGCCAGCCAAGCAGCATTCGAGAATTTGAAGAAGAGGTAATATGCAGTGATGCGCAACAGCTTTGTCTCTCTGAATCTGAAGAGGCGGGTGGGCCAGTGCCTATGGTCAGCACACCTCAGTATGCATCTGATGATGAGACTCAGGTGCCACTTTCTGGTTCGTACTGTGCTGTCGAGACTACCCAGGAAAAGCAGTCGTTTGAAGAGGGTAGTGTAGATGATGAGGTCCTTTACCCATCATGGCGTGAGGTACAGGAAGGTGGTGGGAGCAGCTCTGAGGAATAGATTCCCCGAAAGGCCAAAAAAGGAGGTCAAGGGAGGAGGCACACTCGGTTGCCTGTAGCCTCCACTTTGGCACCCATTAGGAGCATGCCTCTTCCAAAACCCAAAACGGGCGCTCCCAAGACTTGCAGTGCCTGTTCCTTTTTTTACACAGTTGCAGATGACATTTGCTTTGTCAAATGCAAGCTGTGTAATCAGAAAGTGAAAAGAGGGAAAAGTGTCAGCAACCTCAATACCACAAATATGTGGAAACATGTGCGGACCAAGCACATGATGGAGTTACAAAGACACATTGAAGACCTAGGCCAACCTACAGCGCCACCTACCACCTCTTCAGCTCATGTTGTAGCCTCTTCCTCCAGCTCACACACAGCTGGTTCGGCTTCCTCACAGGATCGCCATGGAAGAACCTCTGCCACTGTTGTACAGAGACACAGTGTCATTCCACCCACAGCACCACGTTCCCTTGTCATCCTCACACTCCCAGGCCAGTCTACAGCCATCGGTAGCACAGGCATGGGAGAAAAGGCGCCCATACTCGGCAAACCACCCCCGAGCACAGGCTCTGAATGCTGGCATAGCAAAACTACTGTTCCTTGAAATGCTCTCATTCAGGCTGGTGGAGACTGACACCTTCCGTAACTTCATGGCATTGGCAGTCCCACAATACAACGTGCCCAGCTGCTTTTATTTAAACAGGCAAGCGTCCCTGCCCTGCAAAAGCATGTGGAGGGAAAAATTAAACATGCGCTACTAAACGCCATCAGTAGCAAGGTTCACCTGACCACCGATGCGTGGACCAGTAACCATGGACAGGGACATGATATCTTTCCCTCACTGCCCATTGGGTAAATGTGGAGCCGGGTACAGATCTTGAGAGTGGCACTGTACGTGTTCTGCCAACTCCAAGGATTGCAGGAATCCAGTCTGTACACATTGACTCCTCCTCATACTCCAGTTCCTCTGAATCAGCGCTGCAGGAGCTGTCACAGTCTACCTCCACATGGACCCGTGAACGCTTACCTGTTATGACCGATATGAGCACAGCCATGGCCAAACGTCAACAGGCCATATTGAAATTAATTTATTTGGGGAATCGAAGCCACACAGCGCAGGAGCTCTGGAATGCCATCAAGCAGGAGAGCGACGTGTGGTTTGTGCCAGCGAATCTCCAGCCAGGCATGGTAGTGTGTGGCAATGGCCGAAATCTGGTGGCAGCTCTGGGCCTAGGCAACCTCACTCACATCCCATGTCTGGCACATGTGCTCAACTTGGTCGTGCAGAGTTTTTTGAGGGACTATCCGGATCTTGATGCACTGCTGCACAAGGTCCGCATAGAGTGCGCTCACTTGTGGCGCTCCAGCATGGCAAGATCGCGCATTGCAGCTCTGCAGCGCCGATTCCGCCTTCCGGAACAACGCATCATATGTGACCTACCCACCAGGTGGAATTCAACATTACATATGGTGGAGAGGTTGTGTGAGCAGCAGTCAGCAGAAATGGAGTACCAGCTGCATCAGGCGCAAATAAGTCACAATGCGTGCCGTTCACACTTCACCACCACTGAGTGGGCCTCTATGAAGTTCATCTGCCATGTTTTGCGTTCCTTTCAATGATTCCACGAGGATGGCGAGTGCAGATGATGCACTAGTCAGCATGACTATCCCCCTTATCTGCCTGCTTAAAAAAGCACTGCAAGCACTAAGGGAGGAGGTTGTGGAAGAGGTGGAGGATGAGGAGTCACAAATGCCATCTGCTTCTGGACAGTCTGCGCAACGTGGTTCCTCACAAAGGCCTAGGCAGGGGACACTTTGTGAGGAGGATGAGGAGCCAACTGAGGAGGAAGACATCTGTCCAGAGGAGGGAGGTACACAATGCTCTAGTAGTCAGTATGTAGAGCGATGGTGGGGTGATGCAGAGCAGGCAGAGATGATGCCTCAAGCAGGGGACAGCGTTTCTTGGCCAGTTGGCAGTCTGCAGCACATGGTTGGTTTCATGCTGCAGTGCCTGAGAAATGACCGCCGCATCGCCCACATTCTCAACACGGCTGATTATTGGGTGTACACCCTCCTAGATCCTCGCTACCGCGACAACTTACAAAGCCTCATAACACCATTGAACCGGGAGCGTAAAATGCGGGAGTACCAAGACACACTGGTGCATTCCATCATGTTCTCCATTCCACCCAAGAGCAGTGCTGCTAGTGCTTTACAAAAGCAGCTCAGTGCATCGAGGCAGTGGAAAAAGCTCTGCAAGACAAGACCAGTATGGCCCAAATGTGGCAAAGTTTTGTGTCCCCGCCACAAATGTCTACACCATCACAGACCGCTCCAGTCAGCAGGAGGCAACGTTTCCGTCAGACGGTGACAGACTACATGTCTTGCCCTCTCAGTGTTCTCCCACACGGCTCTTCCCCCTTCAAGTTTTGGGTCTCTAAGCTGGATACATGGCCAGAGCTTAGCCAGTATGCATTGGAGGTGCTAGCTTGCCCTGCTGCTAGTGTATTATCGGAACACGTTTTTAGTGCCACAGGTGGTGTACTAACAGACTGTCGCATGCGACTATCCTCCTATAACGTTGACCGGCTTACTTTTCTGAAAATGAACAAGGCCTGGATCTCGCAGGAATTTGCCAGCCCTCTTCCAGATTAAATAATTGGTTGGCAACAGTATCCAGGTCTCCTGTTGTGTTCATGTTTCTACCACCTGAACTGTAATCCCTGGGCTCCAACACCGCCAGTTGCTGCTCATAAGTGCCGTCTGCACAGTCAACACATGATCCAGTGTTATTAGGGTTCAGTAACGTCAGCTGATCCCCTGCTGTGTGTCCGGCAATTTCTCCTGCTCTCTCCACATTCACACTACTACAGATATTAAACTTGCTCCAATTAGGCCTCTAGCTACACTCTGTTTCTACTGCAATCCCTTGGCTCCAACACTGCCAGTTGCTGCTCAGAAGTGTCTTTGGCACGAGTACTCCCTCCTGCCCAGCCTGGTTCCAGCACGCCAGCTGTTTCTGGGTAGTGTCAACGTCACTTTGCCTCCAATACGTTGTACTGTCATGTTGCAGTCGGGTTAGCTGACTCTATGGTGCCTGCAGTTTAGGTGCTTCCTATGTGGGCTGCGGGATCTGGCAATGAAGGCTGGTTCCATAGTGCCAATAGGACAAGCTCCCCCTGTAGGACTGTGGGTTTCGGTAACTCCGGCCGGCTCGCGGCCTTGCAACTTTTTTTTTCATGTGTAACTTCTGCTGCCTATCTGAGTTCCAGTACCATTAGGTGGTTCTTTGGAAGTCAATCTTGAATATGTCCCCCTGGGTTCCAGTAACGTCAGCTGGTTCCAGGCAGAGCCTTTGGCTTAGGTGCCTCCTTCTCGGTATCCGAGTTCCACCAATTTCTGCTGGTCCTTGGTAATGCTTTCTGGCACAGGTACCTCCTGCTTAGTACCTGGGTTCCAGTACCATCAGCTGGTCCTCGGTAGTTCCATTGGCTCTTGTACCTTCAGCTACCCATCCAGGTTCCAGTACCATCAGCTGGTTCTCAGCCATTCCTCAGCCTTCTTGTACCTTCTGCTACATTTCCAAGTTCAAGCTTTTTGAAATGATTTTTGGTAATCACTCTGGATCTCCCTGATGACGACCCTGAAGACCACCCCGAAGAAGACAACGACCCCGAAAACGACGACCCTGGAGACGACGACCCTGAAGACCACCCTGAAGAAGACCAAGAAGATGACCCTGAAGAGGATGATGGAGAAAGTGTGGGAGAAGTAAAAAAGAAGGTGAAGAGCATGGAAGTAGTGAAACATAAATATCTGACAAAATATAAAAAAGCTTAACATAGTCAATATCTTTGTAACTCCGAACATCTTAAAAAAAAATTTATTCCTGCTATTCCATTTGATTGGGCTAAACCTCTATGCCTTTTATGTCTCCTCCACCTCCCCCAATACATTCTACATTATTCTTAGTTGTTTTCCTTCATGTAGAATTAACCTACAAGGAAAGTAAGGGTTTATTTTCATTCCGATATTTGTGTCCCATTGACTTGCATTGGTTTCCTGTATCGGAATCGGCGATATCCGATATTTTTGGGGTATCAGTCCGATCCAATCTGATCCAAGATTTCCTGATATCTGAAGGTATCACTCAACACTACTGCTGACTTGACAGATATCTAGAAGGCAGTCATTGGCGCACTGCACAAGGAGGGTAAGCCACAAAAGGTCATTGCTAAAGAAGCTAGCTGTTCACAGAGTGCTGTATCAAAGCATATTAGTGGAAAGTTGAGTGGAAGGAAAAAGTGTGGTAGAAAAAGGTGCACAAGCAACTGGGATAACCACAGGCTTGAAAGGATTGCTAAGAAAAGGCCATTCAAAAATTTGCAGGAGATTCACAAGGAGTGGACTGCTGCTGGAGTCATTGCTTCAAGAGCCATCACACACAGATGTATCCAGTACATGGGCTACAAGTGTCGCATTCCTTATGTCAAACCACTCATGAAGAATAGACAACTGTTGTGATTGGGTCACCGAGGAGGAGAGCAAGACCAAGCTAAGCCACAGAAAACCAGAGAGGTTGGTAACTAAGCGGATTGCAGACCCCTGATCCTATCCACACAACTAGCAGTAGCCGTGGAGCGTACCTACAATGATCCTAGATGCCTCGGCACAGCCAGAGCGCTAAATAAGCCTAAAGCAAGAAAGGGGAAATCTAAACTGCCCCGGAGCAGACCCCAAAGGAATAGATAGCCCCCAAACATATATTGTCGGTGAGAAAAGATGAAAACACAAATGCAGGTAGGAAAATAGACTGAGCAAACGATGGGGCCCACACTAACTAGACAGGACAGGAAAGGAAAGACACTGTCTGCAATCATGCAAAAAACCCTGCAAAAAATGTCCAACATGTCTGATAGAAAAATACTGAAGTCGCACGACTTCGCCCACTATATCAGCACTCTGGTATATTCTGAAAGCAGAGCAAAAAGAGGCCAATCTAATAAGGGACAAAAACAAACTAGCACAAGCAGTAACATATGGATGGAGATTCAGCACAGCCCCAACCAGAGCTGGCTAACCACACAAAACTGAAATAGACAAAACCAGATCAAATGTGAACAATAGCAAAAGAACACTTAGCTGAGCATGCAGGGACTGAGCTGGAAACTAAGACCTCAGGAGGCAGCAAAAAATCACCAGCAGGGATAGAGGGAGTCGGCTAAGTTAAATACAGTCAGAAACCCCAGATCTCCAATCGTCCGCCTCATTATCAGGTGGCAAGCCTCTGTTAATCAGATCAGCTTCATTACCTCCAGTAACCACCAGAGGGAGCCCAGAAAGGGAACTCGTGGCCCCTCTGTCAATGTATCCAGCTCCACTATCTTCACTAGCAACCAGAGGTAGGCCAGAAAGCGAATTCACAACAGTACCCCCCCTTGAGGAGGGGTCACCGAACCCTCATCCACGCCACCAGGCCGATCAGGATGGTCCCGGTGAAAAGCACGAACCAATCTATCGGCATGAATGTCAGAAGCAGAGACCCGAGAATTATCCTCCTGGCCATAACCCTTCCATTTGACCAAGTACTGGAGTCTCCGTCTAGCCAAATGAGAATCCAATATTTTCTCTACCTCATATTCCACATTGCCTTTAACCAATACAGGGTCAGGAGGCGCCGCCATAGGAAATACTGGCTCCACAAACCTCTTCAACAGAAATTTATGAAACATGTTATGGATCTTAAACGTAAATCTTATAAGCTCCAATGAATCTTGGCTTGAACTTTGGAGACGCAACCTTCATAGGAATATTCTTTGACGACAACCAAACCATATCACCCACTTTAAACCGGGGACCAATGGTCCTATGCCGGTTGGAAAACCGTTGGGCTTTTTCATGAGAGGGACAACTTATCCACCACTTGGTCCCAAATCTGCTGCATTCTCTCTACCACAGTGTCCACACTTGGGCAGGTCGAAGATTCCACTTGCCCTGAAGAAAATTGAGGATGAAACCCAAAGTTACAGAAAAAGAGCAACATCAAAGTGGCAGAACTAGCTCTATTGCTTAGCTCGAATTCAGCCTAGGGAAAAATGAGACTCAGTCATCCTGATCAGCAGATATAAAACACCTCAAATAGGACTCCAAAGTCTGGTTTGTTCTCTCAGTCTGCCCATTGGTCTGAGGATGAAATGCAGAGGAGAAAGATAACTGAATTCCCAGTTTGGAACAAAAAGCTCTCCAAAATCTGGAAGCAAACTGGACTCCTCTGTCTGACACAATGTTCTCAGGAATCCCGTGCAACCGAACCACCTGTTGTAAAAACAAGGGCACCTACTCTGAAGAGGATGGCAACTTTGGGAGTGGTACAAGATGGATCATCTTAGAAAATCTATCACAAATTTCCTCCTCCTCCACCACCCCCATTATTGCCCTTTCCACCACCACCATCATTGCATTCTCCCCCAGCACCCCATCATCATTTCTTTTTACCCCACTACCCCATCATTGCCCTCTCCATCACCCCCATCATTGCCTTCTCCATCACCCCATCATGGCCTTCTCCATCACCCCCATCATGGCCTTTTTCCCATCACCCCATCATGGCCTTCATCCATCACCCCATCATTGCCTTCTCCCCATCACTCCCATCATTGCCTTATCACCATCACTCCCATCATTGCCTTCTCTCCATCACCCCTATCATTGCCTTCTCCACATCACCCCAATCATTGCCTTCTCCATCACCCCATCATGGCCTTCTCTATCAGCCCCATCATGGCCTTCTCTATCACCCCCATCATGGCCTTCTCCCCATTATGACCTTCTCCCCATCACCCCCATCATGGCCTTCTCCCCATCACCCCATCATGGCCTTCTCCCATCACCCTATCATGGCCTTCTCTCCCCATCACCCCATCATTGCCTTCTCCCCATCACCCCCATCATGGCCCTCTCTCCCCATCACGGCCTTCTCCCCATGTACCCAACATATCATTGCCTTCTCCTCCAGGGCCAGGCTCCACCTACACACACATACATACACACACAGAGACACACACACAGCAGCACTGAGAAACAAAGAAATGGGGGCACCACCAAAAGGATAATTAAGTGGATCCAACCTAGACCTAAATAGTACATATGTTTGACAAAAAGGAGAGAAAGAAATAGGCCATGAGCAGGGGATCACCCTGAATAGGACATAGCATATATAATACAAATTTTATTAAACACAGCAAACAGCAAAAATTCTTAAAAACATTAAAAATGGTCACAAACGTGACACATACACAAATAATACAATGCTCATAATAGAGCAACCCACCTGCTACCAACTATCACCCTCACTGAGAATGATGCCTATATCCCTAGGTCCATGTAAACAGGATTCTCAATAGGAGAATTAGTAAGCCCACACATAGGTAATATAGAGCATATGAGTCAGAAACACCAATAATATACAAATACAATGAAAAAATGATGCAATTCCAACCCAATAATTACAAAAAACAGTACAAGGGATAATGTAAACCCAAGAATATGCTGATCACTATGAGGTGTACAAAAAAGATAGAAATGCACACTAAATAGATTGCATATACAGTATGCGTAGAGGTACCCCAGCCCAAGATCAGGCACAGGGAACATCAAGGACCAGATCAGCCAGACCATTAGGGGCTAGAGAGGGTCTAAGTGGACAGAGAAAATCTCCATAACCACCCCAAAAGATAACCACACATACAAATCAGCACAATACAAAACCCATGAGAAGTGAAGTGGGGCAGGAAGAGCCAGAGACCCAGAGACACACAGCATAACCTCTCACCTGTCCACAGCATCGCCCGCGCTTCCTCGCTCTGGCACAGCAGCGGCTGCTGAATGATGACGTCTGTGTCAGAGACAGGAAGCGCGGGCGGTGGGCAGGAAGCAGGATGGATCCTTGCAGCTCCGCTATTTTCTCTTGCAAGCAGCGGAGCTACTTGGATCGCTCCCTGCTTGCTGCACATGAGGGTAATCTGGCCAGGGGCCCCCGGAGCCTCGGGCCCAGAGAAACTGGCCAGATTGCCCTCATCATTAGCCGCCCTGCAGGGCTCCCTGGAGGCTCTGGGTTGAACTGACGGTATGTCTGCCCATGGCAGTACCGGATCGCGGCTCTGAATCTCCTCGGTTCGGGGAACCAGCTATTTTTTTACAAGCGGTTCCATCGATCCGGGGAGAACTGGCCGAATTCCACCCGATTGTACTTGTTGTATATTCTATATATTGTGTGCCTGTGACCTGGTCTTTATTTGACCCCCTGGGATTAATTTTGCTTTAAAATAAATAAGGCCAGGTATCTGTGACCGCAGAGGCTGGGTATCTGTGACCGCAGAGGCCGGGTGTCTGTGACCGCAGAGGCCGGGTGTCTGTGACCGCAGAGGCCGGGTGTCTGTGACCGCAGAGGCCGGGTGTCTGTGACCGCAGAGGCCGGGTGTCTGTGACCGCAGAGGCCAGATATCTCTGTCCACTCCGGACTTCTCTGTCCCTTCCATTCCTCTCTGTCCCCTCTGTACTCCTCTGTCCATCCCAGACTCCTCTGTCCCCTCTGTCCACCCCAGACTCCTGTGTCCCCTCTGTACTCCTCTGTCCACCACAGACTCTTCTGTCCTCTCTGTACTCCTCTGTCCACCCCAGACTCCCCTGTCCCCTCTGTACTCCTCTGTCCACCCCAGACTGCTCTGTCCCCTCTGTCCAGCCCAGACTCCTCTGTCCCCTCTGTACTCCTCTGTCCACCCCAGACTCCTCTATCCATCCCAGACTCCTCTGTCCCCTCTGTAATCCTCGGTCCACCCCAGACTCCTCTGTCCCCTCTGTCCACCCCAGACTCCGGTGTCCCCTCTGTACTCCTCTGTCCACCCCAGACTTCTCTGTCCCCTTTGTACTCCTTTGTCCACCCCAGACTCCTCTGTTCCCTCTGTCCACCCCAGACTCCGGTGTCCCCTCTGTACTCCTCTGTCCACCCCAGACTTCTCTGTCCCCTTTGTACTCCTTTGTCCACCCCAGACTTCTCTGTTCCCTCTGTACTCCTTTGTCCACCCCGGCCTCCTCTGTCCCCTCTGTTCTCCTCTGTCCACCCGGCCTCCTCTGTCCCCTCTACTCCTCTCTGTCCCCTCAGGACTCCTTTCTCACTCTCAGACTCCTCAGTCCCCTCTGGACTCATGTGACCCTTCTGTCCCTTCCAGACTTCTCTCTCTCCCCCAGACTCCACTGTCCCCTCCAGACTCCTCTCTCTCCCCCCGACTCCACTGTCCCCTCTGGACTCCTCTCTCTCTCTCAGACTCCACTGTCCCCTCCAAACTCCTCTCTCTCCCCCCAGACTCCACTGTCCCCTCCGGACTCCTCTCTCTCCACCAGACTCCACTGTCCCCTCTGGACTCCTCTCTGCCTGAGACTCCACTGTCCCCCCCAGACTCAGCATCTTCCGTGTACCGGAGCGCCTGACTGCATCCTCATAGCACGACCACCCGCTCTCTGGGCACTTGCTGCAGGACAGGGGCGGGTCTCCTCAGTGATTTACGGTAGCGGTAGTTCCGGGTTCTTTCTTCCTGGGGCCGGAGGTGAGCTCTGTGCTCCCTGTGGATGTGACACGGAGATCCCCGCATTGTGCTGGCTGCAGCTCCTGCCCCGTGTATTGTCCTTAGTACACAGATCGTGGCTCTGAATCTCCCCGGTTCGGGGAACCTCCTGCTTTTTTAATAAGCAGTTCCACCGAATCGGGGAGAACCGGCCGAATCCCACCCCTGGGTTATACGCTCCCCTGAGGTCAAGCTTGGTAAACCAGCAGGCCCTTTTAACTCTGGAAAATAAATCAGAAATCAGGGGTAACAGGCACTGATACTTAACAGTGATTTAGTTAAGGGAACGATAGTCAATATAAGGTCTTAATGAACCATCTTTCTTGGCCACAAAAAAACCCAAGCACCTAAAGGTGAAGAGGATGGTCTAATATGACCCTTCTCCAACGACTCCTTGATATAAGATCGCATAGCATCATGTTCGGATACCGATAAGTTGAAAAGCCGACCCTTGGGAAATTTACACCCGGGCATTAACTCAATTGCACAGTCATAACTCCTATGAGGAGGCAAAGATGCAGACTTACTCTCACTAAATACATCAGAAAAATCAGCCAAATAATCAGGAATATCATCAGACTGGGGAGAGGTGGAGAAAACAGGAGCGTCACTAAGAACACACTGACCACCCCAACTCACCATAGACACAGATCTCCAATCCAAAACAGGATTATGAGTTTGCAACCAGTGAAAACCCAGAACAATAGTATCATGCAAATTGTGCAACACCAAAAATTTACAATTTTCTTTGTGGTCCGGGGCGACCCGCATTATCAAAAGGGTCCAAAACTGGGGTTTATTCTCCGCCAAAGGAGTAGCATCAATACCCCTCAAAGGGATAGGAGTCTGCAGGGGTATCATGGTAAAACCACAACGTTTAGCAAAGTCTAAATCCATCAGATTCAAAGCTGCTCCTGAATCTACAAAAGCCTTAACGGAAAATGTAGACAAAGAGCAGATCAGAGTAATTGCGAAAAGGAACTTAGGCTGTACTGTGCCCACGGCAAATGTGTGCGCAAAACGTTTTTCTCGTTTAGGGCGGACACAAATAGTATGAAAGGCGTCTCCACAGAAAAAAACACAGCTTATTACGCCTTCTAAACTCCTGATGTTGCGCCCTAGACAAAACCCTGTCACATTGCATGGGTTCAGATGTTCGTTCAAAAGGCGGCCATGCCTCTCGTGTATTTTTACGTTTACGTAAACGCCGATCAACTTGAATGGCTAATGACATAGAATTGTCAAGACCAGAGGGAACAGGAAATCCCACCATAACATCTTTTACGGTTTCTACCAAACCCTTCCGAAAGAGAGCTGCTAGGGCATCGTCATTCCATTTAGTAAGGACCGCCCACTTTCGGAATTTTTGACAGTATAACTCTGCAGAATCCTGACCCTGGTTCAATGCCAATAAGGTTTTCTCAGCTTGATCAATAGCATTAGGTTCATCATACACCAACCCCAAGGCTTGAAAAAATGCATCCACATTAGTCAGAATAGGATCTCCAGATGTCAGAGAAAAAGCCCAATCCTGAGGATCGCCACACAGCAAGGAGATGACAATTTTAACCTGCTGCACAGAGCTCCCCGATGAGTTAGGCTTCAAGGCAAGAAATAGTTTACAATTATTCTTAAAATTCAAAAATTTAGACCGATCCCTAGAAAACACATCAGGAGTAGGGATTTTTGGTTCAACAGCAGATGATTGAGCTAGATAGGCGGAAATTCCCCGCACTTCAGCAGCAAGCTGCTAAACAAGATCAAACAATTGCTTAATCTCCATTAAAGAAAAAATCCTCCTATGGCCCCAGAGAAAAAGAGGAAAAAATATATAAAAAAAAAATTCTGAAACTTTTTTTTTAACAATTCTTTCCTTCTCTTGAGTACCCTAGAGTCTGCGGTTTAGGCTGGTGATTCTGTTGAGATTGGGTCACCAAGGAGGAGAGCAAGATCAAGCTAAGCCACAGAAAACCAGAGAGGTTGGTAACTAAGCAGATTGCAGACCCCTGATCCTATCCACACAACTAGCAGTAGCCGTGGAGCGTACCTATGATGATCCTAGATGCCTCGGCACAGCAGAGAGCTAAATAAGCCTAAAGCAAGAAAGGGGAAATCTAAACTGCCCCGGAGCAGACCCCCAAAGGAATAGATAGCCCCCAAACATATATTGTCGGTGAGACAAGATGAAAACACAAACGCAGGTAGGAAAATAGACTGAGCAAACGATGGAGCCCACACTAACTAGACAGGACAGGAAAGAAAAGACACTGCAATCACGCAAAAAAACCCTACACAAAATGTCCAACACGACTGATAGAAAAATACTGAAGTTGCACGACTTCGCCCACTATATCAGCACTCTGGTATATTCTGAAAGCAGGGCAAAAAGAGGCCAATCTAATAAGGGACAAAAACAAACTGGCACAAGCAGTAACATATGGATGGATATTCAGCACAGCCCCAACTGGAGCTGGCTGACCACACAAAACTGAAATAGACAAAACCAGATCAAATGTGAACAATAGCAAAAGAACACTTAGCTGAGCATGCAGGGACTGAGCTGGAAACTAAGACCTCAGGAGGCAGCAAAAAATCACCAGCAGGGATAGAGGGAGTCGGCTGACTTAAATCCAGTCACAAACCCCAGATCTCCAATCGTCCTCCTCATTATCAGGTGGCGAGCCTCTGTCAGATCAGCTCCATTACCTCCAGTAACCACCAGAGGGAGCCCAGAAAGAGAACTCGCGACCCCTCTGTCAATGTATCCAGCTCCACTACCTTCACTAGTAGCCAGAGGTAGGCCAGAAAGCGAATTCACAACGGAGAACGCCAGAAGCGTCTTACCTGGGCCAAGGAGATAAAGAAGTGGCCTGTTGCCCAATGGTCCAAGGTGTTTTGTTTTCAGATGAAAGTAAATTTTGCATTTCATTTGGAAATCAAGGTCCCAGAGTCTGGAGGTGTGGAGAGGCACACAATCCAAGCTGTTTGAAGTCTAGTGTGAAGTTTCCACAATCAGTGGTGGTTTGGGGAGCCGTGTCATCTGCTGGTGTAGTTCCACTGTGTTTTATTAAGACCAAAAATAGTGCAGCCGCCTACCAGGACATTTTAGATCATTCATGCTTCCCTCTGCCAACAAGCTTTTTAGAGATGGAAATTTCATTCTCCAGCAGGACTTGGCACCTGTCCACACTGCCAAAAGTACCAATACCTGGTTTAAAAACAACAGTATCACTGTGCTTGATTGGCCAGCAAATTCAGCTGACCTTAACCCCATAGAGAATCTTTGGGTTATTGTCCAAAGAAAGATGAGAGACACCAGACCCAACAATGCAGATGAGATAAAGGCTGCTTTCAAAGCAACCTGGGCTTCCATAACACCTCAGCAGTGCCACAGGCTGATCGCCTCCATGCCACACCGTATTGATGCAGTAATTGATGCCAAAGGAGCCCCGACCAAGTATTGAGTGCATTTATTGAATATACATTTCCATAGGCCATCATTTCAGATTTTAAAATCATTTTTTCAAGCTGGTGTTATAAAGTATTCCAATTTACTGAGATAATGACTTTTGAGTTTTCATTGTCTGTTAGGCTGGTTTCACACTTGCGTTTTTTTTTTGCGGTATTTTAGCGCTAAATAGCGCATGCGTTTTTTTTTCCCTATACTGTGCATGGGATGCGCTTATGTGCGCATACACATGCGTTTGTATGCGTTTTTCCGCGCATGCGTTTTTTTGCGGTATGCGCTCGGGCGCACAAAATGCAACCTGTTGCATTTTTTGGTGCGTCCGACTTGCCTCAAAAAAGCGCATGCGCGCAATGCGTTTTTTTACAGCAAGACACCCATTATAGTCTATGGGTGCGCATATGTGCGCATTGGCATGCTTATGTATGCGTTTTTTTGCACATGCGTTTTTTTTTGTTAACCATGGAATTTAGGGGTTTGGGTTAGGGTCAGGGTCAGGGTTAGGGTTAGGGCTAGGTTTAGGGTCAGGGTCAGGGTCAGGGTTAGTTAGGGTTTAGGGTTTGGGTTAGGGTTAAGTATGGTTTGGTTAAGGGTTAGGGTCAGGGTCAGGGTTAGGGTTAGGGTCAGGGTTAGGGTTAGGGTCAGGGTTAGGGTTAGTTAGGGTTTAGGGTTTGGGTTAGGGTTAAGTATGGTTTGGTTAAGGGTTAGGGTCAGGGTTAGGGTCAGGGTCAGGGTTAGGGTTAGGGTTAGTTAGGGTTAAGTATGGTTTGGTTAAGGGTTAGGGTTAGGGTCAGGGTTAGGGTTAGGGTTAGTTAGGGTTTAGGGTTTGGGTTAGGGTTAAGTATGGTTTGGGTTAGGGTCAGGGTTAGGGTTAGTAAACTCATGGTTTGGGTTAGTGTGAGGGGCCACCTAATGTTTGGAAAAACCGCAAACGCGGTAAAAACGCACTAAAAACGCATACAAACGCATAAAAATGCTGCGTTTTTTTCATGCATGCTCATAAAAATGCTTGAAAAAAACGCAGCAGTTGTATGCTTTTGTATGCGTTTTTTTGCGGGAAAAACGCGCTGCAAAAAAAAGCAAGTGTGAAACCAGCCTTAGCTATAATCATCAACAATAACAGAATTAAACACTTGAAATAGATCACTCTGTTTGTAATGACTCTATATAATATACGAGTTTCACTTTTTGTATTGAAGAACTGAGATAAATTAACTTTTTGATGATTTTCTAATTTAGTGAGTAGCACTTGTATATTTACAGATTGCCATAGGCAAGCAAAGATCCCCTAACTAAAGACCCTGATATAAAATATAACTTTTAATTATTATTGTTAATAACAGAAAGACCCTATATTATCAAAAAACATACTGCCGTGAATAGGAAAAACTTTGCACACCAGGTATATCATAATGTTATAGATAGGTATAGTGCAGTGCTTTTACCTGCTATTCAATTTTTCTGTCGCTGTGCAAGGACCCCATCCTTTAAAGTTGCTATAATTTCCTATCCTTGCATAAGCTAAATAAAAGTTTGTCAGCTACTAGTCTCCCCAACATGTTTCACCAAAGGGCGTCATCAGGGTAATGAGGCTATAATTTGAATTATTGAATAGCAGTTAAAAGCACTTTGCACTAAACCTGTCCATAACAGGAGTGGAGGGGTCAGAGACGTGAACAGTATGATCAGAATTAGTGTTTTTTTTATATTATAACATTTTCATGGCTTTTCAAAGTTTAGGAAAGTGGCGTCAAGCAGCTGCTATTTTACTGTATCTTCGCGGAAGTGAATTCCAAGCATCTGCATTTTGGTGACTGCAAATTTTTCTAATATTCAAGTAAAAAATTCAATTTCACTCTAATATATTCACTCACTTCTAATAGATTTCACAATAAATCATGTGTCCAAATACTTTGTAAACTGTTCTTAGTGGTAGTGAACCCTGAATTGTCTGAACCCACAAAGTCAGGCATAGTGCACATTCAAAGAAGGGTTAAATATTCAGAGGTCAAACCTAAATGGGCATAAAGTAGTTAATGCAGAGATGCAGGGAAGAGCTAGAGAAGTCACCAGACCCATTCCACTATTGATCCCCTGACCAGATCTCTTGATTGGCTAGTCAGCAGGCCTTCTGGATTTTTCAGAGTAGCTGTGTGTCATCCTGACTGGCCGGCTAAGTGTACTGTACATGTCCACCTAGTATGTCTGCCAGCGAAGCCACCAAGAGGGGCAGAGAGGATCAGTGCAGAATCCATAAGTACATCTGAATTGGGTTTTTAAAGGTCCATGCATGACATACTGTAAAAACAGCCTCATTCCCACGTATCAAGCATATTAAGTCATATAAATGTCTGCAACAACTGACTACAGGTGAAAATACTCTGAACACATAATTTTTCAGAAACCAAGCTATCTTAAATAAGTAGGGTTTTTTTATCAATGGTTAAAAGATTCCAGATTTCTATTTTATGGAACTGCTTATCCCTGTATTGCTACCAGCCTGCCTTTATATATTCTTCTAATCCTATAAACACAATCATATTGTTTAAAATAGGGATACATGTTAAATTTACCTTGACAGATGCTTAATCATCGGATTGTCCTCTTTTGTCTGTTTTGGTGGTTGCTTAGCGATCTATGTTACTGTTTGGGAAGAGCTAATGATGTCACATTTCAGGAGAGCACACTGTAACTTCTGCCAATCACTTTCACAATAAGAGTTTTTTTAAAGTAATGTCTCTCGACTTTTATTCATTTGTGATTAAACTTTAGAACAATTTCAGCTATAAAATTAAAAGGCAGAACTTGAAGACTATCAACATAATTGGCAAAAGCCCACTATACTGTATAGTACCTCTGAAGCAGAATAAGGTTGTGCACCCGATGCGTTTTTGCCGCTTTGTTTTTGCGCAGTTTTGTCACAAAATCTGAACTGTTTCCTAATGCCAGCAAAGTGAACAATATTCCTGAAGTCTCGTGCACACATTACTTATTTGTGACTTGCAGATTTAATTCTTGCAGCATATCAATTCTTTCAGTGTTTTTGCGGCGGATTTCACATAAACTAATGAGAGGGAAAAATCTGCACCAAAACACAAGGCAAAAATGCACATATTTTACGATGTGTTCCTCCTACCAAAAGATGCAGAAATGGCTCAGAAAATTTTGCACCAGATACTCAATGTGTGCACAAATCTGTAAAGTGATACTAATTGGTCTTCTCCTCATGAAACTCTTCTCTCTTCAATCCATCCTAAATGCAGCAATCAGGGTCATACAGTATTTCTGTCCAGCAGCTGCACCCATGCCTCCACCCTGTGTCAGTCACTGCACCTGTTGCCCATCCAGAAATAATAATATAAAAACTTATCACTCTCACCTGTAAAGATCTCCATTGCTGCACCACCCCATTTCTCTCTACCAGCCTGCCTGTGCTCAACTTTCTGCTAATCCTCAATTCCCAGTGTTCACAGCTTTAAGCATGGCATGAAAACACTTTTTTGGCAGACCTACCAAATCAATTCACTAGTCTAACTTTTTTCAGTCTTTTATTCCTACATTTTCCTCAGATTATAGTCCGTATTTTCATCAGGTTCCCATACTCGAAGCGCTCAGTACCACTTCTTACCTATACATACACAGATACTGCCTGGTGGATGGTACACGCAGCTTTACATGAATAACCTTAGGCTGGGTTAGCACAGCGCTTTCTTCTATGGTTAGTGGTTCCATCAGGACTTTTGTCTGAACACCCCACAAAGTAGATTCAGGCGTATGCATTGACTGGGCCATTGACTATAATGATGCAAACAGATTAACAGTGTGGTTTGTTGTACCAAATTTTTAGCCATATACACCTATTAGTGGTAGTAGAACAAGATGCACTTGACTACGTCTTAATGCCTGCCGGGAATGTATGGCCAAAAATGATGCACAACAGAGTACATTGTGATGCCTGGTAGGTGCATGCTTCCGTATCCAGTTTTGCGGGAGGTTCGGAGACATTGAACATAAGGTAAAATACTATGTGAATGAAGTGATGGCTGGGGGACCACCACAATGCAGGGAGACTACGGTACACAAGATGAGGTGCAAGTAACAAAGAGTTAATTTATTTACAGGCAAGGAATGCAGTGTAGGAAGGTGTAAACAGGGGTATGCAATGACATAAAAAAAAATTACAAAAGTGATATTCTCTAGCTGGGTCATATAAATGGCACGGAGCACCAACTATTACAGATCAGTGTATTTTGCAAAAGGCAAAACAATACAATAAAGCACAGTATGCAGCTATCTAACTCTAGCCTGACTTGCTGCTCCAGCCGCAAGGCTACCATGCTCTGTCTATTGCAGCCTATCCTAAGTCCTAAACATGAAAAACACAAAAAGGCCCAATACTCTATAAGAAGAAAATAGCGGTAACCATGATAAATCAACCGCCATCATATAAATTATTCCACTCCATAGATAATGCACACACAGGAGAAAAAGAGGGAGTAGTGGATTCAAATGTAATTATAAAAATACAAAATTTATTAGTAAATGCAAGCACAGAGAGACATTTCAAGTCAAAGTTCAATTTTCCATAAAATCATAGGACGCAAGACAGGACAGACCCCGACGGGGAGAGAGAGGTGGACAGACTGTGCACACCAGCAATCACAGAAGCACAAATGATGCAAATAGATCTGTATTGCGGCCAAAAGAATTATATTCATAGCCAAAAGTAAAAGGATTCCCTGCAAAGGTATAATAAAGTGCTGCTAATGATAGTGGTAGGTAGCAACCACTAAAATACTCCCCAGATCTATAGTGGGTACATATAAGGTAACAATGGGTTTGCCTACCAAAAGTGCACAGATGACCCCTTGAGAAAGCGCCCGCAGCAGGCATGAAACGCGCATCAGGGATCGCCGTCTGGACTTGGTCATCTGTGCACTTTTGGTAGGGAAACCCATTGTTACCTTATATGTACCCACTATAGATCTGGGGAGTATCTTAGTGGTTGTTACCTACCGCTATCATTAGCAGCACTTTATTATACCTTTGCAGGGAATCCTTTTACTTTTGGCTATGAATATAATTCTTTTGGCCACAATATACATGGATTGGGTTAATCCTGCATAAATATATGCATATATATATATACATTTTTTAGATCTTTTTGCATCATTTGTGCTTCTGTGATTGCTGGTGTGCACAGTCTGTCCACCTCTCTCTCCCCGTCGGGGTCTGTCCTGTCTTGCATCCTATGATCTTATGGAAAATTGAATTTTGACTTGTAATGTCTCTCTGTGCATGCATTTACTAATAAATTTTGTATTTTTATAATTACGTTTGAATCCACTACTCCCTCTTTTTCTCCTGTGTGTATATAAGTCCTAAACATGTACGCACGCGGGTTTAACACTCACGGTGAAGTTGGTGTCTAAGTTCCATCCTGGGGGCCCCCTGCAGTTCTCTGCAAGATAATGAGATGTCCTCCCTGGAAGCTCAGTGCAATGTGGTTGTCACGGTCCTGTCAGCGCCGGTGTGCAGCCACCACTGAACAGGTACTCACCCACACTGCAGCGGGGCCCGGGGTCAGATATGGCCGGGAAGCTCAGGAAAACAGGACCTGGAGACGCTGAAGTTAGCAAGCAGTGAAGGACCTACGGTCATGTGACTGCAAGGGGCAGGGCTTAGCATCCTGCTGCCAGAGATTGGCAGGACACAACTACAGGAATGCTCAGGTCAGACAAACGGGGGTCATACACAGAGATAGCAGTAAAGTACCAGGGATGAGACAGAACGGATAGTCGGGACCAGGCAGCGGTCAAAGCCAAAGAGACATAGAAGGTACCAAGCAGAATCCAACAGGCAGTATCCAAAGAACAGACCGAGTCAAAATCAAAGTATAAGGCAAGCAAGAACACAGCACAAGCACACTCAGGGGTCAACACACTCTGCCAAGGGCAAAAGTAGAACTGATGGGGATTGGAGCTCCCTGAGGCTATAAAAAGCTTTCCCAGAACCAAGGAGAGGCCACAATAATAAGCCCCAGGTGTGCAGGTAAGAGCCTGCACTGACATCATAACATTTAACCCCAGAAGTGCAGGTTCACCAGCACTGGTTCCAGACATTAACCCAAAGCGTGCAGGTCCAACCCGCACTGGGATCATGACAGTACCCCCTCTCAACGGGGGGCCTCTGGACCCCCTGGCTTGCCCAGGTACCTAGCATGGAAAGCCCGAACCAGGCGATCCGCATGCATCAACCGGGCCAGCACCCAGGACCTGTCCTCCGGCCCATACCCCTTCCAATGAACCAAGTACTGTACTGACCGCCGTACCAACCTGGAATCTACGATATGATCAATCTCATATTCCACATGTCCCTCAACCAAAACCGGAGGAGCAGCAGACTCGGACTCTCCGTGGACTGCTTCAAAAGGTTTCAGTAGAGATCTATGGAAGACATTAGGGATCTTGAAAGAGGGTGGTAGGCACAGCCTGTACGCCACTGGATTGATTTTTTTTCCACAATCTTGTACGGGCCAATGAATTTGGGGCCCAACTTGGCTAAAGGAATCTTCAACTTAATGTTTCACGTGGAGAGCCAAACTTTCTCTCCAACCTGAAACGTGGGACCAGGTGTTCATTTCCTGTCCGCGAAAAACTTATACCTGCCTTGAAACCTAGATATATTCTGCTGGACTTCCGCCCACGTATTTTTTAATCGCTGAACAGAGCCCTCAGCCCCGGGACACCCCGAATCCAGACGAGAAAACTCACTAAAATGAGGACTGAACCCATAGTTGATCAAGAAAGGAGACATACCCGTGGATTGACTCACCCGACTATTGAAGGCAAATTCAGCCAATGGCAGTACATCACACCAGTCATTCTGTCTAGCAGAAGTCAGACATCTGAGGATCTGTGTGTTCTGTCTGACCATTGCTCTCAGGATGGTTTGCAGACGAAAAGGACAGAGACATCCCTAATTTTTTGCAGAAAGCACACCAAAACAGCCACAAACTGCACACCACGATCAGACACCACATTCAGGGGTACCCCATGCAACCGGACCACATGCTGCACAAACAATCTGGATAAAGTCTCAGCTGAAGGTGGTGCAAACAGGGGTACAAAATGAGCCTGCTTTGAAAATCTGTCCACCACTACCCATACCACCGTATTACCCCTGGATGAAGGAAGATTGGTAACAAAATCCATGGACAGGTGGGTCCATGGTCTTTCGGGAACTGCCAAGGGCATCAGCTCCCCCGCCGGCCGGCTATGAGAGCTTTTAGAATGAGCGCAGACACCACAACCAGAAATGAATTTTTTTATGTCAGAACCAAGGGTAGGACACCAAAAGATCCTAGCCACCGCCAGACGCGTGGCTGATGTACCAGGGTGAGCACTCAGCTTGGATTCATGGAACTCCTGCAAGAGTTTAAGGCAAAGTTGCTCTGGGACAAACAATTTGCCCCCTGGCTTGGCCGCAGGAGCCAGCAACTAGGCCCCCTCAATCTCCCGTTCCAATTCAGACGAGATCCCTGCTAACACAACCCCAGGGTGAAGAATGGAGGACGGTGGCTCAGGGGAAGACACAGGATGAAAACTGCGAGATAAGGTGTCAGCCTTGACATTCTTTGACCCTGGACGAAATGTAATAGTAAACTGAAAGCGGGAAAAAAAAGTGACCTACGGGCCTGTCTGGGCATTAGTCTTTTAGCAGACTCAATGTATGAAAAATTTTTGTGATCGGTGATCACAGTAACCGGGTGACTGCCCCCCTCCAAAAAGTGCCTCCACTCCTCAAACGCCAACTTGACCGCAAGTAGCTCTCTATTGCCTACATCGTAATTTCTTTCAGCAGCAGAAAACTTCCTGGAAAAGAAAGTGCATGGCCTGAGGTTGGTTAGAGTGGCAGGCCCTTGGGACAACACTGCCCCCACCCCCCACCTCAGAGGCGTCCACCTCCATAACAAATGGTTTGGACGGATCTGGCTGTACTAAAGCATTTTTTCAGAGTCGCAAAGGCCTCTTTTGCGAGTGAGGACCAATTTCTCACATCCGCACCTTTGCATGTTAGATCTGTGAGTGGTTTGACCACCTGCGAAAACCCCCGAATAAATTTGCGGTAATAATTGGCAAACCCCAAGAAGCGCTGAAGATGCTTAAGATCTCGGGGTTGCACTCAATCCGCAATGGCCTGCACCTACTTGGGGTCCATGCGAAAACCCTCACAGGACACAATTAATCCCAAAAAAAGACAATTCCTGAACAAAAAACACACATTTCGCCAATTTGGCAAACAGATGATTTTCCCTCAGTCTTTGGAGAACGGTTCATACATGTTTCAGATGAGAACGACTGTCGGAGGAGTATATCAAAATATCATCTAAGTAAACAACAACAAAATGACCAATGAGATCCGAGAATACTACGTTGTTGAAATTCTGAAATATGGAGGGGGCATTGGTAAGACCAAACGGCATGACTTAATTTTCAAACAGTCCCTCGGACGTGAGGAACGCCGTTTTCCATTCATCCCCTTCCCGGATCCTAATCAAATTAAATGCACCCCAAAGATCCAGTTTAGAGAACCACTTTGCCCCTGATATTTGGTTACACAAATTGGGAATCAACGGAAGGGGGTATGTATTCCGTACAGTAATCTTATTAAGCACACGAAAATTGAGACAGGGACGTAAACCGCCATCTTTTTTCTTTACAAAAAAAACCTGCCACCACAGCTGAGACTGAGGGCCGTATGTGTCCCTTGCAAAGACTTTCAGCAATGTAATCCTTCATAGCTAAGTGCTCAGGGCCAGATAAATTAAACAGACGGGCTTTAGGCAATTTAGTCCCCGCGACTAGCTCGATAGCGCAGTCAAAGGGTCTATGTGGTGGCAACGTCTCGGCCTCGCATTCAGAGAATTTATCTTTGAAGTCTTTCAGGTACTCTAGAATACCTTCCAGCTCGACAGATGACACAGACACAGATTTAACAGGTTCAACCAGCAGTGCAGATTTATCACATAACGTAGAATCATTAAACCCCCATTGAACAATTTCCCCCATTTTCCAGTTAATAACTGGGTTATGGCGTTGTAACCTTGGCATGCCCAACACCAGCCCTGTTGGTAGATTGTCCAGAACCAAACAACTTAAGTTTTCCACATGAGTAGCGCTCACTCTGAGCGAAAACAAATCAGACATAAAGAGAATTCCCTCTTTAGTGAGGGGGGGAGGAGTCAATGACCACCACCTTAATCGGAACCTTGAACCTAGCTATCCCTATCTTGCATCGTGTGACCAATTGGGAGTCAATAAGATTGATGGATGATCCGAAGTCCACAAAGGCTGTAGAGGAAAAAGAACAACCGTCCACTAACAGTTCCACATGAAGCTAAACCTTAGAAAATGAGGAAAAGGGTACCTGAGGGTCTGAGTAGTCTCCCCGCTGACTACCCAGACCTAGTTGTTTCCCGCCGACCGGGTCAAGGATGGGCAATCAGGACACTCCCTTTTCCAATGTCCCGTTTTACCGCAGTAGAAGCATAACTGGTTTTCCCTCCGGCGTTTTCTCTCCTTATCCTTCAGGGAGAGAGCACCTACGTCCATGAGCTCAGGGACAGTCTCTTTTCCACTGGGGAACAATGGAGTCTCCACCTGCATCACCCCCCTGGCCCGCAACCTGCGGTCCATCCGGATGGCCTGGGTCATGGCGTTCTCGAGAGAGTTAGGTGGGGGATGTAACGCCAAGGCATCCTGAAGCCGCTCGGACAAGCCTCTATGAAAGAGTCCTCGAAGCGCAGCATCATCCCAAGAGACCTCTGCGGCCCAGCAGCGGAATTCAGTACAAAACCACTCAGCCGAGTGTTTCCCCTGACAGACACTCGTCACCATGTCCTCTGCCAATCGTACTCGGTCCGACTCATCATATATGTGCCTGAGGGCCTCAGAAAATGCATTCACCGACATTCTCTCAGGGGCAGTGGGAGGAAGGGAAAAAGCCCAAGCTTGTGGGGACCCGATTAATAAGGACATAATGACCCCAACCTTCGGGCTTTCGTCCCCAGAGGAACATGGTCTCAAACTAAAAAAAAGTTTGCAACCCTCCATGAAGATCCTGAACTCCTTTTAGTTCCCAGAAAAGAAGTCAGGCAGTTTAACAGGTGGTTCCGGGGACACCAGAACAACATCACTCGCCCCAGCCCCCAGAGACCCAGCAGATAAAGCCCCCCACACTGTCTCAGAAACCTGCTGCTGAGAACGAGCAAGAGCATGCTGCTCCAGAGATAAACCCTGAAACATTTGACTCAGATTTTTCATCTGTTCAGCCAGAGACTGTATGGGATCCATAATTCTCTGCACAAAAAACCCTCAAAAGCTTAATGGTCAGTTATAATGTCACGGTCTTGTCAGCGCCGACGTGCTCACCCACACTGCAGGGGGGCCCGGGGTCAGATACAGCCGGGAAGCTCAGGCAAACGGGACCTGGAGACGCTGAAGTTAGCAAGCAGTGAAGGACCTATGATCATGTGACTGCAAGGGGTGGGGCTTAGCATCCTGCTGCCAGAGATCGGCAGGACACAACTACAGGAAGGCTCAGGTCAGACAAACGGGGGTCATACACAGAGATAGCAGTAAAGTATCAGGGATGAGACAGAACGGATAGTCGGGACCAAGCAGTGGTCAAAGCCAAACAGACATAGAAGGTACCAAGCAGAATCCAACAAGCAGTATCCAGAGAACAGACCGAGTCGAAACCAAAGTATCAGGCAAACAAGAACACAGCACAAACACACTCAGGGGTCAACACACTCTGCCAAGGGCAAAAGTATAACTGACGGGGATTGGAGCTTCCTGAGGCTATAAAAAGCTTTCCCAGAACCAAGGAGAGGCCACAATAATAAGCCCCAGGTGTGCAGGTAAGAGCCTGCACTGACATCATAACATTTAACCCCAGAAGTGCAGGTCCACCAGCACTGGTTCCAGACATTAACCCCAAGCGTGCGGGTCCAACCTGCACTGGGATCATGACAGTGGTCTTGTCTTTGTGTGAAGATTCCAAGCCTGTTCCTTTCTTGTCTTTTCTTTGTGGCTTCTGGCAGCAAGGCAGGAAAGCCAGCAAGGCAGAATAGTTTACAAAGTCACAGTCTCAGGCTAAACTTTCTTTTTCCTCACAGCTCAGGCAGGCCTGTCTGCTTGCTGCAGAAATCTCCTCTTCTCCACACAGAAAAGCAGCCCCTCCCCTCTGTAGTCAGGCAGATGAAACTAAAACAGCCTTTACAGCAGGGAAGTGCAGAACGTCCCACTGATCTAACCAAGGGGGTGCTGTCTCTTAAAGGGGCAGCTTGTCTCTATTGTCCATAGTAATGCCACCCCCTTACATGAACACAACCTAATTTATTCTAAATGATGGCTGAACCATACAAAACAATCATTTTTTGCCTCCAGTGTTAGACTATAAGATTGCAATGAGGGCCCTGGCTCCATTTGTTTGAAATTAAGGCCGGGGTCATGCAAGCGAGAATCGGTCCGATTATGAAAATGACACGGCGCAAACCCAGTCAGAGTTTGAGCCGAGTGTCAGTACACTGTTCTCCCGCATGAGAAAAATGCAGCACAGTTATGGAGGAGATGGAGAAAGTAATTTATCCATCTCCTCCATTGCCAGCATCCGCCGTAATCGTACTGCACTCGGATAGACTTGTATGGGTGAGTGTGATCCGATTCTCAGATGCACTCGCAGCATGCTGCAATTGTTTTCTCATGCTGAATCAGCATGAAAAAATAATTGCTGATTTGGACTGCCCCATAGTATTAGGCTAAGTGCAGAAACACTTTTTAGCCCTGCGGATTTTTCCGCGCAGAATTGAAGAAATCCGCTGGTCTAATGACCTGCATTTTTCCCGCGGATTTCTTCTTGTTTTCTTGCGGTTTTCCCCTGCGGATTTCGCCCTGCGGATTTGGAGACAGGGGAGGTGGAAAACCGCACAAAAGAAGTGACATGCTGCATATTTTGAACAACAAGAAAACCGCGTGGAAAAATCCGCAGCGTCTGCACAGTGGTGTTTTTTTCAATTGACTAACATGCTACTGTACATCACAATGCGGATATGCAACGTTTCTGCGTGGAAAAATCCGCTGTGGAACTGCTGGATATCTGCATCATGTGCACATGGCCTTACATTAGGCCGAATGCTATCAGATAAAACATCAGATAGCACTCAGTCATAATATACCATAGTGTGAACGAGCTCTAAAGGCTACTCTACAATGTCTGATGGACACACTTGCTTAATTCACCAGTATAACATGTGGGACCCGTTGTGGACAGTTTTAATATAAAGAATAATGATTAAAATAATTTAAAACAATTATTTAAAGATGCTAATAAAGTTTCAGTAACAAATATAATTCATCTGCTCACAACTGTACCCGAACCAATGGGGATGTTACATACTAACAGTGATATTTAAAACTCAGCGGTTTTCTAATTCACTAATTGGAAGTAGTTGTCACCATCTTATTGTCAAATACAGTAGAACTCTCTGCAAGTCTAAAGGCCCCATCTCACATAACGAGATCGTTAGCGAGATCGCTGAAACGTCACATGTAGAGATGAGCGACTTTGCCTTTTTTCGGGTCGAGTCAGGATTCATGAAACCCGACTTTCGCAAAAGTCGGGTCGAACGAAATCGGCTGACTATAGGGAAAAGTCGGAGGCCGACTGAAACACGAAACCCAATGCAAGTCAATGGGGAAGCAAAGTCGGCAGGGAGTGGAAGACAGTAAACACACCTACAGTGCCCATTTCAATGCCAAAAACATCAATTCTTATAACTGAAGCTTGTCAACCTTAATTTACTTCCTAATAATAGTTACGTATTGAAAACTGGGGGTTATTTGGCTAAAGTTGTGGGGTGGTTGGGCTGGTTCCAGGTTTTCGTGTGCCCTGGGCCAAAGAGTGTCAGTTGCGCCCCTTTAACACATACCACAACTCATGATGCTCCGATACGCCACAGAAATATAGGTATAGTAAAATGACACATACTTCACTGCTTACATGACATGACTGATCTATTTTAAATTGTACAATAGCTCAAAAACAGGACAGTATATTACTCCATAAAGTGTTATGTCCACCACATTGTGCGCCATTCAGAATAATGAGCCCCATATATTTCTCCATACCAAATAATTAGTCACATATAATGTTCCATACAGTATCTGATGAGCTCCACATAATTCTCCATGTATAATGGGCCCCATTTGTAATGCTCCAGTGTATAATGGGCCCCTTAGATGCTGCTCCAGTGTCTGATCTGCCCCATTTACATTGCTCCAGTACATGATGGGCCTCATGGATGATGCTCCAGTGTATGATGGGCTCCAATAATGCTCCATATATAATGGGCCCCATTTGTAATGCTCCAGTGTATAATGGGCCCCTTAGATGCTGCTCCAGTGTCTGATCTGCCCCATTTACATTGCTCCAGTACATGATGGGCCTCATGGATGATGCTCCAGTGTATGATGGGCTCCAATAATGTTCCATATATAATGGGCCCCATTTGTAATGCTCCAGTGTATAATGTGCCCCTTAGATGCTGCTCCAACGTCTGATCTGCCCCATTTACATTGCTCCAGTACATGATGGGCCCTATTTTTAATTAACCCAGGCATGGTATGTGAAAAGAGCTCCATGGAGTAATCTGAGGTGTGTGCCTCCACATCCTTCCCTTTTGGTGTGGGTGAAGGACACAAGGAAAGGGGTTGCTCCTGACCAGAAGCCTGCAGTTACAATTCAGTGCTTGCACTTTTTACAACTTCAGAAGATGAGGCGATAGAGCTGGAGGCTGTTTCAGCAATGTAAGCCACAAACAGTTCCTGATATTCTGGCTTTAAAAGCAGTCTACCTACTCCCAGAAAAGGGAGCCTTACAAGCCTTCCAGAGCTACACCATAACGCTGGCTCAACACCTTGTGCCTTAGCTGCTATTGTGCTTTTGGCACTACCAGTAGATGCACCACCACCACCATCACTACCAGGTGGCCCTCCACACCCACATTCGCATCCTCTTCCACCATACTTCCTCATGTTTTTGAAAATGGACCCAAAATACCAGCAGATATATGGTTCTGTATCAGAAGCGTACAGCTCTATACAGTCTATGGATAACAGTAAATCTCTGTATATATTTCATGAGGCATACACAGATGCTCGCAGGCTCAGTATGGATTACCCAATAAAATAACAAGTTGAAAAAGGGTACAGTATCACCAGATACAAGGTATATATAGTATAGTGTAAACATTCTGATTCTCCGTATACATTTCAGGAGGCAGACACAAACGCTCTCAGGCCCAGTATGGATTACACAAGAATATGAAAAGCTGTAAATGGGTTATGTAACACAAGCGTACAGCTGTATACAGTGTTGGGGTAATCTTAAAGTTCCAAATATATTGCCGGAGTAACAGACAGATGTTTACAGGCTCATTATGGATTACACCAGAATCTAAATAGCTAAAAAGGTTACTGTATCAGAAGCATTCTGCTGTATACAGTGTTGGCCAAATTGAAAATATCGGTATATATTTCGGCAGTCACCCTCAGGCGCTCACTCAGTTTGGTTTTGACCATAATAAAAAATGTTGTAGAAAAGGTCCTGGATAACAAGATAGCAAGTATATCTTTTTTAGGGTACAATTGAAATCTCCGTATAAATAGTCCCGTAGTCACTCTCAGATGCTTACACAGTATGGATTTGACCGTAATGCTAAATGTCGAACAAAGATGCTGTATAGCAAGATACAGGCTGCATAGAGTATAGTGTAAAAAATTTGTTTCTCCGATTCACCGTATATTTTGAAAGCATAACCCACACACGCTCACTCACTTTGGATGATGTAGGAAAGGTGGACTGACAGACAAACCAGCCTGTAGTGAGAAGCAGAGGTGTAGCGCAGTGTAGGTGTGAAACCGCTAAAATTAAGAGAAAGGGTGCAGTGTTTTAGCTTGCCCATTGGAGGGCAGTGTAGAGTGTTGGAGTGGGACTCAATAACTGCCATTGGTCAGAGAAACTATTAGGTAATGGTGGGCGGAGTTACCAGAACTTGAAGTTTAAAAGGCTGATGGAAGGTTCTGGAAGAGTCAGTCAGCAAAGGGAGCACAGTAAAAAGGAAGTTCTGCTGAGGAAATAGAGACAGTGGAAAGGCTCCAGAGAGGACTGACAGTTGAGGCGGTCATGGGGAGGTGGCCCAGGAGACGGTAGCCACAGACGAAGATGGCCTGGGGCTATCATACGGACGGTGTGCTCAGACTGGTGCAGCGCTGTGGTGGTTGGGTCTAGGCCAGCCACAGTGGAAGAGCCACAGAGGATGCCACGATTATAGTTACAAAGGAAGTGAAGGTACTGGGGCCTGTGTACAGAGAAATGTGAAACGGCTGTGGTGAATTGCTGTTGTTGACAGAAGGATGGGCACTAAAAATGGACCTGTTCAATGCAAACTCTGTCTCAGTCTCGTGTTTGTCTGCGGCAAGAAGAGGGTCCCCCCCACAGTTGGTTATCCTACAGATGATATCTTGATGCAAATGCTTGAAACAAGGTACTGTATCAGCACATACCAGGTGTGTCCAGTCTAGGGTTAAATATCCGTCTATACTTCCGGAGTCAGACACAGACACTCAAAGGCTCACTATGTATTACACCATAATTAAAAAAGTTGAAAAAGGGAAAGGTATTCATAGCGTACACCAGTATACAGTGTTGTGGTACTTTTAAATCTTCGTATATATTTCAATCTCAGTAAGCCAGTCAAGAATCTCCGCTACTGGAAACTACATGGATACAAGTATAGACGCAAAGTCAAGTGTTAGCAGAAATTTTGGAATTACTCATCGCTGGAAAACCTCCCAGTAGATATTGCAGAGGCGATGCAGACCCTCAATTACTGTGTCTGTGGAGAAAGCGAAAAAGGTTCTTTGTGAAGAAAGGATTGCTTTATCGCAGTAGTGTGGATCACATCACCGTTACTCATCTCCATCACTGGCTGCCACAAAATTACGGCCGTTATCACTGACTACCTTGCCTGCCTCAAGATGTAGACTGCCCAGCCATGACTCTGTTTGTCGCTGCAAGTAGTCGGCCAGTACCTCCGCGGTGTGTCTGTTGTTGCCCAAAGACATCATCTTTAACACAGCCTGCTGATGCTTACCACTAGCTGTTCGATAGTGGGACACCTCGTGTTCAACACTGCCAGCTGCGGATGTAGTGCTCGTGCGACTGCACTCTGTGGACGAGCTTTCGCTGATAGACGAGGAGGAGGAGGAGCAAAAGCCTACAGCCAACTGTTTCCTATACCATGGGCTAGGCAGCACTGTTCCACTGCCACTGTCCCCAGTGGAGCCTGCATCCACCACATTAACCCAGTGCGCAGTGATGGACACGTAACGGCCCCAGCCATGACTACTGGTTCATGCCTCCGTTGTGAGGTGCACCTTACCACTCACTGACTGTTTTAGTGCATGGACAATGCGGTCTCTCACATGCCGGTGGAGGGCAGGGATGGCTTTTCGAGAAAAGAAGTGCCGACTGGGTAGGTCATAGCGTGGGACAGCATAAGCCATGAGGTCGCGGAAAGCTTAGCTTTCAACCAAACGGTAGGGCATCATCTCTAATGAGATTAGTTTGGCAATGTAGGCGTTCAAACACAGTGTACGCAGATGAGAGGATGAGTACTTTCTTGTCCTACTCAGAGTGTCTGGTAGGGTGAGCTGAACTGGAGAGCTGCATATGGGGGAAGTAGCGGTGGACCGGATGGAGTGAGAGGGGGTTGGTGATGGTATTGGTGGTGATGGGCTAGATTCAGTGTTGTGTTGCAAAACCATTGTGATTCCCTGAGTGCTTTTGCCTTGCGACGACACCTCCACATTTAGTACTGGTGGTGTGCTTAATGGTGGCGGTGGTCTTACAGTGGGGGTAGCGATGGAGCTTTGTTGGCTACCTTCAGTCGGAGCAAGCGCACATGTGCTACCTGAGGTTTTGTAGTCCGTCCATGCTTGCAAGTGCATGTTGATTAAATGTCTAAGCATGCAACTGGTATTCAAATTTCTGAGTTGTTTACCTCGGCTAAAGGTCCTTCCGCACTTCTTACAGGTAACCTTTGCCTCATCAGTAGGATTTTGGACAAAGAAGTGCCACACTGCACTCTTTTTACTATGGTAAACATTTTCTGGCCTTGCACGCTGTGCTAAGTTGACCGTCTGGTCAAGCTGTCCTGCAACTCTTTTAGTTTTTGTTCCACGTATTAGGATAGCTACGGGCCTGCTAGATAACCGCTGCTGCGATGTCAATGCCTGCTGCGGATCCTTCTCCTTATCTGAACTATTGCCAGCGCCACCCTCCTCCCCCAATGGATGCCAATCCAGGTCCAGAACTGGGTCATCCATCACCTCCTCTTCAAAGTCATCTGCACCTTCCTCTTTACCTTCCTCTGTGTCACCGTGTAAGGTGGTATAGTATGCGGGAAGGGGCACCTGGGTTTCATCACGGTCAGATTCTGGCTCAATAGACTGCGAGGGAAATGTAGTGCTGTGGGTCAATGTGCCAGCAGAATCATCTAGCAGTGGCTGTGCATCAGTGCACTCCATGTAAGATTCATCTTGGACTGGGGAATTCAGGATTTGACTGGATAACCCAGGCATGGTATGTGAAACGGGCTCCATAGAGTAATCTGAAGTGTGGGCTGCCACATCCTTAACTTTCGGTGGGGGTGAAGGACACAAGGAAAGGGTTTTTTTACGACCAGAACCCTGCACTGACGACTCCATGCTTGCAGGTTTCGACCGTTCAGATGAGGAGGCAATTGAGCTGGTGGCTGTTTCGGCAATGTACGCCAAAACTTGTTCCTGATGCTCCGGCTTTAAAAGCGGTTTTCCTACTCCAAGAAAAGGCAACCTTACAGGCCTTCTTGGGCCAGAGGATGATGCAGGCTCAACACCTCCTGCCTTAGCTGCTATTGTGCTTTTGCCAGAACCAGCCGATGCACCACCACCATCAGTACCAGCTGCATCCCCCTGCCCACGTCCACGGCCTCTTCCACCATACTTCCTCATGTTTGGGAAAATGTACCAAAAATACCAGCAGAGAGATGGTACTGTATGAGGAGCGTCCAGCTGTGTAAGGTGTATTAAACAAATTAAATCAACGTATATATTATGTTAGTCACAGCCGCTCTCACAGTATGTATTGGACCGTAATCCAACAAGCAGATATACGGAACTGTATAAGAAGAGTAGAGCTGTATATGATTTTTGTGCAACTAACCGTATATGTATTTACGGAGTGTCACACACACGCTCACTAGGTATAAAAGTGACTATAATGCGAACGGCAGATATACAATACTGTTGGAGAACCGGACAGCTCTATACGATGTGTGTAAGGAAAATTGTCAAGCTCCGTGTATTTATATATGGACTGACACACGCTGTCTCTGTCTAGTTTAGACCGTAATCAAACAGCAGATATACAAAACTGTTTGAAAAATGGGCACGACTCTAAGGTGTAGGTCTGGAAAAATGGAAAAACTCCTCGTTTTTTTTCCAGAGTCACACACAGGTAGCTTCTATTTGTCCGTGCTAGAAGGCGGTACACGGTAGAGTGTGAGGAACGTACACCGCTGTACGGTGTGTGTATGTAAAATTGACAAGCTCTATGTATTTGAATACGGACTGACACACGCTTTCTCTGTCTAGTTTAGACCGTAATCAAACAGCAGATATACGAAACTGTTTGAAAAACGGACATGACTCTAAGGTGTAGGTCTGGAAAAATGGAAAAACTCCTCGTTTTTTTTTTCCAGAGTCACACACAGGTAGCTTTTATTTGTCCATGCTAGAAGGCAGTACACGGTAGTGTGTGTGAGGAGCGTACACCGCTGTAGGGTGTGTGTATGTAAAATTGTCAAGCTCTGTGTATTTGTATACGGACTGACACACGCTGCCTCTGTCTAGTTTAAACCGTAATCAAACAGCAGATATACAAAACTGTTTGAAAAACGGACACAACTCTAAGGTGTAGGTCTGGAAAAACGGACAAACTCCTTGTATTTTTCTTCCAGAGTCATACCCAGATAGCTTCTATTTGTCCGTGATACCAGCCAGTACACGGTAGTGTGTGAGGAGCGTACACCGCTAGACGGTGTGTGAAAAAATGAATGCTCAGTAACTCACCAGGACAAAATAATAAAAATTGGAGTGCTTTGAAGAAAGCAGTTTGAACAGCAGTGTGCACACAGCAATGCAGCTAGCAGGTAGCCTTAAAAGGCAGCCTAATCACCACCAGCACTGCTGCACACAACAAAAATCCTCCCTTTTCACTGCACACTAACTGTACAGTGAAAAGCGCTATAAGTAGAAGCAGTTTTTTTTTTCTTCTTCCCTACCTAGCGCTCTCCCTGTTCAGAATCAGCAGCAGCACCTCTCCCTATTGTAAGATCGGCAGAAGTAAGATGGCGGTCGGCGTTCACAGCCTTTTATACCCACTGTGACGCCACACAAAGCCAGCCAATCATTTCAATGCCCTTCTCTAAGATGGTGCTGGCCGCTGCGCATGTCATCGCATTGCCCACAGTGTGCGTCCTCCATCATTGGGTGAGAAAAGGCGCTGAAAGCATAATTTGAAATGCGACTTTGGTGCGTTGATCTCACGCTCATGGCCGACCTCACGTTAGGGTTGGGTTTCGATCGGCAAAACCCGACTTTGGCGAAAGTCGACCATTTTTTAATCTGACCGACCTGTTTTGCTCAACTCTAGTCACAGGTTTTGTGACGCAACAGCAACCTTGCCAGCTATCTCCCTACGTGTGACATTTAGCGGCGACCGTCCCCCCCGCTGGATATCGCTGATCGTGCTTGAATATCCCAGGCCATTTTTTGATTGTTTGCATCCCGCTGACCAGCATGCATCTCTGTGTTTGACGCCGACGAGCGACCTCATTGGCGACTCAGAACTCAGGGACGCAGGTGTGAGTCGTCAGAATAGCTGTTGTGTGACAAGGTACCAACGACCGCCGAGGTCGTTATACGGATCACCGGATCGCTGCTGCGTCATTGAATAGATCTACCTGTTTGACAGCTTACTACAATAGTGGCCATGTAGCTCCGTACCAGCAATCCTTACCAGGTCATATCGTTGTCGGGATCGCTGGAGCGTCGCTATGTGTAACAGGACCCTAATACCTGTGCTCATTGGTAGATAAGAGCTATATAAGGGCAATTGCAAATATTGCTGGTTGTGTACCTTATTAATGTAGCTAAAGTGTAACCACAGTTTTCATTTTCATTGCAAATAAATCAATAGTACTTATGATTATTTTTACTTAAGTTATCTGGTAACTGATCACACTAAATCCAGTGTTAAACTTCGTTTTCAGAGAGGCAGATGAAGACAGATTGTACACTCACTTAGTTACAGCTGTTGTCCATTCAAGTAATAAAGAAAATACTGTATATTCTGTCAGTATGAAAATTAATTGAAAAGGTAAGCAGCAAAAGAGAATAAGAAGTTTACGAGAGAATATGATACACTGAATATTGAATGAAAACCTTTGTATGTACCTTTGTTGCAAAATGTCCTTTTCTTTTGGGAAGAAGGATATGAGAAGAGGAATGTAAAATTATTCCACATTCAAGGGCGAACACTAAGGCCGGCGTCACACTAGAGAGGAATACGGACGAGGGAGAGGCGATAAAACAATGCATTGCACAAGGACCAATGATTCTCTATGGGGTAGCTCCCATCAGTCATATTTTTCTCTCGTATTTTCTACGGTCCGTGCCAATCGCAGCATGCTGCGATTGTCAGCGTATTACGACCGTAGTACGCCAATGCAAGTCTACGGGTGCGCAAAAATATTGCATTACACACGGACCACCCGTGTGACTTGTGAGAAATGCGCAAGACTTTTCCTGGTGACAGGAAATGGGCCAGTCCATCATCAGGAAGCGCTCCAGACATTCAGGAAGTACGCCTCCACGGAGTCCTGCAGCGTCATGTCTGGCCACATTAATGTGGAGCTCCTAATTGTGTTGGTCCAGGAAAGGCCCGAACTATGGGACCAACATGATGCCCATTATTCTGACCGGGGCCGCAAAGAGGGGGCATGGAGGCGCATCTGTGTGCACATGTTCCCAGACTATGCCCAGCGGCCACGTGAGGAGCAACAACACATTCGTAAGTAATTGTCATTTTTACCAATCAGATTAAAGCCCATAAGTGAGCTTTTTTAAATGTAGCCCTTACAATCCTAGACTGTGTATGTAGGTATCCCTGTTTGCTAAAGAAACATTTAGATAAAAACCACCCCCTACTAGGCCACATGACTATGTGAAATGTTAGGAATATTGCTTGGGACAATTCACAAAGGTTACAGTCCCTTTTCAATTCACATTGCAGTTGAGGATGTGATGAGACGCTGGCACAGCATCCACGACCAGTACCGGCGGGAAAGACAGCAGAGGGCCAGGAGTGGGGCAGCAGCACCGACCAAGCGGAAATATATCTATTTTGACCGCTTGGCACTTTTGGCACCCAGTATGGATCTCAGACCGTAAGTACAGACCTCACACCACATGACACATATGCTTTTTAGGGTCACAGCTACATTTGTTTTTTTTTAACATTTCCTAACAGAACTCAGTCCAACCTCACAGAAAGGGAGACAGGGTCGGATACTGAGCCTATTATTGACCCAGACGGGGGATGTGAAGAGGTGGCTGGCCCATCTACTGACCAGATCTTTTGCAATGCCCAAGCTCCACCAGCATCAGGCCCAGCATCAGGTTCTGCACCTGGTCCAGACCCAGCAGAGCCACCAGCAGCCAGCAACTTAGAAGACCCTGGCAACAGCAGCAGCCCTACTGGCCATGTTGAGGGGTCCCCCCAGCCTGCAGCCGTAGTCCACCGTGGGAGACGGAGAAGGGACAACACTGGCTCTGATACCCAGAGGCAGGTAGACACAGGTGTCCTAAATTACCTGTCCAGGGCTGCCCAGGATGAGGGTCAAGAGGCATATTCCCGAAGCCTGGCACTGTACCTCCGTCCCCTACCCCGTGAGGTGAGGCTACGTGTGCGTGGATCCATTCAGATCCTAATTGATGCATGCACAGACCCCAATGACCCATATGAATTGTTTGAGTATCTTGAGAGGTGGCAACTCTCAACCCGTAACCGTCTCCACCTTGTCCGACAACCAGCTGTGCATGTTCAATTAGGATCTGAGTGTCCGCCTGCACGTGTGCCTACACCTCCACCCATCCCCCCCAAAACAACCTTGGCCACAACAGGGCCAAATGGCAGCTTATAACCAACCTGCCCAATATGGCCACTTGTACAGACCTGATGTTGGAGGCTGGCCTCAACCTGGGTTTGGACGACATGGTCATATTGGGAGGTATGATGGACGTGGCTACAATCAGCCACAGGATTATCATCGACAGTATCCTTATGGTCTCTTTGGTGCGCAGCTGCAGGAACATGGCCACATCTTCCCACCGTTCCAAGATCATCCACCCCAACAGGGTAATGGTCAAGCTGGGAACCCCAACCCCCAACAAAGAGATGAAGGCCTCCCGCCATCACCTCCGCCAAGCTACCAGCAGTTATAAACGAGCTAATTGTTTTGTACATTTTTTTGGTGGTATTTAGAATTTGTTACCTCTTTGTGTGTCAAAAAATGACAATGTTATATACAGAAAAGGCTAAATGGCCTGGGCAATATCTGCCATATGACAAAAATATGGTACACCGTATTGTGAGCAATTTTTTTAATTTATAAAAGCTTTGAAAATGCATCTTTGGCCTTCTTCCTGAATTATTTTAGGCATTCGAATAAGTAAGTCAACTTTATCACATATAAATAGACAACACAAATCAGAGAAGACTAAAACAAAAACAAATTATATACACACATATAAGAACATCACAACATAGATACAGCCTCATCTTGCCAGGTAGTAGAACCATGAGGTGAAACAAAATACTGGGTGAACACATCACGTACTTTGAGTCCTAAGAGAGGACGCCGTAAAGGGAGCACATGTGGCGTAGGCCTAGCCCCATTGTCCACCACACCTTCAGTGACATCAGATGAGGAGCAATCATGCAGTCTAGTGAAGTTATGGAGGACCACACAAGCTTTGATGACTTCATTGATGTTGGCTTCACTCAGCTGAATGGCAGACTGGCGGACACGCCATTTGGCACAAAGAATGCCGAAGGCGCACTCCACCAGTCTTCGGGCACGTGAAAGGCGCACATTAAAAATCCTGCGCCGGTGGTCAAGGTTTCTGCGTGGGTATGGCCTCATGACTAGTGTTGAGCATTCCGATACCGCAAGTATCGGGTATCGGCCGATATTAGCGGTATCGGAATTCCGATACTTAATTCCGATACTTTTGTCATATCGGATTCCGGAATCGGAATCGGAATAGGAAGTTCCCATCATGCTATGAGCCTGCTTGCTTTGATTAAGCCAATGGGAATCCTCCGAAGTGTGGGCACATCCTGTTAGGCATGTAGGCATGTTAACTATTGGCATGGCTGTGATTGGCTGCCGAAATGATGTCATGATGCACTATAAAAGCCACCGCAGCCGCCATTTCTGGTCACTCTGCTGTGAATTCAGTTAGGGACAGGCTGCTGTAGAAGACTGTGAGGGACAGTTAGAAATAGCGATTCCACCAAACATCTAGTGCTTTACCCAGGCTACATAAACCACCACTGTAGCCTTCTTTGCCCTAGCAGCAGTGTTCACAGCTGTCTGCAAGGGCTGTGTGAGTGCAGCTCACGCTGTGGAGTGGGTCCTGCAGCCACGTCAGGCTGTAGGCCACCCAGTGTGATCACTGCTGCCTCATACATCTTTTATTTTTTGAGCTGCATTTTTTACATAATTTCAATCTAGTGTGCTTCCATCCGTATCCATATACGTTGGTTGCAAACACTAGTAGTAGACAGCGGAGCCTTTCTGCAGCCTTTCAGTGCTAGTGTCCACTTTGCTGCACTGTTCACGGCTGTCTGAGAGGTCTCTGACTGTGTGTGAGTGCAGCTCACGCTGAGTAGTGTGTCCTGCAGCTACGTCTGGCTGTAGGACGCTCAGCGTGCGTCAGTGCCTCACACATATTTTTATTTGAGTGCAGCTCATTTTTTCTTCTATTAGTGTGCATCCATCCGTCTCCATCTACGGTGGTTGCAAACACTATAAAGGAGTACACAGCGGAGCCTTTCTGCAGCCTGTCAGTGCCAGTGCCCACTTAGCTGCACTGTTGACGGCTGTCTGAGAGGCCTCTGACTGTGTGTGAGTGCAGCTCACGCTGAGTAGAGTGTCCTGCAGCTACGTCTGGTTGTAGGACGCTCAACGTGCGTCACTGCCTCACACGTATTTGTCTTTGAGTGCAGCTCGTTTTTTCTTCTCCTATTAGTGTGCATCCATCCGTATCCATCAACATTGGTTGGTTGCAAACACTATATAGGAGTAGATAGAGGAGCCTTTTTTTCTGGCTTGTGCCCTGCCGGCGCAGCCAGATTAGTATTACCCAATTTTTTTGGAGCCTCATCTTTTGCATTGTAGGTTACCTGCCTGCATTGTAATAGCTCCAAAAAGTTGGTGATACTATCAGTTTCAATTCTTTGTTCACATACTTTGAGTTTGTTTCCAACAAAGAAACCACAAAAAAAGTTCACCAAACACTACATTTTGAACTTGTGTAGGCCACATCAGCTCCTATTAAAGTCTAGTCCACACACACACACACTTCATAAAATTAGTGTTTCTTGTACCTGTAACCAGCTGTTCAGGAATAAGCACACTAAGGCCCCCCTTTGTACTTTTTTGCCTATCTTAAGCAGTCTTGCAAGATGAAGAAGGCAGGGAGTAAGGCGCGTGGGCGTGGGCGTGGGCGTGGGCGTGGAGTTTCAGCAGGGAGAGGACGTGGGGATTCTGCAGGGAGAGGACGTGGGGATTCTACAGGTAGAGGACGTGGGGATTCTGGGCCTGCTGCGGGCACCAGTGGATCAGCATCCCCCAGTTTTAGCAGGCAACAGTCCTTTATGCGCAGCTTTGTAGGACCTCAACGTACCCCACTGCTGCGGGAGGAACAAATTGAAGCCGTTGTCGGATGGATGGCAGCTAACGCATCGACTTCAATTACTTCCGCATCCTCTCAGGGTCAGAGCACCGAAGAGCAACCATCTGTCTCTTCACCACCTGCCAAAGTGCCCAGGCAGTCAGAGAGACATGGACAGGAGCCATCACAGTCTCTACTTCTGTTCTCGGAATCTGTTGGCTTGGAAAGAGGGGGCCAGCCAAGCAGCATTCCTGAATGTGAAGAAGAGGGAGTATGCAGTGATGCGCAACTTCTTTGTCCCTCTGAATCTGAAGAGGCGAGTGGGCCAGTGCCTATGGTCAGCACACCTCAGTACGCATCAGATGATGACGAGACTCAGTTGCCACTTTCTGGTGCGTACGGTGCTGGCGAGACAACCCCGGAGAAGCAGCTGTTTGAAGAGGGGAGGGAAGATGATGAGGTCCTTGACCCATCATGGCGTGAGGAACAGGAAGGTGGTGGGAGCAGCTCGGAGGAAGAGATTCCCCTACCGGCCAAAACAGGAGGCAGAGGGAGGGGGAAGACTTGGTTGCCTGTACCCTCCACTTCGGCACCCGTTAGGAGCATTCCTCCTTCCAAAGGCAAACCGGGCGCTCACAAGAGTTGCAGTGCGTGGTCCTTTTTTGACACAGTTGCAGATGACATTTGCTTTGTCAAATGCAAGCTGTGTCATCAGAGAGTCAAAAGAGGGAGAAATGTCAGCAACCTCAATACCACAAATATGTGGAAACATGTGCGCACCAAGCACGAGTTGGAGTTGCAGAGACACCCTGAAGACGTAGGCCAACGTACAGCACCACCTACCACCTCTTCAGTTCGTGTTGGGCCCTCTTCCTCCAGCTCACACAATGCTGGTTCGGCTTCCTCACAGGATCGCCAAGGAAGAACCTCTGCCACTGTTGTCCGGAGACCCTGTCAGATTACACCCATAGCAGCACGTTCCCATCCATCACAGCCATCGGTAGCACAGGCATGGGATAAAAGGCGCCCTTACTCGGCAAACCATCCCCGAGCACAGTCTCTGAATGCTGGCATTGCCAAACTTCTGGCAGTTGAAATGCTGTCATTCAGGCTGGTGGACACTGACACCTTCCGGGACTTAATGGCATTGGCAGTCCCCCAATACAACGTGCCCAGCCGCTTTTATTTCAGCAGGCGAGCCGTCCCTGCCCTGCAGAAACATGTTGAGGGCAAAATAAAACATGCGCTACTAAACGCCGTTAGTAGCAAGGTCCACCTGACCACCGATGCGTGGACCAGTAACCATGGACAGGGACGATACCTTTCCCTCACTGCCCACTGGGTCAATGTTGTGGAGCCGGGTACGGATCTGGAGAGTGGCGCTGTACGTGTTCTTCCAACGCCACGGATTGCAGGACTCCAGTCTGTACACATAGACTCCTCCTCCTACTCAAGTTCCTCAGAAACAGCAGAGCAGGAGCCTGTTACGACCGATATGAGCACAGCCGTGGCCAAACGTCAACAGGCTGTACTCAAATTAATTTCTTTGGGGAATCGAAGCCACACAGCGCAGGAGCTCTGGAATGCTATCAAGCTGGAGAGCGATGTGTGGTTTGGGCCAGCGAATCTCCAGCCGGGCTTGGTAGTGTGTGACAATGGCCGAAATCTGGTGGCAGCTCTTGGCCTAGGCAACCTCACACACATCCCATGTCTGGCACATGTTCTTAACTTGGTCGTGCAGAGCTTTCTGAGGGACTATCCGGATCTTGCTGCACTGTTGCACAAGGTCCGCATAGAGTGCGCTCACTTGCGACGTTCCAGCACGGCAAGATCGCGCCTCGCTGCTCTGCAGCGACGATTTGGCCTTCCGGAACATCGCATCATATGTGACCTACCCACCCGGTGGAATTCAACGTTACATATGTTGGAGCGGTTGTGTGAGCAGCAGGCAGCAGTCATGGAGTACCAGCTGCATCAGGCGCAAACAAGTCGCACTGTGCGCCGTTCACACTTCAGCACCATTGAGTGGGCCTCTATGAAGGACATCTGCCTCGTTTTGCGTGCCTTCGATGAATCCACGCGGATGGCGAGTGCAGATGATGCACTAGTCAGCATGACTGTCCCCCTTATCTGCCTGCTTCAACAAACACTGCAAGCACTAAGGGATGAGGTTTCAGAAGAGGTGGAGGATGAGGAGTCCCAAATGCCATCTGCTTCTGGACAGTCTGCGCTACGTGTTTCCTCACAAAGGCCTAGGCAGGGGACACTTTGTGAGGAGGATGAGGAGGAGTCGATGGAGGAGGAAGACATCTCTCCAGAGGAGGGAGGTACACAAACCTCTACTCAGTATGTACAGCGAGGGTGGGGTGATGCAGAGCAGGCCGAGGTCACGCCTCAAACAGGGGACAGCGGTTCTTTGGCAGTTGGGAGTCTGCAGCACATGGTTGATTTCATGCTGCAGTGCCTGAGAAACGACCGCCGCATCGCCCACATTCTCGTCTCGGCTGATTATTGGGTGTACACCCTCCTAGATCCTCGCTACCGGGACAGCGTACAAAGGCTCATACCAACGTTGAACCGGGAGCGTAAAATGCGGGAGTACGAAGAGTCACTGGTGCAGTCCATAATGTTTTCCATTCCACCCGACAGCATTGTTGCTAGTGCTTTACAAAGCAGCTCTGTGCGTCGAGGCAGTGGAGGAAACTCTGCACAAAGAGGGAGCAGAGGCAGCGCCGCAGCACAAGGCAAGACCACTATGGCCCAAATGTGGCAAAGTTTTGTGTGTCCACCACAATTGTCTACACCATCAGCGACGCCTCGAGTCAGCAGGAGGCAACGCTTCCGTCAGATGGTGTCAGACTACATGTCTTGCCCTGTCGCTGTACTCCCAGATGGCTCTTCCCCCTTCAAGTTTTGGGTCTCTAAGCTGGATACATGGCCAGAGCTTAGCCAGTATGCATTGGAGGTGCTGGCTTGCCCTGCTGCCAGTGTATTATCGGAACGTGTCTTTAGTGCCGCAGGTGGTGTACTAACAGACCGATAGTGCACGCGACTATCTTCCGATAATGTTGACCGGCTGACTTTTCTGAAAATGAACAAGGCCTGGATCTCCAAAGACTTTGCCATTCCTCTTACAGACTAAATTAGTGGTTGGCAACTGTATCCAGGTCTGCTGGTGTGTTCATTTTTCTACCACCTGAACTATAATCCCTTTGCTTCAACACAGCCAGTTGTCGCTCAGATGTGTCGTCTGCACAGAGAAACACACTAGCTCCTGTGTTAGTGGGGGTTCAGTAATGCCAGCTGAACCCCACTAACCAGTAGTGGGAATGAGGACAGAGCTGGCGAACTTGCCGGACAAACATCAGGGGAACAACTGACGGGACTGAGCACCAGTAACACAGGAACAAGTGTAGATTGTGCTGACGCCACTTCAGAGATGTAGCTGGCGGGGTTGGAGGCCAGGGTAAATAGTAGAGACAGTGGAGCCAGAGGCCTAAGTGGAGCATGGTTAGAATCAGTAGTAGTCCACAACCTCCATAAAAACCGCTGCCCATTGGCCTCTGCATGCGGCATGCGTAATCCTGGGCTCCAACAGTTTCAGTTGGTGTTCAGAAGTGTCGTCTCCACAGAGCCAAACACCTTCGTTAGAGTGTTAGTGGGGTTCAGCACTGCCAGCTGTTCCCCTGCTGTGGAGATGGCAAGTCTCCTGCTGCCTTCACCTGCCAAAATCCAGTAGGCCCCAGCCTGCTCCTCGCCTAATCCTGGGCTCCAACAGCGTCAGTTGGTGTTCAGAAGTGTCGTCTCCACAGAGCCAAACACCTTCGTTAGAGTGTTAGTGGGGTTCAGCGCTGCCAGCTGTTCCCCTGCTGTGGAGATGGCAAGTCTCCTGCTGCCTTCACCTGCCAAAATCCAGTAGGCCCCAGCCTGCTCCTCGCCTAATCCTGGGCTCCAACAGCGTCAGTTGGTGTTCAGAAGTGTCGTCTCCACAGAGCCAAACACATTCGTTCAAGTGTTAGTGGGGTTCATCATTGCCAGCTGATCCCCTGCTGTGGAGATGGCAGTCTCTCCTGCTGTCACCTCATTCAAAATACAGTAGGCCTCTGCCTACACCCTCCTATTTCCTGGGCTTCAACACAGCCAGTTGTAGTTCGGAAGTGCCGTCCACACGGAAAGAGATACTTGCTCCCGTGTCTCAGTGGGGTTCAGTAATGTCAGCTGATCCCCTGCTGTGTGGATGGCAGTCTCTCCTGCTGTCACCTCATTCAAAATACAGTAGGCCTCTGCCTACACCCTCCTATTTCCTGGGCTTCAACACAGCCAGTTGTAGTTCGGAAGTGCCGTCCACACGGAAAGAGATACTTGCTCCCGTGTCTCAGTGGGGTTCAGTAACGTCAGCTGATCCCCTGCTGTGTGGATGGCAGTCTCTCCTGCTGTCACCTCATTCAAAATACAGTAGGCCTCTGCCTACACCCTCCTATTTCCTGGGCTTCAACACAGCCAGTTGTAGTTCGGAAGTGCCGTCCACACGGAAAGAGATACTTGCTCCCGTGTCTCAGTGGGGTTCAGCAATGTCAGCTGATCCCCTGCTGTGTGGATGGCAGTCTCTCCTGCTGTCACCTCATTCAAAATACAGTAGGCCTCTGCCTACACCCTCCTATTTCCTGGGCTTCAACACAGCCAGTTGTAGTTCGGAAGTGCCGTCCACATGGAAAGAGATACTTGCTCCCGTGTCTCAGTGGGGTTCAGTAATGTTAGCTGATCCCCTGCTGTGTGGATGGCAGTCTCTCCTGCTGTCACCTCATTCAAAATACAGTAGGCCTCTGCCTACACCCTCCTATTTCCTGGGCTTCAACACAGCCAGTTGTAGTTCGGAAGTGCCGTCCACACGGAAAGAGATACTTGCTCCCGTGTCTCAGTGGGGTTCAGTAATGTCAGCTGATCCCCTGCTGTGTGGATGGCAGTCTCTCCTGCTGTCACCTCATTCAAAATACAGTAGGCCTCTGCCTACACCCTCCTATTTCCTGGGCTTCAACACAGCCAGTTGTAGTTCGGAAGTGCCGTCCACACGGAAAGAGATACTTGCTCCCGTGTCTCAGTGGGGTTCAGTAACGTCAGCTGATCCCCTGCTGTGTGGATGGCAGTCTCTCCTGCTGTAAACTCATTCAAAATACAGTAGGCCTCTGCCTACACCCTCCTATTTCCTGGGCTTCAACACAGCCAGTTGTAGTTCGGAAGTGCCGTCCACACGGAAAGAGATACTTGCTCCCGTGTCTCAGTGGGGTTCAGTAACGTCAGCTGATCCCCTGCTGTGTGGATGGCAGTCTCTCCTGCTGTAAACTCATTCAAAATACAGTAGGCCTCTGCCTACACCCTCCTATTTCCTGGGCTTCAACACAGCCAGTTGTAGTTCGGAAGTGCCGTCCACACGGAAAGAGATACTTGCTCCCGTGTCTCAGTGGGGTTCAGTAATGTCAGCTGATCCCCTGCTGTGTGGATGGCAGTCTCTCCTGCTGTCACCTCATTCAAAATACAGTAGGCCTCTGCCTACACCCTCCTATTTCCTGGGCTTCAACACAGCCAGTTGTAGTTCGGAAGTGCCGTCCACACGGAAAGAGATACTTGCTCCCGTGTCTCAGTGGGGTTCAGTAATGTCAGCTGATCCCCTGCTGTGTGGATGGCAGTCTCTCCTGCTGTCACCTCATTCAAAATACAGTAGGCCTCTGCCTACACCCTCCTTTTTCCTGGGCTTCAACACAGCCAGTTGTAGTTCGGAAGTGCCGTCCACACGGAAAGAGATACTTGCTCCCGTGTCTCAGTGGGGTTCAGTAATGTCAGCTGATCCCCTGCTGTGTGGATGGCAGTCTCTCCTGCTGTCACCTCATTCAAAATACAGTAGGCCTCTGCCTACACCCTCCTATTTCCTGGGCTTCAACACAGCCAGTTGTAGTTCGGAAGTGCCGTCCACACGGAAAGAGATACTTGCTCCCGTGTCTCAGTGGGGTTCAGTAATGTCAGCTGATCCCCTGCTGTGTGGATGGCAGTCTCTCCTGCTGTCACCTCATTCAAAATACAGTAGGCCTCTGCCTACACCCTCCTATTTCCTGGGCTTCAACACAGCCAGTTGTAGTTCGGAAGTGCCGTCCACACGGAAAGAGATACTTGCTCCCGTGTCTCAGTGGGGTTCAGTAATGTCAGCTGATCCCCTGCTGTGTGGATGGCAGTCTCTCCTGCTGTCACCTCATTCAAAATACAGTAGGCCTCTGCCTACACCCTCCTATTTCCTGGGCTTCAACACAGCCAGTTGTAGTTCGGAAGTGCCGTCCACACGGAAAGAGATACTTGCTCCCGTGTCTCAGTGGGGTTCAGTAACGTCAGCTGATCCCCTGCTGTGTGGATGGCAGTCTCTCCTGCTGTAAACTCATTCAAAATACAGTAGGCCTCTGCCTACACCCTCCTATTTCCTGGGCTTCAACACAGCCAGTTGTAGTTCGGAAGTGCCGTCCACACGGAAAGAGATACTTGCTCCCGTGTCTCAGTGGGGTTCAGTAATGTCAGCTGATCCCCTGCTGTGTGGATGGCAGTCTCTCCTGCTGTCACCTCATTCAAAATACAGTAGGCCTCTGCCTACACCCTCCTATTTCCTGGGCTTCAACACAGCCAGTTGTAGTTCGGAAGTGCCGTCCACACGGAAAGAGATACTTGCTCCCGTGTCTCAGTGGGGTTCAGTAATGTCAGCTGATCCCCTGCTGTGTGGATGGCAAAGTCTCCTGCTGCCTACACAGTCGTACCACTACTGATTTTTAACCGTGCTCCAATTAGGCCTGTGGCTCCACTGTCTCTCGTATTTCCCCTGTCCTCCAACCCTGCCAGTTACAGCTCCGAAGTGGCGTCTGCACAATCCACACTTGTTCCTGTGTTACAGGTGTTCAGTCCGGTCAGTTAATCCCCTGATGTGTGTCCGGCAATGTCGCCTGCTCTGTCCACATTCCCATTATGGGAATGTGGACAGAGCAGGCGACATTGCCGGACACACATCAGGGGATTAACTGACCGGACTGAACACCTGTAACACAGGAACAAGTGTGGATTGTGCAGACGCCACTTCGGAGCTGTAACTGGCGGGGTTGGAGGACAGGGGAAATATGAAAATCAGTGAAGCCACAGGCCTAAGTGGAGCTTGGTTCAAATTAGTAGTCTACAACCGATCTTAAAATTTCTTCAATGCAGCCTAAGCCTGCTCCGTGCTTGTCCCTGGGCTTCAACACAGCCAGTTGTTGCTCGGAAGTGCCATCTTCACAGAGTAAAACACTAGCTCCTGTGTTTGTGGGGTTCAGTAACGTCAGCTGTTCCCCTGCTGTTTTGATGGCAATCTGTCCTGCTGCCTCCCAATTGACAGCACATCAGGCCTCAGCCTGCTAAGTGCTTGTCCTGGGCTCCAACATCGCCAGTTGCTGCTCATAACTGACTTTGGCACGGGTACTCCCTCCTGCCCAGCTTGGTTCCAGCCCTGCCTGCTGTTTCCGGGAAGTGTCAATGTCAGTTTGCCACCCCAAGTTGCCATGTCGTGTTGCGGTTGGGTTAGCCGAGGCTAGGGTGCCAGCAGTTTAGGTGCTTCCTATGTGGACTGCGGGTTCTGGTAAGAAAGGTTTGTTCCATAGTGCCAGTAGGACAAGCACCCCCTGTAGGACTGTGTGATTCGGTAACTGCGGCCAGCTTGCGGCATGCCAACTTTGCTTTTCAGGGGTAACTTCTGATACCCCTCCGGGTTCCAGCACCGTCAGCTGGTTCTCATCAGAGCCTTTGGCCTAGGTGCCTCCATCTCGGTATCCGAGTTCCGGCAACGTCTGCTGGTCCTTGGTAGTGCTTTGTAGCACAGGTACCTCCTGCTTAGTAACCGGGTTCCAGCACCGTCAGCTGGTCCTCGGTTGTGCCATTGGCTCTTATTCCTTCTGCTGCCCCTCCGGGTGCCAGCACTGTCAGCTGGTCCTCGCTATTTCCATTTGCTCTTGCAGCTTATGCTACCCCTCCGGGTTCCAGCACCGTCAGCTGGTTCTCGTCAGAGCCTTTGGCCTAGGTGCCTCCATCTCGGTATCCGAGTTCCGGCAATGTCTGCTGGTCCTTGGTAGTGCTTTGTAGCACAGGTACCTCCTGCTTAGTAACCGGGTTCCAGCACCGTCAGCTGGTCCTCGGTTGTGCCATTGGCTCTTATTCCTTCTGCTGCCCCTCCGGGTGCCAGCACTGTCAGCTGGTCCTCGCTATTTCCATTTGCTCTTGCAGCTTATGCTACCCCTCCGGGTTCCAGCACCGTCAGCTGGTTCTCGTCAGAGCCTTTGGCCTAGGTGCCTCCATCTCGGTATCCGAGTTCCAGCAACGTCTGCTGGTCCTTGGTAGTGCTTTGTAGCACAGGTACCTCCTGCTTAGTAACCGGGTTCCAGCACCGTCAGCTGGTCCTCGGTAGTGCCATTGGCTCTTGTTCCTTCTGCTGCCCCTCCGGGTGCCAGTACCGTCAGCTGGTTCAAGAGGACAAAGAACAGGAAGACAACCACCAAGATGCAGAACAACAAGAGAGAGAAGACAAAGAAGCATAAAAAAACAAAGCAGAAGAACATTAAGCATAAGACTAATACTCTGAGCAAATGATATTATCTTATTTATAAGCAGAAGAAGACTAAGCAGTGTATGGGGGTGAGTCCGTTCCTCCTCGTGGTGCCCCTGGAAAAGGCCTGCTGCTGCAGGCCAAACTGAATGCGGACAAATCCTGTTGTAAATCTTTTGTGACAGGCAGAACGGAAGGTGTAAACTTCTAACTTTTCTAGATAACAACTACAGGAATGCCTGACACAAACAAGAATATGATGAAGAAGAATAGGAAGAAGATGAAGAAGCTGAATATGTAGAATAATAATTGTTGAATAAGAAGAATATGAAGAATGTAAGAAAAGGAAGAAGAAGAAGAAGAAGAAGAAGAAGAATGTAAAAAAAGGAAGTAGAAGAAGAAGAAGAAGAATGTAAAAAAAGGAATAAGAAGAAGAATGTAAAAAAAGGAAGTAGAAGAAGAAGAAGAAGAATGTAAAAAAAGGAATAAGAAGAAGAATGTAAAAAAAGGAAGTAGAAGAAGAAGAAGAAGAATGTAAAAAAAGGAAGTAGAAGAAGAAGAAGAAGAATGTCAAAAAAGGAAGTAGAAGAAGAAGAAGAAGAATGTAAAAAAAGGAAGTAGAAGAAGAAGAAGAAGAATGTAAAAAAAGGAAGTAGAAGAAGAAGAAGAAGAATGTAAAAAAAGGAAGTAGAAGAAGAAGAAGAAGAATGTAAAAAAAGGAAGTAGAAGAAGAAGAAGAAGAATGTAAAAAAAGGAAGTAGAAGAAGAAGAAGAAGAATGTAAAAAAAGGAAGTAGAAGAAGAAGAAGAAGAAAGAAGAAAGAAGAAGAAGACATACATGTCTGGCAAAATATAAATGAGGCTAACATAGTCAATATCTTTGTAACTCCTAACATCTTTAAAAAAAAAGTTTAATTCCTGCTATTCCATTTGATTGGGCTAAACCTCTATGGCTTTAATGTCTCCTCCACCTCCCACAATACATTCTACATTATTCTTAGTTGTTTTTCTTCATGTAGAATTAACCTACAAGGAAAGAAAGGTTTTTTTTTAATTCCGATATTTTGGCCCCATTGACTTGCATTGGTTCCCGGTATTGGAATCGGCGATACCGATACTTTTTTTTAAGATCGGCCGATCCATTCCGATCCGATATTTTCAAGTATCGGCTGGTATCGCTCAACTCTACTCATGACATGCCTGGTCAATTGGAAGGCTTCAGCCCCCACTAGGACATAAGGCACCGCTTCTTGATTTGAGCATGGCAGCTGACGTGGTGGTGGTAGGTCCAACAGGTTATTGCGCAGCTGCCGACCCATAATGGAAGAACTGAAGACTCTAGAGTCTCCAGTTCTTCTATAAGTCCCAATGTCTACAATTATAAACCTGTAGTTGCTGTCAACCAGAGCCAACAATACTACAGAAAAATATTGTTTATAATTATAGAATTGGGACCCTGAGTTTGGGGGCTTACGCACACGGATGTGCTTCCCATCCAGGGCTCCAATACAATTGGGGAATTGGCAGTGCAACGCAAATCCCCTGGCAATCCTCAACCAGTCTACCATCTTGGGCTCTGGCATGACCAGATGATGAACTCTGGACCATATTTCCGAACATATAGCATGAACGATGCCGGATATTGTCCATCGCCCAATCAAAAACTCCAGATGGAGTGCTGCATAAGAAAGGCCGGTTGAGAGGAACCTACAATTAAACAAATGTAGAAAATATATACATTAAAATACATGCTCAAGGATGCACACAATACATATAGATCACCAGAACAGTGTGTAAGTAAGAAGTTAGGCGAACAATACATATACACATGTCCCACGGCTATGTAATATGGAATAACACAAAGTGTTCTAAGTTTCAGAGCATATATTTGGTACCAATACCTAATGTTTCTTGGCCAAAAAGGGGTTACTGAGTAAGAGAATTAGTTGAGAAAATAATCATCTACATACATTCTGTAGCTGAGAAATACATACCGTAATGTAAGGAGAAGGCGCTCCTCCGCAGAGATACATTTGCACATCCGGGTGTCCTAGAATGTGATCCCTGGGCGCACTGTCTCCAACAAGGCATCAAAGGTAGAAATGTTCATCCGACAATAGAGGGAAGACTTGTCAGGATGTGTCCTCAGAGCTGCATAAAGCCTGTGAAAATGGCCTTAATTGAGGCGTTGTCTCAAATGCGGATGCACCCACATGCATCTCCTCCTCCTCTGATCCACAATCACTGTGTATGGCTGGCCAAAGCGCCTGGGCAAAACCCAGTTGAAGAGAACACGGTCAGTTGGGGTGAACTGAGTGTGTCAGACATGTTGTTTGCTAACAACCAGCAAGACCCCCCACACAAGCAGAGCACCAAAATGGGCAGATTGGAGGCTGCCATCTGATGTTGAGGCAATGAATAGGGTGATTTAAAATATGTGCAGACCTCAAAACTGTTACATGTCCGTTTTGCAAAGCTGCGAGAAAAAAATGGTATACGGATGCCATACGGATTACATACGGCCACACCCTGACAACGGATGACATACGGAGCACTATTTCGGGACCATTTATGCGTATTACGGATGTAAAATACGGTCCATATTTTTCTACCTTGTGTGTGACTCCAGCCTAACAGCTTGGGGCCCCTGTGCAAGAACTGTGTCTGGGCCCCCCTCCTTTTATGGCGACAAATCTATCAATAAATCAAAATATATGTATATATATATATATGTACAGTATATATCTTACATAGACTCATTCTTTAGAATGTATATTGCCGTTCCGTATTCCAAAGTGCCCTCTCCTGTCATGCACAGCTCTGTCGCTTACATATTGGATTATATAGAGCCATGTTCTTTATTACATACTGTACTCTCTTGTTAGATATATAATGCAATGAAGGCTGATGGAGCATGGGAAAGCTTCTTTTCTAATGGAGGAGCTGATTAACTGGTCATCTGGTGAGATGCTGCCCCATCAGAAGTCATGTTATATTCTAACAAGAGAAGGGCCTATGTAATAAAAGGGGGCACTGTAAATAACAAAGATAACAAGAATACGCTATGTAAGAGCCAGCCCTGTATATAACAGCAGAGAAAGCTATATAATAATGGACAGCACCATAACTAGAGAGGATGGTATTTAATAAGGGGCGGTGTTATACTTAATAAAAGAGGAAATTATGTTACTAAGGATGGTGCCATATATAATAAGAGAATACACTATATACTAAGAGACTGTGCTATGCATAATAAGTGCGTACACTATATAATAAGGGACTGTGCTTTACATAATAAGTGAGTACACTGTATACTAAGGGACGGTGTTATACATAATAAGGCTACAATTCTGTATCAGTGTGCAGCGTTGGTGTGCTGCACGCTTTTACAAACGCATTGAACAGGTCTTATTCTGATCCTCAAGATCGAAATCAGAACAGGACAGGACATTCTTTGACCCTCACGGATCTCATTCTCAGATCTGTGAATTTCACGGATGTGTGAATGGACCTATAAAACTCTATGAGTCCATGTGTCGTCTGATAAAGCAATCTGGCAGCAAATGGACATATCACATGAATGCGAGAATGTGGCCCAAGGGATTTTACAGATAACATTATTACTCAAAACAAGTACTGAAAAATATTTACATCCAGGCACTTACCGCTGATGTCTCGTCCAATAAGAGCATTTTTTGCTGTCTCTTCTCCATTTGGTCAGACCTTCATGTCGACATCTCCTAGCCACGAGCCGTGACTCATCTTGTTACGATGATTATCGCAGCCCTGAAAATAACAAGGTCACATACATTGTATCTCATACATATGTCTCTCACCTGAATACAGATATGTACCCCACCATTAAAAATATAAAGTGATAAGCAGCACTGTGCCCCCATTAACTAAAATCTCTACCACCCAATAATATAAACTATTCAGTCTGTGACTCTCCCCAATTAACTGCAAGGCTATGTGCACATGGAAAATATGCAAGGTTTTACAGTAGAAGAAAAGTGAATGAGATCTTTGAAGTTTCATGCACACGTTGCAAATTTTTTTCTTTCAGATTTGCAGTAGATTAAAATCTGCATAATGTCAATTCTTGTAGCGTGTTTCACCCATACTTCTGAGTGGGGGAATACACAACAAAAGCATGGCAACATTTTTTTATTTTACGCAGCGTTCTTCCTGCCAACAGATTAGGACATGCAGCACAATTTTCTCCTGCAAATCCTGAACATGTGCACATAGCCGTAGTCCCTGTCCTGTGTCCCAATCATTCATTCTAAATCCTTGATAGCATCATAATGAATTTGGAAGTGGGAGAAGACATTATCAGGTACTGAGCATCCTTCTCCACCTCCCAATTCATCAAAAGTTCCTGACAGAGTCTTCTCCCATCTTTTAGTTCATTATAAAGGGTCCAATGCACTTTGTCGCCTCTTCTCCCACTCCCCAATAATTTTTACGTCCTTGATAGCATCACAATGAATTGTGAAATGGGGAGGATTCTATCAGGGACTTAACACCCTCCTCCACCACCCAATTCATTTTACATCCATATATAACCTGCTCCTCCTCCTCCCCGTTCATAAGTCTATTATAAGTCCCCCTTACTCCCATCCCAATCCCCCATACTCCTCATTGACCCCCAGCATCCTATCATTGTCCTCCCCCACCTCCATCATTTTCCTCTCTACCAACCCATCATTGCCCTCTCCACCACACCCATTATTGCTCTCCCCCACCACACCCATCATTTCTCTCCCCCACCACACCCATCATTGCTCTCCCACACCACATCCATCATTGCTCTCCCCCACATCCCCATCATTGCTCTCTCCACCACCACCTCCATCATTGCTCTCCCCCACCACCTCTATCATTGCTCTCCCCCAGCACCAGGTCCATCATTGCTCTACCCAACACCTCCATCATTGCTCTCTCCACCACCTCTATCATTACCCTCTCTACCTCCTCCATCATTGCCCTCTCCACCACCTTCTCCATTGTTCTCCCCACCACCTCTGTCATTGCTCTCCCCCACTATCCCATCATTGCTCTCCCCACCCCCTCTATCATTGCTCTCCTCAACACCTCCATCATTGCTCTCCCCACCACCTCCATCAGTGATCTCCCCACTATCCCCAACATTTCTCTCCACCACTACATCCATCATTGCTCTCCCCCACCACCCCCACATTGTTCTTCCCAACAACCCCATCATTGCTTTCCCTGACCACCTCCTTTTTAGCTCTCTCCGACCACCTCCATCATTGCTCTCCCCCACCACCCCCATCATTGCTATCCCCTACTACCCACATTATTCTTCTCCCCACTACAAGAATCATTGCTCTCCCCGACCACCTTCATCATTGTCCTCCCCCACTTTCCCCCAATGTATTGTTATTATAAAAAACCACGCACCTCACCGCACATTCCCTGGCAGTCGCAGCATTATCGTCGCGGGCAGCTTTCTCTTTGACACAGCCGCAAGCTGAATACTAACGTCATTCAGCTGTGCGACTATGTCAGACAAGAAGCGCCGGAATGAAGCAGAAGATGGATCCCTGCAGCTCCTCTCCTATGTTATTTTCTCCTGGAGGCAGCAGAGCTGCAGGGATTGCTCCCTGCCCTCTGCACATGAGGGCAATCTGGCCATGGACCCACGGGACCTCGGGGCTGGAGAAACAGTCCAAATTGCCCTCATTATTAGCCACCCTACAGAGGCCCCCTATGCCTCTGGACCCCAGTGCAGCTGCACCTATTGCACTGGCAGTATGTCTGCCCCTATGCACATTGTATGTGTATGTAGAGATATACAATAGTGTATATACATATACACAATAAACTGTATATGTACATATATACATTCTACATACTGTATGTGCATATGCACATTATAAAATATATATTATACATTATATATTACACATTATTATACATATATATTATATTATAAAACATATATACATGTACTATATACTGTATATTGGCACATACACACAGTGCATACTGCATGTATACACACTATTTATATATTTAATATATACAGTATATATGTGGTGCCCCTGAGGCTCAGTTGCCACAGAGGTCCTGCACCTTCTCCTAAGGTGTAGTGCCCCACCGCCTAGGTAATTTGGGAACTTCTTTCCTCACTCCAACACCTGCATCCCACACACAGGATAGTTCAGCACTGATCACATTGCGGCTCATGCATAGAGGGTAGCAGAGCACCTCTGGTGATTCCTTGTTTCGTAACACGAGATGTGCTGGGAGGTGGGTGGAGTGGAGATCCATATAAAAGAGTGGGAAGGTTTAGAATTGCAGGTCAGTCTGACGTGAGGTCAGGCGAGAGGAGTTCAGTTCTGAAGTTAGTTTTGAGTTCAGTTTGAGTTCAGTTTAGAAAGAGTGCTGCAGCTGCCTCAGTGATCTGAGCTAGCTGGCACGGGAAAGAGAAGAGAAGGAGAAAGATGTAGAACTGCAACCTAAGCTTCTATAAGAGAGAGAAAGAACAGCGCGGAATGAAGGAGTAGGAGAATAGAGAGGAGTTGTGGGTTGGAAGAGAAACCCTGTCTATAGGTTCTCAGCGCAAGGCCGGGGCCCGGTCCCCGAGGTTGTATTGACACTTTTGGTTCTGCAGCAGTCACTGGTGGAGTAGTTGGCTGTAAATGCACTACTCCCATCTGAGACTTGAGACACAACAGCAACACGGATAGAGAGCCGGGATCCAGGAGGTCCCTGATCAGGCTACAGCTGTCTGTCATACAAGTAAGGTTCTAGGAACATCTGACAGGAAGAACTTAAGAGTAACCACGGTACTGGAGTTCTTCACACTAAAAGGTGCAATAGAGGAGTCGTTCAGGAAAGGCACATGTTGGTGGAGTGTTGGAGGGAGAACCCTGACTTGCCCGGGAGGTTGAATGAGTCTCTACCCCGGAGGACACAGCACGGAGGCAAGCACCAGTGGGTACCATGAACTGTGAGTAAAGCTTTGAAACTGCAAGCCCTGGTGTCCCCCATTCATTCGCCTCTAACACCTTCAGCACCACTACATCTGGGTACCAGCATCTATACCATTCTGCGCCTCTCCTCATCCATTGCACCTACACTGCCCTGGGACTACAGCTCCACCTGTGGGGAGCTACACCATCTTTGCTGCACCACACCATCAGTCTCAGTGGATCTGCATGCAGCGTTGGCTCAACATCTTACATGTCAAACACCACGGGTGGCGTCACGAACTATTCATATAAACTATACTATTAACATCACTGCCATTGATATTGGGTGCCCAGGGCCACGGACCGGGTCACTGCTGCTGTGACACATCCCCCTGACACCGGCCCGGTACCGGGTACCCCGCTGCCCTGGGTGTGAGGGCGACCCATATGCATATACAGTGAAGGAAATAATTATTTGATCCCTTGCTGATTTTGAAAGTTTGGCCATTGACAAAGACATGAACAGTTTATAATTTTAAGGGAAGGTTAATTTTAACATTGAGAGATAGAATATCAAAAATAAAATCCAGAAAATTACATTGTATAAATTATATAAATGTATTTCCATTTGGCAGTGAGAAACAGTCGCCACAAAGGTACTGCATCTTCTCCTAAGGTGTGGTGCCCCACCATCCAGGTAAGTTGGAGGCTCCTGACCACGCTCCAACACTCGCACCCCACACAATAGAGTAGTTCAGCAAAACCACATTGCGGCTCCTTGCCTAGAGAGAGGCAGAGCACCTTTGGTGGTTCCCTGCTTGGAACACTAGACGTGCTGGGAGGTGGGTGGAGTTTAGAACACATAAAAGAGCAGGATGGTTTAGGATTACAGGTCAGTCGGTCAGTCAGTCAGAAGGAAAGTGGGAGAGAGGAAGCCACTCGGAGAGGAGTGGGGATCTCTGGAAGACGGATGGAGGAAGGAGTGCTGCAGCTGCCTCAGTGATCTGAGCCAGCTGGCACGGGAAAGGAAAGAAGGAGAAAGACATTGAACTGAAGCCTGAGTGTTATGAATGAGTCACCATAGGAGGCAAAAACAGAAATGCTAGCTAAGTCCAGAAAACCAGAGAAGTTGGCAGCTATCGGATTGCAGACCCCTGAACCTATCAACACAACTAGCAGTAGCCATGGGGGGTTCCTACGATGCCCTAGACCCCTCGATCACAACCGGAGGACTATATAGCCTAAAGACAAAAAGGGAAATCTAAACTGCCCCAGAGCAGACCCCAAAGCAAAAGGCAGCCCCAACATATAATGATGGTGAAGCAAGAAGAAAGAACACTAACACAGACAGAAAGATAGACTGAGCAAAGAGGGGCCCAAGCTAACTAGATAGGAAAGGACAGGAAGGCTGCTGTCTGCAATCCATGAAAAACCCTATGAAAATAAGAGCCAACAAACTGACAGTGAAAAAGGCCCTGAAGACGCTAGACTTCAAAAAGCTATGTCAGTACTCAGGAATATTCTGAAGACAGAGCAACCGGCAAAAGGAGATTCAGCTCACCCCAGCAGAGAATGGCAGAATCCAGAAAAGCAAGGCAAACAAAAACAAAACACAAATGCTAACAGGCAAAGCAGAAAACTTAGCTTTAGAGGAGCAGGAATCAGACTGGTCTCCTAGAAGTCCACAGAGAAATCACCCGCAGGGCAGAAGGGCGTCAGCAGCCTTATATCCAGTCCGTGACTCCACTCAGCCAGTCATCATCATCAGGCTCAGGTGCCTGATAATCAGGCTCATTACCTTCCTTTACCAGAATAGGGAGTTCACCAGACCTCAGTGACGAAGGGGAAAATGAACTCACAACAGTACCTCCCCCTTGAGGAGGGGTCACCGAACCCTCAACCATGCCACCAGGGCGATCAGGGTGAGCCCGATGAAAGGCACGCACCAATCTTTTGGCATGAATATCAGAGGCAGAGACCCAGGAATTATCCTCCTGACCATAACCCTTCCACTTAACCAAATACTGGAGTCTCCGTCTAGCCAGACGGGAATCCAGTATTTTCTCTACCTCATATTCCATGTTACCTTCAACCAATACAGGGTCCGGAGGTGCCACCCCAGGAACAACTGGTTCAACAAACCTCTTCAACAAGGACTTATGGAACACATTATGGATCTTAAATGTGACAGGAAGAGCCAAACGAAAAGAGACCGGATTAATAATCTCCAAAATCTTGTAAGGTCCAATAAATCTAGGCTTAAACTTAGGAGAAGCCACCTTCATAGCAATATTTTTTGATGATAACCACACCATATCACCAATCTTAAACTGGGGACCAATGGTCCTATGTCGATTGGAAAACCGCTGGGCCTTTTCCTGGGAGAGAGACAACTTATCCACCACTTGGTCCCAGATCTGGTGCATTCTCTCCACCACAGTGTCAACACCTGAGCAGGCAGAAGGCTCCACCTGCCCTGAGGAAAATCAAGGATGAAACCCAAAGTTACAAAAAAAAGGTGACATCAAAGTGGCAGAACTAGCTGTCATGGTCACGTGTGTCTGGGCGCAGGTGTTACCGCAAGGCGAACCCATAACACACGTGACCCTGGATGCAGCGCCTCCAGTGGGGCGAATTTAAATAATAATACGTGCAGGTGGATACGCCGCCTCCACCTGGCGAATTTAGGTATTACACGTTAATAAACATTCTGGAAACCCCGCCTCCAGTATGGCAAATTTAAATAATAAGGGGGACCTGGGAAACATTAACAATGGTGGGCCCTGCTATAGGGAAAAGGGAATTGGAGACCTCCTGAGCTCCCCTGAGCCAGTGTCCCTGCACTCCTAACATTCCCTATGCCGGTTTCGCACCGGGCGCCGCACGCGTACCTTAACGCCCTTGCTCACCCTGACCCTAAACCCTCACTAGGGAATGGGTCGGTGCGGAGACTAATCCCACCACTGCACTAATATCACACATGAGGAAAGAGACAATACAGGGGAAACACCACTTAGCTTTGCTCTGTTGCGTGCGCTCCTAGCAACAGAGCCCTCCACCTGAGTGCATCTTCTCCTCCACCCGGATCCATCACCATAACAGGATCCTTCACCTTAGTGCAACCTTGGAGCAGAGTCCAACACCAGTTGCAGCTGCTTAGAACCAGAGTCCCAAGGATGAGTTCAGCTGCTGACACGAAGTCGAGCATGCTTGAGTCCAGCTCAGCGGCCAAGTCCCACATGGTGAGTGCCACTCTCCATAGTAGCCACTCCACCAGCCCATGCAGACACTTCCCGCTGACACCATCACTGCGACTCCACCACGCCATGCCAGCCCTTCGTCCAGACACCATAGCTGAAACACATCCCCCCTGGCTAAGCTGCGCAGGACTCCTCACCAGCTCCATCCTTCATCCAGGCTCTCCAAAGACAGAGTGAACACACTCTCACAATATCACAGGCCGTGATTGCACACCTCTAGCACACCTTTATAGGCTGTCACACCTGATACCTAATTAAGTGCACAAAAACCCAAAGTGCAATACCACAAACCACCACCAGGGACAGTCAAAACACCTTTGAACTTAACCAAAGTAAAAAAAGTTCACTTTGTGCTTTTAATACCACCAGATCCAACACTGGATCATGACACTAGCTCTATTATTTAAAGCAAATTCGGCCAAGGGCAAAAATGAAGCCCAATCATCCTGATCAGTGGAAATAAAACATCTCAAATACGACTCCAAGGTCTGGTTTGTTCTCTCTGTCTGCCCATTGGTCTGAGGGTGAAAAGCAGAGGAGAAGGACAACTGAATTCCCAGCTTGGAACAGAAAGTCCTCCAAAATCTAGACACAAACTGAACTCCTCTGTCAGATACAATGTTCTCAGGAATCCCGTGCAAGCGAACCACCTGTTGCAAAAACAGGGGCACCAACTCAGAGGAAGACGGCAACTTAGGGAGTGGTACAAGATGAACCATCTTAGAGAACCTATCACAAATCACCCAAATAACAGTCATTCTTTGAGAGACTGGCATATCAGAGATTAAATCCATAGAAATATGGGTCCATGGCCTCCTGGTGACCGGCAAAGGCATCAACAACCCACTAGAGCGAGAACAAGATTTAGACCGGGAGCAAGTCCCACAGGACTGCACAAAATTCCTGACATCATGAGACAAGGTGGGCCACCAAAAAGAGCGACTCACCAGATCTCTAGTACCAAAAATACCTGGATGACCAGCCAATGTAGAGCAATGAACTTCAGACATCACTCTCTTCTTCCACTGGTCAGGAACATACAACTTTCCACTGGGACAACGCTCAGGCTTGTCCTCCTGGAACTCTTGCAGAGCAAGACTCAAATCGGGCGAGATGGCAGAAAGAACTACCCCTTCGCCTAAGATGGTAGCAGGCTTGGTCACCACAGGAGAATCAGCAAAGAAGCTCCTAGAGAGGGCGTCTGCCTTGACATTCTTAGTTCCAGGAAGAACAGAGACCACAAAATCAAAACGTGTAAAAAACAAGGCCCACCTAGCCTGTCTAGGGTTCAAGCGTTTAGCCGACTCTAGGTAAATCAAATTCTTGTGGTCAGTTAGGACCACAACTTGATGTTTAGCTCCCTCCAACCAATGTCTCCACTCCTCAAATGCCCATTTCATGGCCAACAGTTCCCGATTCCCCACATCATAGTTACGTTCAGATGGAGAGAACTTTCGGGAAAAGAAAGCACAAGGATTCATTTTAGATGTTACAGGATCCTTTTGGGACAAAACAGCTCCTGCACCAATCTCAGAAGCATCCACCTCTACCTGGAACGGGAGTGAGACATCAGGTTGCCGCAAAACCGGGGCGGAGGTAAATCTTCGCTTCAGCTCCTGAAAGGAAGCAACAGCCTCCGGAGACCAATTCAACACATCAGCACCCTTCTTAGTCAGATCAGTCAATGGCTTGGCAATACTAGAAAATTTTGCTATAAATTTCCGATAAAAATTAGCAAAACCCAAAAACTTCTGTAGGGCCTTCAAAGAAGTGTGCTGAAGCCAATCATTAATGGCCTGTACTTTGGCCGGGTCCATTTCAATAGTTGACGGAGACAAAATAAATCCCAAAAATGAAATCCTCTGTACTCCAAAAAGGCATTTCGATCCTTTGACATACAGGGAGTTCTCCCTCAAGATCCGGAACACAGTCCGAAGATGTTCCACATGAGAATCCCAATCCTTGGAGAAGATCAAAATATCATCCAGATAGATAATCAAAAATCTATCAACAAAGTCTCGGAAAATATCGTTTATGAAGCACTGGAAGACAGAAGGGGCATTAGTGAGCCCAAAAGGCATCACCTGGTACTCAAAATGTCCCTCCGGAGTATTAAACGCCGTCTTCCATTCATCCCCCTGCTTAATGCGGATAAGATTATACGCCCCCCTGAGGTCAAGCTTGGTAAACCAGCAAGCACCTCTAACTCTAGAGAATACATCCGAAATCAGGGGTAATGGATACTGATATTTAATAGTAATTTTGTTGAGGGCACGATAATCAATACAAGGCCTTAAAGAACCATCCTTTTTGGCCACAAAAAAAAAACCGGCACCTAAGGGTGAAGAGGATGGTCTAATATGACCCTCCTCCAACGCCTCCTTAATATAGGATCGCATAGCCTCGTGCTCGGGTACAGATAAATTGAAGAGCCGACCCTTGGGAAATTTACACCCCAGGCTCAGTTCAATTGCACAGTCATAACTCCTATGAGGAGGCAAAGATGCAGACTCATTCTCACTAAATACATCATTTAAGTCCGCCAAATAGTCAGGAACATCATGCGACTGAGGAGAGGTGGAAAAAACCGGAGCCTCACTAAAGGCACACCGACAACCCCAACTCACCACAGACACAGATTTCCAATCCAAAACTGGATTATGAATTTGCAACCAGGGAAACCCCAGAACAACGGCATCATGCAGACCATGCAACACCAAAAATCTGCAATTTTCTTGATGGTCTGGGGCGACCCGCATGACCACCTGGGTCCAAAACTGAGGTCTATTTTTCGCCAAAGGAGTAGCATCAATCCCCCTCAAAGGGATAGGCGTCTGCAGAGGTGTCATCGGAAATCCACAACGTTTAGCAAAATCCAAGTCCATTAGGTTTAGCGCTGTTCCTGAATCCACAAAAGCCTTGGCGGAAAATGTGGACAGGGAGCAGATCAGAGTAATTGCCAGAAGAAACTTAGGTTGAACACCACCAACAGAAAACGTGTGTGCAAAGCGTTTCTCTCATTTAGGACAAACAGAAATAATATGCGAGGCATCTCCACAGAAAAAACACAGCTTATTACGCTTTCTGAACTCCTGATGTTGCGCCGTAGACAAAACTCTATCACATTGCATAGGTTCAGACATCTGTTCAACCGGTGGCAACACCTCTCGTGCAATCCTGCGTTCACGTAAACGCCGATCAACCTGAACGGCTAATGACATAGAATCGTCCAGACCAGAGGGAACAGGAAATCCCACCATAGTATCTTTTACGGCTTCTGACAAACCCTTCCGAAAGAGAGCAGCCAAGGCATTATCATTCCAGGTAGTAAGGACCGCCCACTTTCGGAACTTTTGACAGTACAACTCTGCAGAATCTCGACCCTGGTTCAATGCCAACAGGGTCCTTTCAGCCTGATCAATAGCATTAGGTTCGTCATACAACAACCCCAAGGCTTGAAAGAATGCGTTCACATTAGTCAGAATAGGATCATCTGGTTTCAAAGAAAACGCCCAATCCTGGGGATCGCCACGCAGCAAAGAGATGACAATTTTAACCTGCTGCGCGGAGCTCCCTGACGAGTTAGGCTTTAAGGCAAAAAATAATTTACAATTATTTTTGAAACTCAAAAATTTAGATCGATCCCCAAAAAATACATCAGGTGTAGGGATCTTTGGTTCAACAGCATGCGAACGAGCAAGGTAGGCGGAAATTCCCCGCACTTCCGCAGCGAGCTGCTCCACATGATCAGACAATTGCTTTATCTCCATTGAGAGAAAAAAAAAATTCCCCCTACGGCCTCAGAGATATAGAGGAAAGAATATACACTTTTTTTTTTTTAAACACAATTCTTTCCTGCTATTGAGTACCCTAGGATCTGCGGTATGGCGGGTGATTCTGCTATGAATGAGTCACCGTAGGAGGCAAAAACAGAAATGCTAGCTAAGTCCAGAAGACCAGAGAAGTTGGCAGCTATCGGATTGCAGACCCCTGAACCTATCAACACAACTAGCAGTAGCCGTGGGGGGTTCCTACGATGCCCTAGACCCCTCGATCACAGCCGGAGGACTATATAGCCTAAAGACAGAAAGGGAAATCTAAACTGCCCCAGAGCAGACCCCAAAGCAAAAGGCAGCCCCCAACATATAATGACGGTGAAGCAAGAAGAAAGAACACTAACACAGACAGAAAGATAGACTGAGCAAAGAGGGGCCCAAGCTAACTAGATAGGAAAGGACAGGAAGGCTGCTGTCTGCAATCCGTGAAAAACCCTATGAAAATAAGAGCCAACAAACTGACAGTGAAATAGGCCCTGAAGACGCTAGGCTTCAAAAAGCTATGTCAGTACTCAGGAATATTCTGAAGACAGAGCAACCGGCAAAAGGAGATTCAGCTCACCCCAGCAGGGAATGGCAGAATCCAGAAAAGCAAGGCAAACAAAAACAAAACACAAATGCTAACAGGCAAAGCAGAAAACTTAGCTTTAGAGGAGCAGGAATCAGACTGGTCTCCTAGAAGTCCACAGAGAAAGCACCCGCAGGGCAGAAGGGCGTCGGCAGCCTTATATCCAGTCCGTGACTCCACTCAGCCAGTCATCATCATCAGGCTCAGGTGCCTGATAATCAGGCTCATTACCTTCCTTTACCAGAATAGGGAGTTCACCAGACCTCAGTGACGAAGGGGAAAATGAACTCACAACACCTGAGCTTCCATAGGAGAGAAAGAAAAGTACGGAACGTAGGAGTAAAAGGGAACACAGAGGACGTGGGTTAGAGGAAGAACCCTGGCTAGAAGTTCTAAGCGCAAGGCCGGGGCCCGGTCCCCGAGGTTGTATGGACACTAATGGTTCTGCAGCAGACAACGGTGGAGTAGAGGGCTGTAAATGCACTACTCCCTTCTAAGACTTGAGGGCACAACAGCAACACAGAGAGAGAGCCAGGACTCAGGAGTAGAGAGTCCCAAAGCAGGCTACAGCTGTCTGCCGTAGAGTCTGCCATAGAGTTCTTGGGAACATCTGTCAGGAAGAACTCCAGTGTAACTCACTACTAGGAGATCTTCACACTTAAAGACGCTATAGAGGAGACATTCAGAAAAGGCACATTAGTTGGCGGAGCGTGGAAGGGAGCATTCCATCTTGCCTGGAGGTTGACTGAGTCCCTGACCCGGAGGACACGGCACAGAAGCGGGCACTACAGACTGTGAGTAAAGCTTTGGAACTACATGTCCTGGTGTCATCCATTTCTTCCTGCGTCCGTCCGCCTGGCACTGCTACATCCCCTGCGCCGGACACTACACCATCTAAGTGTCTCCACATCTACACTGCCCTGGGACAACAGCCCTGCCTGTGGAGGGCTATAACATAATTGCTGCACCACACCATCTGTCCCGGAGGATCTGTCTGCAGCATTGGCTTAACACCTCCCTTGCGGAACACCACAGGTGGCGTCACGAACTATTCCATTAACTACATTCCACCATTCACAACTTCCCCTATTACTTTGGCTCCCAGGACCACGGTCCGGGTCACCGCTGCTGTGACACATCCCACTGATACTGGCCCAGTACCGAGTACCCCACAACCCTGGGAGGGCGACCCAGTTCCCCTACCAACCATTAAGAGTTCTGACTCCTAGAGACCAGTTAGTCGCTCCTAACCAACTCGTTACCTGCTTTAAAGACAGCTCTCTTACATAGTCACCTTTATAAAAGACTCCTGTCCACAGACTCAATTAATCAGTCAGACTCTAACCTCTACAACATGGGCAAGACCAAAGAGCTTTATAAGGATGCCAAGGACAAGATCATAGACCTGCTCAAAGCTGGAATGGGCTACAAAACCATAAGTAATATGCTGGGTGAGAAGGAGACAACTGTTGGTGCAATAGTAAGAAAATGAAAGAAATACAAAATGACTGTCAATCGACATCATGCAAAATCTCACCTCGAGGGGTTTCCTTGATCATGAGGAAGGTGAGAGATCAGCCTAAAACTACATGGGGGGAACTTGATAATGATCACAAGAAAGCTGGGACCACAGTCACCAAGAAAACCATTGGTAACACATTACGCCGTAAAGTTTTTAAATCCTGCAAGGTCCCCCTGCTCAATAAAGCACATGTACAGGCCTGTATGAAGTTTACCAATGAGACAAAAATTGAGCTCTTTGCCATTAACTCAACTCACTGTGTTTGGAGAAACAGAAATGCTGCCTATGACCCAAAGAACACTGTCAAGCATGGAGGTGGAAACATTATGCTTTGGTGGTATTTATCTGCTAAGGGCAGAGGACTACTTCACCACATCAATGGGAGAATGGATGGAGTCATGTACCTTAAAATCCTGAGTGACAAACTCCTTCCCTCTGTCAGGACATTAAAAATGGGTCGTGGCTTGGTCTTCCAGCAAGACAATGACCCAAAACATACAGCCAAGGCTACAAAGCATTGGCTTAAAAAGAAGCACATTAAGGTCATGGAGTGGCCTAGCCAGTCTCCAGACCTTAATCCCATAGAAAACTTATGGAAGGAGTTGAAGGTCCGAGTTAACAAGCGACAGTCTCAAAATCTTAATGATTTAGAGATGATCTGCAAAGAGGAGTGGACCAAAATTCCTCCTGACATGTGCGCAAACCTCATCATCAACTGCAAAAAACGTGTTGCCAGCAAGGGTTTTGCCACCAAGTATTTAGTCTTGTTTGCCTTCTGAACTCCTGACGTTGTGCCCTAGACAAAACTCTATCACATTGCATAGGTTCAGACGTCTGTTCAACCGGTGGCAACACCTCTGGTGCAATCCTGCGTTCACGTAAACGCCGATCAACCTGAACGGCTAATGACATAGAATCGTCCAGACCAGAGGGAACAGGAAATCCCACCATAGTATCTTTTACGGCTTCTGACAAACCCTTCCGAAAGAGAGCAGCCAAGGCATTATCATTCCAGGTAGTAAGGACCGCCCACTTTCGGAACTTTTGACAGTACAACTCTGCAAAATCTCGACCCTGGTTCAATGCCAACAGGGTCCTTTCAGCCTGATCAATAGCATTAGGTTTGTCATACAACAACCCCAAGGCTTGAAAGAATGCGTTCACATTAGTCAGAATAGGATCATCTGGTTTCAAAGAAAACGCCCAATCCTGGGGATCGCCACGCAGCAAAGAGATGACAATTTTAACCTGCTGCGCGGAGCTCCCTGACGAGTTAGGCTTCAAGGCAAAAAATAATTTACAATTATTTTTGAAACTCAAAAATTTAGATCGATCCCCAAAAAATACATCAGGTGTAGGGATCTTTGGTTCAACAGCATGCGAACGAGCAAGGTAGGCGGAAATTCCCCGCACTTCCGCAGCGAGCTGCTCCACATGATCAGACAATTGCTTTATCTCCATTGAGAGAAAAAAAAAAATTCCCCCTACGGCCTCAGAGATATAGAGGAAAGAATATACACTTTTTTTTTTTTTTTTTTTTTAAACACAATTCTTTCCTGCTATTGAGTACCCTAGGATCTGCGGTATGCATTCTGTTATGAATGAGTCACCGTACGAGGCAAAAACAGAAATGCTAGCTAAGTCCAGAAAACCAGAGAATTTGGCAGCTATCGGATTGCAGACCCCTGAACCTATCAACACAACTAGCAGTAGCCGATAATCAGGCTCATTACCTTCCTTTACCAGAATAGGGAGTTCACCAGACCTCAGTGACGAAGGGGAAAATGAACTCACAACACCTGAGCTTCCATAGGAGAGAAAGAAAAGTACGGAACGTAGGAGTAAAAGGGAACACAGAGGACGTGGGTTAGAGGAAGAACCCTGGCTAGAAGTTCTAAGCGCAAGGCCGGGGCCCGGTCCCCGAGGTTGTATGGACACTAATGGTTCTGCAGCAGACACCGGTGGAGTAGAGGGCTGTAAATGCACTACTCCCTTCTAAGACTTGAGGGCACAACAGCAACACAGAGAGAGAGCCAGGACTCAGGAGTAGAGAGTCCCAAAGCAGGCTACAGCTGTCTGCCGTAGAGTCTGTCATAGAGTTCTTGGGAACATCTGTCAGGAAGAACTCCAGTGTAACTCACTACTAGGAGATCTTCACACTTAAAGGCGCTATAGAGGAGACGTTCAGAAAAGGCACAGAAGTTGGCGGAGCGTGGAAGGGAGCATTCCATCTTGCCTGGAGGTTGACTGAGTCCCTGACCCGGAGGACACGGCACAGAAGCGGGCACTACAGACTGTGAGTAAAGCTTTGGAACTACATGTCCTGGTGTCATCCATTTCTTCCTGCGTCCGTCCGCCTGGCACTGCTACATCCCCTGCACCGGACACTACACCATCTAAGTGTCTCCACATCTACACTGCCCTGGGACAACAGCCCTGCCTGTGGAGGGCTATAACGTAATTGCTGCACCACACCATCTGTCCCGGAGGATCTGTCTGCTGCATTGGCTTAACACCTCCCTTGCGGAACACCACAGGTGGCGTCACGAACTATTCCATTAACTACATTCCACCATTCACAACTTCCCCTATTACTTTGGCTCCCAGGGCCACGGTCCGGGTCACCGCTGCTGTGACACATCCCACTGATACCGGCCCAGTACTGAGTACCCCACAGCCCTGGGAGGGCGACCCAGTTCCCGTACCAACCATTAAGAATTCTGGCTCCTAGAGACCAGTTAGTCACTCCTAACCAACTCGTTACCTGCTTTAAAGACAGCTCTCTTACATAGTCACCTTTATAAAAGACTCCTGTCCACAGACTCAATTAATCAGTCAGACTCTAACCTCTACAACATGGGCAAGACCAAAGAGCTTTATAAGGATGCCAAGGACAAGATCATAGACCTGCTCAAAGCTGGAATGGGCTACAAAACCATAAGTAATATGCTGGGTGAGAAGGAGACAACTGTTGGTGCAATAGTAAGAAAATGGAAGAAATACAAAATGACTGTCAATCAACATCATGCAAAATCTCACCTCGAGGGGTTTCCTTGATCATGAGGAAGGTGAGAGATCAGCCTAAAACTACATGGGGGGAACTTGATAATGATCACAAGAAAGCTGGGACCACAGTCACCAAGAAAACCATTGGTAACACATTACGCCGTAAAGTTTTTAAATCCTGCAAGGTCCCCCTGCTCAATAAAGCACATGTACAGGCCTGTATGAAGTTTACCAATGAGACAAAAATTGAGCTCTTTGCCATTAACTCAACTCACTGTGTTTGGAGAAACAGAAATGCTGCCTATGACCCAAAGAACACTGTCAAGCATGGAGGTGGAAACATTATGCTTTGGTGGTATTTATCTGCTAAGGGCAGAGGACTACTTCACCACATCAATGGGAGAATGGATGGAGTCATGTACCTTAAAATCCTGAGTGACAAACTCCTTCCCTCTGTCAGGACATTAAAAATGGGTCGTGGCTTGGTCTTCCAGCAAGACAATGACCCAAAACATACAGCCAAGGCAACAAAGCATTGGCTTAAAAAGAAGCACATTAAGGTCATGGAGTGGCCTAGCCAGTCTCCAGACCTTAATCCCATAGAAAACTTATGGAAGGAGTTGAAGGTCCGAGTTAACAAGCGACAGTCTCAAAATCTTAATGATTTAGAGATGATCTGCAAAGAGGAGTGGACCAAAATTCCTCCTGACATGTGCGCAAACCTCATCATCAACTGCAAAAAACGTGTTGCCAGCAAGGGTTTTGCCACCAAGTATTTAGTCTTGTTTGCCAGATTGATCAAATACATATTTCTCACTGCAAAATGCAAATTAACCTACCCTTAAACTTATAGACCGTTCATGTCTTTGTCAGTGGTCAAACTTAGAAAATCAACAAGGGATCAAATAATTATTTCCTTCACTGTATATATACTCTTGGAGGAGGCCGGCAGCAGTGGCTCTCGATATCTCTATCTGTGCATGCTATGCCTCCGGTGGCCATTTTCCCAAAGCCTAAGGTATGGAAATCATAAGGAAGGGGACTTTACTCACCGCTGACATTTTATAAAAGCCCAAGACTCTCTGGCACCCGTTAAGCTACCATCTTTGCCTTCTCCAACACCACTCCCACCATTGCCCTTTCTACCACCTCTGTCATTGCTTTCTACCCCACCACCCCCTTCATTGCCCTCTCCACCACATACACACACAGACACACACAGCACCACTCACAACTCTGCACATTCCCTGGCAGCCGCAGCTCACACAGACACACACAGGCAAGCAGGCAGACACACACACACAGCACCACTCACCTCTCTGCACGTTCCCCACAGACATAGCCCGTCCCTTCAGCATCTTTGTCGCCTGCAGTATTCTCTCTGATGCAGGCACGCGTTGAATGCTGATGTCAGCCAGTCACGCTGCTGTGTCAGACAGGAAGCACGGGCAGGAAGCAGATGATGGATCAAGGCAGCTTTGTTCCACTGCCATTTCATCCAGTAGGCAGCGGAGCTGCAGAGATCGCTCTCTGACCACCACACATGAGGGCAATCTGGCAAGGGACCACCTGGAGCTTCGGGGCCAGATAAACAGGCTAGATTGCCCTCAGGGTTAGCCACCCTGCATTTGAATCCTCCACCTCAGGGCCCTTGTGCAGCTGCACCAGCTGCAAGTGCGGTATGCCTGCCCCTGAGAAGATAAAAAGCAGAACTCGCAAATCAGTGGGGCCAACCACAGTCAAGAAAGTGCTGAAAAAATGTGAGAACAGGTTGAGCATATGCACTGCTCTGTGATGCAGTCTATATGAGATACAGGAGCAGCGAAGACAGTGCACATTTTTTGTAGCTCATATAGACTGAAGTGAAGAAAGTACCATGCATGCATGGCCTCCTCTCTCCCAATCATAGAAGTGGAACACCAACCAATAAGACATACATAGATGTGATACATGTCTGTGGCCGTAATATACTTTCTTCCAGCTTTTGTAAAAGTAATTGAATTTGCCAAGTAAAATCATTTGTCATAGGTGTAGGGAAATGCAGTGTATAAAATAAGGCCAAAGAAATTGTAGTTACAGAATAATTCTATTATCCTGCAGGTGCTGTCAGATGCTCAAACACTGACATAGTTCATTAGGCCTTTAGTAATACAGCAATGGAAATGCTGAAGAGCCTCAATCCATGTATTTGTCTTTGTGACTGCCTTATAGTGCCAAGGATATTCAGGAAGGATTTGCAAGAGTAAAAATAAATTACCTAATAAATTGTACCTCCCTTTGCTGATGGAATGTATTTTCTCTAAGGAGAATGAGGCAATGATGCAATATTCAATGTGTTGTATTTGAAGAAGAATTTTTAAGGTGTGAGCACTTTGTGTTGCCTAAAAGCTCACTGAGATGTCACTGTTTCTCATACAAGTTCTCAGTGTTTTTCACAGATAAAACTCAGAACTATTAAAGTCTATAAAACTGTTCACACGCCCATGTATTTTTGTGGAGAGAGTGGTCTCACCAGATCACAGAGGCATGGCCAATTTTGACTTGAGTCACAGATAAAACTAGCCTATTCAATTCTATGAGTCCGTTAAAAAAATTGAACAGCACTTGGATGCCATGTGGGTGCTGTCCGATTGTGACTGCAAGGAGGTGTTTAAGAAACTTCCTTCAATTTTTTTCTTCATGTGAGAAAACCTGAGCAATTTTTAATGAAAACTCACACACTGTCCAAACTGTGATAAAAATCATTTCCAACATGATGATGAAACTCGACCAATATTTTGCTTATCAGAAAAATCTCTGACATCTGAGCAAGCCCTAAGGTAGTTTTTTTAAGCTAATTCTATTTTAGTAGACTCTCATTAAAATGAATCTAACTCATCTAGTATGTCATTATCATATTTTCTATATCTTCTGGAAAAGAAGTGATTTTTTTGACTGCAGAAAATACAGTAAATCTCCTAGATTCTCCTTTAAGATCTTGGCACAGCCAACCAAATTTGTTTACCTGGGCAGTCCATACAAGGCATGAGATATTGCTGCATTGATAGTGAAGAAATGCACTGTTACTACATACTGTCATTTGTACTGGTATTTCCCAGTTGGGGGGCCCACAACTATTGTGCAGGAGACAGCTGGACAAGAAGATCCAGCATTGGTGGGAAAAGAAATTAACTAGATATATTTAGACATTCCAGTTATGTTCTTCAACATGTTTTTAAAAAGCTTTAAACCTTTCAAGACATATAACGTATATACACGTCAAATAGAAGAATGTAAAAGTTTGGGCAACTCTCGTCAAAATTAGTTATGATGAACACTTAAGCAAGAAGAATTGATTTCTAAATGGGCTAAAGTTAAAGATGACAATTTTACTTGTATTTTAGGCACAAAATTGTCATTTTTTTACATTTTAAAAATTACAAATAGGAAAATTGGCAAATGCAAAAGTTTGGGCACCTTTGGAGATTTGATCAAGGTTTCAAACCTTAATTAGCTTGTTAGAGTTATGGCTATTTCACCATCACTGTTAGAAAAGGTGATGCAACTTTCCCAGCTTTATAAAAACCCAGCCTCCTCTAACCTTGTGCCAAAGATCAGCAGCCATGGATTCCTCTAAGGAGCTGCCTAGTATTCTAAAAATGAAAATGGTGGAGGCCCACAAAGTGGGAGAAGGCTATAGAAAGAAAACAAAGCATTTTGTAGTTGACCTTTCCTGAGTTTCAAATGTAATTAAGAAATGACAATTATCAGGAACACTGGAGGTAAAGATAAGAAGACCAATCAAAATTTTTAGTGAGAGCTGCTCGTAGGACTGCTAGAGAGGCAAATCAGAACCCCTGCTTCATTGCAAAAGACCTTCAGAAAAATTGAACAGACTCTGAAGTTGTGGTACACTGTTCTACTGTTCAGAGACAAGTGCACAAATATGGCCTTCATGGAAGAGTCATCAGAAGAAAACCTCTCCTTAGTTCTCACCATAAAATTTAGCATAAAATTTAGCATCAGAAGTAAGCAAAAAGAACATTTAAAAAAGCCTTATGCATTTTGGAAACAAATCCTGTGAACCAATTACGTTAAAATAAAACTCTTCGGCCACAAAATCAAAGGTATGTATAGAGAAAAAAGGGCACAGAATTTCAGGAAAAGAACATCTTGCCAATGATTAAGAATTGAGGTGGGTGAATCATGCTTTGATGTTGAGTTGCAGCCAATGGCATGGAGAACATTTCACGGATAGAGGGAAGAATAGATTTCAACAAATTCATGATACAAATATAACAACATCTGTAAAAAAGCTGAAGTTGAAAAGAGGATGGCTTCTACAAATGAAAAATAATCGTAAACACATGTCAAAATCCACAATAGACTACATCAAAAGGCGCAAGCTCAAGGTTTTATAATGGTCCACACAGTCCCCTAATCTGAACATCATTGAAAATCTATAGCTAAACCTCAAATTAGCAGTGAATGCAAGACAACCCAGAAATCTCACAGAACTGAGAGAATTTTCCAAGGAAGAATTAATAAAATCCCTCAAAAAAGAATTGAAAGACTCTTGGCTGGCTACAAAAAGTGTTTAGGAGCAGTGATACTTTCAAAAGGGGGGTGCTACTAGGTACTAACCATGCGGAGTGCCCAAATCTTTGCATCATCAATTTTTAAAATCTAAAAGATGAAAAAATAAATTATATATACTGTATATATGTATAAATATATACATATACACACACACATACATATTTTATTATTTTTTTCCCATAAAATATGAAGGAAATGTGTCATCTGTAGCTTAAGACCATTTAATTTTTAATAAAGTCCTTTACGACAAATAAAAATACAAACTGTTTTATAAATTTATTTAAAAATGACAAGCACAGTTATACCAACCTTACGCCCGTTCCATTGAAGCCCTGGTCGCCTTTCAAAACAGAAAATAATGAACTACAAAAATACTCACCTAACACCCATTCAATTGAAGCCCTGGTCTCCTATAAAAAACAAAAATAAAAACCAATAATATTCCTCACCTGTCCGAAATACTGTTCCACGTCGTAATCCATGTCTGCGATAATTGATTTTCAGCCTGGACAGTGCTAAAATGCAACCATTTAACTGAACACCACAGGAGAATGAGCTGCTGCGAGAGAAGCATCAGTGAATAGTGATGACATTATCAAGATTACAGCAGGTCACTGAGGTTATCTTCCCAGCTCACTTCAGTGTGAGCCAGGCCAATGAATTGCTATGATCTCAATGTGATCACTACATTTTACCTTGAGGAAAATCACCACACTTGGATTTTATTTCTATCTTTCCAGTACATCACATGATAAAATTAATAGTGTTATTCAAAAGTATCCAACAGAAAACCTAGCCGAAATATAGCTATTTAGAAAAAAAATGAAAAACTTATGGCTCTTGGAAGGAGAAGAAGAGGAAAAAAATGAAAACTCAAAAACGGAAAATACCTATGTCATGAAGAGGTTAATGTACTAAGGTCAAGGACTGAGACAGACCTGTCACTAGAATTTGTCACGAGCAGGCTAGTAGATGAATATCAGAGAAGAAAGGAACTTTTAAAAGACTCCACCGAAGGTGACAGTGGAATTGCTCGAAAAAAAATGGATACAAAATTCTTGTGGAATTGCTCGAAAAAGTAATGGAAAGTAAAGTCACACAAGAGGAAACTAGAGCATGTTTCAGATGCCACAAACATGGAAACTCAACGGACTGTGTAATATATAAAGCAGAACAACAGAGACACAAAAGAAATTTAAAAAATATCAAAACTCCAATGTCCCTGCTATTGGACAAATTTTCCTTTTTGTAATTTTTAAAATTAAAAAAATAACAATATGTATATTTTTTGCCTAAAAAGTAAATGTATCATCTTTAACTTTAGCCCTTTTAGAAATCATTTAATTTTCAACTTGCTTGACTGTTCATAATTACAATAATTTTGACCAGGGGTGCCAGGGATACCCTACTGTAGAATCTTTATGTGCCCCAAATATAGCCATACCAGTAAAAAACATTTTCTACATTTCTATTCTAGAAGGAAACCTTATTTTTTTAAAAAAAGAAGTGTTTGACTGCTAAAGGACTCACTACAATTCCAAGGTGAGAAGTGTGCTATCTGAGATGAAAAGCAGATGAAACCTAATGTCAAAACGGCATTTATATAATCTCAATACAGTAAAGGAACAGGTGAGAACCTTCACATATGGACACAATTACTGTGTAGCACTGCCATTGGTGCCCCTGCATGGTGTTCCCCTTTCTCTCTGTGCAGGGACATCGGTTTACTGCCACGGCTCTGACGTAGTCCCTGATGTTCTCCTTATTCCTGGTCTGTGTGCTCGCCGCAGTTCCTGGCAGAGTGCCTAGTCCCCTGTTCTTAAAAGAGCAGTGCGTGCACATGTAAAATGCCCCCAATTGACATCTGGGAGGCATTTTATTAAAGAAATCACTTGCAAGGTGTCTCACAGCCAATAGCTGGGAAGTATCTTGTATAAAAGGCACCCTACCCAATAGGGAGGTGCCTGAGCAATCCCTATAATTACTGTTAGGTGGTTTAGCCCTTGTTCCTATGTCCGCTTCGTCGGTGACCGTACTCTGAAACTGCATCAGCAGTACTGAACCTTTTCCTGAGACCAGTGTGTCTAACTTGTCCCTGTGGTCATCTTGTTGGCACAATCTGAACCTGTCCCTTTGGCAGTCCCATCTGCTATCTGGAGACTGCACTGTCTGAACCTGTCCCAAGTGGCCGTCCTGTTGGCACAGTCTGATCCGTCCCAAGTAGCCATCATGTCTACATAGTCTGAACTTGTTCCAGTGGATGTCCTACCCTGTTCAGGAGTCTGGATTAACAGCTTAGACGTGTGAGGTCAGCTGCTACTACCAGATGCTGCCCTGGAGTGGCACCTAGCAGCCAACTGCTGCACAACCGTGACCCCACCATTAGATGCTCCAGTGAACACTAAGATAACTGTTTACTCACCGCCCTCCAGGGTAGGTCCGGTGTATGGCACAGTGGGTCCATGAACCATGTGCACGATCTGCAAGCGTAATAGATTGCTCATGCCATTTGCCCCACTGAGACCCATGATCCTTCGCTCTTGGACTTATTCGAATTGTTGTTTGGTCAGCATGAGTGACAGGAACAAAATTTTTTTGCCTCGATTGGAAACACTTACCTTTGCTACACCAGCCCATGTCACAGCTACTGTGGCTGAGCCTGTTCAATCTGTGACTTGCGCTCCCAGAATGGAACCAGTCCCGCCAGATCCATCATGGTACAACGGAGATCTGAAGCAGTGCAATGGGTTCCTGGAGCAGGGAATGCAGCACTACGAGTTTTCTGCTAATCATTTTTACTCTGGGTTAAAGTAGGATTCCTGAGGTACTACCTAGCTGGTGATGCCCTGGCATGGCTCAGTCTCATATGGAAAACAGGGGATCCTATCACCTCGGACTTGCAGGCCTTCCTGGTGACCTTCCAAAAGGTCTTCAACAAGCCGAACCCCAAATCTTCTGCAAAAACACCCCTACCCAACTTCCAGGACCAGCCCAGACAGGTGACGTGTGTGAGAAAACTGTCACATCTGGCTCTGTCCTTTCAAAGACCATCTATTCCCTAGCCTGTTGAGGCAACTACTCATGCTGAATCCGTGAAGGTCGACCGTGTCTAGTGGTCTGAGCTGGAACTCAGTCATAAGATGGGATTGCGGTATCACTGCAGTTGTTAGGCACATTGCGACAATGTCCAGTGAAGTTTAAAAAACGCCAAAACCTTGGACCTGTAGGAGAGGTTGTCCTTGGCAGGAGCATTCCATCTCAATAGATGACTATGACTGTATGCCTTTGCAAGTGGAGGCTTTGGTTCGGTGGGAAAGTTTTTGCTGCAAGCTGTAAAGAATCAGTGTCAGACTCCTATTCAGCAGCTTTAGAATCCGGTGAGGGTGTTGTCTGGTGAAGAATTGGCCCAGTCTAGTCATGTCAGAGCAACTTGAGATCAAGATAGGAGCATTGTATATGGAGAAAATCGCCTTCCATATGCTGTCTGATATTATCATCAGTTGTCCAGAGCTGAGACCTCAGGTGCCCGTTCCAGTCTGGAGACCCCATGTGGTGCTTCATTTTGGACAGATGAGTCACAAGAGGTGTCTAGTCCCTAAACGTCCAAGCCAGCCAGCAGTGTCATGATCTTCTTCATCAAGTCCGCTAGTCACCCAGTCTCTGTGTGCTAGTGTGCTGGTGTCTCCGAAGAAGAAAATTGGAGGCAATGTCCCCACACAGTCCTGATGATTGTACCCATAACCTGCCCCAACGAACCTCCCCGCCTCACAAATATGTTGTCTATGAGACCAGGCTGAAGATGGATCCTGAGCAGATATCTTCAGTCTTTAAAAGGTCTGGTGAAAAGAAAGTCAAGGCGGTGGCATGTTCCAAGTGTCTTCAACCCACCAGCCAGGCGGAGGAACTCCAGTCAGTCCTTTAATCCTCCATAACTAATCTCAACAAATCGAGAGAGACTTCCCAATGCCAAGTTCCTGGTACTACATCCTATGCTGAGGATGGCTTGATGGAGAGAAGCATCCAAGTCGTGAAGATGGTGAGAGATGTCACTTTTCTTCTAGTAGAGAGAAGAAGTCATGGTCCTGATGAAAAGTTGTGGGGGTCCTTGAGGAGGTATTGGTCTCCAACTTCTCTACAGAGTCCTATCTGTCTTGAAAAAGAGAGTGCATAAAAGAGTGGTACTGTAGCGCTGCTATCGTCCCCCCTGCATGGTGTCCTCTTCTCCCTCTATGTAGGGATGCTGCCATACACACTGCCCTAGCACCAACGTGGTGCCCAGCATGCTCCTGCTTCCTGGTCTGTGTGCACGCCGCAGTTCCTGGAAGCTTGCCTAGTATGCACATACATGCGCTACCCTGTCCTTAAAGGGGCAGCGTGCGCACATGGTAAAATGCCCAGCTGGGAGACATTTTGTTAAAGTAATCACTTGCAAGCTGTCTCCCAGCCAATAACTTGGAGACATCTTGTATAAAAGGCATCCTCCCCAATAGGGAGGTGTCTGAGCAACCCCTACAGTTTCTGTTAGATGGTTTAGTGTTTCCAACTGTATGTTTCCAGATCCACCATCCCTTGTCTGTTAATGTTTCCCATATCCTGTGTCCTGAATACTTAGCCCTTGTTCCTGTGACCACTTTGTCGGTGTCCATACCCTGAAACCGCATTGGTGGTACCTGAACCGTTTCCTGAGACCAGTGTGTCTAACCTGTCCCTGTTGACTGCATAGTATTAACCTTTCCCTGTGGCCATCCTGTCTGCTATCCAGAGACTGCACAGTCTGAACCTGTCCCTGCGGCCATCCCCACTGCTATCCGGAGACTGCACAGTCTGAACTAGTCACAAGTGGCCATCCTGTCGGCACAGTCTGATCCCATCCCAAGTAGAAAATCCAGTCAACACAGTCTGACTCATCCCAAGTGGCAGTCATGTCTATAGAGTCTGAACTTGTTCCAGTGGATATCCTGCCCTGTCCAGAACTCTCATTCAGAAAAAGAAGGACTAATGGAGTTTTTTCAAGTAAAATGTGTTACAAAAAAATCTTTATTGACACAATAACAATGTTACAAATAAACAAGTAAAGCAATGTGCTATAAGAGACACCAAAGCAATGGTGGCACTCAGTACTCATAGAATCATAGAATCGTAGAGTTGGAAGGGACCTCCTGGGCCATCTGGTCCAACCCCCTGCTCAAAGCAGGATTCGCTAAATCATCCCAGACAGATGTCTGTCCAGCCTCTGTTTGAAGACTTCCATTGAAGGAGAACTCACCACTTCTCGTGGCAGCCTGTTCCACTCATTGATCACTCTAACTGTCAAAAGGTTTTTTCGAATATCTAATCTGTGTCTCCTCCCATTCAGTTTCATCCCATTGCTTCTAGTCTTTCCTTGTGCAATTGAGAATAAAGATGATCCTTCTACAATGTGACAGCCCTTGAGATATTTTTAGACAGCTGTTAAGTCTCCCCTCAGTCTTCTCTTTAGCAAGCTAAACATTCCCAAATTATGCAAACTTTCCTCATAAGACAGGGTTTGCAGACCGGTCACCATTCTGGTCGCTCTTTTCTGAACTTGCTCCAGTTTGTTGATGTCTTTTTTAAAATGTGGCGCCCAAAACTGGACACAGTATTCCAGATGAGGTCTGACCAAAGAGGAGTAGAGGGCAATAATGACTTCATGTGATCTAGACTGTATGTTTCTGTTAATACATCCCAGAATTGCATTTGCCTTTTTTGCGGCTGCATCACACTGTTGACTCAATTTCATTTTATGATCTATTAGTATACCCAAGTCTTATTCACATGTGCTATTGCTTAGCCCTATTCCTCCCATTCTGTATATGCTTTCTTCATTTTTATTGCCCAGATGTAGTACTTTGCATTTTTCCCTGTAAAAAACCATTCTGTTAGTTGCTGCCCACTGCTCCAGTTTATTTATATCTTTTTGAATCCTCTCTCTCTCTTCTCTAGTATTAGCTATCCCTCCTACCTTTGTGTCATCAGCAAATTTAATCAGTTTACCCTCAATTCCTTCATCTAAATCGTTGATAAAGATGTTGAATAATACAGGGCCCAGGACAGAGCCCTGTGGTACTCCACTTGAGACATTCTTCCAACTGGATGTGCAGCCATTAACAACCACTCTTTGGGTCCGATCACTAAGCCAGTTATGAATCCACCTAACAGTTGCCTTGTCCATTCCATACCTAGTCATTTTTTCAATAAGGATTGTGTGAGATACTTTGTCAAATGCTTTGCTGAAGTCAAGATATACTATATCTACAGCATTTCCCTGATCCACCCAATCAGTGATTCCGTCATAGAAGGAAATTAAGTTAGTCTGACATGACTTATTAGTTACAAACTCATGCTGACTCTGTTTAATCACTTCATTCTTATGCAGGTACTGACATACATGTTGTTTAATAATTTGTTCAAACATCTTTCCTGGTATAGAAGTCAAACTCACCGGCCTATAGTTGCCTGGGTCCACCTTCTTCCCCTTTTTGAAGATAGGAACAACATTTGCTCTTCTCCAGTCTTCTGGGACTTCTCCTGTTCTCCAAGAATTTTCAAAGATTATGGAGAGGGGTTCAAAAATTTCTTCTGCTATCTCCTTAAGTACTCTGGGGTGTAATTCATCTGGACCTGGAGACTTGAATTCATTTAGGTTAGCTAAGTGTTTCCTCACTATCTTTCTGTTTATAAATATCCTGGATTCTTCTATTCCCTTAATAGGACAGTGGAGAACAGTTTATGTTATATTTCCTTTCTGAGACAAAACAGATGCAAAATAGGAATTTAAAAGTTCGTCCTTCTCAACATCCTGTCTTACCATTTCATCATTTTCATCCTTTAAAAATCCTATAGCATCTTTGACTTTTCTTTTACTTTTGACATATCCCCAAAATCCTTTATTATTGCTTTTGATGTCTCTTGCAAGCCTCAATTCATTGTCAGCTTTAGATAATATGATTTGTGCTCTGCAGGCTCTGCAGACATTATATTCTTCTTTAGATATGCCTCCCTCTTTCCATTTTATAAACATTTCTTTCTTCCTTTTTAGCATGTGCTTAAGTTCTGTGTTCATCCATCCTGGTTTCCTTAAATGCTTCCTATTCTTCCATCTTTTCGGAATTGTTAACAATTGTGCTTTGAGAATTTCATTTTTCAAGATTTCCCATCCTTCCTGGACATTTTTGTCTTTAAAGATATCCAGCCATTGGATCCCTCCAATTCTCTTTCTGAATCCCTTAAAATCTGCCTTTCTGAAATCTAACCTTGACGTCTGAGTCTTCACAGGTCTTCCTCCTCTAGTTATCCAAAATTCTAAAATAGCATGGTTGCTACCTCCTAGGGTCCCAGCCACTTTTACCTCCTCAACCATTTCCTCCCTGTTTATAAGGATTAGATCCAAGGTGGCAGATCCCCTTGTTTTCTCCCCTAACTTTTGGACGATAAAGTTGTCAGCAAGAGAGGATAAGAATTTCCTTGACCTGTTAGTTTTGCCTGAGAGAGATTCCCAACAAATGTCTGGATAGTTGAAATCTCCCATGACAACTATGTCATATTTTTTGGAGAACTTGGCCATTTGATGTATAAAGAGTTCATCCATATCTTCAGCTTGCACATGCGGACTGTAGTAAATGCCTACAATGGTGTCCTTTCCATTGTTCTGTCCTTGTATTCTTACCCAAACAGTTTCCACAGAACTCCCAGTCTCTGAAGCTTCAATCTCTGTGCAGATATATACGCATTTCTAACATACAATGCGACACCTCCTACTCGTTTATCAAGTCTGTTTCTTGCAAATAAGTTGTATCCTTCTAGCCTTGTATTCCAATCATATGTATCGTCCCACCAAGTTTCAGTGATTCCAATGACATCATATTTCTTTTCCTGTGTTAGTAGTTCCAGTTCTCCTTGTTTGTTGCCCATGCTTTGTGCATTAGTATAGAAACATTTTGGTTTGTGATTGGTTTCTCTTTCTCCAATATTTTTATTATTTAGATTTTTTTGTCTGTGTTCTTTCCTCCCACTTATAATAGCAGAGTTCTCAATAGCGTTTGTCAGGTGTATGGCTTTTTTTGGCCTTTTGCTTCCCTTCCCACATTGTTCTCGTTTAAAGCTCTCCTGATGAGTGTAGCAAGGCAACTTCCAATTACATGTTTTCCAGTCTTCGTAAGGTGCACCCCATCTCTAGCAAGTAGTCCATCGTATAGGTAATTCACTCCGTGATTCAGAAATCCAAATCCTTGCTGACGGCACCATCGACGTAGCCAGTTGTTCACCTACAGAATCTCATTCCACCTCCTTGTTCCATGGCCATCCACTGGGAGGGTGGAAGGGAAGACCACCTGCGCTCCCAGTTCTTTCACTTTCTTGCCTAAGTTTTTAAAGTCACTGCAGATGGTTTCCAGGTCATTTCTTGCTGTGTCATTTGTCCCCACATGTACTAGCAGGAATGGGTAGTCATCTGTATGTCTGAAGAGTCCGGATATCCTGTCAGACACATCTTTAATTTTTGCACCTGGAAGGTAGCACATTTCTCTTGAAATTATATCCGGTCTGCATATAGCGGTCTCTGTTCATCTCAACAGGGAATCCCCCATGACCACCACTCTCCGTTTCTCCTTCACAACATTTTTCTTTCTCTATCCAGGAGGATTCTAAAGGCATACAAGGTTGCTGTTTGTGGGCAAAGTCTTATCCTGATGTATTTCTTCATCGTTCTCCTGTGTGAGAGCCTGGTACTGGTTCCTGAGCAGTATGTGTGCTGACTTCCTCCCGATCCTCCTGCTTCTCTGGGTCACATGCTTCCATGCCTCTGTTTCCTCAGGGGCACTTCGAATTTCTTCTCTTTCTGTAACATGAAGAGAATACAGTACAAATCTTTTAAAAAAAAGTCACACTCTGTATATAAACATGCTTCAAATAACCAGGTTATGCCCAGTTAGATTGAACTCAAAGGTTCACACAGCCATGTCCCCTGCTGTAAACAAGAAATACCACCAATCATTAGCCTATCAATGAGTTTCCAATATTGCATAGGAGTACATGGTTAGTGATTAAAGCCCAGATTCAATCTTACATATTATAAGTAAAAACTCCCCGAGTGGGCTTACATGATATTAAAACAGGGATTAACCTTACCCAATACTGAGACCCACCACTGAGAATATCCCTGGCACTTGACCGTGCTTTCTTAAGGGGAGGTGTGTTTTCGGTCACCTGCAAGACCTTATATTTCCCTAGTAACCAGTCACGTGTGTATCATCCGCCATCCGGCAGACGCCCCCCAAACACACGAGTAGGAACCCGGCCATGACTCCCAGTCGAGTGCCAGGGACGCCGTGCTGCCGGATCACAAGGGGCAGCAGCAGATGGCAAGCGGACACATGCGCACCACCACCACGCCACCTAAATAATGTGAAGTAACCCTATGAGAAACTCTGCCTATGTAAGCTTGTCCAGAAGTCTGGATTAACAGCTTAGACCCGTGTTGTTATCGGCTACTTCAGAACTTCACCCTGGAGTGATACCTGGCAGTTACCTGCCACACAAGACTGACCACACCACTAGAGGCTCCAATGAACACCAAGGTAGCTGCTTAGTCACGCCAATCCAAGGTAGGTCCAGTCTGTGGCACAGTGGGTCGACGAACCATATGCGCTACCTGTGAGAGTAATAGACTGTATACATACATAGCCTAGTTGCCTTGGTCACAGATGTCCAAAAATAATCCAGAAACTCCAAAAACAAAGTCTGACAGAGGATCTTAAAGATAATATGACATCAATGCAAATAGCAACAGACTCGAACATACCTGTAGACTGAGGTATGTTGGCCTAGGAAAAGTGGATTGTTGGTGCCCTATCCTAGAGTTTTGTCTGTATTCTTTTATTAGATTAGCTATTTTGGTTAGATTGTTGGGTGTCTCCATAATTGCGTACAAGTAGAAATCTTCCAATCTATCTGAGGTGTGAGGGAGAAGCTGGCGAGGCGACGCACATATGCCTGTTTTCACATGCCCGACTACTGTTTGTTTTCATTGAGGAGCCACAACTTTACTTTTAATTTTTCAGTTCCAGATTGTGCTTTTCAATGGTAACAGCTTACAATTGTTTGTGGTGTGGTAATTGTGATTTACCACAGATGTACTGTTCTGCAGATATACCAAACAATTTTTGTATAGAACCTCTACAGGCAAAATGAAACATTGTACAGACAGCTATTGATTTCAATTCCTGCGTACCAGGTGGTTTTTCATTTTTAAACCATAATTTTTTTCTCCTCTAAAAGCGCCATATCAGGGCTTGTTTTCTGTGGAAAAAGTTGTGGTTTTAAATGACAGTAATCATTTTTCCATACAATGTACTGGAAATCAGGAAAAAAAAGGTTGGTAAAATTGTCTAAAAACGCAATTCACAATTGTTGTTTTTGTTTTGCTTTTACAACCTTGATTGCCTAGTAAAAATGACCTGGCATCATCATTCACCATGTCAGCGCAATTACAGTGATGACAAGGTTGTATATTTATTCTTTATTTAAGTAGTTAGTAAATTAGTGAATTTGGAAATAAAAAAAAATGTGGCTTATGTCACCATGTTCCAAGATTTATAAAAGTTTTCATTTCTTGACAGAAGGAGCTGTGTGAAGTCTTGTTTTTTCTGCCTTTAGTTGGCATTTTTATAGGGACTATTTTGGAGTATATATGATGTTTTGATTGTTTCTTATAGCATTTTTGACAACCGAAAAAAATGTATTCTGATATTTCTAATCTTTTCTCATTATGGAATTTACCTATCAGGTTAATTAATTTGATAGATTATACTTTTATGGACTTAGCGATAAAACATGTTAATTTTTTTATATCTTTGTCTTTATGGGAGAAAAAGGGGTGATTTGAATTTTTAAAATTTTAGTAATATTTTTTAATACATTTATTCTTACTTTTTACCCTTTTTTTGGGAGACATGATCACCTATACTATATATTGAAGTCCAGCTGTGTTGCAGCATTTAGTAAAAATCATGGTCTCCTACTGTATGAATACCAGCCATAGCTAGCTATCTCCTGAAGCACACATGTTCTTGGTTTTAGGAAATGGTGCTTGGTCAAATGACATTTATTTCTCCAATTGCTGCAAGCTTGAAATGCCATGTTTTTGTTGCAATTTTGGTAAAAATAATATACCATCGTTCTGTGATTTTGAAGTAATTATACCAAGAAAGGCAATTTGTATCTATTAGAGTTCCAACAGGGTCATTGTAGATTATGTTGAAAACAGTAAAGATTTTTGTCAATATCATAAGTGTCTGTGGACAGTTCCACACATGTTTTGAAAGAAGTTGAGCTAGGTGGACTTTTATTGGTCCACCTATCTTCTAACCCACCTAAGGACAGCATGTGTTAAGCAGTTTCATAAAGAAAACAAGCTGTTTTTTATAGTTTACGGGTTTATCAGTTGAATTTGCACTTCTTCTGCAAAGTGACCTTTGCTCTTTCCCCCTTTAAAGTTTTTATTGGCTGAAGTGTAGATTCTACAGCTGTGAGCACTGGTTTTCCTCAGTGGAGTTGAGTTTTGTCCAACTTTGCATTCAATAGAAATACAGTATGACCTCACCTGTAGTTAGGATATATTCTGACAGTTTATCTGTCTGTGTCTAATAACAATGGGGATATTGACGGCAAATAGCCCACTTATCACAGAACTTAGCTATCTAGTTCATTTCCATCTCATTGAAAAAAATAATAATTTGTGCTTATTTATTTATTTTGCTTCCAAAGCTATTCACAGTAAAAGGAATCTGTCAGCAGGTTTTTGCTATGTAATCTGAAGACAGCATGCTGTAGGAGTTAAAACACAGATGTCAGCAATGCCTCTCTTATCATGCTCTGTGCTGTTGTTTACTTGGTTGTTTTAGCACCAGTAGTGGATCGCCCGCCAGGGCAGTGGGGTTACTTGGTACCGGGCCGGTGTCTCAGAGGGATGTGTCACAGTGGCGGTGACCCAGTCCGTGGCCCTGGGCGTCCATGCAAAAGGGGTGAAACGTGGCTGAATAAAGTTTATAGGTGGATGATACGTGACGCCACCTGTGGTGCTCGGCAATGAAGGGGTTAAGCCGACGCTGCAGGCAGATCCTCTGGGACAGATGGTGTAAGGCAGCAAGATGTAAGAGCTCTTCACAGGTAGAGCTGTGGTCCCAGGGCAGTAGTAATAGGTGTTGAGGAAGAGGGTGCAGTGTTAGGCACAGAGATGTAGCAGTGCTGAAGGGGTTGCAGGAAGAAGGCAATGACACAACAGGGTGGAGTTTCCTTTACCTTTACTCTGCTTTGTAAGTGCTGTCCAGGATCCAGATTACAGATGGAACAGGAGTTGATCAGCCTGGGAGCAACTTAGGAATCTCTCTATGCAGATGGGTTGTGTAGTCTCCTTTCTAGCGCTTATCTGACGCACTTGCAGTACTGAGTTACACTGAAGTTCCCCTTGCTTGCTCTCTTTAGAACTCCCCTTGTATGGCAGGCAGCCGTAGCCTCCTTTTTCTGGCTCACACACGTTACTGCTGTGCCTCCGAGTCTTAGTTGGGAACAGAGCATTTACAGCCTTCTGTTCCTCCGGTTTCTGTTGCAGGAACATCAGTATCCATACAACCTCGGCTACCGGACTCCGGACCATGCGCTACAGCTAGAAGTGAGCCTGAATTCTGCTCAATCCTCCAGTTCCTCTCTCCCACGGCCACACACTTTGCCTTCTTAACATGGACTCCACTAACTTCCCTTTCCTGGCCCCAGAGAGCAGCTCCTCCCCCAATTTGGTTCAGAGCTCCCTCTGCTGGCCTGGAGAGGGAACTGTGCTGTGTGCTGGATTTACCTGATAGAGAGACCCATCATTGCTTCCAAGTATAACATCACACTCCCTAGGAGGAAGGTAATGCCACTGTGGTGACCATACTCCTGGGGGCGCCACAGTAGCTTATCATTGCTTTGACACAAAAGAATATGCATAGTAGTCCCACTCTGCCCCTCCTGTGATAAGCAGTCCACTGTCTATAGACATTGTACACTGAGAGACTGTTGTGGGCAGGGTTATCTTTCTCAGCTCTGCTTCATGCTATATCTAAAAGCTCTTTTCAAAAGCTATTACAAACCAGAAAAACGGCGATCCGAGAAGATTTTTGTGGCCCATTTTTGCAAATACCGGGAAAATTATGGCAATATGGCCCGCAAAAAATATCCACAAAATCGGGCCACAAAAACCACGGCAAGTGTAAAAGAAGCCTTAATATTCTGATATTTTAAGAATAAATTATCATTTCTTTATTAGAAGCTTTAGACTTCTACTCATAGAAGCAGGAAATTCATTTTGTGTCAGAACGGCTGCACCCAGTAATCTAAGTTATACATCGTTTAATTCAGGGTCTCCATCCTGACATCATGCTGCTTTCAGATGAGGTAGCAAAAACATGCTGAAAGATTCCATTTAAAACTTAACATCATCGCAGCTCACAATCTAAATTCAAAATTAACCTATTAAAATGGCCAGGAACCTAGAAAGCTGTACAACTGAGAAGTATTCCTCCCAACCCCTTTTCTTACCCATGCGCATATAACATTTTAGAAGGACAATTATACTTCACTTGCATTAGACTCACAAGAAAATCCATAGAAGCCTTTTTGAACATGAGCAGCTAAAGTATTATGGTAGCTATACATATAAATGAGTTGGACATTCGTTTGGTCAACAGTGTTTCTCCCACACCCCATTCCCCATACACTTGCATGTGTAAGAGGTGTACAAGGACTGGTTTGTGCCCCACTTCTCTTGCCCGTGTTTCTACATCCCAGAGAAGCTGGTACCTTTAATATGTCCTATAATGCTGCTATATTGTGTATGTCCGATATATGGTATGTGTATTAAAATATTGCTATGCTGTGTAATGTATTGAAAAAAAAGAAATATATATATATATATATATATATATTGTTTTGTACAAATATAGAGGAAGTATAGGATTTAGATTAGGCCACTAGAGGGGGCACTAGAGAATAGAGTAAGTGAGGAATTAGACCAATAGGATTTAATTAAATTTGGAGGGACCAATTGAGTGTAAGTTAGAGAGCTTCCTGAGTTGAGTTAGTTAGGGCTGGGAGCCAGGACAGGACAGTTGTGTCCTGCAACATTTAAGCTGGGGAGCCCAGCTGTCCATGACCTATGGGCTGATAGTCACATGGTAGTGACGGAATACAGGGCAGCCTCAAAAAGGCAGCAGCTAACTTTGTGAGAACAATCCCAAATGTCCGGGACGAAACGGACAGGGAACTCCTGAAGCAGGTTGGTCTGGCCAGTCACGGTGCTGTGGTACCAAAGGCAATGGTACGACCCTGCAATATTCCTGGAGAAGTGAGGGACAGCACAGGGAAAGGAAAAGTTATGTTCTGTGAAGAATCTTGTGTTGTTTCTGTGGCAAAACTGGATGCGCTGTGTAAAGAACTAAGTAAAGTTATTTTGTTGGATCTGGATATGGACTCTGCCTGCATTTAGTGATACTTAATGGAAGACTCTGATGTGCAAGTAAGGGAGCCACCAAGTGCACAACAGAAGGGACAATGTGTTAATGTGACGGTGGGTCAGCGTGCAACAGAGCAGCCACTACTAGCCACGACTATCCCCCTGGTCCCCGTTAAACATGCATACTTCATCTGAGAAAGCTTGTCTTCTTAATAAACATTGGAGTAAGCAGAGATAAGACACCTATGGCCATGACTTAACTTTCCTTAGAAGAAAAAGATTGGGCATTTTATGCTGTAAATTCTTCTAACTATTCTCTCCCCTAACATCCAACATCTGCCATTGTAAAGTCAGGACGTCAGAATGTAATGGTAAAATTGTCAGATTCAGCTAAGTATAATTTATCATGTATGGCCTCTGATGTGAGGAAACGTACAGAATCGAGTTTGCTTATAGTTTGCTTTGTACAAAGAACCACAGCACCACAAGGCCATTGTTCTTAAGCTCAGTAATCTGTATTTAAATATGTTTGATGATTGCTATATTAATAGGGCTGTATTTTGGGGTCAATTACTCATTTTGTAAATTTTATACGTTAATTACTTTGAATTAGTTATTTACATATTGCTGACATATTTCATACTGCAAACAAAAAGTGTCCTTGAGAAAAAGGCCACAAGATGCTATAATATAGTGATATGCATACACAGTTGACCACAATAGAACAATTTATATGTCTCCAACCACTAACTTTAAAGTAGATCTGTCACCAGATATTCATCTACTATATAATTGTCTAATTCTGTCTGTCTGTCTTTCTGTCTATCTGTAACGGAAATCCTGCCTCGCTGATTGGTGAGGGGGTGAGGGTGACCATACATACCAGGAAGGGGGGGTGAGGGGGACCATGCATACCAGGAAAGGGGGTTGAGGGGGACCATGCAAACCAGGAAAGGGGGGTGAGGGTGACCATACATACCAGGAAAGGGAGGTGAGGGTGACCATACATACCAGCAAAGGGGGGGTGAGGGGGACCATGCATACCAGGAAAGGGGGGTGAGGGTGACCATGCATACCAGGAAAGGGAGGTGAGGGTGACCATACATACTAGCAAAGGGGGGTAACGGGGCCATGCATACCTGGAAAGGGTGGTGAGGGGGACCATGCATACCAGGAAAGGGGGTGAGGGTGACCATGCATACCAGGAAAGGGAGGTGAGGGTGACCATACATACCAGCAAAGGGGGGTGAGGGGGACCATGCATACCAGGAAAGGGGGGTGAGTTTGACCATGCATACCAGGAAAAGGAGGTGAGGGTGACCATACATACTAGCAAAGGGGATGACGGGACCATGCATACCAGGAAAGGGGGGTGACGCGACCATGCATACCAGGAAAGGGAGGTGAGGGGGACCATACATACCAGTAAAGGGAGGTGAGGGTGACCATACATACCAGCAAAGGGGGGTGAGGTGGACCATGCATACCAGGAAAGGCGGGTGAGGGTGACCATGCATACCAGGAAAGGGAGGTGAGGGTGACCATACATACTAACAAAGGGGGGTAACGGGGCCATGCAAACCTGGAAAGGGGGGTGAGGGGGACCATGCATACCAGGAAAGGGGGTGAGGGTGACCATGCATACCAGGAAAGGGAGGTGAGGGTGACCATACATACCAGCAAAGGGGGGTGAGGGGGACCAATGCATACCAGGAAAGGGGGGTGAGGGTGACCATGCATACCAGGAAAGGGAGGTGAGGGTGACCATACATACTAGCAAGGGGGGTGACGGGACCATGCATACCAGGAAAGGGGGGTGAGGGAGACCATGCATACCAGGAAAGGGGGGTGAGGGGACCATGTGTTGTGAGTTCATTTTCCCCTCCGTCACTGAGGCCTGGTGAACTCCCTATTCTAGTGAAGGAAGGTAGTGAGCCTGATTATCAGGCACCTGGGACTAATGAAGACGATTGGCTGAATGGAGTCACTGACTGGATTTAAGGCAGCCTACGCCCTTTTTGCCCTGCGGGTGATTTCTCTGTGGTCTCTTGGACACCAGTCTGATTCCTGCTCTCCTAAAGCTAAGTTTGCTGTTTTGCCTTTTTGCATCTAAGATTTGTTTTTGTTTTTCTTGCTTTTTGGATTCTGCCACTCCCTGCTGGAGTGTGCAGTGTTCCTTGAGCTCTGTTTTCTGAAAGTACCTGAGTGCTGATTTAGTTTTTGAAGCTTAGTTGCTTCAGGGCCATTTTTATATCAGCTTGTTGGCTTTTGTCTCTGATAGGGTTCTGGCAGATTGCAGACAGCAGCCTTCCTATCCGTTCCTATCTAGGTAGTTTTTGGGCCCCGTCTTTGCTCAGCCTGTCTTTCTGTCTGTGTAAGTGTTTTCATCTTGCTTCACCGTCATTATATGTGGGGGGCTGCCTATTGCTTTGGGGTCTGCTCTGGGGCAGTTAGATTTCCCCTTTCCTTCTTTAGGTCTATGTATCTCTCCGGCTGTGATCGAGGGGTCTAGGTCATCGTAGGAACCCCCCACGGCTACTGCTAGTTGTGTTGATAGGTTCAGGGGCCTGCAATCTGATAGTTGCCAACTTCTCTGGTTTTCAGGACTTAGCTAGCATTTCTGTTTTTGCCTCCTATGGTGACTCAATCATAACAACCATGCATACCAGGAAAGAGGGGTGAGAGGACCATGCATTCCGGGATTGGAGGGTGAGAGGACCATGCATATCAGGATTGGGGGGTGCATTATTGCATTATTATTAAATCTTCATAAATAAACTACATACATATTCTAGAATACCCGATGCATTAGAATCGGGCCACCATCCAGTTAATACATAAATCTCTTCAACCTGGGAATGGGAAAACTAAAAGTTTATCCACGATAAAGCATTTGTTTTGTTCTATGTTTTGCTTGTAAGAAGAGTTCTTAAGCTTTGTTCACATATTGCGTTTTTGCGGCATTTTTTTTAATGCAAATTTTTTTTTTACAGCACCAGCAAAAGCTACTAGAGTACAGAAATCTCAGACACATGCTTCTTTTTCCTGACTTAAATGGAAATTTTTGAAAACGGCAGCATGTCAATTCTTTTTAGCATTTTTGCAGCATTTTCTTCACACATAGAAAGCACATAGTAAGTGCAAAAAGCAGTATAAAACATTGCCATCAGTTTTTGCAGAGTTTTAAGTGAAAAAAACTACAGGTACAGCAGGATATGAAACCCATATATTTTTGTGATATTCCACAAATTAAGCCAAAATGTCTTAGTATCCTCGCATGAGCAGGGATGTTAGTATTAGTACATTAGTGATATGTGTTAAGGTACCAATGTGTGAAAGTAAACAATGCAGACCAGTGTGTGAAATTGACCAACTCAATCAACTGCCAATGTCTTAGGTAAACTATACCTGACCAATTCAGCTTCTCCCTGCTGTTTTACATTTGCAATTGTGTATTTTTTCATGAGCTCATATGAACTTTGCTGTTCAGCATAGTCACTATTTTTTGGACATAGCCCTAGGAGGAGCAGCATGGTAGCTCTTTGATTAGCACTGTTGCTTTGTAGTCCTGGGGTCCTGGGTTCAAATCTCACTAAGGACAACATCTGTGTGGCGTTTGTTTGTTCTCCCTGTGTTTGTGTGGGTTCCCTCTGGATTCTCCAATTTCCGCTCACTGTTCATTAAATGCATATTCTCAAGTTTGACAGTTATTTGATAACTTAGACACTGAGGGTCCGACCGCCAGTGATCACAAGAATCAGGGCTTTGAAATCCTGTGTGAATGTAGTGGAGGTGGATCAATGCACTACCATTCCGGTAGTTTTTAATGGGACCGCTAGAGATTGCTGAACACTGCAATCAGCTGATCTATTGCACTCCCATTTGAATGAATAAAACAGTAATTCACATGATCATCCTTCACTCTATAAGAGTGGTTGACATTGACTATCGCTTTCCTACCGCTGAAGATTCCAATCGCGTCAATGTTGTGTATTGTGAACAGTCTCCTGCGTCTTTGTGAATATAGTGATGTAATGTGCCATGTGAAATGTAATATGTTGCTGTGTAATGTATACTTGCATAGTAATGTAAAGCATAATATGCACAGTGTTATAAGGTAGTTAATGTTGGTAATGTATATAGTAGGACATGATAATTTAATGCATAGTGTAAGATATGTAGATAGTTGACGATAGGGTAAGTTAGGCGTTAATGTTTGAAACTAGCCCACAGTGGGAGTGTTTAGTGTTAAGGAGAGTGTCTGCTTCCTGGTAGGAAGGCAGATAAGTTTTGGAGTATGTAGTGAGCAGAGCTGCATAAAGGGTGAACCTGTGTGAGAGGACACTAAGAAGGAGGGATAATGCATTCCTTAAGAAAAAGTGACAAAAGAGACAGAGTAGCCTGCCCAGGAGAGGATGCCTACCCATTAGACTTACAGATTTAAACGCAGAAGGTAATGGGCTGAAATCCCTGGAATAGTAGTGGAAGAAACAGGACGCAGAACAGAAGAGCAAGTAAAGAAGTCTTGTGAATCAGGACTGTATCATTAAAGCTGGGTTGTGAAGAAGTAAGGAGAAACAGTGTGGCTTGAAATCCCTGGAGTATACTACAGAGTAAGGATCCTGTGTGGAAAAATGCTTCATACTGTAAAGGAAACATCCATAAGACTTTGTACCTACTATCCCTTGTATATATCCCTTACCAAGTTATCGTTCAGTAAACACTTAATATTGAATGATAATCACCCTCATTGAATTGTGGAACATCTGGTCCTGGCAATCTTGTGACACCAGATACTGTATATGCGGACTGCGTGAGCATAAGGCCCTTACAGCACAAGTCTACACACGAAGCCAGGACCCATATTTTCATGTAACATGTCGATGAACAGAAGACTAGCGCCTCGCCGGCGGCTACCACACTGCGCTGTATTACAGCTCCATTTAGTCAGGGCTCTTCAGAGCCCAAGTTCTCGGGATCATTGGGTCCATGGTGGTCGGACCACCAGCGATTGATAGGGAATAACTTTCAAACTTGACAATACCCATTTAAGCTATTCATAAAACTTTATGAAGGAAAGCAAGGAATGTGTAGTTGTCTATCAAAAACTGCATACTATCACCTAGGAGGATATCACTGTGATTTACATGTCAAAAAATGTATTGCATCTACGCTCAGCAAATCAATTTTAGCATATACAGCACATCAAGTCAAAGACATTGACTCAGGAAATCCTACTGTAAACTTAATATGGGAATGGTTTTGTGTTGTGAATCATTGTATTGCAGCAGAAATCTGTAGTTTGTTGTTTTATTTAAAACTTTTTATGATTTCCTGGATGAGCAGAAATCATTTTTTACTTTTTCCTTTATCAAATCCTTCTGTCATACAGTTCATTGGTGATTTAGAAGCCAAAAGGGTTCCTTTATAACATTTTCCAGACTGATATATTTGTTCAATTCCGCTTGAGCAAGGCATTGAGTTGTTGTAAAAATATTATGATACCTATTTAACTTTCATTGTAAGCTTCAAAATTTAGTGAGTGACAGATTCAGCTTTGCTATTTTCCGCATTGCTATGTTTAGCTGTATCACATATATTTAGTTAGTTGCAAATTAGTTTTCCAGAAGGAAGAAAAGTGTCTCTGCAGTGTTGACTTGAGCTTCCTTGTAAGTCACACTTGGGTAAGCAATGGCCAACAGTCCACATCTGACCCTTAGCTTTTCATGGCTGGCCGCGATAGCCAAAGGTCATCCCACTCATGAGTTACGGGAGCCCATTGCCAAACGGCACCACAATTGCCCCACCAGGTAACTCAATGTTAACAATGGTGAAATTGAAAGCTATCTGCTCCCTAAACCACCGATCAGTTTGTGCATCTGAGTTTCAGAGCAGAAGGTATAATGACATGGAGAGTGTTCTTGCTGTTGCTTATCTCACTCTTACTTTTTCACTAATGTATAAAGTAGCCTGCAGCTCATTGTTAGTGTTTGCAGTTTGTTATCTAGAAGTCATGAGTTCAAATCTAATTTTACTTTTGCTATGAGAAATTTAATTAACCCCTTCACCATCAAGTCTGTTTTCATCTTCCTGACCAGGTTTTTAATTCTAACCACTGTCACTTTATGAGGTCATAATTCTGGTACGTTCAATGGATTCTAGTGATTCTGAGATTGTTTTCTCGAGACATATTGAACTTCATGATAGTGAAAACATTTCTCCAATATGATTTGCCTTTAGTTGTGAAAAAAACGGAAATTTGGCAAAAATTTAGCAATTTTCGAACTTTGAATTCTTATGCCCTTAAATCAGAGAATTCTGTTAACAAAATAATTAATAACATTTCCCACATGTCTACTTTACATCAGCAAAATTTTGGAAACATAATTATATTTTTATTAGGAAGTTATAAGGGTTAATATTTGACCAGCAATTTCTCATTTTTATAACAAAATTTAGAAAACCATTTTTTTGACCACATCATATTTGAAATGACTTTGAGTGGCGTAAATGGCAGAAAATATCCAAAAGTGACACCATTCTAAAAACTGCACTTTCTGAGGTGCTAAAAACCAAGAAGTTTATTAACCTTCACGTGCTTCATAGGACTGAAGCAACTGAAGCACTGTGGAGGGAAAAAGGATGATGGAATATGTTTGGTGCAACAATGCCGGAAAAAGTCAGAGTTTCGACCGAAACTGGACCCGACCCCAATGCAAGTCAAATGGGGAATAAAAGTCGGCAGTGAGAGGAGGACAGTAAACACACCTACAGTGCCCATTTCACTGGCAACGACATCAATTCTTATTACTTAAGTATGTCAACCTTAATTTACTTTATAATAATAGTAATGCTTTGAAAACTGGGGGTTATTTGGATAAAGTTGTGGGGGGGTACAGCCCGGTTAGGGAGGTGGAAAAACTGGCATATGTTGAGGTGTAGGCTGGACGTTCAACAGCTGCAAATGGAGAAATTGGAGAAGTCAGAGGAAGAGGAGGACAAAGCGAGCCATTTTGCTGGCAACCTATGTGTCATCAGGGGAAGGTGATACAAAATCCTTTGAAACCCAGGCATGGTTCATTTTAATGAGTGAGATCCACCTACATTTTGGGTCGACAGCCGGGTCCTTCTTTCTGTCAGGATTGATCCAGCAGCACTGAAGACTCTTTCTGATAGCACACTACCAGCAGGGCAAGCAAGCTCCTGTAAGGCATATTGTGCCAATTCAGGCCAGGTGTCCAGTTTACAGGCCCAGTAGTCAAAGGGGAATGAACTGTGAGGGAGAACATTGACAGGGGAGGAAAGGTAATTTTGAACCATAGTTGACAACTGCTGTCTCCTGTCTGTTGCAATCGATTCAGTATTACCAGTCGTGTGAGCGGTACTCGAGGAATCAGTCCACAACATGGTCATGAAACCCCTGTCTCCAATGCCACTTCGGCTGTGTGCACCATGAACCACTCTTCAATGCTGCCCAGTACGGCTTGTGGTAGAACCTGCACCACTGCTGTGTGCTGGGAATGCCTCTAACAAACGGTTTACCAGAGTTGCTTGTTTGTTCACCAATATTAGCTCTAGGTTCTCCTGTGGCATGATGTTCTGTAATTTGCCTTTACAGCGTGGATCGAGGATGCTGGCCAACCAGTAGTCATCATCCTTCATAATTTTGGCAATGTGGGGGTCCCTTTTTAGGATCCACTAGAGATAATCACACATGTGGGCCAATGTTCCAGGTGTCAATGATGCACTGCCAGTGGTGGGTGGAGGAGCACTTTCTGCCAAATCCACATCCCTCCAGTCATGCACAAACCCTGTACCTGACCTTGGCAAGCCAACATTTTCTCTTGCCCCCTAAGAAGCATCCTCCTCCCCAAAAAAATCATCCCCCTCATCCTCCTCCTCATCTTCCTCTTCTTCCTCCACCTCATCAAGGATAGTTCCCTGAGCAGACAATGCCTGACTGTCATCAAGGCTTCCCTCCTCCTCCTCCTCTTCTGCTGCAGACGCCTGATCCTTAATGTGTGTCAAAGTTTGCATGAGCAGATGCATAAGTGGGATGCTCATGCTTATGATGGCGTCGTCTGCGCTTACCAGCCGTGTGCATTCCTCAAAACACCGAAGGACTTTACAGAGGTCTTTCAGCTTTGACCACTGCATACCCGATAACTCTATGTCTGCCCTCAAACGGCCTGCCCATGTATCCTCCCACAAATGCATTACAGCCTGCCTCTGTTCACACAGCCTCTCAACCATGTGCATGGTGGAGTTCCACCTTGTTGCAACGTCTATGATTAGGCGGTCTGCATACGACTGGAGTCTACGGGCGAGCGACGGATGTGCGAGCACAGTCTTTGCACCTTATGGAGCAGGGTTGGTAACTCCGGATAATTATTTATGAACCACTGCACCACCAGGTTCAAGGTGTGAGCCAGGCAAGGTATGTGTTTGAGTTTTGCCAGGGCTATGGCCGCAAAAAAATTACGTCCGCACTGACTACCTTGCCTGGCTCAAGATGTAGACTGCCCAGCCATGACTGAGTTTCTCGCTGCAAGTAGTCGGCCAGTACGTCCGCTGTGTGTCTGTTGCCCAAAGACAACATCTTTAAAACAGCCTGCTGATGCTTACCACTAGCTGTTCGACAGTGGGACACCTCGTGTGCAACACTGGCAGCTGCGGATGGAGTGCGGCTGCGCTCTGTTGACAAGCTTTCGCTTCTGGAGGAGGAGGAGGCGGAGGGTCAAATGCCAACAGCCAACTGTTGCCTATACCGTGGGCTAGGCAGCACTGTCCCACCGCCGCTGTCCCCTGTGGACCCTGCATCCATCACATTCACCCAGAGTGCAGTGATTGACACGTAATGGCCCTGGCCATGCCTACTAGCCCATGCATCTGTTGGGAGGTGCACCTTTCCACTCACTGATTGTTTGAGTGCATGGACAATGCGGTCTTTCACATGCAGGTGGAGGGCAGGGATGGCTTTTCTAGAAAAGAAGTGCTGACTGGGTAGGTCATAGCGTGGGACAGCGTAGTGCCAGCAAAATCATACCAGCGCATGGTCAGCGTACCCAGCAGTAACTATAGGGTACGGTGATCACATGCAGTGTCATGCGACCAGAGGAGGAACTGACCGGAGGGGGCGCGGCCAGGGGCAGGGCTTAGTGGTGGCCCTGTGCTGCGCCCGAGAACACTAGTGTAAAACTAGCCTTACTTACACACATTATATGTACTACTGCATTTTTATGGGGCTTTTTGCAACAGTGTTGGTACCATTATGATTATTTATTTCCTTCCTTATTTCATTATATTTTTGTATGTTTCAGAATTTATTTGCATATATTTGTGCTTTGGTTAGATGTTCAGACCAACAATTTCTCTGCCCATGCATTTTGCTCTTTTAGGCTTACCTTTCATATTTGTATTTGTCATGTTGGTTATTTATTTCATTATTATTATTATTATTATTATTATTATTATTATTTATTTATACAACATTAATTCCATGGTGCTGTACATGAGAATGGGTTACATAAAAAATACAGGTATCACTTACAGTAAACAAAATAACAATGATAGACTGGTACAGAGGAGAGAGGATTGCTTTTAACCATATTTCCTAATTGAGATTCATATTATTCATATGTACATCTATCCTAGCATTTTCTTCTTGTTGGTTAATTCTTGTACATTTTGTGCAAATAGGACACAACCTGCTTGGGATAACAATGCTATTAATTAATAATAATAATAATAATAATAATAATAATAATAATAGTGCAATAATAAAATGTAAAACCTATTAAACCATGGTATACTGAAACTTAAATGTGTAATGCATTTCTGTTTAGCTAATATAAAAATAAACATTTGTCTCTTACTGGAAATAGGATTTCGCTTGTAAACTGCTACCTAGTAAAATGATCAGCCTACACACCAATCAAGTTGATGATTGAAGTTCATCTTCTCTGATTTAGGAGTCAAATATCAGTATCCCAAAATACTCCCTGAATAAACTGCATACTGACAAATTACCCTTTACAGGATCCTGCTCACGAAAGTTTTGTTCATATAAAACTCAATGAAATATATTAAGTGCATGTCATAAAATGTCAAAGTATGTTGTATAGCCATAGGCTGCATTTGGAATATTAATAGTCACACTGCAATATTAAGTCTACACATCGTATAACTGGGATTTGTCACGTTAAAGTGGCTTGCTTTATTACATTTTTGCAGCTGATATTTTACTTTCCTGCTATCAAATTTTCTTCTTGTAAACCCTATGTTCCTCTACAATATATTTTTTTAATTATCCAATACATTTAAAGTAAAAAAAAGAATAAAATAGTCCTCATAAAACTATCCTAATGTTTTCTATTTATACTTCATTAAGTATTTTCTTAGTTCTAGACCACAACTGTGCACTAATCCTGCAGTTGTAAGAGATGGTCAAATTGCATATTCCGCTCAAATAACAATGTTACTTATCAATCAGTTTATGTGCATATGCATTAGCGTTTTATTGCCATATTTTGCACTTGCCCTGGGAACGTGTGTCGGGCATAGAGACAAATTAAGACCTGTCACTTTTACAGAGGAGGTCATGGCTAAAAAAGGGCTACAGTATGCTGCATAGGTGTTCTGTGATAATATTTTTGAGGATGGTCCTATAGATTCTTTTTAATGAGGTAATTGGTGCCAAAACAAGGTCAAAGGATAGCTGCTAGAGTAGTATGCACCCTGTATATCTAGTAAAAAGCCTCTGTGAGATGCACATAGAGGCAGTTCCAAAAATCAGAGCCTGGACTACTCAGGCTGTAAGCCTCTGGCTATTCCAGTCTGAGAGTTGTGGATAAAGTCCTAAGGAGGAGACAGAAGGAGGTGACTGTAGAGATTGCGTAATGTGACTGCAGAGACCTGTGTATCGTAAGCAGTGCCTTCCTTCCTCCCACCAATCCCCTAATAACAAAAACACCGACAAGCATAGATGGGTTGAACAGGCTGGTCACAGTTTATTAATAAGCAGAAAAAGGCAAGTATAATTCGCAACGGACTCACAGCTGGAAGCCCTTCACTGACCGCTGGGCAAGGAAGCTGATGAGAGGTTACGAACCTTGCCCCCCTCTACGCTACCGCTGTTACATAATAACAAGATAACGTGAATAATAAATTTGCACAAAACAAATATATACATATATATATTTTTTAATATAAATTTAAAACAACAGTCGCACCACACATCCGCTAATCTATAAGGGAGGGAGGGTGGGTCAAAAGCTTCTAGCCATCAGCCGGAAGGATGAGGATGACCCCCACCCCAGCACCTGAATTTAGCCCCTGAGGGTGTGGCCAGATGCCCCTTCCTCTTTCTTCCCATTGGTCAGTGGGGCGTCCTAATTATGGCATCACCTGGGGGGGAGTAGTGGGAGGGAAGGCAAGTTGTCATCACCCAGGGGTCTAGCTTCAGTGAGTGGCAGACGTGTTATAGATGAGCACCTAACAGTGATTCAGATGGCGTTAGTAGCAAGCTGTTATTGTGTGCCCTACAAAGTTTATGCGGAGAAATGCAAACTTTCATTTCGTGAGCAAGCTGCAGGCCCACGGAACAGATGCCAGTGCCGTAATAAATCAAATAGTCAATACTGCAAAAACAGACTTAATCAGTTTTTATTTCCTGTTTCTTAAAATTGTGTCTTGACCAAATTATGACCACCAAGTTTTGCAACTCGTATAAGCCACAATCATTATTGGTCATACCTTCTTATGGATAAATAAAAAAAAAAGATTTGCATGAGCATTGAATTTGTGTGGCTGTTGCACTTCTTTAAATGATAGCACCTCAGAAGTGTCCCTCCACCACTTGCATTGGTCAGCATATTTATTTATTTTATGGCGCCATTAATTCCACAGCACTTTACAGACATTATCATCACTGTCTCCAATGGGGCTCACAATCTAAATTCCTTATCAGTATGTCTTTGCATGTGGGAGGAAAACAGAGAACACTAAAGGTACTGCCACACTTAGCGATATCGCTAGCAATATCGCTATAACTTGTGACGTTATAGCGATATTGCTAGCAATATCGCTGTGTGTGATACTTACCTCCGACCGCTCCCCCGCTGGTTATCGCTGATCGCGCGAGAACGTCCAGGACTGTTTCTCGGCATCAGCTTCTTGCGGCGCTTCCTGTGGAGAGACGAGCGACGAGTGTGGAGCCGGGCAGGAGGACGTCAGGATCGCCTCGTCTGACAGGTAAGTAACGAACCCCGTCTCCAGCGATGTCGCTGGTGAGATCTGCCTGTGTGGCAGCTCACTAGCGACCACTTAGTGATGTACCAGTGATCCTGACCGGGTCATATCGCTGGTACATTGCTAAGTGTGACAGTACCTTAACTCTAATACAGTACGTGGAGGACATACAACTCCTTCCAGATCTTGTCCAGGATGAGACTTGAACCCTGGTCCCAGCACTGCAAAACAACAGTACTAACCACTGAGCTACCATGCTGCCCATATTACACTAGCATACTTTTCTCTGCCCCCCTACTACTTGCTAAACTTGAAGACATTTTTAGGCAATGATAGAACAAAGGGGAATATGTTGGTATATCCCATTGCTTCCACCAATATATCATAAACGGGGTGCTTGGTTGTCCCCAGTTCATCAGGGATTTATTATGTCCCACCTTCCAGTTACAGTTTGGAACTTGCAGCTCTCAGCGCCCCCTTACCCTCAAGTCATTCAGGGAACTATAACTAGGACAAGTAGTCACCAGAAAGGCTGCCTTGCTGTGTACTGGCTATTGGGCACGCTGCAGTGAGGGCGGTATGAATATTCACATTCTCAGGTGGGAAATACCCATATAAACCACCAAATACCCCAGAACACACTTTGCTGCTGCCAGCTCCTAGTTCTTATATTAAAATCAATATCGGGTCAGGAACCAACCCACCAGTAGCATAGTTTTAACACAGAGGATGTGGGGGGTACGTTTAGAGCAAGGAAAACAAAGCTAGTAAAGTTTTATAGATTTTACTCTAAAAAGAATAGGCATTGTTTACAAAAGTGCAAAAGATGTTACAAAAAGACACAGATACAGTATATACAACAATTATAAAATAAAAATGGATTAAGGTATGAACTTGATCAGTGATCAGTCAATGGTACGCCATGTGGTGAAGGGGGGAGGGGTTCCCAAAGGCAAAGATTCAGTCCCCATCATGGATGGTATATGCTGTCTTCTCCCCAGGTCTGAAAAACCTGCAAAATGGCTGTTCCTACTTTATAGTTAGCCCATAAACTAAGGCCTCTTTCACACATCAGGTTTTCGCCGTCAGGCGCGATCCGGCGCTTTTGACAAAAACCGGATTCGGCGAAATGCAATGCCGGATCCGGTTTCCCCCCCATTGACTTGCATTAGAGCCGGATCGAGCCGGATGGCCATGCGTTTCATCCGGTTTTCGCCGGATCCGGCAATGTGTCGCGATCCGGCGTCTGGAAAAACGGCTACTGTAACGTTTTTTGCCTCCGGCGAAAAAGCCTGACACGCCGGATCCGGCGTGTCCGGCTTTTTCACACAATGAAAGCCTATGAGCGCCGCAATGCGCCTGATCTGGCGACAGCCGGATCCGTTGGCTGGATCCGTTTTTTTTGGTCTGAGCATGCTCAGTAGCTCTGCCCACAAGACATATATAAAAGCAAGACAGTGGGACCCTCAGCCACACCCAACATGCCACCCAAGCCAAGAACCAGGAGCAGGAGAAGGCAGGAGACATCTGCATCAGCACCATCAGCACCACCACCACCATGCCGCCAAATGGAGCAGCAAATGGAACATGCTGAGGAGGGGAGTCCAGCAGCAGATGAGAGACGGTAATTATCAAATCCCCCATTCCTCCAAACTAGGGCCATGGAATATCAAGATATTCATTGGCCCTTTGTTTCTCTTTATTCAACAGCCGCCCAAGAGATGCAGCAGCAGCAGCAGCAATGGCAGCAGCAGGTACACCACCCACAGCCATGGAGTCTGGCCAGCAGGAAGACAGCACATCTTCTTCTGGGAGCCCTCCCTCGCATCGTCAGCGTTTGATGGTAAGTTTTTATTTCCAAAATCCATCATCTCTGTAATATATGTCTATTCATTGCCTTTTATTTCAAAACAGGAATCACAAGATGAAGAGGAGCTCCCAGAAGAAGAAGGAAGGGGTGGACAGACACCTGGAGTGGGCTCACAATTGGTAAGATTTTGGCATCAAACGCAGAAACACAACATCACACTACACACAACACATAGAAAACAATGTTCTGCAGACCACACACAGCAAACAAATGCCTACATCCAAAGACATAACATTTTTTGTTTTCTTCTCTAGTCTTCCCAATCTGGTGCTCGGCCAAGAGGTCCTCGCAGTGCCTCCCAGGGTCGTCGGCGACAGCAACGCGGCGGTCACCAGCGTGTAAGTATAAATATTTTTGCTTTGTTTTTTAACACTTTTTATTTCATTTCTTTTGTGGAGGCTAATTATGTTATTTTTGTCTTTTTCTTTAACAGCCTTCACAGCGTGCTCCCGACTCTGACGGTGAGGATGGAGGAATCGATGTGGACCACCTCATCGATCTCGTCAGAGAAAGGGAGCCGCTCTGGAATATGGCTGACCGCCGCCACGCTGACCTGATTGTTACCCGGCGACTCTGGGAGGAAATCTGTTCGCTCCTTGTGGATCGCTAGGAGGACCTCGATGCTCGGGCCCAGATTAAAGAGCGTAAGTATATACAGTACCGGTTGCTTGATGTAAACCAGTGTTTCCCGAACAACAGTCCTCGTGGTCCCCACGGATCATGTGTTCAGGATTTCTATTTACTATGGAAATCCTGAAAACATGACCCCTGGGGACCATGAGGACTGGAGTTTGGGAAACACTGATGTTGTATACTAACCACTCCTTTCTCGTTTCAGGGAACAGAATTGTGAAGCAGTGGCGGTCTGTGAGGGATCGTTTCAAGAAGGAGTTCAATAAAGAGATGCGGGCCCCGAGTGGATCTGGAGGACGCAGGAGCAAGTACAAGTACGCACAAGCCCTGTCGTTCCTCCGGGAAACAATGGTCACTAGAAGGTAAATATTACACACCACATGTGAAAAAAAATGTTAGATGTAACTTTTTTTTTTCAGCCAGGGCCATACCATGTCACTATTTTAATTGTTTTTTTTTCTCTTTATTCCACAGCACGGTGAGCAGCACTCGGGAGCCTGCACGATTGGACCCTTCTGAGGCGATCCCTGAGGAGACCGGCACCGAGGGACACTTCGACCGCCCCGGTACATCTGCACCTTCCCAGCCTTCCCACACATTCGACCCATCTGTCCCATCCACCAGCACAGGAGCATCGTGGCCGCCTACATTACATGAAGCTGCTGGTGAGGAGATAGATTTCCCTTTACCCCACCCTTCTGCCCCTGCCACCTCTAGTACACCTGCGGGTACTGGGCGGCAGCGGCAGAGGGGTCAGGAAAAGACTTATGCGCCAGAGTTCTTGCATCTGAATGCATCTTTCCAGAACTGTCTAAAAGTCTTGTCAGAGCAAATCTCCGCAGGCTTTCAGCAGATCAACTCCAGCATTCTGGAGGTGAAGACACTTCTGCAAACCATGCATTCAGAGGCAAGATCTTCGCCAAACCACACCTTTTTCAGGTCTGTTGTGGAGCGCATGGAAACGCTATCTCCTACCCAGCAGATGCATGTAATGCATTCATGCCACGGTGCTCTCCAGCAAGTTACCTCCCAACCTCCTCCTCCCACCACAGTAGTTCCTCCACCTGCACCCCCTCCAGCCACTTTCCATCCTCCCCCTCCTATTACATCTGCACCCCCTCCAGCCACTTTCCATCCTCCCCCTCCTATTACATACCATCCACCTCCCCAGTACCAGCAACCTCCCCAGTACCAGCAACCTCCCCACTTCCAGCAACCTCCCCACTTCCAGCAACCTGCCCCGTACCAAACTCCTTCCCCATACAACTTGCCATCAACATCATCTGCTCCTACAGTCCCTGCCCAACCCTCCACTCCACCGCCCATAACCTCTAACTGTTCCTTCCCCACCACGATCCCAATCCTCTCTCCACACTCCCAGTGTCGAAGTGTCCCGCAGCCCCTCCAGCAGTATTTCCACCCCACACTACACAGATTTATGATGTGTTTTGTAATAAAAATGCCCAGTTGGTTTCAAACCTTTATTAAAAAAGTTTTTTTAACTTTAAAAACAGTTTACAAAAAAAAATATTTTAAATAAAAGTTAAATTATTGTTTACACTGGTTGTCTGTCATTTCTTTCTGCGGCGAAATATGTTTAAAAGAAAGGTTAAATACAGGGTATTTAAAAGGTTAAAAGGTATTCAAAACCAGGTATATAACTGTGGGTAAATTTTAGCTTTTTGCCACAGTTGTGTTCCTGGTTGTGTTTGAAGCAAAGTACTTCACCTAAAAAGTTGTGTTTATTGTTGGTGATTTCCTAACAATGTACACAACTTTTGTTAAAAGGTGAAATACTTTGCATAAAACACAACCAGGTACACACCTGTGGCCTAAAGCTAAAAATAGAGACCATGACAAGATAGCCAACTTTGGTTGGCAAAGGTATATACTGTTGGTACAGAAGGTACACAAGTTTGGTTGGGCACAAATCTTTCACACTCTGTCATCCTGCCAGTGTACTCTGCCTTGAGGTGACATAAAGTATAGTGCAAAATTGTCCCTCATTACTGAAACCGTCACAGAACTTCTAGTGGTAATGTCATGGTAATCTTGCAAGGTGGTTTCTTCAGAGGTGTCCTCAATGGAAATGGGTTCCTTGCAGATAACAAAATTGTGGAGTACCACGCAAGCTTTGATCACCTCGTCCACAGTTTCTGTCTTGAGGTTGATCGCAGTCAATAGGACCCGCCATTTGGCTGTCAGAATACCAAAGGTACATTCAACCACTCTTCTTGCTCTTGTGAGGCGGTAATTAAAAATGCGTTTTGTTCTTGTCAATCCTCTGCTAGAGTACGGTTTCAAAAGGTGTTCTGACAGCTGGAAGGCTTCATCCCCTACACAGACAAATGGCATAGGTGGACCAGATGTTTGCGGCAGCGGTCTAGGGGGTGGGAACTGGAAGGTGTTTCCATACAGTTTACGGCCCATGGCAGACAGTTTGAAAACTTGAGAGTCATTGGAGCGGCCATAGGCCCCAATATCAACAGCAATAAATTTGTATTCCGCGTCAGCGATGGCCATGAGGTTAATTGAAAAATATTTCTTGTAATTGAAATATTCCGATCCCGATCCGGCTGGCTTTACAATGCGGATATGTTTCCTGTCCACAGTGCCCAAGCAGTTGGGAAACTGACATATCTGTTGAAACTTTTCTGAAATTTCAATCCACCTCTCTGTTGTGGGCTCTGGTAAAAAACTCTTCAGCTAAGGAGTCCCACAGTGCACGGCATGTGTACTTCACTATTCCAGATATGGTGGAAATCCCGAGTCTGTACTGGAAATGCAGTGACGAAAGGGATTCTCCAGTTGCAAGAAATCTGTGGGGAATTAAAAAACAATCATTTAGTTTTAAATCACAGCATTACATACCAAAACTCAGCTATAACACTTGGAGATACAAACTACCACCAACAAGATTGCAGTGAAAGTGTGCTCTGATGCGAGCACATCCAATAAATGTGGCTTACCTTAAAGTCACCATCAGACGCTCTGCGGGTGAAACAGAGAAGCGGCAATAGGTGTCTGCTTTTCTTATGAGGTGTGCAATGCGCTCCACCAAGTAATCAAAATTCTCCATTTTCATCCGAACATATCCAAAAAATTTATCCGGGTTTCGTCGAAGGTCCATGCAGAGTGTAGAATAGACCCCACGCGTCATTCTCTTGGCTGTGATGGGGTGGATCCACAAACGTCGTCTACGATGCCTGATGCACAGCTGTCTCGCTCTCTCCTTCTCCAGAACAATCACCCTCAAACGATTCGCCTCCGCTGTAAAATCCGCCAAATTCTTCAAAATATTTCCAATCACAACATCCATCTTCGCCAGTAACTTGCTCTTCTCTCCAACCTGCACTTTCTCCTCTACAACCTGTCAAAGAAGGGCTGTAGGAACACGCTATATATAGTTTTCCAGTAGCCAATCCCGTTCGGAAGGCTACAAGGGGTGTTTTTAAAAACCGTATCCGGCGTAATCCGTCGAAAAACGGATAGAAAAACGGATGAACCGGATGAGATGGATCCGGTTTTGTCTGTCAAGAACAAGACGGATCCGGCAGAAAACCGGATCCGTCACATCCGGTTTTACAAAACATTTGCCGGATCCGGCGTTCCGGCACGACGCCGGATCGCGCCTGACGCCGAAAACCTGATGTGTGAAAGTAGCCTTAGGGACTTCTGCCGTGCTGACCTCACCAGGTGGCTGGATATGCCCCCTTTGGAAAGTTATGACAAACCCTCTATTGGCCATAACTCTTGGAGGGAAGCTTGTAGAGGAACGACGGAAGTATTATATGTCTGCTTACAACATCATCATCTTCCATTTGAGACTAAACATCATATCTCTAGATATTACGGGGAAGCAGATACCCGTTTCTCAGTTCATAGTGAGCGAGGAGATTCAAAAATGGTGTGGTGAATAGCTCTAATGATGTAGATCTCTGAAATATAGGTTTCTTGTATATATGAATAATCAGTGCTATTATATTCAAGTTTGCAGGAACAAAGAAAACATGTGCTTCCAGAACTGTTTCCAACCAGTTCAGGGTTGTAACTGCTCTTTGTGCTGCTGGCACACTAGGCTCATGTTACACAGCTGTATGCAGGGAAGAGGGAGGGGGCAGCTTGTGAAGGGGGATGTTGCTGGAGCATGTCATTCACAAAACCAAGGAGATGTAGCAGAGCTCTGTATGTGTGACTCAAACACTAAGAAATTACTTCTTATTCCTGACAATTTTGAATTTCTTTTCAAGCACATTGACGTTGTGTTGTATTCCGTATGGGAAGATGTTTTTTATTGCAGTTTTCCAAAAACAAAAAATAAGAAGAAACAGTACACCCATTTTCTCAAACATATGTAGGTTGTATAGATGAGTGAATAGTTTTGAAGGATTCTGGTCTGGATAGGAGCCCTATACACTACTGTTCAAAATTTTGGGGTCACCCAGACAATTTTGTGTTTTCCATGAAAACTCATACTTTTATTAATCAAATGAGTTGCCAAAAGAATTTTAAATCTAGTCCAGACATTGACAAGGTTAGGAAAAAGATTTTTATTTGAAATAAACTTTTTTTTCGTCAAAGAATACTCCCTTTGTAGAAATCACAGCATTGCTGACCTTTGGTATTCTAGCAGTTAATTTGCTGAGGTAATCTGGAGAAATTTCACCCCATGCTTCCAGAAACCCCTCCCACAAGGTGGTTTGGCTTGCGTACCATATGGTCAAGCTGCTCCCACAACAGCTCAATGGGGTTGAGATCTGATGACTGCGCTGGCCACTCCATAACAGATAGAATACCAGCTGCCGGCTTCTTCCCTAAATAGTTCTTGCATAATTTGGAGGTGTGCTTTGTGTCATTGTGTTGTTGTAGGATGAAATTGGCTCCAATCAAGCTCTGTCCACTGGGTATGGCATGGCGTTGCAATATGGTGTGATAGCTTTCCTTATTCAAAATCCCTTTTACCTTGTACAAATCTCCCACTTTACCAGCACCAAAGCAACCCCAGACCATCACATTACCTCTACCATGCTTGACAGATGGTGTCAGGTACTCTTCCAGCATCTTTTCAGTTATTCTGCTTCTCAGAAATGTTCTTCTGTGTGATCCAAACACCTCAAACTTGGATTCATCTGTCCATAACACTTTTTTCCAGTCTTCCTGTGTCCAATGTCTGTGTTCTTTTGCCATATTAATCTTTTCCTTTTATTAGCCAGTCTCAGATATGGCTTTTTCTTTGCCACTCTGCCCTGAAGGCCAGCATCCCGGAGTCGCCTCTTCATTGTAGACGTTGACACTGGCGTTTTGATTGTACTATTTAATGAAGCTGTCAGTTGAGGACGTGAGGCGTCGATTTCTCAAACTGCAGACTCTAATGTACTTGTCTTGTTTCTCAGTTGTGCAGCGGGGCCTCCCACTTCTCTTTATACTCTGGTTAGAGCCTGTTTGTGCTCTCCTCTGAAAGGAGTAGTACACACCGTTGTAGGAAATCTTCAATTTCTTGGCAATTTCTCACATGGAATAGCCTTCATTTCTAAGAGCAAGAACAGACTGTCGAGTTTCACATAAAAGTTTTTCTTTCTGGCCATTTTGAGAGTTTAATGGAACCAACAAATGCAATGCTCCAGATTCTCAACTAGCTCAAAGGAAGGTCAGGTTTATAGCTTCTCTAATCTGCCAAACTCTTTTCAGCTGTGCTAACATAGTTGTACAAGGGTTTTCAAGGGTATTCTTACCATCCATTAGCCTTCTTACACAGTTAGCAAACACAAAGTACCATAAGAACACTGGAGTGATGGTTGTTGAAAATGGGCCTCTATACATCTATGAAGATATTGCATTGCAAACCAGACGTTTGCAGCTAGAATAGTCATTTACCACATTAACAATGTATAGAGTATATTTCTGAATCATTTAATGTTAGCTTCATTGGAAAAAACTGTGCTTTTCTTTCAAAAATAAGGACATTTCTAAGTGACCCTAAACTTTTGAACGGTAGTGTAAATCCCCTTCCGTCTCACAACATCCCTCTTTTCTCTATAGATTAGTAGGACTGGCAAGACCTCGTGTGCATTAAGCCAAAATGATGAAGTTGCACTTGGCCTCCAGAAGAAGCATTGGGGATTTAAGGAAGTAGGAGGTGGTTTTGCAGACCACCTGTCCATATCAGCCACATCTTACTGACAGTGTCCTGAAAATTGATTAGTTTATCTCTCATAGTTTGATGAATACAGAATACCTACTGAACCTATAGCAGGTTTTATATTTTGAAGCTAACCACCCATTTATAAATGTTATTACTTTTCGATAAGTAAGCCAAATAGCATATAAAGTTAAGACTTCTTTTCCCAACTTTTTGCAGAAAAAAAGTATTGAAAGAAGTATTCTAGCTTGATAAACATGATATTCAACAATTCATAACACTAAAAGGTATTTTTGATTCAGTGAATTATACTTGTTCATGTTGTCACTGACCATGTAGAAAACTCTGAACAATAAACTACATGAACAATCCATAGAAATTTATATCAATATATTTATTTATGTTTTAAGAGCTTTCAAAAAAGTTTGTGCCAACTTGTGCCTCAGGTAATGATAAGCATCAGTTAAAAAATGAAATCCTGAAAAGAGATTTTTGTAGATATGATGTCATTTAAAGCAAACAGATTAGGGTGGAGGTTCAATATTTTGAAAGCATTTAAGTAATTGTTAAAGGGTTAACCAGGCCCTGGAGAAGTATTCTGCAAGCCTTGCAGCTTGCCAAATCGACCAGTGTGTAAAATAAACAATATAAGGCTACAGCCACACTATCAGTATTTAGTCAGTATTTCACATCGGTATTTGTAAGCCAAAACCCGTAGTGGGTCAAACATGTAGAATTGGTGCACTTGTTTCTATCCCTCTATTCCTCTGATTGTTCCTCACTGGATTTTCGCTTACAAATGTTGAAAAAAATACTGAACAAATACTGATAGTGTGGCCATAGCCTTAGAATTCAGCACTACTTGCGGGTCTGAATGATTGTTAAGTGACTACTAGTATGTGTTTTGCATATCTGCGGTCTTGTGCTAGCTAGCTACTTTTCCACTTCACTCAATAGAACATTGAGAGGAGAAGATGAGAAGCTATACAGCTCATCACTGCAGGTATGCAAATCACATACCTGTCATCACGTGACAACTACTCCAACCACCAAGTAGAGCTGAATTCTTATATTGTGTATATTACGCACCTTAGGAATCAGTAAGCTCTGAGGCTTGCCAAAAATTTCCCCAAGGCTAGACAACATCCTTTAACTTTTGAATAGCAGTAGTACTTAAAATAAAGTCATGACATTGCAAATCCTCTCCAATCTGCAGGTTCCAATAGGCAGTTTCCTATGCAGCAGAAAGTGGTGAAGAGATGGATGTACGGCTTTGTGGAAGCAAATTCAAGTTTGGGCTTTTCAGTGAAAGAGTGACTGATAGTCATCATTATGTAAGTGTGTATGCAGAGATAGTTGTCAGTTGTTGAATGAGCAGAGGTATAAATCAGTAAAATACTAGTTATAATGACTGTTCGTGGAGGAATTAATTCTGAAGAATGCATAATATTGCACTATTCTGAGGAATACTGTGCGTCATGCGCAGATTGTCAATTATACCTTGCCTTAGGGGCTTGATTGCCTGCAACATTGTAAGATTTTTGAGATTTCATGTTACATTTGCTCAGAATTGACGTTTATAGCTTACGGATATTGTCACTTGAGTTATTGTACATTGACTTCATTGAAGGTTAGATGTTTTCCAATCACAAGAAACCCAAGATTCACAAAGGTAACACATGTATTTGTTGAAGTCTGTTAAAGGTGGTTCTTCCAAAGTAAAAGATGTAGCTGAAGCATTTGTATCGAATAACTGAATTGTTCACAAAATTAAACATTTAGAATGCGTATTACTGATACATTATCCAAATATAGATTTATATAGTTCATTATATTAATTGTAAAGTGATAATAAGCAATTTGCTCAGAACAACGGGAATCTTCCAGATTGAAACATCAACATAGTACATGGCCAGAACGTAACATGTTGTGCAGTAATAATTAATTACTAAACTACATTTTTTATTATCCAACATCTGGGATAAAAGAACTTTAGGCTAAAAAAGGAAAAAAAACCTCAATTTTTAATTTTAATGGTTTCCTACCAGTTAGATGCTCTTCCTGTAGTACATTATGTTCAATTTGTGGATCTTAAAGATAAAGTCCATATATTATCTCTGATTAAAAGATAATTATCATGTTTCTATTTGTTATAATACTGTTACAGGCAATAACAAAGCATCATTCTGTTCAGATTACAGTTACTAACAGTCTACTGTCCGAAACGCAGTGTTCAGGAAAGAGTATAGTCACATTCTGTTATGTTCCACAAAGCATACAATGTTTTGATAGGATTCAGCTATTCTTTTAGACTGAAATATGGTAGACACCATTATAGGTCAGTTTGATCCCTCAGCCTTTTTTTTACTAATTTCAAAATGAATACCTGTCAGCTATGGCTCTAGTGTGAACAGGTTAGGCCAGATTCATATTGAGTTAATCCAGCCCGTTCAACGCATAGCGTTGACAGGCTGCATTAATGGTATAGCATAACGCGATCGCGTTATGCTATACCCGCTATCGCAGATGCTTCATCTGTGCTAGCGGTGACGGAACCTCAGGCGCTGCAGCCCGCGTCCGAGGCTCCATCACTGAATGATGGCACATCGCGAGTGCATGCCGCTTTACAGCATGAGTCGCAATGCGCCCGACAGTGAGGTTCAATGGCAGCGTTACACCGCATTATGCCGCAGTGTAACTCAGTCCGTCTAACGGACTGCCATAACGCAATGTGACCCCGACCTAAGTCTTTGCCATTGGTAAAAAAGGTCTTTTTAAATATGGCTAAGCTTGTCTTATCATATGGAAGATTTGACAAAGTTTTACGTTTACAAAATGAAATGTCCATTTTTTACAGATCTTTTTGTGACTTTGAAGAAGTTGTCCAATGGCTTTTGGTTTTAATAAGAAATGCTGCTATATGGATGTTTGATAATGATGAGAGTCGGTTGAATTAGGACTAGAGATGAGCAAAGGTTTGAATTTAAGTCAAATTTCCCAAATTCAATCACTTTGAAATTCACTTAATGATTCACCCCTCTAAAAAATTGCCTGGTCCCATGATTGCCAGGACTTAATGTTGCTTTGTGTGGTCGTGGTCACTAGCCCACAATGCCCTAGAGCTGTGATTGCCATTAGATTAATGGGTATGGGATATCAGGATGGAAATCACAGCACCAGATAAGGTGAATCGCTCTCCTACTATAAGGTTTACTTTTTGCTAACACTTACTATTATTATTCTAATGGACATATATTCACCACTCTAAACTCAGTACTATTGTGGTATTAGTACATGGTCTTTTGTCCCCTTTTGGCTTGGATTTACTGTGCCCCTTCTTTTTCTACTGGCCTATAAATACATCCCAGTTAATTATGTTAGCACTATGCACTTTATAGCTTATTTTTACTGGAATACATATGATTTATGGTAGCACAGGCTTTGGTTGATTTGGAGGTATCTTTTATATATCCTAGCCCCAAGCATATTGCTATTTACTCTGGGGATTTAGATCTGAATGCTATCCCGTCCTTCTCTTGAGGCATTCTGCTTATTTTTTGTATTCATGTTTTGTTTTTATAACTTGAATTTAAATAAATATGATTATTTTATGGATCTCTTTGTTTTTTCCTCTTTATCATAAGTAAGGATTTGTTATGTATTCTGAGTTGAAGTGCCATTTTTGCATATACCTTGCTATTCTATATTAGATTGATGATACATCAATTATGGGTGTCAGGTCCGAGCATTCATACATGAACAGTTTCCTGGAAAGTGGATTGGTCGTCGTGGGCCATTTTAGTGGCCACCAAGGTCTTCTGATCTGACCCCTTTAGACTTTTATCTTTGGGGTCATCTGAAGGCAATTGTCTATGCTGTGAAGATACGGGATGTGCAGCATCTGAAACAAGGGATACTGGAAGCCCGTGCTAGCATTTCTTCTGTGGTGTTGCTATCAGTGTGTCAAGAGAGGGAGAAGAGGGTTGCATTGACAATCCAACACAATGGGCAGCACTTTGAACACATTTTATAAGTGGTCATAAATTTGTAAATAACTCATTAAAGAATAACGTTATGTTAAAACCAAGCACACAATTGTTTTTCTTGTGAAATTCTCAATAAGTTTGATGTGTCACATTACCCTCTTCCCATTGAAAAAAATAAAGTTGTATCCAAAATGGCCAACTTCAAAATGGCCGCCATGGTCATCACTCATCTTGAAAAGTTCCCCCCTCCCATATACTAATGTGCCACAAACAGGAAGTTGATTTCACCAACCATTCACATTTTATTTAAGTGTATCCATATAAATAGCCCACCCTGTATGCTGGTATGACTGTGGGCTCAAGTATTTTGGTATTGTGGGTAAAAGGGTCATCCAAGATGTCCTCATTGGCCAGCAAAACTAGTTGATTAAGATTTCATGTTCATTACATTTGATTTAAAAAATTATATATATAGAAGGTAATATTATGGATGCTAATTATCTCATTAAAAGCCTGCACTGGGTGATAAAACACTACTCAGATTTTTTTTTCACCACTGTAGAGGTATCACTAATGTCTGCTCACTTCTAGTAAAATATTTACCAGCCACCATTTTCTGCTCTTCCCAGTACCACTCCGGTCCCTTTCTGCTATCTTGAGACCGCAGCTCCTGACTGACCGCAAGCCAGAGCTAATGGTCACCAGCTCCCAATGTATGTGTATGAGAGTCTTGTCCTCATAGATTGACAAAGAGAAATGACTTCTGGTTTGCCAAGCTCTGTAGTGATGCGGCAGTTCACAATTAGCAGAAGATGATTGGAGTGGTGCCGAGAACAGCAGAAGACGAGAGCTGATGAGTATTTTATTACATGCATGGAATGTACATTAGTGATACCAGTCTGGTGCTTTAATTTTTCACTTTTCAACAGCTTTATGAATGTTATTGATTGGAGGGTGATATTTGGTTTTAACATGTGGGCCATGTGGTATGTCTTGTATGAAAGCTAGTATTCCATCCTGTTTAGGATTTTGTGTTTAGAAACTACCAAAACTTTCTTGGGTATGTTATCTACTTATTAAATATGAAAGAGTAGGAGTAGGAAACTACAGCTTGACTAAAAGCTTCTAATGTAACATATCTTGTAACCTGAATACAGAGTGTCTGGTTATTCTCAAGATTCCTTGAGGAAACCCCTGCAGCTGCTTAACAAGAAACACTGTATTTCATCATTGTATCTCTTTACTCACAGATTTATTTATATACTACATGCTTTGTGATCGGGGGAAGTTACTATATACTGTATTATCCATTGCTGGTGTTGCATGTGGTCTGCTCTACTTGTACAAAAAAATGAAAACCGGAAGGTAATATTGATATTTAGTTTTACCACAGTTAGGGTCTTTTTACACTTGCCGTGGTTTTGCGGCCCATTTTTTCCGTCTCCAATAGATTTCTATGGGGCTGCAAAAACGGGCCGCAAAAAATCGTAGGAGCGCCGTATGCCATATGGCCGTGAGGGCCGTATTTATGGACGCGAAAACATATTGAGCTTGCTTGATAATTTTGACGGCTTACGGACAAGGCCCCATTGAAAATCAATGGGGCCGCAAAAACAACGGAAGCTTGCCCAGTGTGTTGATTTTGCGGTACACCGTGAAGACCATATTTGTGGAACGCCGTATTTTTACTGGGACACTCCCATGTACTTCCTGTTTATCACTTTGAAGTTTATCATTCCATGCCTGCAGAGACACAAGATGGACCTGGAGAGAATCATCGTTCTTGTTCAGGTATGTAGGGGTGCTGAAAAGCTCCCCCTGCCCCCCCTTCGGTGTAGAGGAGTGTAGGGGATCCTGCGGGTTATTATGGGGGACTGTGGGTACTGTTGCTTTTTGTTGTGATGGGGGCCATACAGAAATGGGAGGGGGGTGTTAAAAGAAAGAAAAAATTGGAGTGGCAGAGAGTGCAAAAGAGGGGTGGCAGAGTGCAAAAGAGGTGTTGCATGGAGTGCAAAAGAAGGGTGGCAGAGTGCAAAAGAGGGCTTGCATAGAGTGCAAAAGAGGGGTGGCCGAGTGCAAAAGAGGGGTTGCATAGAGTGCAAAAGAAGGGTTGGCAGAGTGTGCAAAAGACGGGTGGCGGATTAGTCATTTTATTTCAGTGCTGTTTGCTTTTCCAAAATATGCTGATCACCCCCCTTTTTTTGCTTCAGGATCATCCCTGCATTTGGGATTCCAGGCGTGAGAGCTATCATGACCGTGACATGAAAGAGCGGGTCTGGGAGGATGTGGCCCAATCCCTCATCCCAAACCACTGGCAGCGTGCAGATTTCAAGGAACAAGATTTGATATGTAAGTACTCTGCACATGACATGATATACTTGTTTATAATTTAAAAAGTGTAAAATTTAGTTATGTTTTTTCTTCCACTACAGTGAAATCCATTAAGACCAAGTGTGGATCTGCAAGGGACCAATTAAAATGAGAATTAAAGGCCAAAGCTGAGAGAGAGGTCTGGAGAGGCCGGTGGAAAAGAAAAGAAGCCCTACAGATTCACTAAACAGCTTCAATTTCTGCTTCCTGTCCTTGGCATGCGCGAGTAAGTATACAGTTGTGGCCAAAAGTATTGAAACCCCTGCAATTCTGTCAGATAATACTCAGTTTCTTCCTGAAAATGATTTCAAACACAAATTCTTTGGTATTATTATCTTCATTTAATTTGTCTTAAATGAAAAAACACAAAAGAGAATGAAGCAAAAAGCAAAACATTGATCATTTCACACAAAACTCCAAAAGTGGGCCAGACAAAAGTATTGGCACCCTCAGCCTAATACTTGGTTGCACAACCTTTAGCCAAAATAACTGAGACCAACCGCTTCCGGTAACCATCAATGAGTTTCTTACTCTGCTGGAATTTTAGACCATTCTTCTTTGGCAAACTGCTCTAGGTCCCTGGTATTTGAAGGGTGCCTTCTCCAAACTGCCATTTTTAGATCTCTCCACAAGTGTTCTATGGGATTCAGGTCTGGACTCATTGCTGGCCACCTTAAAAGTCTCCAGTGCTTTCTCTCAAACCATTTTCTAGTGCTTTTTGAAGTGTGTTTTGGGTCATTGTCCTGCTGGAAGACCCATGACCTCTGAGGGAGACCCAGCTTTCTCACACTGGGCCCTACATTATGCTGCAAAATTTATACACTGTATATCCTCCATGTTGATGTTTCATGTCTAGCTACTTAAATTGTCTGTTCTCATTTGCAGAACTGAAAAAAGTCTACCTGCAGAGACCACACAATCACAGTAGCAGCAATCAAGCAGCAGTGTACTTCTTTTGATTCAAGTGAACCAAGCATCATTGTAGAAGAGAGCTCGGAATGTACTGCAGAAAGGGTGGTCACTGTAGATATAACATCGCAGTCAAGCACAAGTGGAAGCAGCTGTGGGAAGCAGAGAGTTGCTGCTGCTGCTTCTGCTGCTGCTGCTGCCCTTGAAATGATGCCTCCATCTGAGACATCACAGGAAATCCTTGAATTTTTAAGGAAAAAAAGCAGAAGGCCCAGAGGAGGAGCTATTAAGGAGCTTTAGCCCATATTTTCGCAATGTCCTCCCGGAAAACAAGCAGAGCCGCATTAGTATGATCAATAGTGTAATTTATATATGTTCTCACGAACCCCATTTGATTGATTTGGAGGAGACTATTGATGGGTTTAAGCAGTCAACAAGGCGTAGAGTACGCGATTATTTTATACAGCGTCAGGCTAGTGCAAATCTGCCACAGTCTTCTAGGGGCACATTGCAGTTTCAGGGCTCATCTAGTCTTTTTTAGCACTCCTCAATCTTCTGAGCATTCCCAGATGGGGATGCTTCACCATGACATTCCCAACTTTCTTAACATGTGAATTTGGAACATGACCTGTTTTTTTTACAAATGCCAAATTCTTTTTTTTCCTTATTTTATTTTTCAAGGCCATGTAGGAAATGTTTGTTTTTTGGTATTTCCAAAATATTTCTGTACAATATATATTTTTAAAAAATATATATATTTTATTAAATAAAATTTAGCAAACTAACTTTGTGAGAAGGTTTTTTGATTGGGATCAGTAAAGCCCCCGTCAAACATAGCAATCTAGCTAGCGAGATCACTGCTGAGTCACAAGTTTTCTGACACCACAGCGATCTCACCAGCGATCAGAAACTGGCCCCCCTGCCGGGAATCGCTGATCACTGGGGAAATGTCTGGACTTTTTTGGGGTCACTAGTCTACCGCTGGCCAGCACACATCGCTGCGTGTGACAGGCGGGAGACCAGCGACCAGTGAGCAGGAGCTGGTAACCAAGGTAAACGTCGGGTTTCAAAGGGGCGCGCGGCGCCTAGAATCCCGATGTGTACCTTAGTTACCAGTGCGCTGATGCAGGGAGCTGGTAACCAAGGTACACATCGGGTTTCTAATTGCTGCGCGCCCTTAGAATCCCTGATGTTTACCTTGGTTACCAGCTCCCTGCAGCAGCGCGCTTGTAACTAAGATACACTGCGGGTAACTAAGCGACGTGCGTCGCTTGTTACCCGCGTGTTGCTGGTGCTGACCGCTGGTGAAGCTGTGTGTTTGACAGCTCACCAGCGATCATGTAGTGCTGCACCAGCGATCCTGACAAGATTGTATCATTGTCAGGATCGCTGGTGTGTCTCTATGTGTGATGGGGCCCTAAGTCCAGCCGTTAGTTCAGATCTTGTGTAGCAGACTGAGACTTGATTAGTACTCTAGTTTCAGTGTGCCACACAAGATCAAAACTAACGATAATTGTAGAGTAGATCGAATTGGATTAGTGACATGTGAACTGAGTGACATCAGTTTCCAAGTCTGTAAGCAAAAATGTCTGAAGCAAAAAAAACCACCAAATTTGCAGATGGTAAAAACACTTATTTCCTTGTGTGTTTTTCAAAATGTTCAGGGAAATCAGCTGCGACAATCCACACTTTGGGTCTTAATAATCATTTGATGAAATGGCCGCCTGCTGCCAGGAGACTGCTCCCTGGGAAGACACAAAATAATATGCAAAATTAGCTTGATGACCCTAGGTGTTGATGGTGTTATCAGATGGAGTTTCCACAGAAAGCAGGTGTTCTTGGTTAACTTCATGTTGTTGAACAAAATTGTGTAACACCACACACACCTTAACAATATTTGTTGCACTCTCTGGTCCTACCTCCATGCAGCTCATAAGTACATGCCACTTTCCCGACAGGATCCCAAAGGCACACTCAACATACCTTCGTGCTCTAGCAAGTCTATAATTAAAGATCCTCGTCCGTGAATCTAAAGATCGTCGGGGAAATGGCCACATTACATTTGGGGTGAGTCAAAACCCTCATCAGGAACCAGGACATATGGAAATTGGTGGTTGGTGTAGTCCGGTAATGCAGCAGGTTCGGGGACATTTAATTGGTTGTTCTTCAAATGGTACTCAATTCAAGAGCTACTCCAGATCCTTGCATCAGATGTGCTCCCATAAGCCCCAATGCTGACCATTACAAAATTGTAACTGCTTTCAGCAATAGGTATTAGTAAAATAGAAAAATAATGTTTATACTGTAATTGAAAAATTTGGAGCCAGAGAAGGTTGTTTTTTTGACTGGATATGCTTTCCATCCAGCGCACCGATACAGTGTGGAAATTGTGTGTTTTTTGCAAGTCTGCTGCTCTAGCTAGCCAGTCTTCCTGCTTTGGTGGAGCTAAAACAATTTCCTTTAGGGGCTCCCAAAATACCAAACAGGTATGTGCAACTATCTTGGACGCTGTAGTAATCCCTAACGGGAACTCAAAATGAAGTGACGAAAAAGAGTTGCCTGATGCAAGGAATCGGTAATTTTTAAAAAAGGGGAGGCAGACATTAGTAATCTATTTTGAAACATTAAAGACCTAAATTAGTTATTTAAAGGTAGTCTATCACCTATTTTTTGGCATATAAGATGCGGCCACCGCCATCAGGGGCTTATCTACAGCATTCTGTAATGCTGTAGATAAGCCCCCGATGTAACCTGAAAGAGAAGAAAAACTAATTATATTATACTCACCCAGGGGCAGTACAGGTCCGGTTCGGGTCGGGAGTGTGTCGCGATCTGGTCCAGTGCTTCCCATCTTCTAGCGATGACGTCCTCTTCTTTGCTTCCCATCGCGGCTCCGGCGCAGGCGCACTGCTCTGCCCTGTTGAGGGCAGAGCAGAGTACTGCGGTGCACAGGTAGTTGTCATTAACTCAATGTCACAATAAGCTGTGGTTCCGGAGAAATGCATTCTGGTATCCTTGAATGTAAGTAATCCAGGGCTGCACCTTTAATAACACCAAATCAGAAGTTACCACGGACATACGGCAGTATGTAAAGAATTTCTCCTGGTGCTGATGCAAGTAACTGTACAGCGTATGGAAATGACCCTTGCACGAACGCTGCAACAGAATTGGGTGCACCCACAGCTTCCATGGTTCAAGTGCAGCTACTATGGCTGCTGCTGCTCTCTGCTCATGCTTTAAATGCTGGTTAAGCAACCAACACAGAATCACATCATCTTCAAAATGCCTCGACATGTTCAGAAAACTGAAATCCAAAGTTTGCGACAAACAAAGGACACAGAGCTCTGCACACTGTGAAGACCAGAAGAAAATGGCACTGGAGAAAGGGCAGATTCTTTTCTTGAGTTGGTTTTTATTTATTGTTCCTTGACAATTTCCTGTTTTTTTTTTGGTTTTTTTTTAATTGACAACTTCCTTTTTTTTCTTTTTTTCTGACTTTTCAAAAGCTATTCCAAACCAAAAATTTTTTGGCAATACGGCCCGCAAAAACCTCGACAAGTGTAAAAGAAGCCTTAATATTCTGATATTTTAAGAATAAATTATAATTTCTTTATTAGAAGTTTTAGACTTCTACTCCTCTTTTCCATTACACTAATTGATAAATTTCTTCTAATCAGTTATATTCCGACTTTTGTGTCCAAAATAGAAATGAGTAAAGTTGGACATAAATTCACAAAAGCTTGCCAAAGTTATTAATCTAATATGTTTGATTAAAATACATGTCTTCTACAATATTATTTAAAATATTTCACACACTTAAAAGGGTTGTCTGAAACTAATTGCATTTCATACTATATGTCTAACTATTTAACCCCTTTCAAACATCAGGCGTAATAGTACGCCGATGTCGGATTGTCACTGTTTGGTGAGGGCTCCAGCGCTGATCCCGCACCTTTCTAGGCACATGTCAGCTGATATATACAGCTGACATGTGCCTGCAACAGCCACAGGTGGAATCACAATCCACCCGCAGCTGTTAAGTAGTTAAATGCTGCTATCAATCTCTGACAGCAGCATTTAACTCACGTTTACCGGAAGCGCATCACTAATCCCACCCATCGGTGACCCCGTCACATGATCGCAGGTCAATGATGGGTCAGTATGACAACCATAGGTCTCCAGTGGTTGGCGCTCATACCAAGTGGGCATTTCTTCTACAGGTGATCTGATCTTTGCCTGTGTATAGCAGAGGCGATCGGAGTAGTGCAGCTTCTAGTCTCCCATGAAATCACCCCCCTTCGCCCCAATGAAAATAAAACAATAAAAAAATCAAATATACACATATTTGGAATCAACGTGTAAGGAAAAAGCCAGTCAGCACTGCCAAAACTACTGCCGATATAAAGCTGTCATATCCATACTTCTAATAGAGGCTGAACCCCGTGATCTCGGGTGCTGGTACAGAAAACACAATGTATGAATACACATGGAAGGAAAGAAAACCATAGCACTCACCGATACAGGTGAAAAAGTCCGCTTTATTTAGCAATCCACATTAAAACTTCATGGCCGAGAGGCTGGAGGGAGGAGTGAGCAAAGTTTGACGACAGCCGTTTCGTGCCTACTAGCACTTCAACGGGTCAGTGAGTGCTATGGTTTTCTTTCCTTGCATGTGGATACACATATTTGGTATCGTCACATTCAGAATCACCCGATCTATTGAATGGCATAACGAGAAAAAAATTTAAAACGTCAGAATTTCAATTTTGGTCAATAAAATGCAACAACGGGCAATCAAAAGATTGTATCTATACCAAAATGGTATCAATAAAAATGTCAGCAAAAAATCAGCCCTCACCCAGCCCCATGTCATGAAAAATGGAGAAGCTACAAGTCTTGTAAAATGGCTCCATTTTTTAACCAAACTTTGGATTTTTTTCACCACTTAAATAAAAAAGAACCTATACATGTTTGGTGTCTATGAACTTGTAATTACTTAGAGAATCATAACGACAGGTCAGTTTTAGCATTTAGTGAACATGGTAAAAAAACACCTGTGGAATTGCACTTTTTTTGCAATTTCACCGCAATTGCAATTTTTTTCCTGCTTTCCAGTAAACGATATGTTAAAACTAATGGATGTACAACTTGTCCCACAAAAAACAAGCCTTCGCATGGCAAAGTTATGGCTCTGGAAAGAAGGGGAGCAAAAAACGAAAAGGCAAAAATGAATCTATCTCTGGTCGTGAGTGGGATAATTCAATAAACTAACCACTTTTCTAATGTACGTCAATTAAAAATTCCCTACCATTCCCTTTCTACTCTAGATTTCTAGGTGTGTTTCTTTATCTTAACCCCTTCCCGACCTTTGACACCACATAGGCATCATGAAAAGTCATGCCAATACGACCCATGATGCCTATGTGGCGTCATGAATTGATTGCCCCCCTGTGGGTCGGGTGACCGGGGTCACTGAAAGTTCACCTGACCCGCACACAGAGGACCCTTCATAGTTAACCCCAGGGGGTGTGGCTTAGCCTACGATTGCTCTGATTGGCTGTTAAAAGTGAAACAGCCAATCAGAGCGATTGTAATATTTCACCAATGAAATTTGGTGAAATATTACAATCCAAACATGGCCAATGCTGCAATAACATCTGCCAAAGCTGGAGACACCGATCAGACCCCCCCCAGTGACTGACGGCACCAATCGGCTGCTGCCACCGACTGACGGCACCGATCAGCAGCCACCATCATAATCCAAAATGGCGCTCTTTCCCTTCTGAGCTCATGCTTCCAAACAGTGGTTCCCCCCACATATGGGGTATCGGTGTACTTAGGACAAATTGCACAACAACTTTTGTGGTCAAATTTCTCCTGTTAGCCTTGTGAAAATAAAAAGTAGCGGGCTAAAAATTCATTTTTGAGGAAAAAAAATGATTTTTTATTTTCACTGCTCTGCGTTATAAACTTCTGTGAAGCATTTGGGAGTTCAAAGTGCTCACCACACATCTAGATAAGTTCTTTCGGGGGTCTAGTTTCCAAAATGGGGTCATTTGTGGGGGAGCTCCAATGTTTAGGCGTACAGGGGCTCTCCAAAAGCGACATGGTGTCCGCTAACAATTGGAGCTAATTTTCCATTCAAAAAGTCAAATGGCGCTCCTTCCCTTCCGAGCCCTGCCGTGCGACCAATCAGTGGTTTATGACCACATATGAGGTATCGGAGTACTCAGGAGAAATTGCTCAACAAATTTTAGGATCCATTTTATCCTGCTGCCCATGTGAAAATGAAAAATTTGATGCTAAAAGAAAATTTTAGTTGGAAAAATTAAAATGTCCATTTTTTCCTTCCATGTTGCTTTAGTTCTTGTAAAGCACCTGATGGGTTAATGATCTTCTTGAATGTAGTTTTGTGTAACTTGAGGGGTGTAGTTTTAAGAATGGTGTCACTTTTGGGTATTTTCTGCCATATAGACCCCTCAAAGTGACTTCAAATGTCAGGTGGTCCCTAAAAAAAGGTTTTGTAAATTTTGTTGTAAAAATGAGAAATCGCTGGTCAACTTTTAACCCTTATAACTTCCTAACAAAAAAAAAATTTTTTTCCAAAATTGTGCTGATGTAAAGTAGACATGTGGTAAATGTTATTTATTAACTATTTTGTGTCACATAACATTCTGGTTTAACAGAATAAAAATTCAAAATTTGAAAATTGCGAATTTTTCAACATTTTTCGCCAAATTTCCATTTTTTTCACAAATAAACGCAAAAATTATCGACCTAAATTTACCACTAACATGAAGCCCAATATGTCACAAAAAACAATCTCGGAATCGCTAGGATGCCTTGAAGCGTTCCTGAGTTTTTACCTCATAAAGGGAAACTGGTCAGAATTGCAAAAAATGGCCTGGTCATTAAGGTCAAAATAGGCTGGGTCATGAAGGGGTTAATTCTGATGTCGATTTAAGTCTCTCAGCATGCACTTGGAATTCTCAAACAGCTCATCATTGGGGTGCTAGAGCTGCTGTGATTACCACTGCTATTCATTCCACCCTGAAATTAAGTGTCATCAGCGGAGGCACTGTGGTCATTTAGAAAAGCTTGTGTTACCACTGTTACTTGATGATGTCATGCTTGATTACCAGCAATGCAGAAGTGACTGCAGCTTCTCTCATGCGCCCCAACATCTTAGGTCAACACTGCTTCTTTCTCTGCTGCCTTGTTCACGGACACAAGGAGCGGTGATTGAAGTAGGGTGAGTGACATCCCACAGATTCTATAAATGCCCTCAAATGAATTGTCATTAGGGGGACATTGCTGCTGTCGCTCACCCTGAAATTCATTTCATTCATTTCTCTTTAACAAGTTAAAAAAATCTTTCTTAAAATTAGATTTTTTTTAAATAAATTGCACCAAAAATAGAAAAGAGTTAAAAACTAAACACTTTCCAAAGCGTTTCAAGCCCTTACATGGCGCTTAATCATAGCACTATATAAGTGAATTGTCGTCAGTCAGACTAAATAAAGTGACACATATATACCCTGATAATGAAGAAAACAATCATCAGTTATAATATCATAGATCTGTTTTATGATTCAAACCTGTTAAGCGGGTAAAAAGAGAATTACAGTTGTGGCCAAAAGTATTGACACCCCTGCAATTCTGTCAGATAATACTCAGTTTCTTCCTGAAAATCATTGCAAACACAAATTATTTGGTATTATTATCTTCATTTAAGTTGTCTTAAATGAAAAAACACAAATAGAATTGTCCTAAAGCCAAATTGGATATAATTCCACACCAAACATAAAAAAGAGGGTCGACAAACGTATTGGCACTGTTCGAAAAATCATGTGATGCTTCTCTAATTTGTGTAATTAAAAGCACCTGTAACTTACCTGTGGCACCTAACAGGTGTTGGCAATAACTAAATCACACTTGCAGCCAGTTGACATGGATTAAAGTTGACTCAACCTCTATCCTGTGTCCTTGTGTGTACCACATTGAGCATGGAGGAAAGAAAGAAGACCAAAGAACTTTCTGAGGACTTGAGAAACCAAATTGTGAGGAAGCATGAGCAATCTCAAGGCTACAAGTCCATCTCCAAAGACCAGAATGTTCCTGTGTCTACCGTGCACAGTGTCATCAAGAAGTTTAAAGCCCATGGCACTGTGGCTAACCTCCCTAGATGTGGACGGAAAAGAAAACTTGACAAGAGATTTCAACGCAAGATTGTGCAGATGTTGGATAAAGAACCTCGACTAACATCCAAACAAGTTCAAGCTGCCCTGCAGTCCGAGGGTACAACAGTGTCAACCCGTACTATCCGTCGGTGTCTGAATGAAAAGGGACTGTATGGTAGGAGACCCAGGAAGACCCTGCTTCTTACCCTGAGACATAAAAAAGCCATCCTGGAGTTTGCCAAAACTTACCTGAAAAAGCCTAAAACGTTTTGGAAGAATGTTCTCTGGTCAGATGAGACAAAAGTAGAGCTTTTTGGGAAAAGGCATCAACATAGAGTTTACAGGAGAAAAAAATAGGCATTCAAAGAAAAGAACACGGTCCCTACAGTCAAACATGGGGAAGGTTCCCTGATGTTTTGGGGTTGCTTTGCTGCCTCTGGCACTGGGCTGCTTGACCGTGTGCATGCCATGATGAAGTCTGAAGACTACCAACAAATTTTGCAGCATAATGTCAGGCCCAGTGTGAGAAAGCTGGGTCTCCCTCAGAGGTCATGGGTCTTCCAGCAGGACAATGACCCAAAACACACTTCAAAAAGCACTAGAAAATGGTTTGAGAGAAACCACTGGAGACTTCTAAGGTGGCCAGCAATGAGTCCAGACCTGAATCCCATAGAACACCTGTGGAGAGATCTAAAAATGGCAGTTTGGAGAAGGCACCCTTCAAATATCAGGGACCTGGAGCAGTTTGCCAAAGAAGAATGGTCTAAAATTCCGGCAAAGCATTGTAAGAGACTCATTGATGGTTACCGGAAGCGGTTGGTCGCAGTTATTTTGGCTAAAGGTTGTGCAACCAAGTATTAGGCTGAGGGTGCCAATACTTTTGTCTGGCCCATTTTTGGTGTTTTGTGTGAAATGATCAATGTTTTGCTTTTTGCTTCATTCTCTTTTGTATTTTTTCATTTAAGACAAATTAAATGAAGATAATAATACCAAAGAATTTGTGTTTGAAATCATTTTCAGGAAGAAACTGAGTATTATCTGACAGAATTGCAGGGGTGTTAATACTTTTGGCCACAACTGTATGTGAATTAGGTTAACTGTGATATCTTTTTCCACCAACAATCTACACCTACATTGTGAGCATGATTATTAGGCAATTTATATCTTTGATGATTACCGTAATTTTATTGTTGAGCAACTTACTGTGCTGTCGGTCAACCCAAAAAGTTAACAAACCTGAAATCTGAATATTTAAGAAAGTAAAAGTGAAATTTTGCCTTTCTTAAGAGAATATTTATGTGTGCAGAATTATTGGGCAACGAATAGTCAGAATATTTACTATGCAACTAAATGAAAAATGTACATTTTCACATCTCAATTGTTTATTTTCATGCGTTAAAGTGACAATAATAACAAAATAACTCTATTCCGTCCTTACTAATGAACTTGGATTCATATAGCTTATAAGGTTAGCTAAACCGCTATACCGGTGGTCCAATAAGAAGACTGTAGGTTGAATCTGTGCTTTATTGAAAGTGATGGTATATTGGACGGTGAAACTACAAGCAAAACATACAATACAATGAATCAGTATGGGTACATAAAAATATATATGTACATTATACAGATTACCTGTGCTAATAGCTAACCAGGGGAGTGCTAACTAAGCCGGGTGATCTAGGACAGGAATAAGATGAAGAAGAGTGATTACATACCGACGATGCTGACACAAGGGGAGGTAGAGAAATGAGATGTCCACATGAAGCAGGCTTGACAGAAAATTGCAGACTGGACTGAAAAAGGGGGCTGTATTAGACCATGATGCCTTGTAAACTTACCTAGGATACATTGGGAATTGGTGGGAAAGAAAATACAGGAAGCGCAATGCATAATATCATGCGGTTATAACTTTGGCCACTAGATGGAGCCACAAACACTAAACATTAAACTATGGAAATCTGAACATCCTGTGCATACAGCAATCATTGTATGTCATGAAATAGGCAGTTTAAGAGTCATTAATTATGTCAGAGACAGAACACTTCCCGTCTGGCATTGAACGGATACCACCATTTCTATCCTCTGAAGACAACAATAGGACCAGCTCAGTCACTAGTCTGGAGAATGTCTTAGGTCCATCTCCTTTGGCTATCCTGAGATTAGACCTAGTAGATTGCCACTTCCTCAGTGGCTGAAGGGTAGACAAGCGTTGTTTGCACCACCTGTCCCAGAATGCATTGGCAAGACTTTGTACCTGCTTCCATTGGCACTTGTAGAGGTCCTTAGCATCGAATCCTTCTGGAGGGGCACTGGATAGTCCTGTTTTCTGGGTTAGAAGAGTAGCTGGAGTCTTTGTATGAAGTGTAGACACCTGAGGGTGGATTTGAGCACCTGAGTCCTCTCTCACAAGTTCATAGGTGTCTGGACGACGTTCCTCAGTGTACAACAGTTTTGGTCCTGAGAGCCATGTTGTGCTTGCTAGGACTACTTTGCTGTCTGAGTAGAACTTGGCTTGGGTCAGGTCGATATCCATCTCTGATGCGATGAACTCTGCTAACTCGATGGCTAAGACTGCAGCACAAAGTTCTAACCTTGGTATGGTGTGCTCTAGTTGTGGAGCAAGTTTGGCTTTTCCCATAATGAATCTAATGTGGTTCTGACATTTGGCATCCACAGTTTTGAGATAGGCAACAGCAGCAATTGCTTTGACAGAAGCATCTGCAAATACATTCAGTCTTTGGCTCTGTACCTCTGTAGACGGCAAAGGTGTGTATGGCCTTGGTACATTCAGGCTGGAGAGGGCTGCTAAAGAGTTCTTCCATGCATCCCACTGGGTTCTCATATCAGGTGGCAGAGGTGCATCCCAGTCAGAAGTCTCCTTGGTTAAGTCTCTTAGTATGGCTTTGCCTTGTATAGTAACAGGAGCTGCAAAACCTAAGGGATCGTACAGGCTGTTAATGGTAGACAGAACACCTCTGCATGTGAAAGGCTTTCCTTCCTGGCTGACCTGAAAGGTGAAAGTGTCAGAATGTAGATTCCAGAGAAGCCTGAGGCTGCGTTGCATTGGTGTGGGGTCTGACCCTAGGTCCAGGTCACTGAGACCGTTACACAAGTCTTGAGAAGGGAATGCTTTCATGAGTTCTTGGCTGTTTGAAGCTATTTTGTGAAGCCCTGAGGTTGGAGCAAGCAAGCATCTCTTGGGCTCTCCTTAGAAGACTGATGGCAGTCTCATTTGAAGGCATGGCTTTCAGACAGTCATCAACATAAAAGTCTTTTTCTATGAATTGTCTGACATCTGATCTGTATTCTGTTTCTCCTTCTTGAGCTGACCTTTTGAGTCCATAGATGGTGACTGCAGGAGATGGGCTATTGCCAAAGATGTGCACTCTCTTGCGCTACTCTGTGACTTCTTTAGTAGGATCATTGTCTCTGTACCGGAAGAATCTTAGGAAGTTCCTGTCTCTCTCTCACAAGGAAACAATGGAACATTTGCTCGATGTCAGTAATGAAGGCAATGGAATCCTTACAGAAACGCATAAGTACTCCCAGTAGTTTGTTATTGAGATCTGGTCCTGTCAGTAGAACATCATTCAGGGAGACATCATCAAACTTAGCACTGGAGTCAAACATCACTCTTATCTGGCCCGGTTTCTTAGGGTAGTATACTCCAAACATGGGTAGGAACCAGCATTCTTCAGAGTCTTTAAGAGTGGGAGTTAGTTCTGCATGGTAGTTCTCAAATATCTTTGACATGAAGGAGAAGAAGTTATCTCTCATCTCTGGCTTCTTTTGCAGATTATGTTTGAGAGAGGAGAAACGTCTGAATGCCTGATCTCTGTTGTTTGGTAGACATGGTCTGTGGGTTCTGAAGGGAAGAGGTGTGACCCAGCTGTTGGTCTCATCTTTTACAAGTCCTTTGTCCATTACCTCTAAGAACAAGTTATCCTCTACCGACATTGCTACTTGGTTGTCTTGCTTAGTTCTCTGGAAGACTGCACCGCAACTGATCCTCATAGCTTCCTGACACCATACTGCTGTCATGAGTAAAGTCTATTAAATGATTGGGTAGTTGGATGCTGTGTGGTAGTTCATTGACATGGAACTTGTTGTTGCAAGGTTGAAACAGAGATGGGCGCCCTTTCTCCAATGTATTTGTTAGCATACTTGTCACAGAAGATGAGGCGTGCATGTGTCCCAAGCATACGTTTCCTATTATGACCCATCCTAAGTCTAGCCTTTGGGCATAGGGAGCATTGTGGAGTTCATTGATATGACTTCTCACATTATGAACCTGCAGGATATCTCTTCCCAACAGCAGTATTATCTGTGCCTGGGGGTCGAGTTCCGGTATAAGGTGTGCTACGCGTTTCAAGTGAGCATGATGGATTGCCACATCTGGTGTATGGATTTCAGACCTGTTGTCTGGGATCTGATTACACTCGAGTATTGTAGGTAGTGGCAGGCAGAATTTTCCATCTAAGGACTCAATTTAGTAGTCAGTGGCTTTCCTGCCCGCTGTTGTCACAGTACCTGCACATGTCTTTAATGAGTAAGGAGTGCTTAGTCCTTTAATGTGGAATAGATCAAAGAATGTTAATCTAGCCAGGGATCGATTTCTTTGATCATCCAAGACAGCATACAGTCTCACAGCTTTGTCTCTATGACCCTTTGGGTACACTCTAACGAGGCATATTTTAGAACAAGACCTGCTGTCTATTGTCCCTTTACAGACCGCAGTACATTGTGAAGTGATCACTGGCGTAGCTGCATCAGTGCTCTTTTCCTCCCCGCCATGCTCACTGTCAGCTGGTGTTTTTTGTGCACTCCATGGAGCTGGGTCAGGGTGTAGGGCAGTGTTGTGATCTGTGGTACCACATTCTGTGCATTTTACACTGACCTTACAATCCTTGGTGAGATGAGTGGTGGATGAGCAGCGCTTGTAGCAGATACCATTCTCTTTCAGGAAGCTTCTGCGATCCGGCATAGATTTTCCTCTGAAGGCTCTGCATTTCAGGAGAGGGTGAGGCTTCTGATGAAAAAACCAGGGGAAGAGTCTTGAGGAGATCATTTGCATATTCCCAGTGCCTTCTGGGATAAGTGAAGAGTCTCCGCGAGCTCAACGATCACTGGGTTTTGGCTGTTGCAGCTGAAAAGAGGAACTCGGAAAGCCGAATTTTGACTCAACTTTCATCATCTTTCATCGTTTTTAAGAAATCTCAATATGGAAGAGGCCAGGAGCCATTTGGTGAGCTGCATTTCTTGCTACATGTTCACAGACTTACCAGTAGAAAAGCCAAACTTCACATGCCACAAATGCAAGCTTGTGTCCCTGTTGGAGGAAAAGTTGCAAAGTCTGGAAGAGAGGTTAGCTACGTTGAAGATCATTAAGGAAGGCGAAGAGTTCTTAGACAGAGCAGAATTATCTCTTCATGTTACAGAAAGGGAAGAAATTCGAAGTGCACCTGAAGAAACAGAGGAATGGAGACATGTGACCCAGAGAAGCAGGAGGATCAGGAGGCAGTCAGCACCCATACTGCTCAGGAACCAGTACCAGGCTCTCACGCAGGAAACCAATGAAGAAATACATCAGGATAAGACTTTGCCCACAAACAGCAACCTTGTACGCCTTCAGAGTCCTCCTGGATGGAGAAAGAAAAATGTTGTGAAGAAGAAACGGAGAGTGGTGGTCATGAGGGATTCCCTGTTGAGAGGAACAGAGGCCGCTATCTGCAGACCGGATATAACTTCAAGAGAAATGTGCTGTCTTCCAGGTGCAAAAATTAAAGATGTGTCTGACAGGATATCAGGACTCTTCAGACCTACAGATGACTACCCATTCCTGCTACTACATGTGGGGACAAATGACACCGCAAGAAACGACCTGGAAACCATCTGCAGAGACTTTGAAGACTTAGGCAAGAAAGTGAAAGAACTGGGAGCGCAGGTGGTCTTCTCTTCCATCCTCCCAGTGGATGGCCATGGAACAAGGAGGTGGAATAAGATTCTGCAGGTGAACAACTGGCTACGTCGATGGTGCCGTCAGCAACGATTTGGATTTCTGGATCACGGAGTGAGTTACCTTTACGATGGACTACTTGCTAGAGATGGGGTGCACCTTACGAAGACTGGAAAACATGTATTTGGAAGTCGTCTTGCTACACTTGTAAGGAGAGCTTTAAACTAGAACAACATGGGAAGGGAAGCAAAAGACCAGAAAAAGCCATACAACTGACAAATGCTATTGAGAACTCTGCTATTAGAAGTGGAAAGGAAGAACAAAGACAAAAGAATCTAATTAATAAAAATATTGGAGAAAGAGAAACCAATCACAAACTAAAATGTTTCTATGCTAATGCACAAAGCATGGGCAACAAACAAGGAGAATTGGAACTACTAACGCAGGAGAAGAAATATGATGTCATTGGAATCACTGAAACTTGGTGGGACAATACACATGATTGGAATACAAGACTAGAAGGATACAACTTATTTGCAAGAAACAGACTTGATAAACGAGGAGGAGGTGTCGCATTGTATGTTAGAATCTGCACAGAGATTGAAGCTTCAGAGACTGGGAGTTCTGTGGAAACTGTTTGGGTAAGAATACAAGGACAGAACAATGGAAAGGACACCATTGTAGGCATTTACTACAGGCCGCCTGTGCAACCTGAAGATATGGATGAACTCTTTATGCAGCAAATGGCCAAGTTCTCCCAAAAATATGACATAGTTGTCATGGGAGATTTCAACTATCCAGACATTTGTTGGGAATCTCTCTCAGGCAAAACTAACAGGTCAAGGAAATTCTTATCCTCTCTTGCTGACAACTTTATCTTCCAAAAGGTAGGGGAGAAAACAAGGGGAACTGCTACCTTGGATCTAATCCTTATAAACAGGGAGGAAATGGTTGAGGAGGTAAAAGTGGCTGGGACCCTAGGAGGTAGCGACCATGCTATTTTAGAATTTTGGATAACTAGAGGAGGAAGACCTGTGAAGACTCAGACGTCAAGATTAGATTTCAGAAAGGCAGATTTTAAGGGATTCAGAAAGAGAATTGGAGGGATCCAATGGCTGGATATCCTTAAAGACAAAAATGTCCAGGAAGGATGGGAAATCTTGAAAAATGAAATTCTCAAAGCACAATTGTTAACAATTCCGAAAAGAGGGAAGAATAGGAAGCATTTAAGGAAGCCAGGATGGATGAACACAGAACTTAAGCACATGCTAAAAAGGAAGAAAAAAATGTTTATAAAATGGAAAGAGGGAGGCATATCTAAAGAAGAATATAATGCTGTCTGCAGAACCTGCAGGGCACAAATCAGATTATATAAAGCTGACAATGAATTGAGGCTTGCAAGAGATGTCAAAAGCAATAATAAAGGATTTTTGGGATATGTCAAAAGTAAAAGAAAAGTCAAAGATGCTATAGGATTTTTACAGGATGAAAATGATGAAATGGTAAGACAGGATGTTGAGAAGGCCGAACTTTTAAATTCCTATTTTGCATCTGTTTTCTCTCAGAAAGGAAATGTGACATCAACTGTTCTTCACTGTCCTATTAAGGGAATAGAAGAATCCAGGATATCTATAAACAGAAAGATAGTGAGGAAACACTTAGCTAACCTAAATGAATTCAAGTCTCCAGGTCCAGATGAATTACACCCCAGAGTACTGAAGGAGATAGCAGAAGAAATTTTTGAACCCCTCTCCATAATCTTTGAAAATTCTTGGAGAACAGGAGAAGTCCCAGAAGACTGGAGAAGAGCAAATGTTGTTCCTATCTTCAAAAAGGGGAAGAAGGTGGACCCAGGCAACTATAGGCCGGTGAGTCTGACTTCTATACCAGGAAAGATCTTTGAACAAATTATTAAACAACATGCATGTCAGTACCTGGATAAGAATGAAGTGATTAAACAGAGTCAGCATGGGTTTGTAACTAGTAAGTCATGTCAGACTAACTTAATTTCCTTCTATGACGGAATCACTGATTGGGTGGATCAAGGAAATGCTGTAGATATAGTATATCTTGACTTCAGCAAAGCATTTGACAAAGTATCTCATACAATCCTTATTGAAAAAATGACTAAGTATGGAATGGACAAGGCAACTGTTAGGTGGATTCATAACTGGCTTAGCGATCGGACCCAAAGAGTGGTCGTAAATGGCTGCACATCCAGTTGGAAGAATGTCTCAAGTGGGGTACAACAGGGCTCTGTCCTGGGCCCTGTATTGTTCAACATCTTTATCAACGATTTAGATGAAGGAATTGAGGGTAAGCTGATTAAATTTGCTGATGACACAAAGCTAGGAGGGATAGCTAATACTAGAGAAGAGAGAGAGAGGATTCAAAAAGATATAAATAAACTGGAGAAGTGGGCAGCAACTAACAGAATGGTTTTTAACAGGGAAAAATGCAAAGTACTACATCTGGGCAATAAAAATGAAGAAAGCATATACAGAATGGGAGGAATAGACCTAAGCAACAGCACATGTGAAAAAGACTTGGGTATACTAATAGATCACAGACTGGATATGAGTCAACAGTGTGATGCAGCAGCAAAAAAAGCAAATGCAATTCTAGGATGTATTAACAGAAGCATACAGTCTAGATCACGTGAAGTCATTATTTCCCTCTACTCCTCTTTGGTCAGACCTCATCTGGAATATTGTGTCAAGTTTTGGGCACCACATTTTAAAAAAGACATCAACAAACTGGAGCAAGTTCAGAAAAGAGCGACCAGAATGGTGACCGGTCTGCAAACCCTGTCTTATGAGGAAAGGTTGCAGGATTTGGGATTGTTTAGTTTGCAAAAGAGAAGACTGAGAGGAGACTTAATAGCTGTCTACAAATATCTAAAGGGCTGTCACATTGTAGAAAGATCAACTTTATTCTCATTTGCACAAGGAAAGACTAGAAGCAATGGGATGAAACTGAATGGGAGGAGACACAGATTAGATATTAGAAAAAACTTTTTGACAGTTAGAGTGATCAATGAGTGGAACAAGCTGCCACGAGAAGTGGTGAGTTCTCCTTCAATGGATGTCTTCAAACAGAGGCTGGACAGACATCTGACTGGGATGATTTAGCGAATCCTGCTTTGGGCAGGGGGTTGGACCAGATGGCCCAGGAGGTCCCTTCCATCTCTACGATTCTATGATTCTATGATTCTATGAAGCGAGAACTGCTTGTCAGGTTCTTGTACCTTTTTCTCTGATTGAGAGCGGCCAGCAGACCTGTAATTGGAACTTGGAGAAGAAACATTAGTCTTGTGCACTGCCACAGATGTTCTGCGTGGGTTTGCAGCTGGTGGTGGTGCAACATACTGTATGACATTGCAAAGTCAAAGCTGGGATCATTTCTGATTGTCACTTGTTCGTGTATAAAGTCTACAAAAACGGAGAAGCGAGGGAATGAAACACTGTTTGTACTTGTATGTGGAACCACGTCTGAGCCACTTCTCCTGAAGATTGTAGGGCAACTTTTGGACTATAGGGATAACACCTTTGGCTGTGTCAAGGTATGCAAGTCCTGGTAGGTCACCTTCACATTTGGCAACTAGGACCTCTTGTAGCAGGTCATCTAGCTCTCTTAGTTTTGGGAGACCTTTGTTAGATATTTTAGGAAAGTCATCGATTCTTTTGAACAAGGCTCTTTCTATGACCTCTGCAGAGCCGTAACACTCATCTAGCCTCTTCCAGATTTCTTTAAGGCCAATTTGAGGGTGATTTATGTTAATGTCTCTGATCCTTACTGCATGTTTGACTGACTCTTCTCCTAGGTATTTGACTAAGAGGTCTATCTCTTCCCTGTATTGTAACCCCAAGTCTCTAGTAACATTTTGGAAGGAAGCTTTCCAAGCTCTGTTACCTTCAGTGTGGTCAATGAATTTCATGAGTCCCCTAATAACCAGATCACGTTGTGTAAAGATCCTAGCAAGTTCTGATGTGAACCGGTTGTCAGCAGAGTATACTGGTGATGGGTCACCCTCATAGCGATGTGAGGTGCGTTCATTCCTGTTAGTATCCTCAGGGTGGAGCCAGCCGGTGTCATATTGCTTTAGTCTGACGCGTGGTGTGTCAGCAAAGTGATTCACGTTGGTTACCTGGTGAGGGGCAAGGTAGACAGTAGAGTTGCTTTGCTTCACGTTTTCCTGGAGCTGAGCCTCATGATGACTCTCACTCGTTTCACTGGATGTGTCGTGATCTTGGTTATAGTTTGGATCAGGAAGTTCATTAACATTTTGAGATGTGCGTTGTGGTGAATTTTGCAGCGGAAACTTCAGAATTGACGTACTGCAACAGCTATGCAGCTCGGGGTTGTGTGCGGCTTCCAGTGCTTCCTCCTCTGCCAGTGCTGCAGCCGCTTCCTTTTTTGCAGCTAGGCTCTTTAAGGCTGCATCCACTCGTGCCTTTTCTATCTGTGACCTTCTCTCTCGATCGACTCTCTCTTCATCTATGCGTGCCTTTTCTATCTGTGACCTTCTCTCTTGATCGGCTCTTTCTTCATCTATGCGTGCCTTCTCTAACTGCGCCTTTCTCTCTTGATCAGCTCTCTCATTATCTATGTGTGCTTTCTCTAACTGAAGTTGCATCTCTTCTTCAGCATACCTCGCTTGCATTTTGGCGGCCTCAGCATTTGCGCGGGCCATGGCGACCGCGCTGCTGATAGATACAGTCTTTGAGGAGACAGATGTAGCAGATATTGTCCTGTGCGATTTGTGGGACATGGTGTCTTAGAGGGATGCTTGGCTGTGCAGAGATTGCTGTAGCTGTATTAGTCTCTGTGTAGCCGGTGACTTGAATCTCACTAGATGGATTTCTGCAGCATCACTAGTTCCTGCAAACTGGATGAAGGGCTGTCCTTTCTCTGAATTGCACTAGCTGAATAGCTGCTGTTTTACTGCAGTCTGCAAGTATTCCCAATAGCTGGAGAGCTGTCGTTTCACTATTCCATCCTTAGTAATGAACCTGGATTCATATAGCTTATAAGGGTAGCTAAACCGCTATACCAGGGGTCCAATAAGAAGACTGTAGGTTGAATCTGTGCTTTATTGAACGTGATGGTATATTGGGCGATGAAACTACAAGCAAAACATACAATACAATTAATCAGTATGGGTACATAAAAATACATATATACATTATACAGATTACCTGTGCTAATAGCTAACCAGCGGAGAGCTAGCTAAGCGGGGTGATCTAGGACAGGAATTAGATGAAGAAGAGTGATTACGTACCAATGATGCTGACAAAAGGGGAGGTAGAGAAATGAGATATCCACATGAAGCAGGCTTGACAGAAAATGGCAGACTGGACAGAAAAAGGGGGCTGTATTAGACCATGATGCCTTGTAAACTTACCTAGGATACATTGGGAATTGGAGGGAAAGAAAATACAGGAAGCACAATGCATAATATCATGCGGTTATAACTTTGGCCACTAGATGGAGCCAAAAACACTAAACATTAAACTATGGAAATCTGAACATTCTGTACATACAGCAATCATTGTATGTAAACAAATAGGCAGTTTAAGAGTCATTAATTGTGTCGGAGACAGAACAAACTCAAAATGTACAAAAGTTAATTTCTGACATTTAAAGAAAAATGGCAGTGACCAATATAGCCACCATTATTTTCAATAACAGCCACAAACCTTCCACTTATGCAGTCTGTCAGTTTCCTAATTTGTCAACTTTTTGGGCAGCACCAACCACAGCAGGGATCTGGACTTACACATGGACCCCAGAGCTTGGGCCATAGAATCAGCTGCTGCCCAATGGAGAGAGGAAACTATGCATAAACATTATGGTTTTGCCAAAAAATATTTTCTTGTCTAATAATTGTGAACACAGTGTTAAGCACTCTTTAAATGAGCATTTGTGGATTGCATAGTAAAGTGTGTCCACAGACAATAATGTCTGGAAGTATTTCTGAGTCATGGAGTGATTTTCATTACTGAATCATGCCTGTTTACAATTCACTGCCACCTGCGGGCTTGTAGATCGCAATAATCCAACACTCACAATCGGCTTTGTCCAACGTACACATGGATTTCTCCAGAATCTCTGAATCTTTTGATGATATTATGTACTGTAGATTGTGAGACAGTCAAAGTCTTTGTAATTTTACCCTGAGGAACATTTTTCTGAAATTGTTCCACATTTTTTATATGCAGTTATTCACAGATTGATGAACCTCTGACCATCTTTGCTTCTGAGTGATTCTACCTCTACAGTATGCTCTTTTTATAAACAGTCATGTGACTCAAAATTGACCCTCTAGCTGTTTTTCATTAGTACTACTTCTATTTTCAGCCGTTTGTTAACCGTTTCCCAACTTTTTTGAGATTTCTTGCTGCCATCATTTTTTGAATACGTTATTTTTTCAAATGAAAAAGAGAAATGTCTAACTTTCACCATAACTGTCTATCACTCCCCCATAATGATAGTTCTACTTCACATCACTTGTCTTATCTATTGCATTTTTTTCTGTTCCGTGTTATGTATATATATGTGATTCTTCAGATTTTGTATTAGTCAATTTCTGATGAAGAGACCTGAGTAGTCTTGAAAGCTTGCAATGTGTTACCATCTTTTCAGTTAGCCATTAAAAGGTATCAACCACTGAGGACTCTCAGTTCTGAATATTCTTCTATCTACTGGCTGACACGGTACAAAGATATACATCTATCCTGTAACTTTCAACTTCTGATCCGTGTTCTTTTTTTCTGATGCGAATAAAATATGGCTATGAGGGATTTCTAAATCATTGCACTCTTGTTTTCTTTAAGTAAAAATACGATGACTTAATGCAATTAGCACCTCACACCTTAATTTAGCCTTACTGCAGCTATTCCGCTCATCTGCTCATAGTTAGTGATGAGCGAGTATACTTGTTGCTCGGATCTCCCCGAGCATGCTCTGGTTGTCTCCGAGTAGTTTTGCGTGCTCAGAGACTTCGTTTTCGTCACCTTACCTACATTATTTGCAACTGCTAGACAGCTTGAATACATGTGTAGAATGCCTGTTTGTTAGGGAATTCCCACATGTATTCAGCCTGTCTACAAGTCTCAAATCATGCAGCTGAGACGACGAAAACTAAATCTCTGAGCACGCCAAAATACTCGGAAATCACCCGAGTATGCTCGGGGACACCTGAGCAACGATGCTTACTTTTCCCGCAAAAAAACGCATTGAAAAAACGCATACAAAAGCATACAACTGCTACGTTTTTTTCAAGCATTTTTATGAGCATGCATGAAAAAAACGCAGCGTTTTTATGCGTTTGTATGCGTTTTTAGTGCGTTTTTACCGCGTTTGCGGTTTTTTCCAACATTTTTAGGTGGCCCCTCACACTACCCAAACCATGACTTTACTAACCCTAACCCTGACCCTAACCCTAACCCTAACCCTGACCCTAACCCTAACCCTAACCCTGACCCTAACCCTTAACCAAATCATACTTAACCCTAACCCAAACCCTAAACCCTAACTAACCCTAACCCTAACCCTAACCCTGACCCTAACCCTAACCCTAACCCTGACCCTAACCCTAACCCTAACCCTAACCCTAACCCTGACCCTAACCCTAACCCTAACCCTGACCCTAACCCTTAACAAAACCATACTTAACCCTAACCCTGACCCTAACCCTAACCCTAACCCTGACCCTAACCCTTAACCAAACCATACTTAACCCTAATCCTGACCCTAACCCTGACCCTAACCCTAACCCTAACCCTGACCCTAACCCTTAACAAAACCATACTTAACCCTAATCCTGACCCTAACCCTGACCCTAACCCTTAACAAAACCATACTTAACCCTAACCCTGACCCTAACCCTAACCCTGACCCTAACCCTAACCCTAACCCTGACCCTAACCCTAACCCTAACCCTAACCCTGACCCTAACCCTTAACCAAACCATACTTAACCCTAATCCTGACCCTAACCCTGACCCTAATCCTTAACAAAACCATACTTAACCCTAACCCTGACCCTAACCCTAACCCTGACCCTAACCCTAACCCTAACCCTGACCCTAACCCTAACCCTAACCCTAACCCTGACCCTAACCCTTAACAAAACCATACTTAACCCTAATCCTGACCCTAACCCTGACCCTAACCCTTAACCAAACCATACTTAACCCTAACCCTGACCCAAACCCCAACCCTAACCCTGACCCTAACCCTAACCCTAAACCCCCTTAACTAACCCTAACTCTAACCCAAACCCCTAAATTCCATGGTTAAAAAAAAAAAACGCATATGCAAAAAAACGCATACATGAGCATGCCAGTGCGCACATATGCGCATCCATAGGCTATAATGGCCATTTTTAGCGCAAAACGTGCGCATATGTGCGCATGCGCTTTTTTGCAGGGCCAAAAAATGCAACATGCTGCGTCTGGAAAATACAAACGCACACCCAAAAAAACGCAGCGCATGAAAATCGCATACATGCGCTTACAAGCGCGCAGGTATGCGCACCCATGTTAAATATAGGGGAAAAAACGCATGCGCACATATGCGTTTTTTTCCAGCGCTAAAAAACGCAAATGTGAAACCAGCCTTACCCATCATTACTCATAGTCCATAATATAGAAACATTTTCTTCATGACTAGTGTTGAGCGACTTTTGGTTTTTTAGGGTCGAGTTTCGTTTTATGAAACCCGACTTTTCCAAAAGTCGGGTCGAGCAAAATTGGCCGCCTATAGGGAAAAGTCGGGGTCGTCCCGAAACACGAAACCCAATGTAAGTCAATGGAGAATTAAAGTCGGCAGTGAGAGGAAGACAGGAAACACACCAACAGTGCCCATTTGAATGCCAAAAGCATAAATTCTTGTTACTGAAGCTTGTCAACTTTAATTAACTTCATAATACTAGTTACGCACTGAAAAATGGGGGTTATTTGGCTACAGTTGTGGGGGGGAGGGCTGGCTCCAGGTTTTCGTGGGCCCAGGGCCAAAGAGCGCCCCTTTAACACATACCACAACTCATGATGCTCCGATACGGCAGAGAAATAGTAGTATAGTACAATGAAAAATACTTCACTTCTTACATCTCATGACTGATATCCATTTTAAATTCTCCAATACCTCCAAAAACAGACAGTATATAACTCCATACAGTATTATGGCCAGCGCTTAGTGCGCTATACAGAGTAATGAGGCCCATATATTTCTCCATATGGAATCATTATTCCCATATAATGCTTCAAACCGTATATGATGAGCTCCACATAATGCTACAGTATATGTTGGTCCCAATGGATGAAGCTCCACTGTCTTATGGGCCCAAATAATGCTCCATATATAATGGGCCCCATTTCTAATGCTGTAGTGTATAATGGGCCCTGTAAATGCTGCTCCAGTGTCTGATGTCCACCTTTGGAATGCTCCAGTGTATGGTGGGCCCCATATATCATTCACCAGAGTATAGTGCTCCCCAAAAATTGCTGTCCCAACATTGAAAACAATTACATAAGTCTCCTTGCTAGGGAATCCCTGCACTACTCTGAACTCCTTGTCGTCCCCATCTTCCATCTCCCTGAACTTGGCTGTTTAGGCCCTCCCACCGGCAGAGACACTTTTGCGTACTATGCGGTGCCCTGTGCCAGCGCCATTGCCCATGAGTATGCCCCCCCTGCTCAAGGAACCTGCACTTTCATCTGCACCTTCCTCTTTGTCACCGTGTAAGGTGGTATAGTATGCGGGAAGGGGAACCTGAGTTTCCTATGGGTCATATTATGGCTGTGTAGAGTGCGAGGGGAATGTAGTGGTCTGGGTCAATGTACCAGCAGCATCATCCAGCAGTGGCTGGGCCTCAGTGCACTTGTGTCGTCCCCAAGAGTACGGTCGCCACTGTGGCATTGCCTTCCTCCTAGGGAGTGTGTTGTGAAGCTTGGGAGCAACGAAGGTTCTCTCTAGCAGTGAAACCAACACACAACACATTTCCCACTCCAGGCCAGCAGGGAGACCTCTGAACCTGACTTCTGAGGAGCTGCTCTCTGTGGTAGGGAGGAGGTAAGTTAGGGCACTCTGTGCAGGGAAGGGGAAGTGTGTGGACGTGAGAAGGGGAGCTGGAGTATGAGCAGAGTTAAGGCTCACTCCTAGGTGGAGTGCATGGTCCGGATTCCGGTCTCCGAGTTTGTAGGGACACTGACGTTCCTGCAGCAGAAACCAGGGGAAGTAGCAGCTATAAATGCTCTGTACCCAACTAAGACTCGGAGGCCCCAGCGTCGACGTGTGCGAGGCAGAAGGAAAAGGCTACAGCTGTCTGCCATACAAGTAAAGTCTGAGGAACATCTGTTAGACAGGAGGCGTTTCAGTGAACCACGGTCCTGTGAGTGCTTCCCCCACAAGCGCTAGAAAGGAGACGCTCAGGAAGGTACATGTTGGCGGAGTGTTGGAAGGGAGCTTTCCATTCTGGTCCCAGAGGTTGGCAGAGGTCCTGACCCAGAGGACACAGCACGGAGGCAGGCATCTGTGTAACCTGCAGACTGTGAGTAAAGCTTTGGAACTGCACGCTCTGGTGTCCTACAGTTATTCCAGCACCGCTACATCTGGGTACCAGCACCTACACCGCCTGTGCCTTTCCCCATCACTACATCTACACTTCCCTGGGACTCCAGCTCCACCTGTGGGGAGCTTCACCATCTTTGCTGCACAACACCATCAGTCCCAGAGGATCTGCATGCAGCGTCGGCCTAACATCTATGTTGCCGAACACCACAGGTGGTGTCAAACTATCTATATAAACTCTTTACCATTATACCACGCCATTTACATGGGCGCCCAGGGCCACCGTCCGGGTCACCGCTGCTGTGACACATCCCACTGACACCGGCCCGGTACCGAGTACCCCACAGCCCTGGGAGGGCAACCCATATGCCGACTGCTGATCGGGCGGCGTTTTTCCCACGAACCTGCAAACAGCGTCCCTGAAGGCAAAGTTTTTGGTTTCCGGGGGCAGTATGATTGCAAAGCTGAACCTTAAAGGAATGTCCAAAAGGGCACCACCAGGAGTGGAGCCTGTTGCTTAATTGGACTGCACCCGGGAAACCACTACCATACAAGCTACAGAAAAGATGGACAGATTGCAAGCTTTGTCGATTCTGTGTGTGGTGTGGTATGTCCGTTTGTAGTTGTGCTAGCAAATTGTCAGCTTTATTCCGTTAACGACCGAGACTCCGGCATGGCCCCGCGGTACGCGTCAAGCTTACTAGAGGGATACGCGAGGCTGTGGCACGTGAGATCGAGCAATAACAGGTCTAGCATTCCAGTACATGTCCGGGGCTGCATGCACGCTACACTGAAAGGACCAGCTTTTGTTGCTTACAGGTGCAGATAACCTGCTGAACTCCGTTAGTGATGGGGATCTGGGATTCAGATTATTCCCCGCGAACGATGATTTCCCAGTAAGTTCAGGTCAACCGCAATTCCGGAGCCTAACCGTCATTCCTGAAAAAATTACGTGTCCAAACCACAGGTGCTATAGCTTGCTTAACAGCTCGGCAGCCGTTCTCAGGCCCAGTATGGATTCAACAACATTGTAGAAAGTTGATAAAGGGTACAGTTTCCCCGGATAACACGTATATACAGTCATATGTTAAAGTTTGGGCACCCCTATTAATGTTAACCTTTTTTCTTTATACCAATTATGGTTTTTGCAACAGCTATTTCAGTTTCATATATCTAATAACTGATGGACTCAGTCCAATAAACCTCATTTGAATCCAGAAATATAACTAACAGAAAATGTGCAATCTGCATTTTAACAAAATTTGACCGGTGCAAAAGTATGGGCACCTCAACATAAAAGTGACATTAATATTTTGCAGATCCTCCTTTTGCAAAAATAACAGCCTCTAGTCGCTTCCTGTAGCTATTAATGAGTTCCTGGATCCTTGATGAAGGTATTTGTGACCATTCCTGTTTACAAAACAATTCCAGTTCAGTTAAGTTTGATGGTCGCCGAGCATGGACAGCCCGCTTCAAATCATCCCACAGATGTTCAATGATATTCAGGTCTGGGGACTGGGATGGCCATTCCAGAACATTGTAATTGTTCCTCTGCATGAATGCCTGAGTAGATTTGGAGCGGTGTTTTGGATCATTGTCTTGCTGAAATATCCATCCCCTGGTTACTTCAACTTCGTCACTGATTCTTGCACATTATTGTCAAGAATCTGCTGATACTGAGTTGAGTCCATGCGACCCTCAACAAGATTCCTGGTGCCGGCATTGGCCACACAGCCCCAAAGCATGATGGAACCTCCACCAAATTTTACTGTGGGTAGCATGTGTTTTTCTTCGAATGCTGTGTTTTTTAGCCTCCATGCATAACGCCTTTTTGTATGACCAAACAACTCAATCTTTGTTTCATCAGTCCACAGGACCTTCTTCCAAAATGTAACTGGCTTGTCCAAATGTGCTTTTGCATACCTCAGGCGACTCTGTTTGTGGCGTGCCTGCAGAAACGGCTTCTTTCACATCACTCTCCCATACAGCTTCTCCTTGTGCAAAGTGCGCTGTATTGTTGACCGATGCACAGTGACACCATCTGCAGCAAGATGATGCTGCAGGTCTTCGGAGGTGGTCTGTGGATTGTCCTTGACTGTTCTCACCATTCTTCTTCTCTGCCTTTCTGATATTTTTCTTGGCCTGCCACTTCTGGGCTTAACAAGAACTGTACCTGTGTTCTTCCATTTCCTTACTATGTTCCTCACAGTGGAAACTGACAGATTAAATCTCTGAGACAACTTTTTGTATCCTTCCCCTGAAAAGCTATGTTGAATAATCTTTGTTTTCAGATCATTTGAGAGTTGTTTTGAGGAGCCCATGATGCCACTTTTCATAGGAGAATCAAATAGGAGAACTACTTGCAAGTGGCCACCTTAAATACCTTTTCTCATGATTTGATACACCTGGCTATGAAGTTCAAAGCTCAATGAGGTTACAAAACCAATTTAGTGCTTCAGGAAGTCAGTAAAAAGTAGTTAGGAGTGTTCAAATCAAGAAAATGATAAGGGTGCCCATACTTTTGCACCGGTCAAATTTTGTTTAAATGCAGACTGCACATTTTCTGTTAGTACAATAAAGCTCATTTGAATCCAGAAATATAACTGAGTCCATCAGTTATTAGATATATGAAACTGAAATAACTGTTGCAAAAAACAGAATAGTTATAAAGAAAAAAGGTTAACATTAATAGGGGTGTCCAAACTTTAACATATGACTGTATGTAGCCTAGTTTACACATTAAAAATATATGTCTATAGATCAGGAGGCAGACTCAGATGTTCTCAGGCCCAGTATAGATTTGACCAGATTGTACAAAGTTGAGAAAGGGTACTTTATCACTGGCAGCAGGTATATATAGCATAGTTTAAACATGTAAAATCTCCGTGTTCTCAGTATGGATTACACAGCAATCTAAAAAGTGGAAAAAAGGAAATGCATTTGAGGCGTACACAACTATATACTTTTGGTGTTATTTTTAAATCTTCATATATATTTCTGTCTCAGTAATACAGTTCAGCCTCTCCGCAATAGGAAATGAGATGCATACAATTAGTGACATAAAGGCTATTGATTGCAGAAATCTAGGAATTATTATTCACGGGAAAAACTTCCGTCACAATTCTCATAGGCGATGCTGACCCTCAATTAATTTGTGTGTTGAGACAGTGAAAACATTTTTTTGTAAATAAAGTCTTGCTGTATCGCACTTCCGTTGATTCCATCACTGTTACTCATCTCAATCCAATTTTTATCACAGGGAGCGATGTAAACATGGTGCTCACTGGCTATCATGATCTGTCACGTAACTTTGGAGTGCAAAAGACAGAAGCCACAGGCCGTAGGCGATTCTATTTGATTGGCATGAGAGGGCACATTTTGAAATGTGCGCCGGAATGTCACACGTTTGTGAGTAGGAAAACTGTGAAAGCTGATGATAAACCACCACTGCATGTAATTGTGAGTCGACGTCCATAAGAAATGGAAGCCACTGATCATCTGGAGCTAGAGCCCGGCCAGCAGGACAGGGCATAGCTACATCTTAACCATCATCTTTCAGTTCAATCAATTTGTAGTGGCAGTCCCAGTGAAGGATTTGACAGCCCAGACTACACAACGGAGAAGCAGGGAGAGGTAAACATTGCAAATGCTGGGGCCCTGCTCAAGCAAGGGGTGCACACTCGTGGGCGTCGGTACTGGCACTGGGCCCCTCATAGTACGGCGGTGTGTCTGACGGCGGGTGTGCACCACCACTGTCAGAGACACTTGATTGCACTATGAGGGACCCTATGCCAGTGCCCGCGCCCAAGAGTCTGCCTACCCACCTGTCCAGGGCAACGGCACTTGCACAGTTTTGCGCGCTAGGTGGTGACCCCGGCCATGGGGGGGGCCGCCCACTTAGGGAGGTTTACAAAGTGGCATATGTAGATGTGGGTCATTCAGCTGCTGCAAAAGGCGAAATAGGTCAAGTTCGCGGAATAGGAGGAGGACCAAAGCAAGCCATTTTTCTGGCAACCTATGTGTCATCAAGGGAAGGTGGGACAAAATCCTTGGAAACCCATGCATGGTTCATTTTAATGAAGGTTAGATCATCCACATTTTGGGTTGACAGACTGGTCCTTTTTTCTGTCAGGATTGATCCAGCTGCACTGAAGACTCTTTCCGATAGCACACTTGCAGCTGGGCAAGCGAGCTCCTGTAAGGCATATTGTGCCAATTCAGGCCAGGTGTCCAGTTTAGTGGCCCAATAGTCAAAGGGGAATGACCTGTGCGGGAGAACATCAATATGGGAGGAAAAGTAGTTGTTAACCATAGTTGACAACTGCTGTCTCCTGTCACTTTCCATCGATGCAGTATTACCAGTTGTGTGAGCGGTCCGTGAAAAATCAGTCCACAACATTGTCATGAAACCCCTGTCTCCAACGCCACTTCTGCTGTGTGCACCACGAACACCTCTGCCAAGCTGCCCCCGGCCCATACGGCTCGTGTGAGAACCATCACCACTTCTGTGTGCTGGGAATGCCTCAACCAACTGGTTAACCAGAGTTGCTTGTTTAGTAGCCAATATTAGGTCAAGGTTCTCCTGTGGCATGATGTTTTGTAATTTGCCTTTATAGCGTGGATCCAGGATGCTGGCCAACCAGTAGTCGTCATCGTTCATCATTTTGGCAATGCGTGGGTCCCTTTTTAGCATCTGCAAGGCATAATCTGACATGTGGGCCAATGTTCCCGGTGTCAATGATGCACTGCGAGTGCTGGGTGGAGGAGCACTTTCTGGCAAATCCACATCCCTCCAGTCACGCACAAACCCTGTACCAGACCTTGCCACGCCAACATTTTCACTTGCCCCACGAGATGCATCCTCCTCCCCTAAGTAATCATCCCCATCATCATCCTCCTCCTCCTCTTCTTCCTCCACCTCGTCCAGGAGAGGTCCCTGAGCAGACAATGGCTGAATGTCATCAAGGATTCCCTCCACCTCTTCCTCCTTGTCAACATTGGCTGCAGACGCCTGCTCCTTAAGGTGCGTCAAAGTTTGCATGAGCAGAAGCATAAGTGGGATGCTCATGCTTAGGATGGCGTCATCTGAGCTTACCAGCCGTGCGCATTCCTCAAAACACTGAAGGACTTTACAGAGGTCTTTCGACCACTGAACACCTGTCAACTCCATGTCTGCTCTCAAAGTGCCTGGCCGTGTATCCTCCCAGAAATGCTTTATGGCCTGCCTCTGCTCGCACAGCCGCTCCACCATGTGCAGGGTGGAGTTCCACCTTGTTGCAATGTCGATAATGAGGCGGTGGTTGGGAAGGTGGAGCAATCGCTGCAGCTTCTGCATACGAATGGAGTGTACAGGCGACCGGCGGATGTGCGCGCACAGTCTTTGCACCTTCTGGAGCAGGGCTGTTAACTCCGGATAATTATTGAGGAAGCACTGCACCACCAGGTTCAAGGTGTGAGTCAAGCAAGGTATGTGGCTGAGTTTTGAAAGGGCTATGGCTGCCACAAAATTACGGCCGTTATCACTAACTACCTTGCCTGCCTCAAGATGTACACTGCCCAGCCATGACTCAGTTTGTCGCTGAAAGTACTCGGCCAGCACCTCGGCAGTGTCTCTGTCGCCCAAACACATCATCTGCAACACAGCCTGCTGACGCGTTCCACTAGCTGCTCGATAGGGGGACACCTCGTGTGCAACAGTTGCAGCTGCAGATGGAGTGCTCGTACGACTGCGCTCTGTGGACGAGCTTTCGCTTCTGGAGGAGGAAGGTCGAACGCCTACAGCCAACTGTTTCCTATACCGTGGGCTAGGCAGCACTGTCCCACCACCGCTGTCCCCTGTGGACCCTGCATCCACCACATTAACCCAGTGCGCAGTGATGGACACATAACGGCCCTGGCCATGACGACTGGACCATGCATCAGTTGTGAGGTGCACCTTTCCACTCACTGACTGCTTGAGTGCATGGACAATGCGGTCTTTCACATGATGGTGGAGGGCTGGGATGGCTTTGCGAGAGAAGAAGTGGCGACTGGGTAGGTCATAGCGTGGTACTGCATAGGCCATGAGTTCGCGGAAAGCTGCGCTTTCCACCAACCGATAGGGCATCATCTCAAACGAGATTAGTTTGGCAATGTGGGCGTTTAAACCCAGTGTATGCGGATGAGAGACTGAGTACTTTCTTGACCTACTCATAGTGTCTGGGAGGGTGAGCTGGACTTGAGAGCTGCATATGGTGGAAGTAGCGGTGGGCAGGGCGGACTGAGAGAGGGATGATGATGGTCATGGAGTTGATGTTCTTTCTGATGGCCTAGATTCAGTCTTTCGTTGATATAACAGTTGGATTCCCTGACTGCTGTGGCCTTGCATCGACACCTCAACATTTGCTGCTGTGCTATCCGGTGGGCTTACAGTGGGGGAAACAATGTAGCGTTGCTGACTACCTTCTTTGTGATCAGTTGCACATGTGGTACTTGAAGTTTGGTGTTGTGTCCACGCTTGCAAGTGCATGCTGGTTAAATGTCTAAGCATGCAACTGGTATTCAAATTTTTCAGATTTTTCCCTCGGCTAAAGGTCTTTGCACACTTCTTACAGATAACCTTGGCCTGATCATGAGGATTTTATTCAAAAAAGTGCACACTGCACTCTTCCTACTTTGGCAGACATTTTGCGGCCTAGCACGCTGTGATATTTTGACCCTCTGGACAAGCTGTCCAGCATCTCTTTTGATTTTTGGAACCTGTCTTTGGAGTGCTCCGGGCCTGCCAGATAACAGCTGTTGCGATGTTGATGTCTGCTGTGGATGCTCCTCCTCCTCATCTGAGCTATTGGAAGCAGCACCCTCTTCCCCCAATGGATGCCAATCTGGGTCAACAACTGGGTCATCCATCACCTCCTCTTCAATGTCATGTGCACCTTCCTCTGTGTCACCGTGCATGGTGGTATAGTGTGCGGGAAGGGGCACCTGAGTCTCATCAGGGTGAGAATCTGGCTGTGTACACTGCGAGGACAATATAGTGTTCTGAGTGAATGTACCAGCAGAATCATCTATCAGTGGCTGTGCATCAGTGCACTCCATGTCAGATTCATCTTGGCCTGGGTAATTCACCATTTCACTTGATAATCCAGGCATGGTATGTGAAAACAGCTCCATGGAGTAATCATTAGTATGGCCTGCGTCATCCTTCAATCTTGGTTGCGGTGAAGGACACAAGGAAAGGTGTGGTTCATGAACATGAGCCTCCAATGACGACTCAGTGCTTTTATTTTTTACAACTTCAGAAGAGGAGGCGATAGAGCTGAGTCAGCAATGTAAGACAAAACTTTTTCCCGAAGCTCTGGCTTTAAAAGCGGTTTGCCAACTCCTAGAAAACTAAGCCTTCGAGGCCTTGTGGAGCCAGACGATGACGCAGGCTCAATACCTCCTGCATTCGGTCCTATTTTGCTTTTGCCACTACCATCAGATCCACCACCAACACCATCATTACCAGCTGCCAACCCCCGCCAATTCCACAGCCTCTTCCACCAGCCTTCCTCATTTTTGGTAGAAATGTAGACAAAATCCAACAAACTATATAGTAATGTAAAACAAGGTACAAGGTGTCTAAAGGACAGGGGAGATTTTGAATTTCTACGCACACTTGTGGACACTGGACACTTTTGGATTGTGTGAGGCCCACTGAATATCACAGCGCTATGTCACAGGCTCGATGTCGCAGGTGTCAAAAATGTCACTAGAGGATAACGGAGATTTTGAATTTCTGCACACACTTGTGGACACTGGACACTTTTGGATTGTGTGAGGCCCACTGAATATCACAGCGCTATGTCACAGGCTCGATGTCGCAGGTGTCAAAAATGTCACTAGAGGATAACGGAGATTTTGAATTTCTGCACACACTTGTGGACACTGGACACTTTTGGATTGTGTGAGGCCCACTGAATATCACAGCGCTATGTCACAGGCTTGATGTCGCAGGTGTGAAAAATGTAACTAGAGGATAATGGAGATTTTGAATTTCAGCACACACTTGTGGACACTGGACACTTTTGGATTGTGTGAGGCCCAGTGAATATCACAATAGCGCAAAACAAACTTTTGAAACGCGACTTTGGCGCTTAAGTCGCCGACCTCGTGGCCGACCTCATCCTAGGGTCGCGCTTCGTTTCATGAAACCCGACTTTGCCAAAAGTCGGCGACTTTTGAAATTTTTCGACCCGTTTCGCTCAACTCTATTCATGACCATTTTTCTAATAGAAAAATTCTTTACGAAGATTTTGAAATAAATTCATTATCCAAGCTTCCAAGCTGCAGTTAGACCCTCGGTGTGTGACGTCCATGCGCATTCATGTTATGATGAAGGGAACAGGAGGGCAGACGGTGAAGCACATGGGTGTGGGAGAAGCACAGGCAGTTTAAAATTTTCAGTATATTCAGTGTTCAATTAGTGCATTCAGAGTGTGTTTATAGTTTTCTTTATTCCGCCTGTAGTAATGCCAGCATACAAATTCTGCATTCCCTGCTTGATTAATGGGGTAAACCTCTAGGAATTTATTATTTTGGTATACATGGAAATAAAATTATAGTATACAAAAAATATGTATATGTACATATGAGTTATTGTGCCTATAGGTAACTCAGTTCCTGCAGATTGAAGGCTAATCTCCTTTTTGCTCTTTCTCTACCATCCACATTACAATTTTGTGTTTGTTCATTTGAAGCATTTTAAGTCTTGCAAATAAAAGAAATGAACATTCTAAATGGAAAAAGTTGCAGAAACACAGCCTAAAGGGTCTTTCTTTTTTTACACGTTAAGGCACCAACATTTTCATAATGGCATAGTGTCAGGAAAAACTGGAGCAGTGCTGAAGGGGACCTGGCACTTCATTAGTGGGAACCATGATCATTGCTGCAGATCTGTGGAGGTCCTGGCAACTAGCGCCAATGATGTGTTTGACTACACAGAGAGGAAGATTACAACTTTAAAGGTATTTCTACATTCAGTTGACTATAATTCATGTTTCCAAAGACATAGTTTAATTGCGTTTGCTAAGAAATTTGCTTAGATGAATTTTTTTTTATGCCTAAAGTAAAATTAGTTTGCGAGATCCATGGGGTACAGCATCCGGTAAAAGTATAGCGTCTGTAAAATATGAATTGAGGTGTTTACTTGGTTGTCCTATAAGATATTATTATAATTTTTGGGGCTAATTCAGCTTCTGATTTACTATGAAAAAGTTAGTTTTTCCAAGTTTATTTAAATAGTGGACCTCTTTTAAATCAGCGTAAACAGATTTAAACTCTTTGGTTTCTTAGTTCGGTAAAAGGCAGAGTGACACTTTTATAAAAGATGTTGGAGCTGTATGCCTCTTTAAGAGTAAAGGGTACAATGACCTTTGGTGACAGAGTGGTTTCCCACTTGCAGGAGGAATGCAGGCAAACACAGATGGCAGTTTCAATAATTTTACTCATGTGGAGACAAAAAGCTTTTTGTAACACAGTCTTTCATAAGGCAAGTAGGTTCAAGGGGTTTTCCCCCCAACAAAGTTCATTTTAATCAATAGATCTTGGAATAAAAATAAACTCCACATTTGGATGTGATTAAAAAAAATGTTCCTGTGCTGAGATAATCTTATAAATGTGCCCCTGCTGTGTACTGTGTATTGGCCATGTCTGACCATGCAGGAACATGGTCTGATCATACCACAGCTCCTGGGCAGGGGAGGAAGGAAAAAAGAATACAGACATTACAGCACGGTATTTCAAATGATTACTTTCATGAGGTAAAACTGTTTAAATACTGGCAGTAAATTGTTTTACCTCACAGAAATAATCATTTGCAATCCCATACTGTCCTGTCTGCATATTGTTCTGCTTCCTCCCTTGGCCAGGAGCTGTGGTATGATCAGACCATATTTCTGCACGGTAAAACACAGCCATTACACAGTACATAGCAGGGGCACAGTTATAAGATTATCTCAGCACAGAATAAAATATGGAACATTATTATTATTCCAAAATCAACTGCATTACTAACATCCATCCTCATAGAAACCCAACATGTTAGTTAGATATGACTTATCTTTCATGTATCCATGCTGGTTGAATACCTCCCAACCGTCCCAGATGTGTCAGGACAGTCCCGATTTTGACCCCCCTTCCCGCTGTCCCGCCCGGGAGTTTATTTTTCCTGCATTGCACTGAGCCGCCACTCCCCTCCATGCACCGACCCCCATCCTTGCCTTCCCAAAGAGACTCACTGGCCACCGCAGCCCCTCACTGATAAATCCAAGCAATGACGTTGCTGGGCTGCTCTATGCGCACAGGACCTGTGATGAGGTCACAGGAGGGGAGGAGTCAGGGGTCACATGATCAGGGGCCTTGGGTATTTGGAACAGAGCCATGTGTGTACGAGGTGAACGGAGCGGAGCCCTGTGTAAAAAGTGTACGAGGTGTACGGAGCCGTGTGTGTACGAGGTGTACGGAACGGAGATGCGCGTTTACGAGGCGTGCGGAGCGGAGCCGTGCATGCATGAGGTGTATGGAGGGAGCCGCGCGTGTACGAGATGTACGGAGTGGAGCCACGTGGTTACGAGGTGTACGGAGCGGAGCCGTGTGTACCAAGTGTATGGAGCATAGCCGTGTGTGTGTATGAGGTGTACGGAGCGGAGCCACGTGTGTTCGAGGTGTATGAAGTGGAGCCGCGCGTATACGAGGTATACGGAGCGGAGCTACGCGTGTACGAGGTGTACGGAATGGAGCCGTGTGTGTGCGGGGTATACGGAGCGGAGCCACATGTGTACGGGGTGTTCGGAGTGGAGCGTAGCCGCTTGTTTATGGGGTGTACGGAGCGGAGCCATTTGTGTACGGGGTGTACAAAATGGAGCCCTGTGTGTATGAAGTGTACAGAGCTGAGCTGTGTGTGTACAGAGAGGAGCAGAGCCATGTGTACGGAGTGGAGCCGTGTGTGTACGAGGTGTACGGAGTGGAGCCGCGCGTGTACGAGATGTACGGAGCGGAGCCGCGCGTGTATGAGGTGTATGGAGCAGAGCCGCGTGTGTACGAGATGTACGGAGTGGAGCCACTTGTGTACGAGGTGTACGGAGTGGAACCGTGTGTACCAAGTGTACGGAGCAGAGCCGTGTGTGTGTATGAGGTGTACGGAGCGGAGCCACGCGTGTTCGAGGTGTATGGAATGGAGCCGTGTGTGTACTGGGTATACGGAGCGGAGCCACATGTGTACGGGGTGTACGGAGCGGAGCCATGTGTGTACGGGGTGTACAAAATGGAGCCCTGTGTGTATGAAGTGTTCGGAGCTGAGCCATGTGTGTATGGAGAGGAGCAGAGCCGTGTGTGTACGGCATGGAGCCCTGTGTGTACGAGGTGTATGGAGCACAGCCACATGTGTACAAGGTTTACAGAGTGGAGCCATGTGTGTACAAAGTTTTTGGAGCAGAGCCGCATATGTTCGAGGTTTACGGAGTGGAGCCATGTGTGTACTGAGTGGAGACGTGTTTGTGCAAGGTGTACAGAGTGGAGCCGTGTGTGTACGAGGCATACAAAGCAGAACCGTGTGTGTATGAGGTGTGCAGAGCCAAGCATGTACAAGGTGTATGGTGGGAAGGATTCATACCTCCCAACCATCCCGGATCCTGCGGGACAGTCCCGATTTTGAGAGAGAGTCTGCCCCACTGCCCCGGCCGGTAGCTTACTTTTCCTGCGAACACAGGAGTACACGGCGGAGCCCCGTGGAGCACTTTAAAATTTGCATGTGACTTTCCACCAGAAGTGATGTGCTAGAAGCGGACCGGAGGCAGTTTCGGGAGGAGATTGGGACGGAACCATGGAGGCACTTCAGGGAATGCTTCTGATCTATCACCGTGACCTCCTCCGATAGCGTGGACAGCGGGATCGCCTTGGAATCAAGGATGCCGGCCATGTGAGTGGATCATGATATGTCCTGCATCGGGAGGCTCAGGTGGGCATTACAATGGGAGCAGGGCTGCTATAGTATCTTTATAGAATCTTTCTTTCTCTGTTTCTTTCTCTCCCTCTCTGTTCTTTCTTTCGCTCTCTGTTCTCTTTCTTTCCCTTGCTCTGTTCTTTCTCTCTGTGTTCTTTCTTTCTCTTTCTCTCTGTTCTTTCTTTCCCATCTTTTTTTCTGACTCTCTATTCTTTGTTTCCCCTCTTTCTTTATCTCTCTGTTATTTATTTCTCTTTCTCTGTTCTTTCTTTCCCCTCTTTATTTCTTTCCCCTCTTTTTTTCTCTCTCCCTCTCTTTTCTTTCTTTCCCCTCTTTCTTTTTTTCGCTCTCTCTGTTTTTTTTTGTCCACTCTTTCTTTCTCTCGCTGCTCTTTTTCTTTCTTTCTTCTTTCTTTCTCTCTGCTCTTTCTTTCATTCCCCTCTTTCTTTCTCTCTATGTTATTTCTTTCTTTCCCCTCTTTCTTTCTCTCTCCCTCTGTTCTTTCTCTCCCCTCTTTCTTTCTCTTTCTCTCTGTTCTTTCTTTTGCTCTATTCTTTCTTTCCCCTCTTTCTTTCTCTCTCTAATCTTTCTTTCTCTCTCTGTTCTTTCTTTCTCTCTCTCTCAGTTCTTACTTTCTTTTTCTCTGTTCTTTCTTTCTCTCTCTTTTCTCTCTATTCTTTCTCTCTCTGTGTTCTTTCTTTCTCTCTCTGTTCTTTCTTTTCCATCTTTATTTCTCTCTATCTCTCTGTTCTTTCTTTCCCCTCTTTCTTTCTCTGTTCTTTCTTTCTTTCCCGTATTTCTTTCTTTCTCTCTGTTCTTTCTTTCCCCTCTTTCTTTCTTTCCCCCTCTCTGTTCTTTCTTTCTCCTCTTTCTTTTTCTCTCTCTATCTGTTTTTTTTTCTGTCCCCTCTTTCTTTCTCTCTCTGTTCTTTCTTTCTTTCTCTCTATCTCTCTGTTCTTTCTTTCTTTCCCCTTTCTTTCTTTCTCTCTGTTCTTTCTTTCCCCACTTTCTTTCTCTTTCTTTCGTTCTCTCTCTGTTCTTTCTTTCTTTCTTTCTCTTTCTTTCTTTCTCTGTTCTTTCTTTCCCCTCTTTCTTCCTCTCTTTTTTTTTCTGTCCCCTCTTTCTTTCTCTCTCTCTCTGTTTCTTTCTTGCTATCTCTCTGTTATTTCTTTCCCCTCTTTATTTCGCTCTGTTCTTATTTTCCCATCTTTCTTTTTTTCTTTCTTTCTTTCTCTCTATCTCTCTGTTCTTTCTTTCTTTCTCTCTGTTTCATTCTGTCTCTCTGTTCTGTTCTTTCCTTCCCCTCTTACTTTTGCTTTCTTTCTTTCTCTCTCTGTTCTTTCTTTCCCCTCTTTCTTTCTCTCTGTTTTTTCTATCCCCTCTTTCTTTCTCTTTCTGTTCTTTCTTTCTCTCTCTCTGTTTCTTTCTTTCTCTCTATCTCTCTGTTCTTGCTTTCCTCTTTCTTTTTTCTTTCTTTCTTTCTCTCTCTGTTCTTTCTTTCTTTCTTTCCTATCTTTCTTTCTTTCTCTCTCTCTGTTTCATTCTTTCAATCTATCGCTCTGTTCTTTCTTTCTTTCCCCTCTTTCATTCTCTTTCTTTCTTTCTGCTCTTTCTTTCCCCTCTTTCTTTCTCTCTCCATCTCTGTTATTTCTTTCTTTCCCCTCTTTCTGTTTTCTCTCTCTCTCTGTTCTTTTTTCTGTTCCCTCTTTCTTTCACTCTCTGTTCTTTCTTTCTTTCTCTGTTTCTTTCTTTGTCTCTGTTATTTCTTTATTTCCCCTCTTTCTTTCTCTCTCTCTCCTCTTTCTTTCTTTCCCCTCTTTCTTTCTCTCTCTGTTCTTTCTTTCTTTTCCTCAGTACCACTGACTGTGAGCACAGTACTAGCCACTGTGCCCATAATGACAGCCACTGTGCCCTCAGTACCATTCAGTGCGATCAGCAGTGCTAAATGGGTGTGGTTGGGGCGTGGACATTGGTGTGACTAGATCTAAAATGGGTGTGGTCGGGGTGTGGACTAGAATTTGCCATGGCTCACTGCACGCACCGCAGCCTTTGTTCCTCTTTCCCTTCTTCAAAAGTTGGGAGGTACGTGGTTGCCAATAGTGAAGAGCGAATCTGTGAATATTTGGATTCGCAGTGTACTAGCAAAATTTTTAAAAAGTCCAGTTCTGGACTCGAACTTGCCCCAAACCTGACCCCAGATTCCAAATCCCATTCAAGTCAATGGGGTCCCGAACTTTAGTGCTGTAAAATGGCTGTAAAATGATTGGAGTAATGGCTAGGGGACTGCAAAAGGAAGATAAATGGGGTTAAGAGCAATACAATTGCCCTATCCAAATAAATGTGGATAGGAAAATTACTTAAATGGGTTCTGTCACCATAGCTATCATGGTAAAATAGTAAGTAAATGAATAACACAAATATTTTAACAGTGCCCTCACAGAGACTGAGGCTTGCTACTGCCAGTCCTGTTAAAAATTTCACCCACAGAGCAGGGGAAGAGAACCCCTATATAATCAGCTTACAAATTTCGCCCACAGAGCATGGGGCACAGTACCCCTAAGAATCTTATAAAAAATGTCAGCAACAGAGGAGGGGATAGAGCACCCCCACAGAAGCAACTTACAAATTTCACTCACAGAACATGGGGCAAAGTACCCCTACATTGTAAGCTTACAAATTTCAGTCACAGAGCATGGGGCAGAGTACCCCTATGTTGGAAGCTTACCAATATAAATCACAGTACATGGGACAGAGTACCCCGACATTGGAAGCTTACAAATTTCACCCACAGAGCATGAGGCAGAGTACCCCTACGTTGGAAGCTTACAAATTTCACTCACAGTACATGGGACAGAGTACCCCTACATTGGAAGCTTACAAATTTCACCCATGGAACATGGGGCAGAGTATCCCAACATTGGAAGCTTTCAAATTTCACCGACAGAGCATGGGGCAGAGTATCCCTACATTGGAAGCTTACAAATTTCACCAATAAAGAATAAAGAATTTGGCACCGTACCTCTACAGATTCTTATAAAGAAAAATTCACCCACACAGCATGGGACAGAGTACCCCTACATCAGCAGCTTATAACTTTCATCCACAGAACATATTTCCACATTTGTCCCTCAGAATCTGATAACACATTTCACCCAGAGTATGTTTCCACATTTATCCCACAGAAGCTGGTAACAAATTTCATCTACAGAGCATGTTTTCACATTTCCCTGAGAAAGTTGATTAAAAATATCAACAACAGAGCATGTTTCCACTTTAATCCCACAGAAGCTAATAACAAACTTCACTCACAGAGCATGTTTTCATATTTTCCTGAGATTAAAAATTTCACACCCAGACATTGGGGCACAGTACCCCCACAGGCAGGGTTGCAGAGTACACACACCAGCTTTTGGCAAAGAATTACCACAGATATGGGTTAAAGAACACACACAGTGGCTTTTGACAAAGTAATCCCAACGCTGGACTTTGCAGCGCTGGGGTCTTGGGTTCAAATCCAACCAAAGACAACATCTGCAAGGAGTTTGCATTTTCTCCCCATGTTTGTGTGGGTTTCCTTAGGGTTATTCAATTTTCTCCCACACTTCAAAAACATACTAATAGGGAAATTAGATTGTGAGCACCAATGGGGACTGTGCCAATAATGTCTGTAAGGTGCTGTGGAATTAATGGTGCTTTATAACTGAGTATAACTGAGTATAACAATATCTATATCTATAACATCTATCTATAACAATGAAGCATAGGTCCAAGTGGAGGAAGATTTATGCCATGAGCTGATCTGAGTGCCACCCTGCTGTGAACGCGGTTGTTCATCCTCTCCTGCCTTCTCCTCCTCATCATCATCCCCCCAAATTATCCTATGACTGTACTGTTTAGTACCTGGCTGATGTTGGGACAGAAACCCACCCTCTGGGACATGTATGGATGAGAGGTCTGATAATGGTGTGAATTGGCTCTGCTCCTCCTTCTGCTCCTCTTCCTCCTGTGCCACCACCTCATCCACCATGGAGTGGATTGTTTTTTCCAGCAGGCATATGGGAATGATGTCATCATCGCTGGCCATATTGGTGGTATATTCGTAGCAGCGCAACACGGCACACACGTCCCGCATGAATGCCCACTCATTGATGGTGAAGTGATTTCGTTCTACAGAGCTACTCATGCGTGCATGCTACAGCTGAAACTCCACTTTTGCCTGCTGCTCCTCACACAGTCTCTCTAGCATATGCAAGGTAGAGCTCCACCTTATTGGTATGTTGCATATTAGCTGGTGAGCGGGAAGGCATAAGTGACACTACAGATCAGACAGGCAAGAATCAGCACAGTGAGAATGAAGAAAGTGAGGACACACTGCTGCACTTTCCACATCAGCACCGACATGTGTGGGTAGTTTTTCAGAAAGCTCTACACCACCAAGTTTAGCATATGCACCAGGCAAGGGATGTGAGTAGTGTTGAGCATTCCGATACCGCAAGTATCGGGTATCGGCCGATACTTGCTGTATCGGAATTCCGATACCGACTTCCGATATTTTTTCAATATCGGAAGTCGGCATCGGAATCGGAAGTTCAAAGTTGATTGACAGCCTGACGTCATCATGATGCGCGGTGTGTGCGCATCATGATGCGCCGTCATTTCGGGCCTTCCGGGGGTCTCTGCCGGCCTGCCGGGGGGCTGTGTGGACTGCCCGGGGTCTGTACCGGCCTGCCGGGGGGCTGTGCCGGCCTGCCGGTGGTCTGTGCACCCTGTGGGGGTCTGTACCGGCCTGCCGGGGGGCTGTGCCGGCCTGCCGGTGGTCTGTGCACCCTGTGGGGGTCTGTACTGGCCTGCCGGGGGGCTGTGCCGGCCTGCCGGGGGGCTGTGCTGATGTCCGGGGGTCTGTGCAAGCATCGTCCGATGGGACTACAAGTCCCATCTGGCGATGCCTGCTACCATGACAGTGATTGACACATTAGTCAATGATGGGACAGTAGTAGTCCCATCATCTGGCTAATGTGTTAAATGTTAAAAAAAAAAAAAAAAAAAATACTACATACATACTACATGCATGCTACATACATACTACATGCTACATACATACTACATACATACCACATACATACTACATACATACTACATACATACCACATACATACCACATATATACCACATATATACCACATACATACTACATACATACTACATACATAACACATATATACTACATGCATGCTACATACATACTACATGCTACATATATACTACATACATACTACATACATACATACTACATATATACTACATGCATGCTACATACATACTACATACATACTACATATATACTACATACATACTACATGCATGCTACATACATACTACATGCTACATACATACCACATACATACTACATACATACTACATACATACTACATGCATGCTACATACATACTACATGCTACATACATACTACATATATACTACATGCATGCTACATACATACTACATGCTACATACATACTACATATATACTACATGCATGCTACATACATACTACATGCTACATACATACTACATATATACTACATACATACTACATACATACTACATGCATGCTACATACATACTACATGCTACATACATACCACATACATACTACATACATACTACATGTTACATATATACTACATATATACTACATGCATGCTACATACATACTGCATGCTACATGCATGCTACATACATACTACATACATACTACATGCTACATACATACCACATATATACTACATACATACTACATACAATACATTCATACAATACATACATAGACATACAGTACATATAACATAGAGTAACATACTTACCAATACTTGTCACATTGTTCCCCGAAGCCATTGTCTTTTACGGAATAAATATTAACATAACAAACCACAAAAATACTCACCCACGATCCGAAGCAGTCCACGAGTGTGTCCCACGACGATCTTGGGTAGAGAACTGCAGCATCAGCTGTTGCTGCCGTTCTCTACGGGCTGCAGGAATCCAATGACGGAAGGTAGGTATCCTTCCGCACTGTATTCCTCCGCCACTTAAAAAAAAAAAAGTCCCTAGTCTCACTTTATGCCATTGCTGTGTGGGAAATTCCCACGCAGCAATGGCATAAAGTGAGACTAGGGACTTTTTTTTTTTTAAGTGGCGGAGGAATACAGTGCGGAAGGATACCTACCTTCCGTCATTGGATTCCTGCAGCCCGTAGAGAACGGCAGCAACAGCTGATGCTGCAGTTCTCTACCCAAGATCGTCGTGGGACACACTCGTGGACTGCTTCGGATCGTGGGTGAGTATTTTTGTGGTTTGCTATGTTAATATTTATTCCGTAAAAGACAATGGCTTCGGGGAACAATGTGACAAGTATTGGTAAGTATGTTACTCTATGTTATATGTACTGTATGTCTATGTATGTATTGTATGAATGTATTGTATGTAGTATGTATGTAGTATATATGTGGTATGTATGTAGCATGTAGTATGTATGTAGTATGTATGTAGCATGCAGTATGTATGTAGCATGCATGTAGTATATATGTAGTATATATGTAGCATGTAGTATGTATGTAGTATGTATGTGGTATGTATGTAGCATGTAGTATGTATGTAGCATGCATGTAGTATGTATGTAGTATGTATGTAGTATATATGTAGTATGTATGTAGCATGTAGTATGTATGTAGTATGTATGTAGCATATATGTAGTATGTATGTAGCATGTAGTGACAGGGAATTCTATATGTCCTTTTAATATCAATGTATTTCTGGGGTCTTACATGCATACTCTGTATATGAAAATGCTGTCTCATGATAATGATTACCTATAACCTTATTCTTCATAAGAAATTGTACGTGATGGATAAACTGTTTACTGCACCCAGTTGGACATTGAAACTACACGTCCACATGTTAGGTAGATACTGGGGCCATGAATACTTAGTAAGACAGGTTAATGAGGCTAATGGAGCTATAACTGTCATGAGGATAGATTAATGAGAATAATATTGGGGTCTTGTGTAATTTACCCAAGACCTATTAAAACTTTCAGCACGTCTACACAAATACTAATAATTAACAGCCGAGTACAATCTGATTGGTTAACGAATATGAATATGATTGGTTGGAACCATTTATGCTTACTGTTGAATGATCAATTGTCCAATGAAATGTGATGATGTAATGTTACCGCCTACTCAAATGAGCATATAAGCTACCTAATTAAATCAGGAAGGGGGAACATCCTGCAGATACATAACCTGTCTCTGTGTGTGTTTGTTCTCCGCTACTCGAGTAGGCCTCAGACCAAAATCTGGCAACCTTTCAGCATATCGATCTCCCATTGAGAGATAAACATCAAATCACAAACCCATCAGTGGCGTCCCTGGGTGGGCTGGTTACAACAGAAGACCCCAGTATCCTGAAATCCGGCACCCGCAGACTGAAGGCCTAGAGGACACACAGATCAAAATCACCGGTGAAGGTAAGAGCCATTGATTCTTACAAATTCTGTGTCTCCCCTCTGCTACATGCTCTGAACCGGCTCTTGGGGTACAGTATAGTCTGTCTTCTTAAATACCAGCGCTAAGAACCGTAGAATATCCTTGTGATACATAATACGTATGCTGGAGGGAGAAACCTAAAAGCTGCTACGTATGATTGCGCATGAATGATTGAACCAACCTTGAGGGTACTAGGAATTCTTTACTGTGCTTTTGCCCCTTGGGAGCGTCTCTCCATGGTAACTGGCTTGCCAGGATTCATGTGAGGACACGTCTCTGGCGGCATACGCATAAAGAAGGCTGCATACGTCCTCTTGGAGAGTGCTAGAGGTACTATTACGGTGTTAAAACGCCGTTACAGACAGGATAGGTCTATCCACCTTCTATTCTGTCTGATACGCACAAACTGCCCTCTAATGGTGCTAAAGAACTTTGAGGTAGTAGGGATTACATTAGCCTGCATACTAATGATAGCTTTAGTCTTCTGGTTGATAAATAAGATCTCTGAGTATACAAGGCTCAGCAGGTTTAGTTGAGGGAAAAGATTTTTACTGGGCTAATAAGAAAATTTGGGTCATATTAGTCTGCCTATAGTTAATTGGATTTGCTCTCTGGTATATATAGGTTTATTATAACTGTAGAGAAGTGCCATCTCATACTGAGTACGTAGAGATTTAGTGTTAGGTGACCAGGTGGGTCACGAGGTCTGGCCAGACCACTAAATAGTTAACCTTCTTATCAAGGTTCCCATGGGTTTGATGCCTATCAACTGATCAGTTTCAGTTTAGGACACGCAAGTTCAAACAGTGAACGGGAACCTCTTATAACAACGGGACGCAGTCTATGTATCGAATTCGCGCAGTGCAGTCGGCATGGATATTGCTGAGCAGGAGTGATAATGAAGTACACTTGTTGAGATGTGGGCACACAGTAACAGCGTATATTAAGAGAATAAGTGAATAGCAACCAGAGAAAGAGGCAGATAGAGAGATATGGTCTAGGTGCGGCCTGTACATTGAGTTAGCGAAGTGCAGTCAGTACGGGTCCGCAAGCCATAGGCATTTTACATTTCAGGACAAGCCAGGAGAATTTTTCGCCCCAATACAGTCAAGTATCAACCAGAAAACTGTAGTGTCGGTGGTGGGGTGCCGAGCTGGGGGGGTGGTCCTACTTTTGTACCGCGCAGAGATGATAACAGAGACACGATGAGGCAGATTCTGGGTGCAACAGGTCCAAGTTTATTTCATTACTTGCCGTCCGCCTGACGGCCTCCGCAGCACACCGCACGTTTCTTCACTTATCGGCCCTCCGTTTCCAGAGCCGTTTACACACCGTACTTTTACAATAGGGACGTACATATGCGTACTGTCCCTCCTTCACTTGTTCGACGCTCCTGACAGGTCCGCCACTGTGGCCGCCCTAGGCCCAATAACCAACAGCGCTTTCACTGGTCAGTCGTCGTGTCAAATACGGTATATGGCACTCACTGCCTCGTCTCTTCTGCGGTATCTTCCTGTCAGGACCACCCCCCTGACGTTTCCTCTCCTCAGTCCCCTTGGTCGGATTCTCCTCAGGGCACTCAGACTGGCGAAGTCCTCCTGTCACCTGGGCTCCCCCTGGGGACTGGAACTTTCTGGAACCCTCCCTCAGTATTTATAACTTCCCCGGTTCCTTGAAACTGTCACTAACTGTCACCACGCCCCCCATGACCAACGGTTTCTAAAGCCCTAAGCTGCTGTAAAGTCCTTTGCTCACACTCCACCCTGCCATCTAATGGTCATCCCAAGGTACTGCACGTCCACTACACTTTTCTAGTTGTTTCCCCACTGTAATCACTGTCTCCTACCTACACTGTGCAAACCTATCTTTCTTCACTCTGACTAGTCCGTCCGTCCGTCAGGTCACCTTCCCTACACTCCCCCTTCCTTTGTCCATTGTCGTCCTCGACAATCGTCATCCCTGCCTTCGTCGTTCTGAATCTACACCTACATTCTGTTGTCGGACCAGAAGTTGAGCCAAACCCACTATCTGCGGGGGCCGAACCATACTGGGAGCACTATGCTCTGAGCAGCCTACTGCTACTCACCAGCGCGCACGCCACATGACAACGTCTTTCAAATTGGGCAAGGTACACCCGTATTCTCTCTACGGCGTGTATCTTTCCCCTACTCTCCCCTACTGTTACCTTTCACTATCCGGTACGCCATGATCGAGGCCACTCACCTACCAGATCATTGCCGGCGCCCGCCTTTCCTTCTTCAGGGGTGTCCGTGGTGTCGGGGGACCTGACCTAGGACGGCTGTCTTTCTCACATCTTCCCATTCATTTTCCTTCTTTCAATTACATGTCATGGTCGGCGTCCCGGTCTCCCAGACCTCAACTCTTAGATCCCTACCGGATCTCACACTTTCCTTTGGTCCCGCAGACCTTCCCTTACCCGGACCTGTTGCATTTTACTTTGCATTTTATACATCATACAACTTTATAATAGCACAAGTACCCCATTTTTTTATAATTTTTTTTTTCCGTTTTCTTTTGCTCATTTTAAAACCAACATATAACAACATAACATTGCATGTCTTCTTTCCTCCTCCCCCCTTCCTTGGACCTGGACACTCCTCCGCTTTCCATATCCCCGTTCTGTCAGGTAAACATATTTTCGTATATAAAGAACATAGAAAGAAGAAAGAAAGAGAGAGAGAGAGAAAATAGTTGCATCAGTTAAACAACAACAAAACTTTTTTCTAAATGCAACTGTCCTTATAATCTGCACAACGGTGCATCGAACTCCTGACAGTCTATACCACTCTCAATGGACAGAGGTGAGGGCTCCACGGGGATACTGAGGGTGTCCATTCAAGTCCTCTTCTTTTCCATGACGGCCTCTCCTTGAGTGTGGAGCAGGTTCCACACTTCCTGCTCCCGGGCCTTTTTCTTCCTGATCACCTCCGCTTCCCACACGGAGGGAACAGCACGGGCCCTGGAGTCCGGTGGGCGGGACTCCGCTGAAAAAGACCGCAAGACAGAAACGGCCGAAGATTTCTGCGGCCCAGCAGCCGCTGGGGTCAGGTGGCAAATGGGGAGAACCGGGTCCTCGGGGGCTGGAATCACAGGGCCCGCTAAATCGGTCGCAGCCGACTCCAGCAGCGGCATAACCGCGGCCTCAGGACAGGCCGCATCCACTACTTCCAACGGAGTCGGAGTAACGGCCGATTTCAACAATGCAGCTGCTATTAGCAGGGAAAGCGCAGCAGCATCTTCTTTGGGTGAGCTCTGCACTGGTGACTCCGGGCGGGGTAGTTCGGGGACATGAGCGGGGACCTCGCTCAGCTCTGCATACACCACGGGGCCCGTGGTAACTAGGCCTTCCGGTGCGCAGGGGGCCGCGTGCTGCAGCAGAATGGTGGGGGCCGCTTGTGGAGGCACTGGTAGGGCCGGGGGTACTCTCACCTTCCCCGGCGCTGCGGCCTCCGTTCCATCATCACGCAGTTTCCCCCGCAGCCTCCGTTCCTTGCTCCACTGTCCTGCGGGCCTTCCCTCCGGACTCGGGGGCTCCGCTGAGAAGTCCTCTGCTGGTATTGGTGGCAGCCGTTCTCGCTGACTCCCCTCAAGCTCCGCTCCCCGGCTCAGCATCCCGCTGCCTGCCCGTAAATCTGAAGATGACTTCTGGTGCAGCTCCATCTCTCGCCGCCATTGCCACTCTAGGCGGCCGATGCCCCGACACCCGCAGCATCTCATACCGTCCGTTGGGCAGCACTCGAATGGCGTCAGACAGCCGCAGCCAAGTTTTTCTTCTGTGCCACTCCTCCTGCTGGGTGGGGCGTTGGCAGACCTTTCCATCCATCTGCCAGGGTCCAATATATGGAAACGTCGGTCTCCGGGCATATATTGCTTCCTTTTGGGGTACGTTGGAGGGGGTCCCAGTCCATTCTGAACAACTGCAAACACCCGGACCTCTCCTCTGCGCTGAAGTAATACCGCCATCTTGGGCAGAATCAGCTACTGCCTTGGATCCTCTGCAAGCAACACAGATCCGACACAGCGTCCCAATTTGTAATCCACAGGTCTGTAATTTTTAGTCCACAGGTGTTTATAATCCGAAATAGAGCAGTCCAAGTTTTCCTCAGTCCTTCAGTTGCAGGCCTGCCGCAGAAGATAGCGTATTAGCGGCGGCGATCCTGCCGACTACGCCAAATGTAGTGTCGGTGGTGGGGTGCCGAGTTGGGGGGGTGGTCCTACTTTTGTACCGCGCAGAGATGATAACAGAGACACGATGAGGCAGATTCTGGGTGCAACAGGTCCAAGTTTATTTCATTACTTGCCGTCCGCCTGACGGCCTCCGCAGCACACCGCACGTTTCTTCACTTATCGGCCCTCCGTTTCCAGAGCCGTTTACACACCGTACTTTTACAATAGGGACGTACATATGCGTACTGTCCCTCCTTCACTTGTTCGACGCTCCTGACAGGTCCGCCACTGTGGCCGCCCTAGGCCCAATAACCAACAGCGCTTTCACTGGTCAGTCGTCGTGTCAAATACGGTATATGGCACTCACTGCCTCGTCTCTTCTGCGGTATCTTCCTGTCAGGACCACCCCCCTGACGTTTCCTCTCCTCAGTCCCCTTGGTCGGATTCTCCTCAGGGCACACAGACTGGCGAAGTCCTCCTGTCACCTGGGCTCCCCCTGGGGACTGGAACTTTCTGGAACCCTCCCTCAGTATTTATAACTTCCCCGGTTCCTTGAAACTGTCACTAACTGTCACCACGCCCCCCATGACCAACGGTTTCTAAAGCCCTAAGCTGCTGTAAAGTCCTTTGCTCACACTCCACCCTGCCATCTAATGGTCATCCCAAGGTACTGCACGTCCACTACACTTTTCTAGTTGTTTCCCCACTGTAATCACTGTCTCCTACCTACACTGTGCAAACCTATCTTTCTTCACTCTGACTAGTCCGTCCGTCCGTCAGGTCACCTTCCCTACAAAACATAGATAGGATTTTTAGCAGGAGCACCAGGAGGTAATAAGCTTAAGGAGTTAACAGTTTACTGAATCTGTGTGAAGGAATGTGAATGACCTTTGAGACTCTCTGCTGATAAGTGGAAGCGCATGATCTCATGTGTGAAATTCTGTGTGAATGAGAGCTCACTGAAGGTTCTGTCTGCAGACTGCGATTTTCAAAAGAAAATCTGATGCAAATCATGTCTGGTATGGCAGATGGATATTTGCTGGGACAGTCCCAGGTACGAATGTGAAGAAATTCCATTACATACAGCGAACTGGTGGAGGGTGCTGTTAGCATTAAACACGCATATCCCTTTAAGTAATGCGTTGAAAGGTCACACGTTACGAGACCTGAGGCTTGGTGAACAGTTTATATTGCAAAGCCCAGACGGACAAGTTTTCCACAATAGACGGTTCCGTGTCAGGAATCGAGGAGGCACCTGTGGTTTAAACTGTGGGTTGTATTGCTTGCCGTGTGTGTGTGCCAGATATTCCATGAGAAAATGTCGTGCCCTAATTGCACATTTGGATTAATGTTGATTATATCTCCTGAAGGTTGGAGAATTGTCAAAATTATACCAGGAGGGTATATCCAACAGCTCACTGGTTTTGGATTTCTGTCAGACAGATTTCCAGAGTATAAAGTATTTAGGCTCAATGTGCATGGTATTCCTGCAACTCCCTGGGTCGACGGAATTTCATTAAGTGACATAGAAAATTATAATCTTGTCAGATGTCCATTAAATAATGGGCAGCCAGAGACGTACCTGGTTGAAGCGCAGCTTGCAGCTTTGCTCACTGGATTCACATTATAGCATAATACGTATTTGTAGAAGGTGTACAGCTAGTTTTTCATAATGTCAAGTTTTTTTTTTAGAATGCATGTTGATAAGGAAAAGGAGAGGCAGATGGTTCAAGGTACAACGTTGCCTTTGACTTGAAGCAGTGTTAGATATCCATGGAAGGCAATTGTCAGGTAGTAAAGATAAGGAATGCTTTTAGTATGTGTTAGAAAGAAAAAAAAAAAAAAAGAGGAACTCCCGTTATATGTGTAATGGAAATCCACCACTCTGCCCCCTATTCGGTATTAATATGGTGATTTCCAAAGGGGGGGAGAAGAGAGGAGAGTCAGCTATTTTTAAATATTTTTAATCCATAAAGGTATCTCTCATTAATCTGGATTTTGAGTTTTTCTTTCCGGAAGGTCCAAGAACCTGGTTGTATGGCGATCACACAGCATGAGATAGTAGAAAGCAGAACCACTCCTCCCTCATAACTCTACAGGGGAGGTGGAGTTGACGGCACTCATTGAGGCGTTTAGGGGGCTTTAAGGTAAGCAAGACACCACATATACAAGTCATTGTTTTCAGGTGAACCCACAACTGCAGCCCCATATGGGGAGGAAAGGTCTTTTCTTACATCAACAGGCCCTGGAAGAGGTTGCCATAGTGGAAGTGAGGGTACATATGAGAAGGAACCCGTGGAGCACGAAGCAAACAAAGTGGCTGGGAATCAGCCAGAAGACCAAGGTACTGGGAGACCCCTGAGGCGCCTCCACTGGTCATGGTGAGCATTAAAAATAACCAGTTAGACTTAAGTATCTTACAGGCTCTGACTCGGTCACCAACCGGGGAAGAGACTGAAGTCTGGTCGGAAGCTGGAGCTCAGAACCGTGGATGGTGGGACAGTGGGTATGTTTGCCAAAATCCTTGCACCATGTGATGGCTCATGACTCAACGCACGTGAGTGAAGACAAAAACTATGTGCTCTGAAGAAAGATGCTGGGTCCACCTGTTTAGCTTTACATTAACATAGATTATATGCGCACAACACAGATAGACTAGAAAGATGCCATAGACATACACGTGCGCCTGGGCCCTCCTATCCGTTTCAATGACTGCAGATTGACTTCATACAGGCTGCCCAAGGTAAGATGTATGAAGCATGTGCTCGTGTGTGTTGATCTCTTTTCAGGGGACTGGAAGCCTTCCTGATGTCAGAAGCTACCACAACTGAGGTACTCTTTTGTCCACATAGATGTTGTGACTATTTGACAACCCCTGCAGCAGGTCCGGAGTCCAAAAGGGACTCCCATTTGTGTACAAATAAGTTTTTGATTCTATTTTAGTTAATCCAGACATTGGTTGCTGACCAAAAGACACGAAGACCACTGGAGCCACTGGTTGATGGTCCCCGCTAAGCCACATCCGTAGAGTTAAACGGAAGACCGGTCTACATAAGCTACCATGAGGTCCTGGAGTGGAAGAATATGGGTCCTGTCCCTGATGATGTTGGCAGCTTTACTGCAAGAAGGACAAATGGACGAGACACTTCAGAATAGCACATCAGTAACCTTGTGGTTTGACACCAAGGCAGCAACAGCTACATTTAGGGTGGACTTGTGTCAGATAGTGAAGTGTCAATGGAATCTTAAATTTGGGAAGAAGAGTAGCAACCCCAATTATAAATACCTAACAGGAGTTGAAGGGGCGGTGGTATATATCTGTGTAACTAGATCTGGAAATGAGAACTGTAATTCTTGGTCAGATGCAGCTTGGAACACGGGAACTTCATGGGGGTATAAGCCAGAGGAAGCCATGACTCGTGTTAGTTCATCAGGAAAGCCTCTCCTCAAGAGGATGAATATTGCTGTACCCATTCCAAAATGGGGTTGTGATCCAGAGGTTTTGGACTGGAGATTCTCTTGCAATCCTCTCCTTATAACACTGGATGAACCTTCTCTTGGAGATGAAGGTCTCTATGTATTGGGACTGTATACCCCAGGTAGACAGGTTCAGCAGGGAACATTTTGGTTAAAAGCTGTTCCTGCACAGGACAAGGAACAAGAGGAGGACAAACCCCAAAGGTCAGGAGAAATGTTGGATGTTGATGGAATTGGAGAATTAGGCTATGAGGAGAAGTTAGCCGTAGAAACAGGCTACACAGAGAGGAATGAATGGTTGCTATGGATGAAGTATACTACAGAGCAAAATAACAAAACTGATTGTATTGCATGTGCAACCGCTAGGCCCCATTTAGGGACTATTCCCCTCAGATATTCAGAACAGGATCAAGTAGACTTACAGTGTATTCTAGCTTTGTATAATGCCACATATGACCCTAGTGATAATGTTCTGTGTCAATCTCTATCAGTCCGGTATCCAATAGCAAAAATTGATCAGGTACCACCTAGAGTTTATGCATATCCAGGTGACTACACTTGCTTCCTGAGAACAGGACCAGGAAGATGGGTAGGAAATCTAACTTCAGAGTTTTGTCACAACACCATCCCAATAAATACAGATACAGGAGGGTTTAAAGCCAGTTGGTTTCAAAACCAAACTATAGCAAGGAGTGACATATGGTGGTTATGTGGAGATATGAAATTAAGGCCTAGGTTGCCACCAGGTTGGGTTGGCAGCTGTGCTCTAGTTCAAGTGCTCATGCCATTTAAAATAATTTCATCAGAAGAGATTAAAGGAGGTGGAATGAATGTTGAAACCCTACACAGAAATAGGAGGTCAGTACCTGCTGGGTCCTTTGATCCTAGAGTTTATATAGACAATATAGGGGTACCCAGAGGGGTACCTGATGAGTACAAGGCCAGGAACCAGATAGCAGCAGGTTTTGAATCAATCTTCTTTTGGTGGGTGACAATTAATAAAAATGTGGATTGGATAAATTATATTTATTATAATCAGCAAAGGTTTATAAATTACACAAGGGATGCAGTAAAAGGGATAGCTGAACAATTAGGCCCAACTTCTTTAATGACACATCAGAATAGGATGGCTTTGGATATGTTGCTAGCGGAAAAAGGGGGCGTGTGCAAGATGTTTGGAACGTTTTGCTGTACCTTCATCCCCAATAAGTCCAGATGGGAGTATCACCAAGGCGTTGGAGGGTCTTACATCCCTGTCCGAAGAATTGGCAGAAAATTCGGGTATCAACAATCCCTTCATGGACTGGTTGGAATCCTGGTTCGGTAGATGGAGTCATCTTGTGTCCAGCCTCCTCATCTCTCTGGCAGTAGTAGCAGCAGTACTTGTGACCTGTGGATGCTGCTGCATACCATGTATCAGAGGACTACTTCAAAGATTGATTGATGCGTCTATTACTAAAACTATGTATATTACAATGAAACCTTACAATAATGATTATGAGCAAATGGTTTGAGGTTGAGAATTAGATATGATCTCCCTTTCCCTATGGGGAATTCGGCAGAAGAAGGGTTAGGAAGTCCGACACTGGCATTAGGCCTTTGAATGTACCTATATGTGAATGGTAGAGTCATATCTGTTCTCAAAAGGGGGGACTGACAGGGAATTCTATATGTCCTTTTAATATCAATGCATTTCTGGGGTCTTACATGCATACTCTGTATATGAAAATGCTGTCTCATGATAATGATTACCTATAACCTTATTCTTCATAAGAAATTGTACGTGATGGATAAACTGTTTACTGCACCCAGTTGGACATTGAAACTACACGTCCACATGTTAGGTAGATACTGGGGCCATGAATACTTAGTAAGACAGGTTAATGAGGCTAATGGAGCTATAACTGTCATGAGGATAGATTAATGAGAATAATATTGGGGTCTTGTGTAATTTACCCAAGACCTATTAAAACTTTCAGCACGTCTACACAAATACTAATAATTAACAGCCGAGTACAATCTGATTGGTTAACGAATATGAATATGATTGGTTGGAACCATTTATGCTTACTGTTGAATGATCAATTGTCCAATGAAATGTGATGATGTAATGTTACCGCCTACTCAAATGAGCATATAAGCTACCTAATTAAATCAGGAAGGGGGAACATCCTGCAGATACATACCCTGTCTCTGTGTGTGTTTGTTCTCCGCTACTCGAGTAGGCCTCAGACCAAAATCTGGCAACCTTCCAGCATATCGATCTCCCATTGAGAGATAAACATCAAATCACAAACCCATCAGTAGTATATATGTAGTATATATGTAGCATGTAGTATGTATGTAGTATGTATGTGGTATGTATGTAGCATGTAGTATGTATGTAGCATGCAGTATGTATGTAGTATATATGTAGTATGTATGTAGCATGTAGTATATATGTATGTTGCATGCATGTAGTATATATGTAGTATGCATGTTGCATGCATGTAGTATATATGTAGTATGTATGTTGCATGTAGTATATATGTAGTATGAATGTAGCATGTATGTAGTATGTAGTATGAATGTAGCATGTATGTAGTATGCATGTTGTATGTATGTAGCATGTATGTAGCATGTAATTTTTTTTTTTTTTTTTTTGTCAATCACTGTCATGGTAGCAGGCATCGCCCGATGGGACTTGTAGTCCCATCGGACGATGCCTGCACAGACCCCCGAAGCCTGCACAGCCCCCCGGCAGGCTTGCACAGCCCCCCGGAGCCTGCACAGCCCCCCGGCAGGCCGGCACAGCCCCCCGGCAGGCCGGCACAGCCCACCGGAGCCTGCACAGCCCCCCGGCAGGCCGGCACAGACCACCGGAGCCTGCACAGACCCCCTGGCAGGCCGGCACAGCCCCCCGAAAGGCCCATACAGACCCCAGAGAGGCTGTACAAGGGAAAAACATGATTTTTCTTATTCCGATACTGGAAGTCCCATAGACTTGAATGGGACTTCCGGTATCGGAATCGGCGATACCGATACTTTTTTTTAAGATCGGCCGATCCATTCCGATCCGATACTTTGAAGTATCGGACGGTATCGCTCAACTCTAGATGTGAGCCAAACTGGCTAGGACAGATCTGCTATGTGATTTCTCTCATTATCACACACCTCCAGGCTGGGCTTGAGGTTCACCGGCACCAAACTGTTTGCTGTTTGATCCTAGTAAACAGCTTCTGTGTGCTGTAGGATTTGACCCACACACAGAGGAGTTTAAGTACAGTCTGCTGTCATTTCCCCCTGGCTGTGCTCAAGCTGGTTGTGAAGGTCTTCCTGTGACCGAATGAGGAGGCTGTGGAGGAAGAAGAGCAGGAGGAGGAGGCAACCTTGACAGATAAACGTCCAGCAATACTAGGTAGGACATGAGTTAGAATACCTTTTGCCTGTGTCCCAGCTTCCACCACATTTACCCAGTGGGCAGTTAGGTAGATGCAACATCCTTGGCCATGCTTACTGGTCCACGCATCGGTGGTTATATGGACTTTACCACTAGCATTTCACAGTGCACATCTGATTTGTTCTACAACATGGTTGTGTAGGGCAGGGATGGACTTCCTGAAAAACTAGTGGCGGCTGGGAAGAACATACTGTGGGACAGCCACCGCCATCAGTATTTTAAAACTGTCTGTCTCCACCAGCCAGAATGGCAGCATTTGAAAGGTAAGTAGTTTGAAAATGTTGTCATTCAGGACCATGGCTCAAGGGGTATCTCCTATTTCTCTCCCATATATGGAGTTGAACACTTCCATGGGATGGTGTGGTGACACTGCTGGTGGTTGTGGATGTGATACTGTGATGCCTCTCTTTGCGAGGATGCAGGTGGCCGTGTTTATTAAGAGCGAGGAAAAAAGGCTGACACCACCGCATAAGTGGGAGCAGGAGGAGCCTTAGATCTTTCATGCTTTTTAAGGTGTGTACTCCATTTGCACATCACACTTGAAATTCAGATGCCTCGTCACAGAGTTGGTGCTCAGTTTCAGAACATTTATGCCTTACTTTAGGGCCTGATGGCACAAAGTGCAAAACACCTGTGGCTTGTTGACAGCAAATTCCCTAAAGAAATTCCATGCCAGGGAGCTCTTCTAAACTGTCTATGGTGTACGTATTTGAGTGCCTTTGCACTCTGCTCCCTCTTTTGCTGTTGCTGTGGCAGTGTGGCCACCTCCTCTTCCTCCAAACTGCACATCACTAGAATGCTCCATGTGGGGTCTAGGACCTTATCATCCCTTGCCTCATCTACCACGGACTCCTCAACCCTGCCCTCCTTGCCGGTCTGAACACTGCAGAAAGACGCTACATTTGACAACTGATTTTTATGATCATCTGACATGTCCTGCAGTGATCCAATGACAGAGTGCACTAGCTCATCTATGTAGTCATTCACCAACATAACAAGTGGTTGTGCACTTAGTCTCTTCCACTTCTGGGGCAGGGCCATCTGGATGGGCCATGGAACCCCTGCCAGCAGACTCATCTAAAAGCAGACGAGACTGCTGGATGAGTTGGGACTCAGACTGCTTGGCTGATCTGCAAGGAGGGGTGGTGGAAGCCAGATAACCATGTTCCTCAAGTGCTAACTGTGCGCTTTCTGCAGTGGACAGAGTGGAAGATAATGTGAAAGAACTTGGAGCCACTTTCAGTCATCCAATCTAACACCTTTTCAACAACTTGTGGCCTCGACATTCATTCAGCGGTATTCAGGCCTACAAAAGCATGCATAACGTCCTGCACTTGCATGCACCAGGGGAAGGTGTTGCATTTGGCTATGTAGCATGTACAGAATGACCACGTCATCTCCCTACATCAGTTACTCCCCCTCATTGGCAGGCACACCAGCAGCAATGTGAATCAGGTGTTTCCTACTGTGTCATCTGCATGACAGCGCAAGAAACACCAGTGGCTCTGATCGGCAGTAATATCATTACTGCTAGTCAGAGCACTGCGGTTCCCAAGGTTTCAGATGACAGCATGAGCCAGCAGCTGTGACCAGCGTTAAAAGTTGAATATAGCTGTTTTTTATTATTAAATAAATGTGTAAAATAGAGTGTGCTATTAAAATTGGGACTAATGGCTCAATTGTAGGCAGAGTACTGAGAACATCAATTGGATTACCTGATGGCGGTGGTCACTGAATGCGGAGCACGCCCCCAATTTTAATAGCACAGATATACTTTGCTCCATGTATAATTGCCCTGTGCTTATTTCAATTTATTTATAATCTTTTAGGCACATTTTAGAAACTCTTGTGGTTTCATGATAACAACTGTTAAAGGGAATCTGTCACCCCTTTTTTGAGATATCATATAATGATATCATTCAATTGTGTGTCACATAAGGATTCTCTTAGTACTTTTTCTTCCCTCTGACCCCCCCACCTTTCATGCATAAATACCTTTTTTATATCGGTTCAGATGTATGTAAACTGCCACGGTGCGGTCCGCTGGGCGGGGCTTATTCACCTGCTCCCCCCCCCCCGTCTTGCTCTACGCATTTCTTCTTGTGTAGAGCAAGACAGGGAGGGGGGAGCAGTTGAATAAGCCCCGTCCATAGGACCAGACCGTGGCAGTTTACATACATCTGAACAGATATAAAAAAGGTATTTATGCATGAAAGGTGCGGGGTCAGGGGGAAGCAAAAGTACTAAGAGGATCCTTATGTGACACACAATTGAATGATATCATTATATGATATCTCAAAAAAGGGGTGACAGATTCCCTTTAATGGCTAAAGATTCTTTTCTCAAGTGTTATTGTTCATTTCTTAAAATATACCTTTGATTAACTTTATATATATAATTTTTATTCACACAAGCACTTTTCACTTTGCATACATCACTAATTGTGTGTTTTAGTATTTTTTAAACACATTTTTGCGCTTTACCACAGGCATTCTTTGTATACCATGGCACTTTATCTCTTCTTACTTTTAAGCCTTTTAGTCACTATTGCCATAATGATATAATATATTTCTGCTGCTATATTTGGTGTACTACTTTGGCATACCTTGTTCCTATCCAATTTTATGAGTTACGGGTATTTTATTTTGTAATATATATTTTTTACAATATTTAATTATTACCATTTTTTACCTGGTAGGGTGGTCTTCTATCTATATGATATGACATAATTTTATTATTATGTATTTTTTGTGTTATTATTTATGGGGGCACTTCTTGTGTTTATAGTGCTACATACCATGATTTAGGCTACTTTCACACTTGCGTTTTTTTTGCGCTGCGCACCGTGCGCAGTGCAAACGCACATAAAAACGCATCATGCGTTTGTGTGCGTTTTTTGCGGTTTTGGGCATTTTTTTTAAAAAAAACGCATGCTTTTTTTGCGCATACATGCACATTACCATGCGCACGTAAGCGCACCAGTAGACTATAATGGGTGTTTGGGTGAAAAAAACGCATTGCGTGCGCATGCGTTTTTTGGGACAAGTCGGAAGCACAAAAAATGCAGCAAGATGCATTTTGTGCGCTCGAGCGCACACTGCAAAAAAACGCATGCGCTTACAAACGCGTACAAAAGCATGTGTATGCACACCCATGTAAAATATAGGGAAAAAACGCATGCTTTTTTTGCACAAAAAAAGCGCAAAAAAATGCAAGTGTGAAACCAGCCTAATAAAGGTATTTTATCTCATATATTTTATTGTCCTATCATTTTACCTTTTTGTTCGTTTTTTTCTTTTTTGGATTTATGAAAATAACGGGAGACCCTACTGTTTTTTTTCAATTACTTTTTTTTATTAATTAACAAGTACAGTAACATAAACACCCAAAATAACCTTAGTTCACAGCCTCCAGGCTTCAGAAACTTCAGCAATCTTAAAATGTCCCTCAATGTTTGTAAATGAAGGAGTGGCTTTGTAAGAAGCATATGAAGGTCCTGGAGTGGCCTAGCCAGTCTCCAGATCTCAACCCCATAGAAAACCTTTGGAGGGATTTGAAAGTCCTTGTTGCCCAGCGACAGGCCCAAAACTTCACTGCTCTAGAGGAGATCTGTATGGAAGAATAAGACAACATGAAGACTTACAGAAAACATTTGACCCCTGTCATTGCCAACAGAGGATACATAACAAAATATTGAGTTGAACTTTTGCTAATGACCAAATACTTATTTTCCACCATAATTTGCAAAATAAATCTTGCCAAATCAGACAAGGAGATTTTCTGGATTAGATTTCTCTTTTTGACTCTTATAGTTGTGGTCTACCTATGGTGTCAATTATTGGCCTCTCTCATCTTTTTAAGTGGGAGAACTTGCACAATTGGTGGCTGAGTAAATACTTTTTCCCCCACTGTATCTGGTTCTAATTCACCCTTCACGTGTCTATAATGTTTGGGATAAACCATGGATTTTTTTTACGTAATGCATTGATCAAGTGAAGATTTTATAAAATATACAGATTTTCCAATACGTTGGCTCAAAACTCTCTTTTTTAATCTTTCTGCAGTCCATAACATATTAGCAGTCTATGAATATCATGAAGAGTGTTTCAAATCTCTAATTAGGAAATGTCTTCAGAAGCAGTGATCATCAACCAATAGTTCAGGAACAACGTGTACCTACATTGTATATGGCTACCCAACTATTGGCAGCTGCAGACAGTATTGTGCACTACAGACACCAGGAATGATAGAATAAATGTAATACAGTTAAAAACCATATCATTTTTAATATTAAATTGTTAAAATTATAAAGTGGCTTACTTGTTAGAAAATGTTTAACTGGTTCCATTTGGTGGTTGAGATGGCTCCTGTGAACACATTCTTCACACGTCTTACCAGACCTGCAGGACACATTGTAATTTTACTTACTAATCTAACTCTATAGTCTATAAAACTATGCATACTATGGATGATGAATCATGACATTTTTAATTGACTTTTACAATTTTTAGTACATTTTTTTAAATTTAAAGTAATAAATGTAAATAGCATAACACTGTTGAAATTTCTCTACCGGAGTGTGTATTTTAAAAAGTAGCTCAAACTCTTCCCCCCGTTTTGGAAGATTTGAGAGCAATGAATCACTTCCTTTTCTGCCAATCTTCGCCATGGAAAAGGAAGGTAATTTTGTATGGCATCCTTTAAATGTGTTGTCTTCCCATTTCAAGCATCTGGTGTCTGACTTTCTGTGCTCAGATTCCATCACATAATTACTGTACTAGTAGTAAAGTGAGTACAAGGTTTAGAGGATTGGCAGGACAAAATGCGAAAATCCAGTTCTTGGATCACATTATAAAACAATTAATCCTTTGCTTATATTTGCTCTTTACAATGCGGGAACATGTATGTAGTAATCTTGTGAAGCTGGCTGAATTTCAATCTTTTTGAATTCCAGAAGAGAGAGAAAATTATTTACTTCAAACATCTAACAGTATATTCATATAATACTCTTTTATTATCTCCTGAAATAAAAGCTGCACAACTTGATGCACCATGTTGTAAATGTATGGGCAGGTGGAGTCCTTTGTCACTCCACTGTCAGCCAAAAAATTGCATTTACTGAGGTTAACAGTTTTGTAGTCTTGAGCAGTCCCATGCGCATTAATTCTTTTGTGACCAAAGGATGCAGTTCCTTGCGCCTCCTCTTGGCTTCTGGCACTTCTAACTTATGTATACTTGTAACACTAGACACCTGCAACATTCAGTAACATGCATGTAGTAGGTTCTGTGCTCATCAGTAGGGAGGAGTGAACCCATGGAAGTTTGAGTTCTGGTACCTGGCCTGAACTTTATCCCAAAGTATAGTTTGAGGACCAGGACTTTACTCGAGCTTAAATCAGAACCAGAACCCCATTGAAATCAAATGACCTGAACCTTTTATCTGGAAAATTCTCTTTCTCTCTGTCTCTCTGCATCGGACTTCCCCCGGAACTCCAAGCATTGCAATGGACTTCAACGAGAAGTCCATTTTCGTCGTTTAGCACTGGACACTAACTGTCCAGTACGAACCCCTTTTAAGTTCAGGTTCGCTCATCTCTCAGCAACTCTTTCTTTGAACATAAAAAAGTTACAAGGCATAGGTGAACTGTCTGCTTCATGATCACTGAGTGGCTTTTAAGTGCGGGCGAGCTGTCCAAATAGTCCAAATCTTAGTGCAAACTTAGACTAGAAAATCTTAAAAAATGCAAAATTATTGAAGTGTTTCATGTTGGATCAGAACAATTTTAACACAGTTTCCTTCTAAGAATACCTGTCAGTTGGTTTACTTTGTGCCAGATATGTGCACAATAATTTTAGTGCATATATTTGGCACATTGTTTTGTGATACACATTAGGCCTTGGCTATATTCTGACAAGACACACTCTTTTTCACCAAGGGCATATTTCTACACATTATCTGTATATTGCAAGTCACAAAAGACAGTCTTTTGGCTCAAATTATGCCAAAACTCAGGAGCATTTAGATTCATAAATGTTCCCCACTGTCTTCTCTGCTCATACTACCACTGTGCGGTAGAAAAAAGTTATAGCTGCAAAAATGATTGTTATTAGCTGTAAAACACAATAAACCATCAATCAATGTGATCTTGAGAACACCTCCTTAAAAATTTAGTGAAATATGGTGTCTGTCATTTCAAAAGATTTATCATTTGAACTTTAATATAATGCTAAGTTAAATTGACATTGTTTCTGCAAAATGAAAAATCTGTAATTCAGTCAAGACAATTTTCTTAAGCATTTCAAGTAGTCTGTTTCCCAAAGTGTATACCACTAAATACTTGGCTAGCTACAAAAATCTGGGCTCATTTGTGGGATTTAGAGAAGCGTGCCTTCTAGGGTGCAATTAAGTTATATAATCTGGATGTCTATTTGATACCACGGAATTGATAACTTCCAATGAAACTTGATAAAAAACATAGCAAAAATGTCAAATAGCTGCACAAAAGAATAGCCTTCAAGCTTGGTCAAGCCAACTTGGCAATGTTGGTTAGAGTCCCAAAACATAGAAGAAAAAATGATGTTTAGATGCCAAAAATACAGTATATTCAATGGAAAAAGAAAACAAAGGTGTTCCCACAAGAAAAGGTTTCTGAAGTAATGGATTATATAAAGAGTTTTGCAGGAAGATATTTAAAGTTTAATTAAAATGGGCATAAAGATCAAAATAAAAATAAAGAAGGATCCACTAGATTTTGCTGTTTGGTAAAAAGCTAATAAGATATTCCTCATCAGCAACTTTCAGCATGAAACATGTCCTACAGAAGCTATCATTCACAGCCAAACTCTAATAGTGACACCTAGTAAGGAAGAAGCCTATGGATCTTGGTTGTTTAACCCATTTATTGCATTGAAAAGCAATGGCATACTCTGATAGTATTACAGTTATTTTAGGGCTTTTACCAAATATAGATATTGTTCTTTCTTTTTGCTCCAAATATCTTAAACCTGTACACATTCAATTATATTATTTTTATTTAACAGCCTTCACCTCAATCTCGAGCCATGGTGACTTGGTAGATGAATGATCTGTAGCAAGATTGATCTTCTGCAAACCTAGATAGGTCCACTAGGGTCTTTTCTGCCATTATCGTGATTGTTTCAAGTCATCGGGTTGCTGATCTTCCTCTTTACCTGGTTCCTTCTACTCCTCCGATCATGAAGTCATTCTCCAGTACATTGGCGTCTTTCAACATGCTCACTCTTGCTTGAAATTTTCATTGTATCTCTTTGATCTTTTGGTATGTCTTCCTAGTATTTCCCCTCTGATGTTTGCTTTCTATCTCTGTGCATATCTTTTGGTAATAAAGTTCTTTGTCTGCTCAAATGGCAGTAAAGACTAAAGGCCCCGTCTCACATAGTGAGATCGTTAGTGAGATCCCTGAAACGTCACAGATTTTGTGACGCAACAGCGACCTCCACAGCGATCTTGCTACATGTGACACATAGCGGCGACCGGGCCCCCACTGCGATCTCGCTGATCGTGCTCGAATGTCCTGGGCCATTTTTTGATCGCTGGTGTCCCGCTGGCCAGCATGCATTTTTGTGTTTGACGCCCACGAGTGACCTCGTTGGCGACTCAGAACTCAGGGACGCAGGCATGAGCCATCAGAATAGCTACTGTGTGACAAGGTCCCAACGACCACCGAGGTCATTATACGGATTGCCAGATCGTTGCGGCGTCGTTGAGTAGATCTGTCTGTTTGACAGCTTACTAGCGACCATTTAGCGACGTACCAGCGATCCTTACAGGTCGTATCGCTGTCGGGATCGTTGGTGCATCGTGTAGTGTAACGGTACCCTAAAGTCTTTTACTAATCTTGTCTGCATCCTGCTTGTTACCTTTTGCCATTCATCTTTCTTTGATGATGTTTAGGGTTTCTTTTGTTAACCATGACTGCGTGGGTTTCTATTGCCTCTTTATTATTGTCTTACTGGCTTCTTCAATAATAATAAGTCATTATATGTGTCTATAATTCCTCAGGCATTCTTTCAACCATGTCCAGTTATGTAAATTGGCTGTGCAGACCGGTCAAAAAAACTTCTGGTATGCTGCTCAAATCAAACTTGGAAATGACCTGTTGTCAATTCTATGTGCACAGCTTGACTTTAATCTTTCCTGTCAAAAGTTCAAGATCAGTTTCACAGTCAGCTCCTGGCTTTGTTTTCACGGTAATTATCACCAACCTCCATCTTTGCCAAACATCTACGTAGTCAATCTGAATCTTATTGGCCCAATTCGGTGATGTCCAAGTATAGAGCCTCCATTTGTGATTTTGGAACAAAGTGTTTATGATGCACAGTTGATTTGCCATACAAAAGTCAAAAAACCATCCTCCAACCTCATTTCGTTTACCAATTCCAAAGTTTACAATACCAGTTAAATGTTTGCAATGGCCCACTTATGATAATGAGTAAGCCTTTATTTTGCATTGTATTGATTTCTTCTTGATTAGATCAACTTCCTCCTCCTCAGCATCTGTTGTTGGTGAGTAAACTTGTATAACTGTTACATGGATTGGAGCTCAATGTAGTTGCATCGAGATGACTCTATTACTGACTGCATTGTACTTCAGGACAGTGCTGGACAATCTTCAGTTCAGAATAAAAGCGACACTGTTTCGTCTTCGGTTATTGTTGGCAGTATAGCAGATCCAATGTTCCTTTGACTGAAATTGTCCGGATTAAATGCATCTTAGGCTACTTTCACACTAGCGTTCTTTTGTGCTGTGCTGCGTGCGGAGTCCAAATGCACACAAAAAACGCATCAAGCATTTTGCATGCATTTGCTTATTTTATGCGCGTGCGTTTTAACCAGTTTGTTGCCATGTGAACTCTTAAAACGCATGCGTTTTTAAACGCTGACGTGAGCATGTCCATGCGCACGCCAGCGTTCCCATAGACTGTAATGTGATTTTTTTGCATATTCCGCACACTTTTGTTCGCATGCGTTTTTTTGACACAGGTTGGGCGCACAAAAAAGCAACAGGGTGCGTCCGGCGCGCCTAGGCGCATACTGGAAAAAAACGCATGAGCACAAAAACGCTTACAAACGTTAGACCATGCGCACCCATGTTAAACATAGGGGCGCATTGCGCATGCGCATGCATGCGCACGATGAGCTGCGATAAAGAACTCTAGTGAAACCAGTCTTAGTTCACTAATTCATTTCGACTTTGACGATGTCGAGTTTCCCATGGTTCATGGTTTGTACTTTCCAAGTTCCAAACTTTATGATATCTCTGCAGCTTTTGATCTTTCCCTTTGACCAAGCGATATCAGCATCAAGACGTCCGTGTGACTTTGATCTTGGCGCGTCGACTCATAAGCATTGATCATACTCAGGCCGACCATCGGCCCTACCCTAGTAATACTCTATATATTATATAACTATTATATACTTATATAAAACCTGCAATATTTATGTATATACAGCATTAAAGGGAACCTGTCACCCCCCCATGGCGTTTTTAAGTAAAAGAGCCACCTTCAGCAGTACTAAGGCTGCATTCTGTGAAGGTGGCTCTTCTGTTTCTGATCCCTAGTAATGCCGAAATATTGACTTTTATAAATAGGTCCCCATACCTGTATTGAGTCCCATAGGTATGGTGTGTCCCCCTATATCAGCCGCCTCCCAGCCATCCATCATGCCTCTGTGTTGCATCTGTGTGCTACTTCCCAGCCATCCATTATGCCCCTGTGTTGCATCTGTGCACCGCCTCCCAGCCATCCATCATGGCCCTGTGTTGCGTCTGTGCTCCACCTCCCAGCTGTCAATCATGCCCCTGTGTTGCGTCTGTACGCACAGATGCAACAGGGGCAGAATGGATGGCTGGGAGGCGGCTGATACAGGGGTACACACCATACCTATGGGATTCAATACAGGAATGGGGACCAATTTATAAAAGTCAATATTTCGGCGTTACTAGGGATCAGAAACAGAAGAGCCACCTTCACAGAATGCAGCCTTAGTGCTGCTGAAGGTGGCTCTTTTACTTAAAAATGCCCTGGGGGGGGTGACAGGTTCACTTTAATAAGTGCCACCAAATCATGTCCCCAATACATCAGTTAAAATTAATTTTAAAGTACAAAAAAATTGGCAGAGCTCATACAATGATCAAAAGAATATGGCAATTCCTTGTACCATATGATTTTTGCAATTTTAATGAATGGAGACACATGTGTCTCAGTATAAGTATATTAGATCCTGGTGGTCATTCTGTCTCCTATTTTAAACTCCATTATGATTAGCAATAGCAAGCTTAAAGTACATATTCTTCAAACCTCGAAGAAAAATTTCATTTTCTGCATCTTAAAGGAACTTTCATTTTAAATAACATTGTATACAAATTACCTCACTCAGACAAGAGTATTTAGGCACAAAACCGTATGACTCATGGCTTACATTTACAGAAACCATTCTGCCAATTTCAAAAAGCATCTTTGAAGGTGGTCGCTCATTAGAGGTACTCGCTCTACATGCTGGCATTCTGTTAAATAAAATGGCTGTGGGTGGACCTTTTATTAAAGCAACATTTACATGACCAGATCCCACTTTTACGTTTGTTAATATCTTCTACAAGAGAATAATGTAGAAATATGTAATTATGATTATGCTACAACCAGATGACGAGATAATCTTTGCTTAGAAACTTCAGAAACTCCACTCTGGTAATGGATTCTTTGTGCCGCTACATTTAGCTAGCAGTAAGAATAAATACATTTTACTCTTTCGCTAATCACGGTAGGTTACTTATTTAATTTGGACTATTGACTGGAGCAATCATAACTGAATAGTAAATATATAGCTCTCTGCAAACACTGCCAGATTTTGTAGTCAGATGGGCATGCTACAAAGAAATTAGAGTATGTGAGGTCATTTTTCTTCATTTGTACAAAAGGAAAATCTCATCCCCTGGTATTCTGCAGACAATGATAGTATTGTGCTGTGAATAAAGTCTTGCAGACGTTCCTGGTATTTACTTGTTATAGCAATTTCCAAACTGAATAAGTGAACCTAACCTGCTGAATGCATTTAATGATCTGACCTACAAAATGCTTCAATACTAGGCCATTTTTAGATGCCAACTATGACGTTGGTTTAAACAATGATTGCTAGAAGCCATAGTAAATGTTTATGAGTGAATGTTTATTTTGGCCCAAATTTGGAATTATTTATGAGTGATAAAACATGTTATGGTCAAAAATGCTATTGTCTTCCAGCTTTGAAGATGACTTGCTACCAAGTTCATAAAGTAAAATAAAACCAAAATATATATTTTTAGGGATGAGTAAACATGCTCGGTGATACTCGGTTATCACTCGAGTATCACAGTGCTCGGATATGTTCTTTACTCGACAAGCAATGGGCGATGCTCGATGTAAAACTCAAATCTCCGCCCGCATCTTTGGCTGCTGTAACACAGCCAATAAGCATGAGGGGATTGCATGTGAGTCAGTGAGTCACTGCAAAGCCGTAGCCATCTCGGTGGTAGCCTTACTGTGATTGGCTGGCCGTCTGACATCATCAGGGATTGTAAAAGGACCGGCGCCGCCCGGCTCAGTATACTGATGCCATTGCACAGCTCTGTGACTCTTTGTATTGGAGGGAGAGAGTGCTTGTATAGACCTGTGTGCACAGTATAACAAATAAGAGGCCTGTAGTGTTGATACTGCTGCTGAAGCTGAGCCATCATACTAGCAGCCATTCTAAGTGCTATTGATTTGCATTGCTGTTTGTAACACATACAATCTGCATTTAGCCTAGGGAGGGAGAGATAGTTGCAAGAGAAGGGAGTGACAGAATCCAGTCTGTAGACAGGGACTAGGCCTGTGCGGTCCATTGGCAAATATATAGCTGCATCTTTTTTGTGGGAAAAACCATCAGTGCACAGATAGACATAAACGTCTCATGCACCGCAAAGAACCAAAGAAAGCCAATAGGTCCGTTAAAAATTCATGCTTTATTAATACAAGTTTATTTCCATATATGAAAAAAAGGACCAATTGTTACAAATAATAAACATGGTGCCAATCTAAAAGGCCATACAAGCATTGCAAAGAAGCATCAAAAAAATAAAAGGGCGTATTGCATTAGACCACTTAAATCAAATTGCACTAAATAGGTGTATAAAGGCAAAAGCTCTCTTGTTACAATACAGCATATATACATGGATAAAAGGTTTTAGCCTTAGTAAATTTCCATGCAATTGCCTAACAAGGAAAGAGCTTAGAATTATCCGTATTACCTTAGTTAGATATCAGTGGTGTACACGAGTGAATAAAGTGCTGCAGTGCTGGTAAGTTCCTTCAAACCCCGACATACGTTTCGTCACTTTCTTGACGAAAGTGACGAAACGTACGTCGGGGTTTGAAGGAACTTACCAGCACTGCAGCACTTTATTCACTCGTGTACACCACTGATATCTAACTAAGGTAATACGGATAATTCTAAGCTCTTTCCTTGTTAGGCAATTGCATGGAAATTTACTAAGGCTAAAACCTTTTATCCATGTATATATGCTGTATTGTAACAAGAGAGCTTTTGCCTTTATACACCTATTTAGTGCAATTTGATTTAAGTGGTCTAATGCAATACGCCCTTTTATTTTTTTTATGCTTCTTTGCAATGCTTGTATGGTCTTTTAGATTGGCACCATGTTTATTATTTGTAACAATTGGTCCTTTTTTTCATATATGGAAATAAACTTGTATTAATAAAGCATGAATTTTTAACGGACCTATTGGCTTTCTTTGGTTCTTTGCGGTGCATGAGACGTTTATGTCTATCTGTGCACTGATGGTTTTTCTTATGTTATTGATTGAACCTTATATTTGTGGACTTTTTTGATACTTATCTTTTTTGTGGGGTCTGAAAAAATTGAATATATTTTGATCCATCAAATAGCACGTGCTTTGATGTTCTTTTTGTGTTATATAAAACATCTAAAAATTGTTGAAATTTTTTCCCGGGTTTCATTTCTCAGCCATACACAATTCCATAGTATGGAGCATATTTCTGTGATCTCTAAAACTGAGAAAAAGCTTTTTCAAATTTTGTATGATTCCATTTCTATGCCATACAGTGTTAATTGGTCTGTAAATATTTCTGTGATCTCTAAAATGGAAAAAAAGCTTTTCAAAATGTTGTAGGCCTTTAATTGTCAACCATGGATTGTTACGTGGTCTGTGAACATTTCTGAGATCTCTAAAACTTAAAAAAAGCTTTTAAATTTTTTTTAGGCTTCTATTTCTCAGTCATACAGTGTTACGTGGCCTGTAAACATTACTGTGATCTCTAAAACTGAAAAAAAAAAATTAAAAATTTTGTCTGTCTTATATTTCTCAACCATACAGTGTTACGTGGTCTGTGAACATTTTTGTGATCTCTAAAACTGAAAAAAGCTTTTAAAAATTTTGTATGCAAGAAAAGGTGACACTCTATTGTGCTAAAGCATGTCAATGTGAAATATATGAAATATGAATAACAATACGGCTTTTAAATACTAGGAAAAAATGAATGAGATGCTTTGCACAAAATTTGGCCAAATAATGTCTGCCCATCAACCAAAAATAGACTTTGTTTCAATAGTCCTAGCAACTATAGAAGGCTTGACAGCACCACACAGTCTTCCACACAGTCCAGTCTCACCAACCTGAAGTCTGGATCACTTAATCCTCACCCCGATCCTCCTTCCTCCCACCATGTTGAGTCTCAGGAGACTATTTCTTGATTGTTGCCTCTTAACCTGCATGCTTCAAGAGGGAGAGATTGTCTTGCTGTTTAATGATGTGCAAAACTTAGAGCAGCCACAGCCATATGAAAATGATGGTGGGGAATGGCAAATTTGGGAGAACGAGGAAGATTTGATGATCCACAGTTGCCGCTAAGTTTGTTGTTGTTAAGTCAGGAAGTCAGGAGGACCATGGTGCAGTGGTGGAAGATGAGGTGGTGGATGACAAAGTCACCAACCCAACCTATGAAGCTGACATGCAGTGCGAGGTCAGCAGTGATGAGAGAGAGAGAATGGCAGCACCAAAACAGACAGGAAGAGGCAGTGGGGTGACCAGAGGGATAAGGTGGGAAACTATTCCACAGAGCACCGACACTCCTGAATGTCTCTGTCAAAGAGTTAGATCTTCCTCTGTCTGGGAGTTTTTTAATGAGAATTCTAAGGCAAACAAAATGGTCATTTGCAACCTGTGCCATCCTTAAATCAGCACAGGCCTGACCACTAATAACCTAACCACTACCAGCATGGTCAAGCACATCATCTAAGCTCTTGACTTGGCAGGCCAAATGCCTGAGTCCATGATTGTTGCCATTGGATGACACCACTGCCTCTTCCTCTGTGCTAGGTGCTTCCTAAACCCCTGTCCAAAACACTCGCACAGATGCCTCCTGCCCTGCACCTATTCTTGTACATTCTGACTTACCATCATCAGGCACTTCAAAATCATTGTCCCAGCCCAGCATTCATCTGTCCCTACCCCAGGCTTTGACACGGAAGAGAAAGTTCCCAGTCACCCACATATAGGACCAAATGCTAAACTTTGCCATTTAGGTTGGTAGACATGGATAGTTTTCAGCGACTCACGGCAGCAGTCCCTTGTTACTCAGTCCCCAGTTGCAAGTTATTCTCCCGATGTGGCGACCCTGCTTTGTACCAGCACGTGTCCAGGAACATCACCCATGCCCTTACCAATGCACTTACTCACTTACTGGCATTGTCCACCCAACTACCGATACATTGACAAGCACTTGTGGCCAGGGATGCTATATCTCCATACTGATACACTGGGTGAACATTGTGAAAGCTGGCACTGAGTTGCAAGAAGATGGACCAGACCGGGGGTACCTCTCTTGCTGAACTGTAGGGGCTGTCACCATTGTTGCCCGGGGGAAAGCTTTCCTACCCAGACTGACCTTTGCACTTGACAGCAGGGGGCGTGACTGAGACAAAAGTGCCAGTGCACGAGAAAGGGAGAGGAGACTTGGCAGGAAGACAGAGAGCACAGCAGGGGAATTTTGGTGCTCCATCCTTCATCTTTGTGATAGCATGAGAAACACTGGAGGTTCTGATCGGCGGTAACATTACACTGTCAGATGTCAACATGACCCTGCAGCTGTGACTGTGACCCGTGGTAAAAAAAACTTATTGCTGGTTTCAGGCATCTGCTAATGAGAGACTACTACTCCCATCAACCAACACCTGCTGTCACTGATTACTGTGAGAGCAGGCGGTGGCTGATGGGTGTAGTCATTAGCCGGAGCCTGTGCTCAAAGTAAAAAAAAGATAAAATAAAGAAATAAATAATGAAATAAAAATAAAAAAAACACAGTATATACTTACCTTACACCTAATCCCTGAAGCCCTTGTCTCCTGTAAAAAATCAAATATATAAAAACACCATATGCTTACAGTGAATACGGAAAGCATTCCGACTCCTTTACATTTTTCACTTTGTTTCATTGCAAATTTGGTAAATTTAAAAAAGTTCATTTTTTTTCATTATTGCACACTATGCATCCCATCTTGACTGAAAAAAAAACAAATGTAGAAATTTTTGCAAATTTATTAAAAAAAAACTGAAATATCACATGGTCATAAGTATTCAGACCTTTTGCCCAGTATTGAGTAGAAGCACCTTTTTGAGCTAGTACAGCCATGAGTCTTCTTGGGAATGATGCAACAAGTTTTTCACACCTGGATTTTGGGATCCTCTGCCATTCTTCCATGCAGGCCCTCTCCAGTTCCATCAGGTTGGATGGTGAACATTGGTGGACAGCCATTTTCAGGTCTCTCCAAAGATACTCAATTGGGTTTAGGTCAGGGCTCTGGCTGGGCCAGTCAAGAATGATTGCAAAGTTGTCCTGAAGCCACTCCTTTGTTATTTTAGATGTGTGTTTAGAGTCATTGTCTTGTTGAAAGGTGAATGTCCAGAGCACTCTAAGAGAGGTTTTCATCCAGTATATCTCTGAAAGTGGCCACATTCATGTTTCCTTCAATTGCAAACAGTCGTTTGTCCCTGCAGCTGAAAAACACCCCCATAGCATGATTCTGCAAAAACCATGTTTCACTGTTGGGATTGTATTGGGCAGGTGATGAGCAGTGCCTGGTTTTCGCCACACATACCGCTTAGAATTACCATCAAAAAGTTCTATCTTCATCTCATAAGTAGTGTTGAGTGATACCATCCGATATTGAGAAATATCGGATCGGATTGGATCGGCCGATACCCAAAAAGTATCGGGTATCGCCGATTCCGATACCGGAAGTCCCATTCAAGTCAATGGGACAGAAATATCGGAATTAAAAAAAACCCTTTCTTTCCTTGTAGGTTAATTCTACATGAAGAAAAACAACTAAGAATAATGTAGAATGAATTGGGGGAGGTGGAGGAGACATTAAAGGTATAGAGGTTTAGCCCACTCAAGTGGAATAGCAGGAATAATTTTTTTTTTTAAAGACGTTCGGAGTTACAAAGATATTGACAATGTTAACCTTTTTTATATTTTGTCAGATATGTATGTTTCACTACTTCCATGCCCTTCACCTTCTTTTTTACTTCTCCCACACTTTCTCCTTCATGATCCTCAGCAGCAGCATCTTTTTCATCAACTTCTTCTTCACCTTCTTCCTATTATTCTTTTTTTGTACATTATTCATATTCTTCTTATTAAACGATTCTTCTTCTTCATATTCTACTTCTTCATCTTCTTCCTATTCTTCTTCTTCATCATATTCTTATTTGTGACAGGCTGTCCTGTAGTTGTTATCTGTAAAAGTTTGAAGATTATACCTTCCGTTCTGCCTGTCACAAAAGATTTACAACAGGATTTGTCCGTGTTCAGTTTGGCCTGCAGCAGCAGGCATTTTACAGGGGCACCACGAGGACTAACGGACTCACCCCCATACACTGCTTAGTGTTCTTCTGCTCATAATTTAGATAATATCTTTTGCTCTGATTTTTAGTCTTATGCTTAATGTTCTTCTGCTTTTTGTTCTTCTGCTTCTTTGTCTTCTGCTTCTTGGTCTTCTGTCTCTTGTTGTTCTGTATCTTGGTGGTTCTCTTCATGTTCTATGACGTCTTGGTCATCTTCTTCAGGGTCATCTTTTTGGTCTTCTTTGGGGTGGTCTTCCGGGTCGTCGTGTTCAGGGTCATCATTTTCGTGGTCGCCGTCTTCTTCGGGGTGGTCTTCAGTGTCGTCGTGTTCAGGGTCGTCGTCAGGGAGATGCAGAGTGATAACCAAAAACCATTTCCAAAAGCTTGAACTTGGAAATGTAGCAGAAGGTACAAGAAGGCATAGGAACTGCCGAGAACCAGCTGATGGTGATGGAACCCAGATGGGTAGCAGAAGCTGCAAGAGCCAATGGAACTAGCGTGGACCAGCTGACGGTGCTGGAACCCGGAGGGGCAGCAGAAGGAACAAGAGCCAATGGCACTACCGAGGACCAGCTGATGGTGCTGGAACCTGGTTACTAAGCAGGAGGTACCTGTGCTAGAAAGCACTACCAAGGACCAGCAGACATTGCTGTAACTCGGATACCGAGAAGGAGGCACCTAAGCCAAAGGCACTGCCGAGAACCAGCTGACGGTGCTAGAACTCGGATGGGTAGCAGAAGCTGCAAGAGCCAATGGAACTAGCGAGGTCCAGCTGACGGTGCTGGAACCCGGAGGAGCAGCAGAAGGAACAAGAGCCAATGGCACTACCGAGGACCTGCTGACGGTGCTGGAACCTGGTTACTAAGCAGGAGGTACCTGCTTCTTGGTCTTCTGTCTCTTGTTCTTCTGCATCTTGGTGGTTGTCTTCATGTTCTTTATCCTCTTGGTCTTCTTCAGGATCATCTTTTTGGTCTTCTTCGGTGTGGTCTTCAGGGTCGTCGTCTTCAGGATCGCCGTCAGGAAGATTCAGAGTGAGAACCAAACACCATTTCCACAAGCTTGAACTTGGAAAAGTAGCAGAAGGTACAAGAAGGCTGAGGAACTGCCGAGAACCAGCTGACGGTACTGGAACTCAGATGGGTAGCAGAAGGAACAAGTGCAAATGGAACTAGCGAGGACCAGCTGACGGTGCTGGAACCCGGAGGGGCAGCTGAAGGAACAAGAGCCAATGGCACAACTGTGGACCAGCTGACGGTGCTGGAACACGGTTACTAAGCAGGAGGTACCTGTGCTAGAAAGCACTACCAAGGAACAGCAGATGTTGCTGGAACTCGGATACCGAGAAGGAGGCACCTCAGCCAAAGGCACTGCCGAGAACCAGCTGACGGTGCTGGAACCTGGATGGTTAGCAGAAGCTACAAGAGTCAATGGAACTACCGAGAACCAGCTGACTGTGCTGGAACCCAGAGTGGCAGCTGAAGGAACAAGAGCCAATGGCACAACCGTGGACCAGCTGACGGTGCTGGAACACGGTTACTAAGCAGGAGGTACCTGTGCTACAAAGCACTACCAAGGACCAGCAGACATTGCTGGAACTCGGATACCGAGAAGGAGGCACCTAGGCCAAAGGCACTGCCGAGAACCAGCTGACGGTGCAGGAACCCGGATGGGTAGCAGAAGCTGAAAGAGCAAATGGAACTAGCGAGGACCAGCTGACGGTGCTGGAACCCGGAGGGGCAGCAGAAGGAACAAGAGCCAATGGCACAACCGTGGACCAGCTAACGGTGCTGGAACACGGTTACTAAGCAAGAGGTACATGTGCTAGAAAGCACAGACAAGGACCAGCAGACGTTGCTGGAACTCAGATACCGAGAAGGATGCACCTAGGCCAAAGGCACTGCCGAGAACCAGCTGACGGTGCTGGAACCCGAATGGGTAGCAGAAGCTGCAAGAGCAAATGGAACTACCGAGAACCAGCTGACGGTGCTGGAACCCAGAGTGGCAGCTGAAGGAACAAGAGCCAATGGCACAACCGTGGACCAGCTGACGGTGCTAGAACATGGTTACTAAGCAGGAGGTACCTGTGCTACAAAGCACTACCAAGGACCAGCAGACATTGCTGGAACTCGGACACCGAGAAGGAGGCACCTAGGCCAAAGGCACTGCCGAGAACCAGCTGATGGTGCTGGAACCCGGATGGGTAGCAGAAAGTACCCATGAAAAACAAAGTTGCAAGGCCACGAGCCAGCCGCAGTTACCGAAACCCACAGTCCTACAGGGGGTGCTTGTCCTATTGGCACTACGGAACCAGCCTTTATTACCAGAACCCGCAGCCCACATAGGAAGCATCGAAACTGCAGGCACCATAGACTCGGCTAACCCGACCGCAACACGACAGGACATCGTACTGGTGGCAAAGTGACGTTGACACTACCCGGAAACTGCAGTCGTGCTGGAACCAGGCTGGGCAGGAGGGAGTACCCGTGCCAAAGACACTGCCGAGAACCAGCTGACGGTGCTGGAACCCGGATGGGTAGCAGAAGTCACAAGAGTCAATGGAACTAGCGAGGACCAGCTGACGATGCTGGAACCCGGAGGGGCAGCAGAAGGAACAAGAGCCAATGGCACAACCGCGGACCAGCTGACGGTGCTGGAACACGGTTACTAAGCAGGAGGTACCTGTGCTACAAAGCACTACCAAGGTCCAGCAGGCATTGCTGGAACTCGGATACCGAGAAGGAGGCACCTAGGCCAAAGGCACTGCTGAGAACCAGCTGACGGTGCTGGAACCCGGATGGGTAGCAAAAGCTGAAAGAGCAAATGGAACTAACGAGGACCAGCTGACGGTGCTGGAACCCGGAGGGTCAGCAGAAGGAACAAGAGACAATGGCACAACCGTGGACCAGCAGACGGTGCTGGAGCACGGTTACTAAGCAGGAGGTACCTGTGCTAGAAAGCACTACCAAGGACCAGCAGGCATTGCTGGAACTCGGATACCGGGAAGGATGCACCTAGGCCAAAGGCACTGCCAAGAACCAGCTGACGGTGCTGGAACCCGGATGGGTACCAGAAGCTACAAGAGTCAATAGAACTACCGAGAACCAGCTGACGGTGCTGGAAGTCAGAGTGGCAGCTGAAGGAACAAGAGCCAATGGCACAACCGTGGACCAGCTGACGGTGCTGGAACAAGGTTACTAAGCAGGAGGTACCTGTGCTACAAAGCACTACCAAGGACCAGCAGACGTTGCTGGAACTCGGATACCGAGAATGAGGCACCTCAGCCAAAGGCAGTGCCGAGAACCAGCTGACGGTACTTGAACCCAGATGGGTAGCAGAAGGTACCCATGAAAAACAAAGTTGCAAGGCCACAAGCCGGCTGCAGTTACCGAAACCCACAGTCCTACAGGGGGTGCTTGTCCTATTGGCACTACAGAACCAGCCTTTATTACCAGAGCCCGCAGCCCACATAGGAAGCACCGAAACTGCAGGCACCATAGACTCGGCTAACCCGACCACAACACGACAGGACAATGTATTGGTGGCAAAGTGACGTTGACACTACCCGGAAACAGCAGGCGTGCTGGAACCAGGCTGGGCAGGAGGGAGTACCCATGCCAAAGACACTGCCGAGAACCAGCTGACGGTGCTGGAACCCGAATGGGTAGCAGAAGCTACAAGAGTCAATGGAACTAGCGAGGACCAGCTGACGGTGCTGGAACCTGGATGGGTAGCATAAGCTACAAGAGTCAATGGAATTACCGAGAACCAGCTGACGGTTCTGGAACTCAGAGTGACAGCTGAAGGAACAAGAGCCAATGGCACAACCATGGACCAGCTGACGGTGCTGGAACACGGTTACTAAGCAGGAGGTACCTGTGCTACAAAGTACTACCAAGGACCAGCAGACGTTGCTGGAACTCAGATACCGAGAATGAGGCACCTCAGCCAAAGGCAGTGCCGAGAACCAGCTGATGGTACTGGAACCCAGATGGGTAGCAGAAGGTACCCATGAAAAACAAAGTTGCAAGGCCACGAGCCAGCCGCAGTTACCGAAACCCACAGTCCTACAGGGGGTGCTTGTCCTATTGGCACTACGGAACCAGCCTTTATTACCAGAACCCGCAGCCCACATAGGAAGCACCGAAACTGCAAGTCATCTGGCACGGGCATACTAGGATGGCCTCTCTCTCAGGCCTCAGGTGTAGCATAGGCTAAGCAGGAGAACATCAGACACCGATCCAGGACAGACGTCATCACAGGGTGGACCTCAGGGAACCGGCGGAATATCGGGACACAGGCTGGACAGGAGCAGGAACTCTGGCATGGCAACACAGGTCATCGGCTGGTTAGATCCAGGCAGAGCTGTCACCGGGAAACAAGATTGGAGACTCCCCAGGAACACAGGCAGGACCGACTCTGGAACACAGGCTGGACCAGACATCTGGACCCAGGCTGGACAACCTGGACCACGAACTGGACACCAAGACACATCAGGAACATGGACTGGACATCAGGAACATGGATTGGACATCAGGAACACGGACTGGACATCAGGAACACGGACAGGTCTCAGGCAGGATATCAGGACTCGGATCTCAGGTAGTACATCAGAACACTAGCATTGTACTCCGGACATCTGGCAGTGATCAACAGGCTCCAGACAACAGGCAGGGAAGCATAGTATCCGGACATCTGGCGGAGGACATCAGGCACATCACATCTGGAAGTGGTCACCAGACACCGGACATCGGACTGCGGTCATCAGTCTCCGGACGAGAGGCCACGGTCATCAGGCTCCGGACATCTGGTAATGACCTAAATAGTGTCATGTCGGACGCTGTTCACACCACAGCATCCGGCAGGCAGAGGTAGTTCCACCTCCAGCCACTATAGCCTCAGTGGCGCCGGCCTGATCTTCAGGCTCTCGGGGGTTAATCCTGCTGGAGACCAGGTTGGATGGTTAGTCACGCCCACGGTCTTTAAATAGTCATGCTGGCCTATGGGCGTCGCCGATTATAGCTTGTGTTTCATACCAAGTGGTTCTGGTCTGGAGTGGAGGTGTTCAAGAGAGAGAGATTCATATCTGGTGTCGTATGATCCGTCGTTATCCTTTCTCCTTCCCATATTTGTGTTTAGTTGTGCCCTGTTCACATTACTGTTTATTCCTGTGTGTGTGCGGCGCAGTGCAGTTTAAGTTCTCCCTGTCTGTCATTATTTGTGTGGGAGCTTTGGTGGTGACTTCTCACTGGGTGGAGGGTGGAGGGTTAAGTGCAGGGCTGAGCAGGAGATAAGGAAAGGTCGGAGGCTCAGGCATTTGCACCTTCAGCAAAAACCCTGGGTTGAGGGTCAGACAGGGTTTCCCCTAGTAAAGGGACACCACAGGGGCCCCGGGTATTTCAGCCTTAGTTGAACTAAGCCCCCGTGACATTATAATCGGCCCACATTTTTTCAGGAGTCCATGGATCCCATGGATTCCATAACCCGCCAGTTGGCGGCGCTGTCCATACAGGTCTCCGAGTTGAATGGGGCAGTTCAGCAGCAGGGCCTGGTAGTAGCAAAGGTGCAAACGGCATCTGCAGGTATCGGTGCAGAGCCGAAGTTTCCGCTGCCAGAATGATTTTCAGGCGATCGCAGCAAATTTGTCGTATTTCGGGAGGCCTGCAAATTATACTTCCGCATGCGGCCAATATCCTCAGGTAATGAGGCCCAGCGAGTAGGGCTGGTGTTGTCATTACTGAGTGGTGACCCCCAAGCATGGGCATTTTCCTTACCACCTGACTCTGCTACATTTCATTCGGTCGATAATGTTTTTTCTGCCCTCGGGCTCATTTACGATGACCCTGACCGACTGGCTCTAGCGGAATCTAAAATCCGCGCCCTCCGCCAGGGGGAGCGCTTGGCAGAAGACTATTGTTCGGAATTTCGCCGCTGGGCTGTAGACACACAGTGGAATGACCCAGCACTGCGGAGCCAGTTTATTCATGGGGTATCAGGGAGGGTGAAACAAGCCCTCCTGATGTATGAGACTCCGGCATCATTGGAGTCTGCCATGAGTTTGGTGATACGTATTGATCGCCGTTTTCGTCAGGGGGCACAGGAGACGCTACCTCTGGGGGAAAACAGAGGTGCAGGTGTGGTTGAAGTAGATGAGTCCCCTGAACCTATGCAGATTGCTGGCGTGGCACAGGTTCAGCCTCGCGCTCCGGGAGTCCGGAAGTCCGGAGCATGTTTCTACTGTGGTAAAGGTGGTCATTATGTTAACGTTTGCCCGGTACTACCTAAGAGGGTCACACCGGCGGAAAACTGTTAAGCTCAGAGGGTATGGAGGAGACCCAACTGAGCGTATGCATATCCTCCATGATGGTATCTCAATGTATGCTCCCTGCCAAGGTTATTGTCGCCGGCAGAGAGCTACCTATATCAGTGTTTGTGGATAGCGGTTCCGCCACCAATCTCATAGATGAGGAGTTTGCACACACCGCCGGGTTTAAGATTGAAAAACTTCCTCACCCCATACAGGTGGTGACCATTAATGCTGTTCCCCTCCCTCAAGGGGAGATTACTGAGTTTGTGGCAGAGGTGAAACTCCACATTGGGGTCCTACATTCTGAGTCGGTTACATGTAGGGTCCTCCGTAATCTCCCAGCTCAAATGGTCCTGGGTTTTCCATGGCTGTCCAGGCACAACCCGGTAATTGATTGGAAAACTCAGGACATAGTACAATGGAGTGGTTTCTGCCAAGACAATTGCTTGGCCACATGTGTGTCCGCCGTGACGCCCAGCCTGCCGGAGGCTTTGCAGGATTTCGCGGATGTTTTCTCTGAGAAGGGTTGCTCAGAACTGCCTCCACATAGAGCCTATGACTGTGCTATTAGGCTAAAACCCGGGGCCAAATTACCTAAGGCCAGGATGTTTAATATTTCTGGCCCTGAGAGACAAGCTCTGAAAGACTACATCGCGGAGAGTCTGAGCAAAGGTCACATCCGGCCTTCGTCCTCGCCTGTAGCCGCGGGGTTTTTCTTCATTAAGAAGAAAGATGGGGGGTTACGCCCGTGTCTGGATTTCCGAGAGTTAAACCAGATTACTATCCGTGATCCCTACCCAATGCCGTTGATCCCGGATTTGTTCAACCAGGTAGCGGGGGCAAAATGGTTTTCCAAGCTGGACCTCAGGGGGGCGTATAACCTCATAAGGGTCCGTCAGGGGGATGAGTGGAAGACGGCGTTTAACACTCCTGAGGGTCATTTTGAGAGTCTGGTTATGCCGTTTGGGTTGACCACCGCGCCTGCCGTTTTCCAACATTTTATTAATGATGTCTTTGCTCATGTCCTGGGGAGATTTGTGATTGTATACCTGGATGATATCCTCATTTATTCTAGCGATTGGGACACTCATTTGCAGCATGTTAGGCAGGTGTTACAGTTGCTCCGGGAGAACCAGCTCTATGCTAAGCTGGAAAAATGTTTATTTTTTGTCCAGGAGTTGCCCTTTTTGGGATATATTGTGTCCGCAGCTGGTTTTAAAATGGACACCGCTAAGGTGCAAGCGGTGTTGCAATGGGAGAGGCCGGAGAGTCTGAAAGCACTCCAGCGGTTCCTGGGGTTTGCGTATTATTATAGGAAATTTATAAAACACTTTTCGACTGTCGCCAAACCGCTCACGGACATGACAAAAAAGGGTGCCGATCTGGCGAACTGGCCTGAGGTGGCTATACGTGCATTTGAGCGTCTGAAGAATAGTTTTGCTTCAGCCCCCATTCTGGTGCAACCAGACGTGTCTAAACCTTTTGTGGTAGAGGTTGATGCGTCGGAGGTGGGAGTGGGGGCAGTACTGTCTCAAGGCTCGTCCTTGAGCGAGATGCATCCATGCGCCTACTTCTCCAAGAAGTTGTCGCCGGCCGAACGGAATTATGATATCGGCAACAGGGAGTTGTTGGCCATCAAGCTGGCTTTTGAGGAATGGCGACACTTCTTGGAGGGGGCAGCTCACCAGGTCACAGTTATCACCGACCATAAGAATCTGCTCTACCTGGAGTCGGCCAAGCGTCTGTCTCCTAGGCAGGCTCGCTGGGCATTGTTTTTTACTCGTTTCAATTTTCTTGTGACGTACCGTCCCGGGGCTAAAAACACCAAGGCGGATGCTTTGTCTAGGTGTTTTCCGGGGGGAGAACCTCGGGAAGAGCCGGTACCCATCCTCCAGAAAGGGGTAGTGGTCTCGGCTCTCACGACTGAGGTAGAGGCGGAGATTGCCGAGGCCCAAGAGGAGGTACCACCAGGACTTCCCGCCAACAAATCATTTGTACCCCTGCATCTTCGGCCTAAGGTGTTGAAGGAACACCACGATTCGGTACTGGCTGGTCACCCAGGGGTGAAGGGCACCTTAGAGCTGGTATCGCGTCGTTTCTGGTGGCCCAAAATCCGGCAGGACGTGGTCTCGTACGTGGCAGCTTGCATCACGTGCGCTAGGGCTAAGTCACCCCGAACCCGTCCTGCTGGCACGCTACAGCCTCTGGGGGTACCCAATAGGCCATGGACAGAAATCTCCATGGATTTTATCACTGACTTGCCAGCCTCGGCAGGGAACACGGTCATCCTGGTGGTGGTTGACCGTTTTTCAAAGATGGCGCATTTTGTGGCGTTGTCTTCTTTGCCCAATGCTAAGACGTTGGCTCAGGTATTTGTGAAGGAGGTGGTCAGACTCCACGGAGTACCGTCTGACATAGTATCTGATAGGGGTACGCAATTTGTGGCGAGGTTTTGGAAAGCTTTTTGCTCAAGGTTGGGGATCAAGTTGTCACATTCATCGGCGTTTCATCCACAGTCTAATGGACAAACTGAGCGCATGAACCAAAATCTTGAACAGTATTTACGATGCTTTGTGTCCGACAACCAGGAGGAGTGGTCTACTTTCCTTCCTCTGGCCGAATTCGCATTAAATAATCACCGCCAAGAGTCATCAGGAGAGTCTCCATTCTTTTGTGTGTACGGTCAACATCCTCAGTTTTGTACCTTACGTCAGGGTGACTCCGGGGGTGTCCCGGAGGAGGATCAGCTAGGAGCCCAATTGTCATCAGTCTGGAGGCGGGTGAAACAGCGTTTGTTGAGCATGAGTGCCAGGTACAAACGGGTGGCTGACAGTAGACGCGTGCCAGGTCCGGACCTGTGTGTGGGTGAATGGGTGTGGTTAGCTACGAAGAACATAAAACTCAAAATCCCTTCTTTAAAACTGGGTCCAAGGTTTATTGGGCCTTTTAGGATTTCTGCGATCATTAACCCAGTGGCTTATCGGTTGGAACTTCCCGCAGTGTACAAGATACACAACGTGTTTCACAGGGCTTTATTGAAAAAGGTGGTAGGCTCTGTGGACACAACGCCGATGCCACCTCCAGTCATGGTGGATGGCGAGTTAGAGTTCGAGGTCGCCAAGGTAGTGGACTCTCGAGTAGTACGCCGTACTCTTCAGTATTTGGTGCACTGGCGGGGGTATGGTCCAGAGGAGAGGTCTTGGGTTCCAGCCTCAGACATACATGCGGATCGGCTGGTCAGTTCTTTTCACCGTCGTCATCCGGACAAGCCGGGTCCTATGAGTCTTGAGGGCCCTGGGGTCCCTCGTAGAAGACGGGGTACTGTCATGTCGGACGCTGTTCACACCACAGCATCCGGCAGGCAGAGGTAGTTCCACCTCCAGCCACTATAGCCTCAGTGGCGCCGGCCTGATCTTCAGGCTCTCGGGGGTTAATCCTGCTGGAGACCAGGTTGGATGGTTAGTCACGCCCACGGTCTTTAAATAGTCATGCTGGCCTATGGGCGTCGCCGATTATAGCTTGTGTTTCATACCAAGTGGTTCTGGTCTGGAGTGGAGGTGTTCAAGAGAGAGAGATTCATATCTGGTGTCGTATGATCCGTCGTTATCCTTTCTCCTTCCCATATTTGTGTTTAGTTGTGCCCTGTTCACATTACTGTTTATTCCTGTGTGTGTGCGGCGCAGTGCAGTTTAAGTTCTCCCTGTCTGTCATTATTTGTGTGGGAGCTTTGGTGGTGACTTCTCACTGGGTGGAGGGTGGAGGGTTAAGTGCAGGGCTGAGCAGGAGATAAGGAAAGGTCGGAGGCTCAGGCATTTGCACCTTCAGCAAAAACCCTGGGTTGAGGGTCAGACAGGGTTTCCCCTAGTAAAGGGACACCACAGGGGCCCCGGGTATTTCAGCCTTAGTTGAACTAAGCCCCCGTGACAAATAGGAACCCAAGGGGTCTGGTGCAATCCCTGCTGGGTTGGACTGGAACCGGACGGGGATTGCAACGAATAACAAGCTGAGCACAGAGTAGCAAAAACTCAGCGGACACACCAGACTCCTACTTCCAAGATGAACCCAGGTTAGATCACAGAAACTCAGTTAGCAAAGAGTCACAGTCACTGGGCACAGGGTTCAAGACACAGAAGGACCTCAGGAACAAAACACAGAGGACAGTTCAGACAGGGTCAGGTACAGGAACAGATCCAGGATCAAGGATTCAGGAAACAACACACAACAGGAACGGGCCTGGATATGCAGACTTCAGGAAAGGTGATCTGGGCATTTTGCCCCCAAAACAGGAGGAAAAACAGGACACAGTTCAGAAAAGGACAAAGGGCATCAGCTCTCCCAGAACTGATCATAATCAGAACAGGAGGTGAACACCAAAACACACATGGCTAGGTTCAGGAACTCAATGCGAAGCTCTGGCAATGCCCCACAGGGCAGGGAAACTTTAGATAGGAGCTGCCTCACAGAGATAGGCTGGATCAGCAATTCTAGCACACACCCATTCCTCATAAAAGCAAGGGAGGTGTGGCCACGTGCACCCTAAGCAGAGCCAGACACAAATCAGCATTGCAAAGGACACCTGGTCAGAGCTGCAAGCCTGAACACACGTGGTAAGCAATGCACAGTGCAGAGGACCTAGAAACCCGTGGATATCTCTCCACAGTGGCAGCCAGGGACCGCACAAGCGGGTGGTCATGCAGCGCAGCGGAACCACACACGCATGTACAGCTACGCTATGTAACTATGTTAAGCAATGTAACGATGTTACTATGTAACTATGGAGTACCTTTGGACAATTCTCTTCCTTACTGTCACAGGTGTGTCAGAGTCTGTAGACAGTCACACTGCATCTAGTTGCAGATGGTCTCAGTGTTTGGCTTTGCAGACTCCTTCCTAGTCCTTCTGACTTTAGGACCCAGTGCAACCTCCCTGGCTCTAGTTGACACACCTGGACCAGTGAGTTTATCCCAGCTGGCTGCTGTTAGTTGCCAGTGATATTTCCATTTTCATTTCCCTGTTGATGCTTGGAGCTATAGCAGTCAGCTATCATCCTCCTTGGTGTTCGGAGGACGTCTGTGTTTCTCTCTGAGTCTACCCAAGCTAAGTGTTCCCCTTGTTTGTGTATCTTATCTGTCTTTAGTGGTAGTGGGAATTGACTAGTTCCTATTCTGTCCTTCCTTACGCAGGGCTGCAGGGCTTATAGCCAGGGTCAGTCAGGGGTTAATTATCCTGCTCCGCGATAGGTGCAGAACCTATATAGGGACACTTAGGGCAGACAGGGTGACAATAGCTCTGCCTAGGGGTCTCCACCCCCCCTTCCCTAGTTTTAGGTTCCCTTCTCTTTATCCCTTTGTGTTACATTTGTCTTTTCTACATTGTGCATGACATTATCACCGACCGTACATATTTAAGGAAAAAAAACTGACACGTGTTTTTTTTGTGTGTGTGTTTTTTCAGGTGTTTTTTTTTCCTTTTCTCCCTTGGTATGGATCTGGTTGCAGGACTAACAGAGCAGCCGTGCTGTCTGTCTCTGAAGGTGATTGACTTCTACTATGAGGTTCAGCAGCAGCGACAGTGGCTGCAGGTCACTGATGTTGGGGTCTCTGCAGCCTGAACCCAAGGTTGTCATCGAAGACAGATTTTCCCAGAGGAAGGAACAAGTTTTTTGGTGTTTAAGGAAGCTTGCAAACTTTATTTTAAGCTTTATTCTTACTCCTCTGGAAAAGAAGAGCATCAAGTGGGTAATGTGATCTCTCTGCTACAGTGATATCCTCAGTCCTGGGCTTTCTATTTGCAGTATCATTTTATTCACCACACAAAGGCTCTTTTGATCAATTGAAACAAAAGAGTGACATCCAGTGACCAAATGGATACACTTATTCACTCAGTCCTTGAACGCCACCCCTCATAGTCACGTGCTACAGTATCCCTTTATCCATATGGGAATAACATACATACAGTCTGCCAGAAATGCTAAGACATGCACCTAAAGTTCTATCACACCTCGGCAGTCTTGCCTCATCCCTATATTTGTAATGGGTTTAGTATATACTGTACATAATCTGCCGGAGATGTTGAACCGTGATATTAGGTTCTATCACACCTTCAGCAGTGTTACCTCAACGCATTTCGCCCTATACTATTATATTAGGGTACATCAGGAGACTTAAGCCTTTAACTTTGTGCTTATGATTTTACAATGAAATGTATAGGATAGGGAAAATGGAAGGTCAGCTCACCTGTCTCAGCAGAAATCCAGAGTCTGTCCACGCAAGGAGCCGCCCTGATCAGAGGCGCTGTCCAAGGCAAAAAGGTAAAAAAAGTGATCTCCAGCGTGAACATTTTTTGAGATAAAATCACAATTTTTATACCATGAATAAGACCTGAATGGTCGAAACGCATTGGCTGGACTACCAGGGAACCCATATCTACCATGTACCTTAACAATTGCCAGTTTTAATGTTTTTCAAATAAAAATTGTTATTTTATCTCAAGAAGTTTTCACGCTGGAGATCACTTTTTTCTTATGATTTTACAATGGACGGTGGCACGGACGCCGGACCTATATAGTCAACGCCCCGCCTCCCATCTCTGATGCACACACTCACTGACCAACCATCGACTCCCTAACATGGAGCCAATGAGAGGCAGTCACATATAGTGACTGTGCCAATACGTCAGCCAGAAGACAGCCGTCGCTAGGTAGCACATACACAGATAGAATCGCAGGAGAAGCTACCATAGCGCTACATTCAATATAATAAACGAACAATTTAACATGCAAAAGGTAAGCAGGAAGGGGAAGGAAAAACAGTGAATAAACATCACTCTGCTCTCTCTATTATACATCAATAAAGGTAATAATACACAGCACCAAAAGTTATAGGAGATGCTGGAAAAATATGTAATTCCTCCCTTAATCTAATACACATTATCCCTCCATCTATAAACTCCCTTCACTATGTGAATGCTTCTTTTTTTCTGATTAATTGTCTATCTTTATGGGATATTTATATAGGAGACGTGAAATGAAAAAGGGAAAGCCATAAATTAATTCTGCCATTTCCTCTCCAACCTATCATCACCCATTTCAATACTCCTTTCATTAACAACCCATATTTAAACAATTACTAACAGAATAAAGGGCAGAATAAATTTATAGCTTTCCCTTTTTTATTTTATTTCTCCTATATAAGTATTCCATAAAGATGGACAATTAATCTATATATAAAAGTGAATGTATGTACTGTATGTGTGTGTGTGTGTGTATCACCAACCAATAATGAAGCATCTTTCATTTCACCAGAGCTGTTTAAAAGAAGCTGAGCTGTGATTGGTTGCTATGAGCAACAGTTTTCCTTGCAACCAATCACTAAACAAAGAAGCTGAGCTGCAATTGGTTGCTATGAGCAATAGTTTTCTCACTCCATGACAACATCTCAGCAGAAACTGCCATGGTGGGAGAAATCTAATATTCCCGGGAACATAAGCTCCCAGCCATTGTCTGCCCCCAGAAAGGAGCAGAGAGAACATGTCAGAAATGAATCACCCCCTCCCTGTCCATATCCCCATCACACATCCTCCATCCTGTAGGCACATCTTCCCTCTTAAATGGATACCCGGTATGGAAGTTAGGATGTCGGATATTAGGTGTAGTAGTCTGATGGCTCTGACTGACGGGATGAGGTGGGATATTAGGGGTAGTAGTCCAGTGGCTCTGGCTGAAGGGATGATGTTGGAATTTAGGGGTAGTAGTCCGATGGCTCTGGCTGATGGGATGATGTGTAATATTAGGGGAAGTAGTCTGGTGGCTCTGACGGGATGATGTGGGATATTATGGGTAGTAGTCCGGTGGCTCTGGCTGACGGGATGATGTGGGATATTAGGGGTAGTAGTCCGATGGCTGTGACGGGATGATGTGGGATATTAGTGGTAGTTGTCCGGTGGGTCTGGCTGACGTGATGATGTGGGATATTAGTGGTAGTAGTCCGGTGGCTCTGGCTGACGGGATGATCTGGGATATTAGGGGTAGTAGTCCGGTGACTCTGGCTGATGGTATGATGTGGGATATTAGGGGTAGTAGTCCGGTGGCTCTGTCTGATGGGATGATGTGGGATATTAGGGGTAGTAGTCCGGGAGCTTTGGCTGATGGGATGATGTCAGATATTAGGGGTAGTAGTCCGGTGGCTCTGGTTGATGGGATGATGTGGGATATTAGGAGTAGTAGTCCGGTGGCTCTGACGGGATGATGTGGGATATTAGGGGTAGTAGTCTGGTGGCTCTGGCTGACGGGATGATGTGGGATATTAGTGTAGTAGTCCGGTGGCTCTGGCTGATGGCATGATGTGGGATATCAGTGGTAGTAGTCCGGTGGCTCTGGCTGATGGGATGATGTGGGATATTAGGGGTAGTGGTCCGATGGCTGTGACGGGATGATGTGGGATATTAGTGGTAGTTGTCTGGCGGATCTGGCTGATGGGATGATGTGGGATATTAGTGGTAGTAGTCCGGTGGCTCTGGCTGATGGGTTGATGTGGGATATTAGGGGTAGTAGTCCGGTGGCTCTGGCTGATGGGATGATGTGGAATATTAGGGGTAGTAGTCCGGTGGCTCTGGTTGACGGGATGATGTATGATATTAGGGGTAGTAGTCCGGGAGCTCTGGCTGATGGGATAATGTCAGATATTAGGGGTAGTAGTCCGGTGGCTCTGGCTGACGGGATGATGGGGGATATTAGGAGTAGTAGTCCAGTGGCTCTGACGGGATGATGTGGAATATTAGAGGTAGTAGTCCGGTGGCTCTGGCTGACGGGATGATATGGGATATTAGGAGTAGTAGTCTGGTGGCTCTGGCTGATGGGATGATGTGGGATATCAGTGGTAGTAGTCCGGTGGCTCTGGCTGGCGGGATGATGTGGGATATTAGGAGTAGTAGTCCGGTGGCTCTGGCTGACGGGATGATGTGGGATATTAGGAGTAGTAATCCAGTGGCTCTGGCTGATGGGATGATGTTGGATATTAGGGGGAGTAGTCCGGTTGCTCTGGCTGACGGGATGATGTGGAATATTAGGGGTAGTAGTCCGGTGGCTCTGGCTGACGGGATGATGTGGGATATTATAGTAATTGTGGCTTTGTGGAGTGGGCGGAGCTATACACTCAGCTTTATATATATAGATATAATCATTATAATTTATCATAACTAAGTGCAGTTAGTTACTATGCCCGGGCAGTGCCGGGCTCTTCAGCTAGTCAGAGATAAAGAAGCATTCACATGGTGAAGGGAGTTTATAGATTGAGAGATAATGTGTATTGGATTAAAGGAGGACTTACATATTTTTCCAACATCTCTTATTCCTTGTGGTGCTGTGTATTATTACCTTTATTGATGTATAATAAAAAAGTGGAATGATGTATATTCACTGTTTTTCCTTCCCCTTTCTGCTTACCTCTGCATGTTAAACTGTTGGTTTATGATATTGAAGGTAGTGCTATGCAAAGTGAATTTTGGTGTTACCTTTTGGTAGCTTCTTCTGCGATTCTATTTGTGTATGTGTTACCTAGCGACGGCCGTCTTCCGGCTGACGTAGTGGCATCGTCACTATATGTGGCCGCCTCTCATTGGCTCCATGTTAGGGAATCGATAGTTGGTCAGTGAGTATGTGCGTCAGAGAGGGGAGGCGGGGCGTCGACTATATAGGTCCGGCATCCGTGCCTCCACGCGTGGTTCTCATCGTGGCCGGGAGTATCATGCTCAATTGTAAAAACATAAGCACAAAGTTAAAGGGTTAAGCCTCCTGATGTACCCTTACATAATAGTGTAGGGTGAAACGTGATGAGGTGACACTGCCGAGATGTGACAAAACCTAATATCATGGTTCAACATCTCAGGCAGATTATGTATATTTTAATCCTATTACAAATATAGGGATGAGGCAAGACTGCCTAGGTGTGATGTGGCTTAGCATCTCTGGCAGACTGTATATATGTTATTCCCATGTGGATAATGGGATAGCATGTGCCTATGAGGGATGTCGTTCAAGAACTGAGTGATAGCCTCTACAGAAACCTTACCTGCTTTTTTATCTGGGTTTGAGGACGTTTTTACTGAGAGGGGTTGTCAGGATTTGCCTCCTCATCGTGAATATGACTGTCCTGTTAATCTTGTCTCCAAAGCTAAATTGACTAAGTCCAGACTGTATAGTCTTTCTGGTCCAGAGAGACCAGCCATTAAGGATTTAATTGTGGAAAGTCTGGAGAAGGTACACATCAGACCCTCGTCTTCGCCCATGCCAGCAGGGTTTTTCTTTATGAAGAAAAAAGATGGCGGTCTACGGGACGATTTTGGGGAATTAAATCAAATTACCGTCAAAGATCCATACCCTCTTCCTCTGATTCCTGATATGTTCAACCAGGTTGTGGGAGCGAAGGTGATCTCCAAGTTGGACTTAAGGGGGGCCTACAACCTGGTTAGAATCAGAGAAGGGGATGAATAGAAAATGGCATTCAATACCCCTGAAGGTCATTTCGAGAGTCTGGTCATGCCTTTCAGTCTGACCAATGCACCTGCGGTGTTCCAGCATTTCATTAACAATATTTTCCATCATTTGATGGGTAAGTTTGTGGTGGTCTATCTAGATGAAATTTTGGTTTGCTCACCTATTTTTGAGACACATCAGGGGCATGTTAGATAGGTGCTGCAAATATTAAGAGATAACAAATTGTATGCCAAACTGGAAAAATGTGTTTTTGCCATCCAGGAGGTAGAGAACATATCAGGAGAGGCGTAAGATGAACAATAAAAGTACAATACTTTATTATAAATAATTTAAAAGACAAACAATATATTAAAAAAGCGCCAATATAGTGCAAGGTGATGAGCCAAAGAAAGTAAGTGGCACCACCAGATGGCAGGCAAGAGCAAGATGTAATGCTAATAGACAATGTTGTCAAAAATTGAAAATACACAAATAAGGACCAACATAGAATCATAGAATCATAGAATCGTAGATTCATAAATGAACTTGCATCCAGAGACTGGAAAAAATCAAATAGTGTATTGATTATATTCCCTTAACCCTCAAATTTAGGGTAAAGTGCCTGCAATACACATTAGATAGAACGCTGGAGCATAGATGTGAAAACTATAGTATCCTACATTGTTGTAATAAATGTAATAAACATATCTTACCTCACCATGCGATGGTGCCACTTGCCCTACGACCGTTTCAGTGGCATGCCTTCATCAGCATTACATCGTGCTCTTGCCTGCCATCTGGTTCATCTTACGCTTCTCATTATATGTTCTCTCTGTTGTAGCGTAGAACAGCTTTTATACAGTCCTACTTGGATGCTAGAAAACTTTCTGATCCCACTGCACCATATAATTCTTTTTGATTACTATTAGCACCATTCACTAGGGATTCAATCTCCGCTTTTACCGTCCAGGAGGTGCAGTTTTTGGGGTACCTGTTGTCATCTTCAGGTTTTCGGATGGATCCGGAGAAGATCTGTGCTGTCTTTGATTGGGACCGTCCCGAGAACCTGAAAGCCCTACAACGTTTTCTGAGTTTTACTCATTTTTACCAGTAATTCAGCCAGAATTATTCAGTAATTGTGAAACTCCCTACTGACATGACAAAGAAGGGGTCTGACTTTTCCAAATGGTCGAACACTGCCCTGCAGGCTTTTTCTTCCCTAAAGAGCTATTTCGCCATGGCTGCTATACTTAGATAACCCGAGGTTTCCCAACACTTTGCGGTAGAGGATGATGCGTTGGAGGCTGATGTTGGGGCTGTGTTGTCTCAGGGTCTCTCCCCTGGTAAACGGTTGGAGGGGACTGTCCATTCTATTATTGCTATCACTGACCATAAGAACTTGTCATATCTTCAATCGGCTAAAAGTCTCAACACTAGGCAGGCTAAATGATCTCTGTTTTTACTGGTTCAATTTTGTGGTCATTTTCCATCCATCTCTACAGTTTAGGCCTGGTTCGGTATGGCCACAGCAAACTTTGAAAAATGATCCATCATGGCTCATTAGTAGAATTGAGCGAAACGGGTCGAAAAAATTCAAAAGTCGCCGACTTTTGGCAAAGTCGGGTTTCATGAAACGAAACTCGACCCTAGGATGAGGTCGGCCACGAGGTCGGCGACTTACGCGTCAAAGTCGCGTTTCAAAAGTTTGTTTTGCGCTCTTTTTCAGCCAATCAGGATCCACGGACACTGTGGGCAACGTGATGACCTAGGCACGGGTCACCACCATCTTTCAGAAGGGCATGCAAGTGATTGGCTTGCTTTGGTGGGCGTCACAGGGGGTATAAAAGGGCGTGCACGCCGACCGCCATCTTACTTCTGCCGATCTTAGTATAGGGAGAGGTTGCTGCTGATTCTGTAGGGAGAGCGTTAGGCAGGGAAGAAGACAAAAAAACTGCTTCTGCTGCTAGCGATTTGGCCTGCACAACACACAAGTCACTGTGTGTGCAGTGCAAGGGGAGGCTATATTGTGGTGTATCAGTGGTGTTGGTTGTTGGGCTGCCTTTTAAGGCTTCCTGACACGCTGGCATTGCTGTTTACCCACTGCTCCGCAAACTGCTTTTTTAAAAGCAATCCAATCTCCCTTATCCTCTAGTCACTTTTGTCACAGCTGTGCCATCGAGCCTGTCACATAGCGCTCAGATATCAGTGGGCCTCACACAATCCACAAGTGTCCAGTGTCCAAAAGTGTGCGCAGAGATTCAAAATCTCCATTATCCTCTCATCACTTTGGTCACAGGCAGCTGTGCCATCGAGCGTGTCACATAGCGCTCAGATATCAGTGGGCCTCACACAATCCACAAGTGTCCAGTGTCCAAAAGTGTGCGCAGAGATTCAAAATCTCCATTATCCTCTCGTCACTTTGGTCACAGCTGTGCCATCGAGCCTGTCACATAGCGCTCAGATATCAGTGGGCCTCACACAATCCACAAGTGTCCAGTGTCCAAAAGTGTGCGCAGAGATTCAAAATCTCCATTATCCTCTCGTCACTTTGGTCACAGGCAGCTGTGCCATCGAGCCTGTCACATAGCGCTCAGATATCAGTGGGCCTCACACAATCCACAAGTGTCCAGTGTCCAAAAGTGTGCGCAGAGATTCAAAATCTCCATTATCCTCTCGTCACTTTGGTCACAGCTGTGCCATCGAGCCTGTCACATAGCGCTCAGATATCAGTGGGCCTCACACAATCCACAAGTGTCCAGTGTCCAAAAGTGTGCGCAGAGATTCAAAATCTCCATTATCCTCTCGTCACTTTGGTCACAGGCAGCTGTGCCATCGAGCATGTCACATAGCGCTCAGATATCAGTGGGCCTCACACAATCCACAAGTGTCCAGTGTCCAAAAGTGTGTGCAGAGATTCAAAATCTCCATTATCCTCTCGTCACTTTGGTCACAGGCAGCTGTGCCATCGAGCGTGTCACATAGCGCTCAGATATCAGTGGGCCTCACACAATCCACAAGTGTCCAGTGTCCAAAAGTGTGTGCAGAGATTCAAAATCTCCATTATCCTCTCGTCACTTTGGTCACAGGCAGCTGTGCCATCGAGCGTGTCACATAGCGCTCAGATATCAGTGGGCCTCACACAATCCACAAGTGTCCAGTGTCCAAAAGTGTGCGCAGAGATTCAAAATCTCCATTATCCTCTCGTCACTTTGGTCACAGGCAGCTGTGCCATCGAGCCTGTCACATAGCGCTCAGATATCAGTGGGCCTCACACAATCCACAAGTGTCCAGTGTCCAAAAGTGTGCGCAGAGATTCAAAATCTCCATTATCCTCTCGTCACTTTGGTCACAGGCAGCTGTGCCATCGAGCGTGTCACATAGCGCTCAGATATCAGTGGGCCTCACACAATCCACAAGTGTCCAGTGTCCAAAAGTGTGCGCAGAGATTCAAAATCTCCATTATCCTCTCGTCACTTTGGTCACAGGCAGCTGTGCCATCGAGCGTGTCACATAGCGCTCAGATATCAGTGGGCCTCACACAATCCACAAGTGTCCAGTGTCCAAAAGTGTGCGCAGAGATTCAAAATCTCCATTATCCTCTCGTCACTTTGGTCACAGGTAGCTGTGCCATCGAGCGTGTCACATAGCGCTCAGATATCAGTGGGCCTCACACAATCCACAAGTGTCCAGTGTCCAAAAGTGTGCACAGAGATTCAAAATCTCCACTATTCTCTCGTCACTTTGGTCACAGGCAGCTGTGCCATCGAGCGTGTCACATAGCGCTCAGATATCAGTGGGTCTCACACAATCCACAAGTGTCCAGTGTCCAAAAGTGTGCGCAGAGATTCAAAATCTCCATTATCCTCTCGTCACTTTGGTCACAGCTGTGCCATCGAGCCTGTCACATAGCGCTCAGATATCAGTGGGCCTCACACAATCCACAAGTGTCCAGTGTCCAAAAGTGTGCGCAGAGATTCAAAATCTCCATTATCCTCTCGTCACTTTGGTCACAGGCAGCTGTGCCATCGAGCGTGTCACATAGCGCTCAGATATCAGTGGGCCTCACACAATCCACAAGTGTCCAGTGTCCAAAAGTGTGCGCAGAGATTCCAAATCTCCATTATCCTCTTGTCACTTTGGTCACAGGCAGCTGTGCCATCGAGCCTGTCACATAGCGCTCAGATATCAGTGGGCCTCACACAATCCAAAAGTGTCCACTGTCCACAAGTGTGTGCAGAAATTCTAAATCTCCCCTGTCCTATAGACACCTTGTACCTTGTTTTACATTACTATATAGTTTGTTGGATTTTGTCTACATTTCTACCAAAAATGAGGAAGGCTGATGGAAGAGGCCGTGGAATTGGGCGGGGGTTGGCAGCTGGTAATGATGGTGTTGGTGGTGGATCTGATGGTAGTGGCAAGAGCAAAATAGGACCGAATGCAGGAGGTGCTGACCCTGCGTCATCGTCTGGCTACATAAGGCCTCGAACGCTTAGTTTTCTAGGAGTTGGCAAACCGCTTTTAAAGGCAGAGCATCAGGAAAAAGTTTTGTCTTACATTGCTGACTCAGCCTCCAGCTCTATCGCCTCCTCTTCTTCAGTTATAAAAAGTAAAAGCACTGAGTCGTCATTGGAGGCTCATGTTCATGAACCACACCTTTCCTTGTGTCCTTCACCCCAACCAAGATTGAAGGATGACGCAGGCCATACTACTGATTACTCCATGGAGCTGTTTTCACATACCATGCCTGGATTATCAAGTGAAATGGTGAATTACCCAGGCCAAGATGAATCTGACATGGAGTGCACTGATGCACAGCCGCTGATGGATGATTCTGCTGGTACATTCACTCAGAGCACTACATTGTCCTCGCAGTGTACAGAGCCAGATATTGACCCTGATGAGACTCAGGTGCCCCTTCCCGCACACTATACCACCATACACGGTGACACAGAGGAAGGTGCACATGACATAGAAGAGGAGGTGATGGATGACCCAGTTGTTGACCCAGATTGGCATCCATTGGGGGAAGAGGGTGCTGCTTCCAATAGCTCAGATGAGGAGCATCCACAGCAGACATCGACATCGCAACAGCTGTTATCTGGCAGGCCCGGAGCACTCCAAAGACAGGTTCCAAACATCAAAAGAGTTGCTGGACAGCTTATCCAGAGGGTCAAAAGATCACAGCGTGCTAGGCCGCAAAATGTCTGCCAAAGTAGGAAGAGTGCAGTGTGGCACTTTTTTGAACAAAATCCTCATGATCAGGCCAAGGTTATCTGTAAGAAGTGCGCAAAGACCTTTAGCCGAGGGAAAAATCTGAAAAATTTGAATACCAGTTGCATGCTTAGACATTTAACCAGCATGCACTTGCAAGCGTGGACACAACACCAAACCTCAAGTGCCACATGTGCAACTGATCACAACGAAGGTAGTCAGCAACGCTACATTGTTTCCCCCACTGTAAGCCCACCGGTTAGCACAGCAGCAAATGTTGAGGTGTCGTTGCAAGACCACAGCAGTCAGGGAATCCCACTGTTATATCAACGAAAGACTGATTCTAGGCCATCAGAAAGAACACCAACTCCATCACCATCATCAACCCTCTCTCAGTCCGCCCTGTCCACTGCTACTTCCACCATATGCAGCTCTCAAGTCCAGCTCACCCTCCCAGACACTATGAGTAGGTCAAGAAAGTACTCAGTCTCTCATCCGCGTACACTGGGTTTGAACGCCCACATTGCCAAACTAATCTCGTTTGAGATGATGCCCTTTCGGTAGGTGGAAAGCACAGCTTTCCGCGAACTCATGGCCTATGCAGTACCACGCTATGACCTACCCAGTCGCCACTTCTTCTCTCGCAAAGCCATCCCAGCCCTCCACCATCATGTGAAAGACCGCATTGTCCATGCACTCAAGCAGTCAGTGAGCGGAAAGGTGCACCTCACAACTGATGCATGGTCCAGTCGGCATGGCCAGGGCCGTTACGTGTCCATCACTGCGCACTGGGTTAATGTGGTGGATGCAGGGTCCACAGGGGACAGCGGTGGTGGGACAGTGCTGCCTAGCCCACGGTATAGGAAACAGTTGGCTGTAGGCGTTCGACCCCCCTCCTCCTCCTCCTCCTCCTCCTCCAGAAGCGAAAGCTCGTCCACAGAGCACAGTCGTACGAGCACTCCATCTGCAGCTGCCACTGTTGCACACGATGTGTCCCCCTATCGAGCAGCTAGTGGAAAGCGTCAGCAGGCTGTGTTGCAGATGATGTGTTTGGGCGACAGACACACCGCCGAGGTGCTGGCCGAGTACTTGAAGCGACAAACTGAGTCATGGCTGGGCAGTGTACATCTTGAGGCAGGCAAGGTAGTTAGTGATAACGGCCGTAATTTTGTGGCAGCCATAGCCCTTTCAAAACTCAGCCACATACCTTGCTTGGCTCACACCTTGAACCTGGTGGTGCAGTGCTTCCTCAAAAATTATCCGGAGTTAACAGCCCTGCTCCAGAAGGTGCGAAGACTGTGCGCGCACATCCGCCGGTCGCCTGTACACTCCGTTCGTATGCAGAAGCTGCAGCGATTGCTCCACCTTCCCAACCACCGCCTCATTATCGACATTGCAACAAGGTGGAACTCCACCCTGCACATGGTGGAGCGGCTGTGCGAGCAGAGGCAGGCCATAATGCATTTGTGGGAGGATACACGGCCAGGCACTTTGAGAGCAGACATGGAGTTGACAGGCGTGCAGTGGTCGAAGCTGAAAGACCTTTGTAAAGTCCTTCAGTGTTTTGAGGAATGCACACGGCTGGTAAGCGCAGACGATGCCATCCTAAGCATGAGCATCCCACTTATGCGTCTGCTCATGCAAACTTTGACGCACCTTAAGGAGCAGGCGTCTGCAGCCAATGTTGATGAGGAGGAAGAGGAGGAGGGAATCCTTGATGACATTCAGCCATTGTCTGCTCAGGGACCTCTCCTGGACGAGGTGGAGGAAGAAGAGGAGGAGGAGGAGGATGATGGGGATGATTATTTAGGGGAGGAGGATGCATCTCGTGGGGCTAGTGAAAATGTTGGCGTGGCAAGGTCTGGTACAGGGTTTGTGCGTGACTGGAGGGATGTGGATTTGCCAGAAAGTGCTCCTCCACCCAGCACTCGCAGTGCATCATTGACACCGGGAACATTGGCCCACATGTCAGATTATGCCTTGCGGATCCTAAAAAGGGACCCCCGCATTGCCAAAATGATGAACGATGACGACTACTGGTTGGCCAGCATCCTGGATCCACGCTATAAAGGCAAATTACAAAACATCATGCCACAGGAGAACCTTGACCTAATATTGGCTAATAAACAAGCAACTCTGGTAAATCGGTTGCTTGAGGCATTCCCAGCACACAGCAGCGGTGATGGTTCTCACACGAGCCGTACGGGCCGGGGGCAGCTTGGCAGAGGTGTTCGTGGTGCACACAGCAGAAGTGGCGTTGGAGACAGGGGTTTCATGACAATGTTGTGGACTGATTTTTCAAATACCGCTCACACAACTGGTAATACTGCATCGATGGAAAGTGACAGGAGACAGCAGTTGTCAACTATGGTTACAAACTACTTTTCCTCCCATATCGATGTTCTCCCACACAGGTCATTCCCCTTTGACTATTGGGCCGCTAAACTGGACACCTGGCCTGAATTGGCACAATATGCCTTACAGGAGCTCGCTTGCCCAGCTGCAAGTGTGCTATCGGAAAGAGTCTTCAGTGCAGCTGGTTCAATCCTGACAGAAAAAAGGACCCGTCTGTCAACCCAAAATGTGGATGATCTAACCTTCATTAAAATGAACCACGCATGGGTTTCCAAGGATTTTGTCCCACCTTCCCCTGATGACACATAGGGTGACAGAAAAATGGCTTGCTTTGGTCCACCTCTTCCTGGTACTTCACCTATTTCGCCTTTTGCATCAGCTGAATGTCCAACATCAACATATGCCACTTTCTAAAACTCCCTAACTGTGCTGCCTCCCCCCCCATGGCCGGGGTCACCACCTACCGCACGACACCGTGCGAGTGCCGTTGCCCTGGACAGGTGGGTAGGCCGACTCTTGGGCGCGGGCACTGGCACAGGGTTCCTCATAGTGCAATCAAGTGTCTCTGACGGTGGTGGTGCACACCCGCCGTCAGACACACCGCTGTACTATGAGGGGCCCAGTGCCAGTACCGACGCCCACGAGTGGGCCCCCCTTGCTTGGGCAGGGCCCCAGCATTTGCAATCTTTACCTCTCCCTGCTCCTCCGCTGTGTAATCTGGGCCATCAAATCCATACTGTGCCTGACACCGTCTGAGCCTGCCTCCTGAGACATATATTTTGAATGTGTACGCTATCCATACATGTTATCCGGGGATACGGTACCCTTTCTAACCTTTGTGCAATCACGTGCAATCCATACTGGGCCTAACACCGTCTGAGCCTGCCTCCTGAGACATATATTTTGAATGTGTACGCTATCCATACATGTTATCCGGGGATACGGTACCCTTTCTAACCTTTGTGCAATCACGTGCAATCCATACTGTGCCTGACACCGTCTGAGCCTGCCTCCTGAGACATATATTTTGAATGTGTACGCTATCCATACATGTTATCCAGGGATACGGTACCCTTTCTAACCTTTGTGCAATCACGTGCAATCCATACTGGGCCTGACACCGTCTGAGCCTGCCTCCTGAGACATATATTTTGAATGTGTACGCTATCCATACATGTTATCCAGGGATACGGTACCCTTTCTAACCTTTGTGCAATCACGTGCAATCCATACTGGGCCTAACACCGTCTGAGCCTGCCTCCTGAGACATATATTTTGAATGTGTACGCTATCCATACATGTTATCCGGGGATACGGTACCCTTTCTAACCTTTGTGCAATCACGTGCAATCCATACTGGGCCTAACACCGTCTGAGCCTGCCTCCTGAGACATATATTTTGAATGTGTACGCTATCCATACATGTTATCCGGGGATACGGTACCCTTTCTAACCTTTGTGCAATCACGTGCAATCCATACTGTGCCTGACACCGTCTGAGCCTGCCTCCTGAGACATATATTTTGAATGTGTACGCTATCCATACATGTTATCCAGGGATACGGTACCCTTTCTAACCTTTGTGCAATCACGTGCAATCCATACTGGGCCTGACACCGTCTAAGCCTGCCTCCTGAGACATATATTTTGAATGTGTACGCTATCCATACATGTTATCCAGGGATACGGTACCCTTTCTAACCTTTGTGCAATCACGTGCAATCCATACTGGGCCTAACACCGTCTGAGCCTGCCTCCTGAGACATATATTTTGAATGTGTATGCTATCCATACATGTTATCCGGGGATACGGTACCCTTTCTAACCTTTGTGCAATCACGTGCAATCCATACTGGCCTAACACCGTCTGAGCCTGCCTCCTGAGACATATATTTTGAATGTGTACGCTATCCATACATGTTATCCGGGGATACGGTACCCTTTCTAACCTTTGTGCAATCACGTGCAATCCATACTGGGCCTGACACCGTCTGAGCCTGCCTCCTGAGACATATATTTTGAATGTGTACACTATCCATACATGTTATCCAGGGATACGGTACCCTTTCTAACCTTTGTGCAATCACGTGCAATCCATACTGGGCCTAACACCGTCTGAGCCTGCCTCCTGAGACATATATTTTGAATGTGTACGCTATCCATACATGTTATCCGGGGATACGGTACCCTTTCTAACCTTTGTGCAATCACGTGCAATCCATACTGGGCCTAACACCGTCTGAGCCTGCCTCCTGAGACATATATTTTGAATGTGTACGCTATCCATACATGTTATCCGGGGATACGGTACCCTTTCTAACCTTTGTGCAATCACGTGCAATCCATACTGTGCCTGACACCGTCTGAGCCTGCCTCCTGAGACATATATTTTGAATGTGTACGCTATCCATACATGTTATCCAGGGATACGGTACCCTTTCTAACCTTTGTGCAATCACGTGCAATCCATACTGGGCGTGAGAACGGCTGGCGAGCTGTTAAGCAAGCTACAGCACCTGTCCAGACAAGTACAGGGATTCCCTAGCGAGGAGACTTATTTGATTGTTTTCAATGTTGGGACAGCAATTTTTGGGGAGCACTATACTCTGGAGAATGATAGATGGGGCCCACCATACACTGGAACATTCCAAAGGTGGACATCAGACACTGGAGCAGCATTTACAGGGCCCATTATACACTAGAGCATTAGAAATGGGGCCCATTATGTTTGGAGCATTATTTGGGCCCATAAGACAGTGGAGCTTCATCCATGGGGACCAACATATACTGTAGCATTATGTGGAGCTCATCATATACTGTTTCAAACATTATATGGGACCATTGATTCTGTATGGAGAAATAGATGGGCCTCGTCATGAGACGTAAAAAGTGAGGTATTTTTCATTGTACTATACCGCTATTTATCTGCCGTATCGGAGCATGATGAGTTGTGGTATGTGTTAAAGGGGCGCTCTTTCGCCCAGGGCACATGAAAACCTGCAGCCAGCCCTCCCCCCCCCACAACTTTAGCCAAATAACCCCCATTTTTCAGTGCGTAACTTGTATTATGAAGTTAATTAAGGTTGACCAGCTTAAGTAAGAAGAATTGATGCTTTTGGCATTCAAATGGGCACTGTAGGTGTGTTTCCTGTCCTCCTCTCACTGCCGACTTTTATTCCCCATTGACTTACATTGGGTTTCGTGTTTCGGGACGACCCTGACTTTTCCCTATAATCGGACGATCTTGCTCGACCCGACTTTTGGAAAAGTCGGATTTCACGAAACGAAACGCGACCCTAAAAAACCAAAAGTCGCTCAACTCTACTCATTACTAAACAGTAATGTAGCCCTCCAGTGGCATGCCGGACCAGTAGAAAATCGATCATCAAGATCCCAGTGATGAAGTTGACTGGATGACTTGAGCTGTGGTCTGGTGTCTTCACAAGCTCGCAAAATCTGCATTGCTGGCAGACTTCTCTAACAATCTGCTCCAGCTGAGAACAGTACACAAATCTTTGAATCCATTTGTACATTTTCTCTGGACCGAAATTGGTACTTTTCTCATGGCCCTCCTTAGCCATTCTTTGAGATAGGCTGCTAGGAATCACTGCGTGCCACTTCTTTTCTATCTCTGATGGCAAATACACTGTCCGGTGCATTACGCCATCTTTAACATGGAGTGTTTCCCGCCGATGCAGAATCTTCCAGTCATCTGAGGACAATTCACCCCGAATCCCAAACCCATCACTGAAGGCCATTCCACTTCTAGTAGCCAGCCCTTGATCATCTGGATTACAGGGTCGTCTTCTTGGGTCTGGGCCTATTTGGCTGGTGTACTGCTGAGTAACACCATCTGGCCTGCTGTTACTCCATTAGTCTTGGCTACATAGGCCATGAGATTCACTCAACCTAAGTCTAGTATCTCCGTCTCTTCTTTGTCATGATCCAGACCGTGGCTGGAGTCCTGTTTTCCCTTTTTCCCGGTCTGGTCATGAAGGCGTTAACCTTTCTCAGCCTCAGTGTGGGTTCAGGTTTGCTATTTATTGCTGCTGCTTCCTGCAGGCTATGTCAGTTATAGTTTTGCCTAGGGCTGCTGTAGCTGACTCTGATTGCTCTGATTTGTTTTCCCCATTCCCGTTTTGACTCAGTGTTCCCCTTTAGTGTATTGACGTCCCGATTCTGACTTGGTTTGTATCCTGACCTGCTTCTGTCTTTTGGCTTATCCGCTCCTGACCGCTACTGACCTTCTCGGCTTGCCTCTGACCGTGGTTCGTCTATGCCGCTTTGTGCTGCGCTACAATGTACTGCTTGACTCGGCCTGTCTGACTAATCTGCTGCCACCTGTTGTAGCCCGGCTGCTGCATTGCAAGCATGCTCTGTTTGGGTGCAGTTCTGCGTCCACACTACTGCCATCTAGTGGAGATTGCACCTATCTGCATTGCAGCAGCCCTGACATTTTTCTTATTCATCCACCTCTGCGACAGAAGTGGGAAGGGTGATTCAAGACAAAGCGTAAGCATTAGCACTCTCTTTGCTGGAGCGGTACTTGATGGAGTCTCCTTTGTGGTTACCCACCTCTGTTCCAGGGCCTCAGCTACGTAATTTGCATCTGAGCCAATGGATTATTGTCAGTCCGGACCAAGAACTGTTCTCCATTAAGTATTCAGTGAACTTCTCGGCCATGGCCCAGACAAGCGCCTACAGCTCCAGCTTAAAGAACTGTAGTTATCTGGGTTTCATTTCATTACCTAAAGACCAACTGACATATGCTATTACTCATTCCTGGCCCCACTGCTCCCAATTCATGAAGACTTTCATCCTTATATACAATGGCCTCATTGTTGCGAGGTTTCCCAGGCAATGGGCTGATCCTTTTGCGGTCACTTTGGGCCTTTTGCGGTCCCCTTCAGTGACTTTGAGATGAAGTATCCTGTTAGTCCCAGGAAGGCTTGCATCTCTCAAAGAGTCCATGGTGGAGACCATTTCCTTTCAGCTTTCACTTTGATTCCAGCTGAGCTGACTCCACCGAAGACACCATGCGCCCTAGATATTAGATTTCTGTCTGAAACAAATTGCATTTTTGGTGCTTCAATTTCAGACCGTGGGCCTGTAGATGGGTCAGCACTTGTCTTTGTCAGGAACACCGCACTGAACTTGCTCACTGAGCCAGTGCGCGTGTCCTGAGTAAAGTGAACTGTGCTCAAAGATACCTGTGGAGCGGGCAGCAGCCGAGTAGATGCGTACATCAGAACAGCAGGACCTGAAGCACGTGACTGCTAGGGGCGTGGCCTAAACTCCAGAGAGCTAGGAGCTGCAAGAGAACTCCTAACAGGGTAACTGCGAGACAAACTTACCAAGGGGCATAGACAGGGAGGATAGTCAGGACGTAGCCAATGAGTCATACACAGAGATAGCTGCAAGGTACAAGATGGGTGAGCAGAGAGTAGTCAGATCACAGGCAATGAGTCATACACAGAGAGGATAGTGCAGTACAGAATCAACAGGCAAACTCACTACGGGAAACAGAACCGGGTCAGAACCATATAAACAAGCTATAACAACGAACAGGCACAGAGGTCAGCACACTCGGCCAAAGGCAAAAGTATAACTGGCAGGGATTGGAGCTTCCCAGGGGTTTAAGAAGCTCTCCCAGAACCAAAAAGAGGCTACAATCATTAACCACAGGTGTGCAGGTCAAAACCTGCACTGAGCTCCAGACATTAATCCCTGACGTGCAGCTCAAAAACTTGCACTGGGATCATGACAGTCTTAGTCTTCATAGATGTCGCTCGAAGGTGGGTGCATGAACAATAACATCATCCAAATAGATCAAGATGAATTCAAAGTTCAGCTCTCCCAAGCAGTGCTCCATTAACCGCTGAAACGTCCGAGGTGCATTGGTCAGTGTAACAGGCATTCTACTGAACTCGTACGGGCCCATTGGTAAAATGAAAGCTATCTTGGGCTTGTCTCTTTCAGCCACTGGAACTACCAATAGCCACTTGCCAGAGCTAAGGTGGAGAAATAAGTGGCCTGTCGAAGCGCCATCAGGGACTTTTCCACTCTAGGCAAAGTGCAAGCATCTCATAAGGTGACATTATTCAACTTCCGATAGTCAACACAAAATCTCAAGCTTCCATCCTTCTTTCGGACGAGCACTATCGGTGCCGCCAATGGACTCTAACTCTCCTGCACAACTCCGCTACTCAGTATCTGTAATAGAATGGCTTTTACTTCCTTTTTGCCAGGTCTGTATTATTCTCTGTAAAGCATTTATATACTGGGAGATGATTTCATTTGCTTGCTGCCACCATTTAAAGAAACGCATCGAGAAACTAGCGGCCAAGCCTCTCTCTCCGTTGACCTCCTCTAATATGGTCACAATGTCTTCTACAGTTTTTCGTGTTGACGTGGGATGCTGCATCACAGTTTCCCAGGTTTCTCCCTCTAGCGCATGCAGTGTGACATCAGAGGGCAGCTCCTCTGCTAAGTTGTACAGTCTGTATGTATTTCACATACGATTGGCCCATTCTTAGATTGGCATGTTATCGATGTCAAATTTTGCAAGTTATCTCAGTATGGACCATGCTGTCAAGTTCAGACTTGGAGCGTTTAGAGTTGTTGGGAGAGTGACTAGGACATATGCTCCCAAGGATCCTGCGGCGTGTATCGCACTACCATCCCTGGTTGCATTCTGCATTGTGAAGCTGCACCCTGCTTGCAGTGCGAAATGAAACTTGGATAAGTGACAGCCACAGGATGATTGGTACGGCAATAATCAGTAGACATGCACAAACATTAGATAATATACATTGCTCAAAAAATAAAGGGAACACTTAAACAACAGAATATAACTCCAAGTAAATCAAACTTCTGTGAAATCAAACTGTCCACTTAGGAAGCAACACTGATTGCCAATCAATTTCACATGCTGTTGTGCAAATGGAATAGACAACAGATGGAAATTATTGGCAATTATCAAGACACCCTCAATAAAGGAGTGGTTCTGTAGGTGGGGACCACAGACCCCATCTCAGTGTCAATGCTTTCTGGCTGATGTTTTGGTCACTTTTGAATGTTGGTTGTGCTTTCACACTCGTAGTAGCATGAGACGGACTCTACAACCCACACAAGTGGCTCAGGTAGTGCAGCTCATCCAGGATGTCACATCAATGCAAGCTGTGCAAGAAGGTTTGCTCTGTCTGTCAGCATAGTGTCCAGAGGCTGGAGGCGCTACCAGGAGACATGGAGGGGGCCGTAGGAGGGCAACAACCCAGCAGCAGGACCGCTACCTCAGCCTTTGTGCAAGGAGGAACAGGAGGAGCTCTGCCAGAGCCGTGCAAAATGACCTCCAGCAGGCCAAAAATGTGCATGTGTTTGCACAAAGAGTTAGAAACCGACTCCATGATGATGGTCTGAGTGGCCGAAGTCCACAGATGGGGGTTGTGCTCACAGCCCAACACTGTGCAGGACGCTTGGCATTTGCCACAGAACACCGGGATTGGCATATTCACCACTGGCGCCCTGTGCTCTTCACAGATGAAAGCAGGTTCACACTGAGCACATGTGACAGATGTGACAGAGGTTGGAGACGCCATGGAGAGCAATCTGCTGCCTGCAACATCCTTCAGCATGACCGGTTTGGCAGTGGGTCAGTTATGATGTGGGGTGGCATTTCTTTGAATTGCCGCACAGCCCTCCATGTGCTCACAAGAGGTAACCTGACTGCCATTAGGTACCGAGATGAGATCCTCAGACCCCTTGTGAGACCATATGCTGGTGCGGTTGGCCCTGGGTTCCTCCTAATGCAGGACAATGCCAGACCTCATATGGCTGGAGTGTGTCAGCAGTTCCTGCAAGATGAAGGCATTGAAGCTATGGATTGGCCCGCCCGTTCCCCAGACCTGAATCCGATTAAGCACATCTGGGACATCATGTCTTGCTCCATCCACCAATGTCACGTTGCACCACAGACTGTCCAGGAGTTGGCCGATGCTTTAGTCCAGGTCTGGGAGGAGATCCCTCATGACAACATCCGCCGACTCATCAGGAGCATGCCCAGGTGTCGTAGGGAGGTCAAACAGGCACGTGGATGCCACACACTACTGAGCATCATTTCCTTGTCTTGCATTTCCACTGAAGTTGGATCAGCCTGCAATTTGATTTTCCACTTTGATTTTGAGTATCCTTTCAAATCCAGACCTCCATGGGATATTAATTTTGATTTACATTGATCATTTTTATGTTTTCTTGTTCTCAACGCATGCCACTATGTAATGAATAAAGATTTGCAACTGCGATATTTCATTCAGTGATTCGGGGATATCTATGATGTGGTATCTTAGTGTTCCCTTTATTTTTTTGAGCAGTGTAATATGAATATTTACTAACCAGTTTATAAAACAAAGGAAAGGTTGGTAGGTAAACAGTGTATAAGTAACAAATACAATGACAGCAGTTTCTCTCAATAACACCGACCAAGAGTATACACGTAGGTACAGTTAAACAGAATTATATTCAAGCAAAATACAACTCAATTAACCCTATCTATGCATAAATCAATAAAACAATAGTGTTATGCCATTACTTTAATAATCTCCTACTCGGAACAGTTTTTGAAGTGTCTCTTACAGAAGAGGCCTTTTCTCCTAACTAACTTGACCTCTATACGTCTATTTATACATTTGCATATATATTCAGATATAAGATGGTACCGGTGGTATGTCCTGAGACTGAAGTAGAAGTGTCCTTGCTGGGTTGAGTCCTGAATAATCAGAAACACTATCCTGAAGCTCTTAGGAAATCCTGATCTCTCCAACGCAGTGTTTTCCTAAGTCCTTAAGGAATCACTTGGCCTAACCCAAGATACTGCATACTTGGTTTTCCTGACCGAGTCTGCTCATATCAAGCCAAACAATGCCTCCCAGAGTCACCAACAACAGATCAAGAGTTGCACCGCTCTATCCAGACTTTCTCCAAGAATACGTAGCTTACATTCCAATCGATCTCCCCTTTCGACTCCTCCCAACCACCCACCAACTGACAAAACCTCTGGGCCTCTCACTGCTGCCCTCTACTGACCAGATCATATATTACATCACAAATGTCCAACAATACAGTAAACGTTGATCAATCCTTATACTTTCATTACAAAAAATGCTTTTGTCAAGCTCAAACACGGGTAAGTCCGGTGGACGACACAGCATACAAATACAATGGGATGGGGCACCTCCTGACACCAACCTGTGCTTGTCCCTGAGCTCCCTTAATGCCCTATTTAGGTCTTTCCCCACTGCCATCGTCACGTGCCTAGTCCCTGATTGTCACCTCAATATAGGCTGGCTAGTGCACTGGCCAGCAAGGACACTAGTTTCTTCGCTGCAAATGGTAAAACACAGAGTAAGTGACAAAACATGGGACAGACAGAGAAAAAGGGAGAAATACTCAGCTTTAGGCTCTGCTGTTAAGCTCCAATGCAGCAGAGAATATGACACCAGGAATCAGAAGCAAAACCACCGAAACAGGAGAGCTTCAAACCTCTAGCTGGTTAACAAAGAAGAACTCTTTTACCGATGATCAGCTGATGGGTCATGTGACTATTTAAAGGAAAGTGCGAGTGGTTACCAACCAACATCAGTTGACCTACCCAAAATAACAGCCAGCAAGAGACAGACATTAACTCTTGGTGGACCAAAAGGAAAAAAACAACATTTAAATTTCAGCCGAACCAGAGCTTCCATGAATCCCATAATGAATAGTGACAGTATTTTTTGTTAATTAAAACTTGTCTTAAAATTTTGGTCACTAGTAGTGTTGAGCGATACCACCCAATACTGAAAAATCTCGTATCGGAATGGATCGGCTGATCTAAAAAAAGTATCGGGTATCGCCGATTCCGATCCCGGAAGTCCCATTCAAGTCAATGGAACAGAAATATCGGAATTAAAAAAAACCCTTTCTTTCCCTGTTGGTTAATTCTACATGGAGAAAAACAACTAATAATAATGTAGAATGTATTGTGAGACGTGTAGGAGACATTAAAGCCATAGAGGTTTAGCCCAATCAAATGGAATAGCAGGATTTTTTTTTTTTTTAAAGACGTTCGTAGTTACAAAGATATTGACTATGTTAAAGTCGTTAATTTTTTGTCAGATATGTATGTTTCACTACTTCCATGCTCTTCACCTTCTTTTTCCCTTCTCCTTCTCCTTCTTCTTCTTCATATTCTACTTCTTCATCTTCTTCCTATTCTTCATCATATTCTTATTTGTGTCAGGCATTCCTGTAGTTGTTATCTATAAAAGTTTGAAGATTACACCTTCCGTTCAGCCTGTCACAAAAGATTTACAACAGGATTTGTCCGCGTTCAGCTTGGCCTGCAGCAGCAGGCCTTTTCCAGGGGCACCACGAGGAGGAATGGACTCACCCCCATACACTGCTTAGTCTTCTTCTGCTTATAAATTAGATAATATAATTTGCTCTGATTTTTAGTCTTATGCTTCATGTTCTTCTACTTTTGGTTTTTATGCTTCTTGGTCTTCTGTCTCTTGTTGTTCTGCATCTTGGTGGTTGTCTTCCTGTTCTTTGTCCTCTTGGTCATCTTCTTCAGGGTCATCTTTTAGGTATACTTCTGTGTGGTCTTCAGGGTCGTCGTCTTCAGGATCATTGTCAGGGAGATCCAGAGTGAGAATCAAAAACCATTTCCACAAGATTGAACTTGGAAAAGTAGCAGAAGGTACAAGAAGGATGAGGAACTGCCGAGAACCAGCTGACGGTACTGGAACCCGGAAGGGCAGCAGAATGAACAAGAGCCAATGGCACAACCGTGGACCAGCTGACATTGCTGGAACACGGTTACTAAGCAGGAGGTACCTGTGCTAGAAAGCACTACCAAGGACCAGCAGACGTTGCTGGAACTCGGATACCAAGAAGGAGGCACCTAGGCCAAAGGCACTGCCGAGAACCAGCTGACGGTGCTGGAACCCGGATGGGTAGCAAAAGCTGCAAGAGCAAATGACACTAGCGAGGACCAGCTGACGGTGCTGGAACCTGGTGGGGCAGCAGAAGGAACAAGAGCCAAAGGGAGAACCGTGGACCAGCTGACGTTGCTGGAACACGGTTTCTAAGCATGAGGTACCTGTGCTACAAAGCACTACCAAGGACCAGCAGAAGTTGTTGGAACTCGGACACCAAGAAGGAGGCACCTAGGCCAAAGGCTCTGCCGAGAACCAGCTGATGGTGCTGGAACCCGGATGGGTAGCAGAAGGTACCCAGGAAAAAAACAAAGTTGCAAGGCCGCGAGCCGGCCGCAGTTACCGAAACCCACAGTCCTACAGGGAGTGCTTGTCCTATTGGCACTATGGAACCAGCCTTTATTACCAGAACCTGCAGCCCACATAGGAAGCACCGAAACTGCAGGCACCATAGACTCGGCTAACCCGACCGCAACACGACAGGACAACATATTGGTGGCAAAGTGACGTTGACACTACCCGGAAACTGCAGGCGTGCTGGAACCAGGCTGGGCAGGAGGGAGTACCCATGCCAAAGACACTGCCGAGAACCAGCTGACGGTGCTGGAACCCGGAGGGGCAGCAAAAGGAACAAGAGCCAATGGCACAACCGTGGACCAGCTGACGGTGCTGGAACATGGTTTCTAAGCAGGAGGTACCTGTGCTAAAAAGCACTACAAAGGACCAGCAGACTTTGCTGGAACTCGGATACCATGAAGGAGGCACCTAGGCCAAAGGCTCTGCCGAGAAACAGCTGACGGTGCTGGAACCCGGCTGGGCAGGAGGGAGTACCCATGTCAAACACACTTCTGAGCAGCAACATGCGATGTTGAAGCCCAGGGGTCAATCATGCAGCAGGCTGAGGCCAACTTGGAGCGAGTTTTATATTGGTTGTACACAACTACTGATTGTAACCGTGATCCACTTTGGCCTCTGGCTCTGCTGTCTCTAGTATTTCCCCTGGCCTCCAACCACGGCAGTTGCTGCTCTGCAGAGTTGTCTGCGCAATCCACACTTGTTCCTGAGTTACTGGGGCTCAGTCACGTCAGTTGATCCCCTGATGTGTGTCTGGCAAGGTGTCCTGCTCTGTCCACATTCCCACAACTATTAATGGGAATGGGGACAGAGCAGGAGACATTGCCGGACACACCACAGGGGATCAACTGACGTGACTGAGCCCCAGTAACACAGGAACAAGTGTGGATTGTGCAGACGGCACATCAGAGCAGCGACTGGCGGGGTTGGAGGCCAGGGTAAATACTAGAGACAGTACAGCCAGAGGCCTAAGTGGACCACGGTTAAAAGTCAGTAGTAGTGTGATGTTGGAGGCAGCAGGAGACTTTGCCATCCGCACAGCAGGGGAACAGCTGGCATTACTGAACCCCACTGACACAGGAGCGAGTGTTTCTATCTGTGCGGACAGCACTTCCAAGCTACAACTGGCTGTGTTGAAGCCCAGGATCAATGCTCCGAGCAGGCTGAGGCCTACTTGGCGCAAGTGGAAAATAACATGTAGTGTGATGTTGGAGGCAGCAGGAGGCTTTGCCGTCTACACAGCAGGGGAACAGCTGGCATTACTGAACCCCACTGACACAGGAGCTAGTGTGTTTTTGTCTGTGAAGACGGCACTTCTGAACACCAACTGGCGTTGTTGGAGCCCAGGATGAGGCATGGAGCAGGCTGAGGCCTGATGGTGTTGGCATGTGGAGGCAGCAGGAGACTTTGCCGTCTACACAGCAGGGGAACAGCTGGCATTACTGAACCCCACTAACACAGTAGCTAGTGTGTGTTTATCTGCGAAGACGGCACTTCTGAACACCAACTGACGTTGTTGGAGCCCAGGATGAGGCATGGAGCTGGCTGAGGCCAACTTGCAGCACGTTTTATAGAGGTAGTAGACTACAACTGATTGTAACCATGCTCCACTATGGCCTCCGGCTCCACTGTCTCTAGTATTTCCCCTGGCCTCCAACCCCGCCAGTGGCAGCTCTGAAGCGGCATCAGCACAATCCACACTTGTTCCTGTGTTACTTGGGCTCAGTCCCATCAGTTGATCCCCTGATGTGTGTCCGGCAAGGTCTCCTGCTCTGTCCTCATTCACACTACTAGTAATGGGAATGTGGACAGAGCAGGAGTCCTTGCCGGACACACATCAGGGGATCAACTGACGTGACTGAGGCCAAGTAACACTGGAACAAGTGTGGATTATGCAGACGTCACTTAAGAGCTGTCACTGGCGGGGTTGGAGGCCAGGGGAAATACTAGAGACAGTTGAGCCAGAGGCCTAAGTGGAGCAGGGTTAAAAATCAGTAGTAGTTTGATTGGATGGAGCAGGAGACTTTGCCGTCCACACAGCAGGGGAGCAGCTGGCGTTACTGAACCCTACTAACACAGAAGCTAGTGTTTTTCTATGTGCAGATGACACATCTGAGCGACAACTGGCTGTGTTGAAGCCCAGAGATTATAGTTCAGGTGGTAGAAACATGAACACAACAGGAGACCCGGATACAGTTGCCAACCAATTATTTAGTCGGGAAGAGGACTGGCAAATTCTGGGGAGATCCAGGACTTGTTCATTTTTAGAAAAGTAAGCCGGTCGACGTTATCGGAAGAAAGTCGCGTGCGACGGTCTGTTAGTACACCACCTGACGCGTTCCGATAATACACTGGCAGCAGGGCAAGCCAGCACCTCCAATGCATACTGGCTAAGCTCTGGCCATGTATCCAGCTTAGAGACCCAAAACTTGAAGGGGGAAGAGCCATCTGGGAGTACACTGACAGGGCAAGACATGTAGTCTGTCACCATCTGACGGAAACATTGCCTCCTGCTGACTGGAGCCGTCAGTGATGGTGTAGACAATTGTGGCGGACACACAAAACTTTGCCACATTTGGGCCATAGTGGTCTTGCCTTGTGCTGAGGCGCTGCCTCTGCTCCCTCTTTGTGCCGAGTTTCCTCCACTGGGTCGACGCACAGAGGTGCTTTGTAAAGCACTAGCACCACTGCTGTCGGGTGGAATGGAAAACATGATGGACTGCACCAGTGAGTCTTGGTACTCCCGCAGTTTACGCTCCCGGTTCAACGTTGGTATGAGGGTTTGCAAGTTGTCCCGGTAGCGAGGATCTAGGAGGGTGTACACCCAATAATCAGCCGTGTAGAGAATGTGGGCGATGCGGCGGTCGTTTCTCAGGCACTGCAGCATGAAGTCAACCATGTGCTGCAGACTCCCAACTGCCAAAGAACCGCTGTCCCCTGCTTGAGGCGTGATCTCTGCCTGCTCTGCATCACCCCACCCTCGCTGTACATACTGACTAGAGCTTTGTGTACCTCCCTCCTGTGGAGAGATGTCTTCCTCCTCCATCGACTCCTCCTCATCCTCCTCACAAAGTGTCCCCTGCCTAGGCCTTTCTGAGGAAGCACGTAGCGCAGACTGTCCAGAAGCAGATGGCATTTGGGACTCCTCATCCACAACCTCTTCCAAAACCTCATCCCTTAGTGCTTGCAGTGTTTTTTGAAGCATGTAGATAAGGGAGACAGTCATGCTGACTAGTGCATCATCTGCACTCGCCATCCGCGTGGAATCATCGAAGGCACTCAAAACGAAGCAGATGTCCTTCATAGAGGCCCACTGAGTGGTGCTGAAGTGTGACCGGCGCACATTGCGACTTGTTTGCGCCTGATGCGGCTGGTACTCCATGACTGCTGCCTGCTGCTCACACAACCGCTCCAACATATGTAACGTTGAATTCCACCTGGTGGGTAGGTCACATATGATGCGATGTTCCGGAAGGCATAATCGGCGCTGCAGAGCAGCAAGGCGCGATCTTGCCGTGCTGGAACGACGCAAGTGAGCGCACTCTATGCGGACCTTGTGCAGCAGTGCATCAAGATCCGGATAGTCCCTCAGAAAGCTCTGCATGACCAAGTTGAGCACATGTGCCAGACATGGGATGTGAGTGAGGTTGCCAAGGCCACACACTACCAAGCCCGGCTGGAGATTCGCTGGCAGAAACCACACATCGCTCTCCTGCTTGATGGCATTCCAGAGCTCCTGCGCTGTGTGGCTTCGATTCCCCAATGAAATTAATTTCAGTACGGCCTGTTGACGTTTGGCCACGGCTGTGCTCATATCGGTCGTAACAGGCTCCTGCTGCGCTGTTTCAGAGGAACTGGAGTAGGAGGAGGAGTCAATGCGTACAGACTGGATTCCTGCAATCCGTGGAGTTGGCAGAACACGTAGAGCGCCACTCTCCAGATCTGTACCCGGCTCCACAACATTGACCCAATGGGCAGTGAAGGAAAGGTATCGTCCCTGTCCATGGTTACTGGTCCACGCATCGGTGATCAGGTGGACCTTGCTACTGACGGCGTTTAGTAGCACATGTTTTATGTTTGCCTCCACATGTTTCTGCAGGGCAGGGACGGCTCGCCTGCTGAAATAAAAGCGGCTGGGCACAGTGTATTGTGGGACTGCCAATGCCATAAAGTCCCGGAAGGTGTCAGTCTCCACCAGCCTGAATGACAGCATTTCAAGGGCCAGTAGTTTGGCAATGCCAGCATTCAGAGCCTGTGCTCGGGGATGGTTTGCCGAGTATGGCCGCCTTTTCTCCCATGCCTGTGCTACCGATGGCTGCCGAGTGGCCTGGGAGTGTGAGGATGACTTGGAACGTGGTGCTGTGGGTGGAATGTCACAGGGTTTCCGGACAACGGTGCCAGAGGTTCTTCCTTGGCGATCCTGTGAGGAAGCCGAACCAGCTGTGTGTGAGCTGGAGGAAGAGGCCCCAACACGAGCTGAAGAGGTGGTAGGTGGTGCTGTACGTTGGCCTACGTCTTCAGTGTGTCTGTGTAACTCCAGCTCGTGCTTGGTCCGCACATGTTTCCACATATTAGTGGTATTGAGATTGCTGACATTTTTCCTTCTTTTGACTCTCTGGTGACACAGCTTGCATTTGACAAAGCAAATGTCATCTGTAACTGTGTCAAAAAAGGACCACGCACTGCAAGTCTTGGGAGCGCCCTTTTTGCCTTTTGAAAGTGGAATGCTCCTAACGGGTGCCGAAGTGGAGGCTACAGGCAACCAAGTCTGCCCCCTCCCTCTCCCTCCGGTTTTGGCCGTTCGGGGAATCTCTTCCTCAGAGCTGCTCCCACCACCTTCCTGTTCCTCACGCCATGATGGGTCAAGGACCTCATCATCTACACTCCCTTCTTCAAACACCTGCTTCTCCTGGGTTGTCTCGCCAGCACCGTACACACCAGAAAGTGGTAACTGAGTCTCGTCATCATCTGATGCGTACTGAGGTGTGCTGACCATAGGCACTGGCCCACCCGCCTCTTCATAGAATCATAGAATCGTAAAGTTGGAAGGGACCTCCTTGGCCATCTGGTCCAACCCCCTGCTCAAAGCAGGATACGCTAAATCATCCAAGTCAGATGTCTGTCCAGCCTCTGTTTGAAGACTTCCATTGAAGGAGAACTCACCACTTCTAGTGGCAGCTTGTTCCACTCATTGATCACGCTAACTGTCAAAAAGTTTTTTCTAATATCTAATCTGTGTCTCCTCCCATTCAGTTTCATCCCATTGCTTCTAGTCTTTCCTTGTGCATTTGAGAATCCCTCAGATTCAGAGGGACAAAGAAGTTGCGCATCACTGCGTACTCCCTCTTCTTCACATTCTGGAATGCTGCTTGGCTGGCCCCCTCTTTCCAAGCCAACAGATTCTGAGAACAGAAGTAGAGACTGTGATGGCTCCTGTCCAGGGCTCTCTGACTGCCTGGGCACTTTGGCAGGTGGTGAAGAGACAGATGGTTGCTCTTCGGTGCTCTGGCCCTGAGAGGATTTGGAAGTAATTGAAGTCGATGCGTTAGCTGCCATCCATCCGACAATGGCTTCAATTTGTTCCTCCCGCAGCAGTGGGGTACGGTGAGGTCCTACAAAGCTGCGCATAAAGGACTGTTGCCTGCTAAAACTGGGGGATGCTGACTCACTGGTGCCAACAGCAGGCACAGAATCCCCACGTCCTCTCCCTGCAGAATCCCCACATCCTCTCCCTGCTGAAACTCCACGCCCACGGCCACGTGCCTTACTCCCTGCCTTCTTCATCTTGCTAGACTGAGAAAGATAGGCAGAAAAGTACAAAGGGGGGGCCTTAGTGTGCTTATTCCAGAACAGCTGGTTACAGGTATAAGAAACACTAATTTTATGAAGTGTGTGTGTCGACTACACTTTAATGGGAGCTAATGTGGCCTACTCAACTTTCAAATGTAGTGTTTAGTGAACTTTGTTGTTTTTTTGGGGGGGCAAAAAAACTAAAAGGATGTGACCAAAGATTTGAAAGTGAGAGTATCACCAACTTTCTGGAGCTATTACAATGCAGGAAGGTAACCTACAATGCAAAAGATGAGGCTCCAAAAAAATTGGGTAATACTAATCTGGCTGCAGCTGAAGGGCACAAGCCAGAAAAAAGGCTCCTCTATCTACTCTTATATAGTGTTTGCAACCAACCAATGTAGATGGATATGGATGGATGCACACTAATAGGAGAAGAAAAAATGAGCTGCAATTAAAGAAATATATGTGTGAGGCAGTGACGCACGCTGAGCAGCCTACAACCAGACGTAGCTGCAGGACACACTACTCAGCGTGAGCTGCACTCACACACAGTCAGAGACCTCTCAGACAGCCGTGAACAGTGCAGCTAAGTGGGCACTAGCACTGAAAGGCTGCAGAAAGGCTCCGCTGTCTACTACTAGTGTTTGCAACCAACGTATATGGATACGGATGGAAGCACACTAGATAGAATTTTTTAAAAATAAGCAGCTCAAAAAGAAAAATATTTATGAGGCAGCAGTGAGGCACGCTGGGCAGCCTACAACCAGACGTGGCTGCAGGACCCACTCCACAGCGTGAGCTGCACTCACACAGCCCTTGCAGACAGCTGTGAACACTGCTGCTAAGGAAAAGCAAGCTACTGTGGTGGTTTATGTAGCCTGGGTAAAGCACAATATTGTTTTGAGAATCGCTATTTCTAACTGTCCCTCACAGTCTTCAACAGCAGCCTGTCCCTAACTGAATTCACAGCAGAGTGACCAGAAATGGCGGCAGCAGTGGCTTTTATAGTGCATCATGACATCATTTCAGCAGCCAATCACAGCCATGCCAATAGTTAATATGCCTACATGCCTAACAGGATGTGCCCACACTTCTGAGGATTCCCATTGGCTGAATCAAAGCGAGCGGGCTGATAGCATTATGGGAACTTCCGATTCCGGTATCCGATATGAAAAAAGTATCGGAAGTCAGTATCGGAATTCCGATACAGCTAATATCGGCCGATACCCGATACTTGCGGTATTGGAAAGCTCAACACTAGTCACTAGTCATGCTTGGACTGGAGCACAAGAGAACAGGTTATTCCCTCTTGGAACCCCTGTGCAAGAGTGGGCCCAAACACCTAATACGTGCAGTAGTTTGTACAATAAATTTGTTTCTCTATGTACAGATAAAGGCAGCATCAAATCATTCATTTGCCAAACTACCTAATTTATTATATAGAAGCATAGGTAAGTTTATGAATGAAGTTAACATTTGCATGTACCTGAATAGTGGGCCACAGAGCCAATGCTAGGGTATGTGCACACGTTCAGCAAACGCTGTACAACCTCCAGATGTTACAGCACAGTGGATGGGATTTCAATAAATCTTACCTGTGGAGACAGACAGCATGTCTATTTATCTTGCGGAGACGCGAGCATCTGCAAGATAAATTTCACCCGTATAATGTATTGGACATGGTGAATCCGCACGGTTAAATGAACACATGCAAATTCACTTGCATTCAATAGCTGGCAGTTCTTTGGACGCAGTAGACATGTGCTGCGTCCAAAGCGCTTCCAATTACTGACCATGTGCACCTACCATTTCTGGTCAACCCTTGGCACCACAGTGCAACACTGATACTAGTTGTCTCCATTTTTCCTTTTGAGCAACTATACTGATCTGTCTATAGCTGCAGATAAGCAGAATAGATTACAGGAAGTGGGGCGGTGTACAAGCTTACAAGCTTGTTGCTGCTTCCTGCTGTTACGGGACATTTAACTGCATGCAGCTTCACCATAGCACAAAATCAGGAAATCTGCTGTGTTTCTACTATTTCTATTATGTGTTTTTCATTTGTTATTTACAATTGCCTTTTTTAGAGCGGATATCTGCAAATATAAGCTCTTACTCTCTCAGGTTTGTTTCCAAAGTCTTCTGTTTCAGTCCTCATTCAACTTGCCTTCTTGTTTCCCTATCTAAGATCAGCAGTGCAATTCTTGCCTTTCACCTATGTGGAAAAGCTGGATTACAGAAATGCTCACTGTGGAACTACCAATGTAACTTCACAAACCCAGTAACAATTGTTTAAATGCTTCATGTTCTGGTTATCATGTAAGTTAAAGAAGTACTCCTCCCATCAAAACTTTTATCCTCTTAATATATTGCAATCTTCATATTATATAGCACTGTGTACTTATAATTACTCATTTTGCCCTTCTACCCAGCTAATTATTCTCTTTTCCACAAGCAAAACTGAACCCAAAAACTTTTTCTCTAAGAATAACAGTGAATTCATGTCCTCTTGCTTTTTTGTGACTGAAGTTAAGATTTTTAGTTTTACTGTTCACGCTTAAGTCCATTAGAAAAGTAACTTGTCCCCATAAAGAGATTGGATTTCAAAGCAGTGGCAGAACTTTCTAAGCAGAAAGCCCAGTACAATAATATTTTTGGTCTAGCTCCGTGAAAGTTCTACTTTTAATAGTTTCAGCTGTTCTGCTGCATAGAAGTTCTCTTTTAAGCAGCTGGGTCACAATTTACAACTTAGATCTTTGTGCCAAACTTTTAAAACTTTTACAGAGCTTTAAATTCCTAACTAGTATAACTATCTTTAGGTCCAGAAACCTGCATATTTTGATGGCATTGTCCACTTTTACCTTGTGTCCTTACCAGGGCCAGACTGGCCATCTGACAATTCTGGCAAATGCCAGAAGGGCCTGTCTGGTCATGGGCCGCCTTGTCTGCTATGTTGTTAACAGAATCGGTGTTCTCAAGACACCCATACTGCTAAGAGCTGTGATAAAGCACAAAATCACTGACTCCGTCACTCATCCAAGCAGGCCATGGGTATCATTACAAATTGTTAGGCGTCAGGTTTCTGCGTCTGCTCTGCAGGAATCCAGAGCCTCACATTCTGCGGTCTCCTGCTGTCTTTCTACTGCAGAGGAGATTACTTTGCAGCAGACCGCTCCAGAGACTAAGTCCCTCTGTGCTCCTACTGGGCATGTTCACGAGACAATCTCCCATTGGAGATCGGGAGTCATGTGTCCAGGTCCTGTTCCAGATCTCATTGGTCCATCTCTGAGATCTGGAAGGTCCCGCACGGCTATAAAAAGTGCGCATGGCCGTTCCGCCATGCGCTAGTATAGACTATACTGCTATGTGTGAATGGTGACGGATGTATGATTCTGGTGACTGACTTATTATGAAACCCCTTCCCTCTGATATTACACATGTGGTTAGGGAATTAGTTCAGTAGTCTGCGCCAGTCTGTGGCAAGCCTTAGGCCACTGTGCACACCGCACCTCTGCGCTAGCGTCCAACATAGCGCCTGCTTTGTAGCTGTGTTGTCCAGCGGCAGTGTCCTGCGCCACGCTGCAGTTGCAGCCCTTCTTGGCATTCGCAGTAGCGCCGCCGCACACACGGTAGGTCTAGACGGACGCAGCCCCTCTGTCTTAGTTCCTGCTCCTGTGACCTTATAACGTGTGTGCATTTACCTGAGGCCTGTGACACTAACAGGCTTAGCGTTTTTGTATGTTTTTGTTGCGGTGTCTCTGTGTGTGAACAGAGCCCGCTCTGCACACTTCGGGTGAAGTTGAACCCATGCGCATTATATCGCCATATTGCTCGTCTGCCATTACTCAGCAGCGGTTGTAACACCTACTGCACGTTGGACCCCGAGCGGTGAACGCACTTTATTATTATTTTTATTTAGTGCGTTCCGCCGTTCCTAACACAAATATTGGTCTTGTAATAAAGCTTGCTTTCCTACATCCAGGGTAATATTAGTAATATACCCCATCTGGTGCTTGGGGACAGTGACAGCCTTGGGCCCGTGTTATTTTAAATGCCAGGGCTGAATTTCAGTCCCAGTCCGTACCTGGTGCTTTCTATAAAATATGATCAAATACCTTCTCATGAAGCAATTGACAAAGTACAATATGAAAAAAAAAATGTAAATCAACATTTTTATAGTTGAAATACAGAATCATGTAGGTCAGATTAACTGAACCTTTCAGATGATCAGGGTGGCAAAGACATTGCACAAGTAATGGATTAATTTTTTAAAGGGAATCTGTCACCCCTTTTTTCGAATATGAGCTGCCGACACCGAAATCAGGGGCTTATCTACAGCATTCTGTAATGCTGTAGATAAGCCCCCAATGTAACCTGAAAGATAAGAAAAAAGAGTTAGATTATACTCACCGGGGGTGGTCCGGTCTGGAGCCTCCCATCTTCATACGATGCCGCCCTCTTCTTTCCTTCTTGTTGTGGCTCCTGCGCAGGCGTACTGCTCTGCCCTGTTGAGAGATAGGTCTGGCACCTGTGCACTGCAGTATTCTGCTCTGCCCTCAACAGGGTAGAGCAGTGCGCCGGAGCCACGACAGGAAGGAACGAAGACGTCACCGTTAGAAGAAGTGAGGCGCCGGACCGGTCCGCGACACCCATAGGACCGGACTGCCCCCCCGTTACATGCTGTAGATAAGCCCCTGATGTCGGTGCCAGCAGCTCATATTCGAAAAAAGGGGTGACAAATTACCTTTAATGTTATGTGCCTGTACATTACTGTATTACACGGTGTTATGTATTATTGTGCTGTGTTTGCCATGTTCTGTGTAATGTTCCTGTATTCCCCCATTGTATGTACTGTTGTAGAGGTAAGGATATCAGGGGTTAACTTTGTGGGCTGGACTTACAGTCTCTTGGGAGCAGGAAGCTCCTTCTTCCAGATTAGAGCCTGGGCATGTTTACTCAGGGTAGATGCTCAGCTGTGGGAGCTTTGCCAGACCCCAGGAGGGGAAGGGGTGCTGCCTCGGACCTTTGGGCAATGCAATGGGCACTAGGACTACGTAAGTGCCCCGCCGAAGGGACTTCATGAGTCCGGATTCTGGTGTATGGACTACCTCCTCTTTCGATCCCCATGGCTGCTGTGGGTATGGCCGTAGATGTCGTTAGGGAGAGAGCAGGAAGTTAATGTTGCACTTTATTCAACCCTTTTAATAAACTGTTTCACTGTTGGACTGCAGCTTTGCCTGGGATTGCGTCTGTCCTGCCTATTTCTGTACAAGGTGTTGGGGTATACACTGACTGTGGCTTAGTTGACTCAGCTGGGACTACCACCCAGGGCCACCTTGTTACACTTGGCGTAGTCGGCAGGATGGATCTCTGCAGCCTTGCAATTGCAGGACCGCAGGCAAGGACTTTTGGAACTTATGAACCAGTGACTATGGAAAAGGGAACAGAGATGGGGCTGTCTGCTGCTGAAAAGATGCCGTTGGTGCGAAAATCGAGGATGGGGCTGCCTGTCGGGGGCGTCAAAGAAGCATTTTGACGCAGAAAAGAAGAAAGCCACATCCGTTTGCGAAAACTGCCTGCCCTAAATGGCTGCGGGCCAAGAAGGAGCTGCTGCCCTCCCAGTCTGACCAGGAGAAATGGGAGTAGAAGCCAGAAATGACCTCACCAACGAATGGGTGGAACTCAGAAGGAGAGATGTCATTATCGGGAGCCATGCAATGAAGAAGCATTTCGCTCCACGTTGGTATCGACCACCAGGACTGGCGGCGATCTGTGGCCTGGGCGGAGACGTGCCTGCACTTTGAGGCCTGGTGTCAGGAACACCACACTGTACTTGCTCACTGAGCCAGTGCACGTGTCCTGAGTGTCAGGATCCTGTCAGCGCCGCGTGCAGCCTCCGCTGAGCAGGGACTCACCTGCACTGTAGGGTTACCGGGGTCAGGTACAGCCAGAAAGTACCGATGCACAGGACCTGTGGATGCTGAAGTTTAGCAAGCAGACAAGGGACCTACGGTCATGTGACTGCAAGGGGGCGGGGCTTAGCATCCTGCTTAGTGAGATGGAAAGACACTATACAGAATTACTCAGAGTCAGGCAAAACGGGGTTCATACACAGAGATAGCCGTAACGTACCAAGGATGAGACAGAGCGGATAGTCAGGGCCAAACAGCAGTCAAAGCCAAACAGACATAGAAGGTACCAAGCAGAATCCAAAGCAATATCCAGAGAACAGACTGAGTCATACACAGATTATCAAGCAACCAGAACACAGCAAAAACACACTCAGCGGTCACCACACTATGCCAAGGGCAAGAGTATAACTGACAGGGATGGGAGCGTCCTGAGGCTATAAGAAGCCTCTCCCAGAACCAGGGAGAGGCCACATCATAGCCCCAGGTGTGCAGGTAAGCCTGCACTGGGATCACAACCTTTAACCCCAGAAATGCCAGTCATCGGCACTGGTTCCAGACATTAACCCCACGTGTGCGAGTCAAACCCGCACTGAGATCATGACACCTGGTGGTCGGAGGAGTTGGAGGAGCGACCCTTGTTCCGGCGGTCAAACAAGCAAGCCGAGGAGATCGAGGAGCATGAAGAATTGGCGATGCCCTGACGGCAACCCGAAGGAGTCCGAAAGACCCTGGAGGTGGCTCTGTGGGGGATCATGGCGGTTGCGGTCACCAGCACTGGCGGCAGCGCTCAAAGACTGTCACCTGGCGCGGCGGTGAGTAAAGAGTCCCTGCCCGGCCATCCCGTTACCTCATCCTCTGCCCCTGGCTTACTGAGGCACCGCCTTCATCACTGGGGGTGCTCCATCTTCCAACCCTGTCGTCATCCCCTACAGCGAGGGAACCTGCGTTCCTTCAGGCCGTATCCGCTCCGAATGACCTCCGCAGCGCGGAGGAGCCCCAGGTGCCCATGGCTGCAGAGGCCCAAAGGGTCTGAGAAGTCATACGGGAGAAGAAGAGGCAGGAGCGTCGCCTTGTCAAGGAATTGCAATGCCCTGGCGGGGGAGCTACAGCTAGTCAGATGACCACTGGTGTGGTCCAGTATCTAGACCGAACCCATGGATATGGGTTCAATCAGGAGCTGGAGACTGGAATGAAAGTCTATGTGAACGCCAGGTCCTTGACTTTCAACAGTATTGTCACGGAGTGCCTGGCCCAGTGTGGCACGACCCAATGATTGGTCGGCCACCAAACAGCACAGCACCACAACACTGATGGAATAGGGGAGAGGGAGGGCCTGACAATAGGGTATCTGGGATGGTCACCTCCTGAGCTCCAACTTGAGCCTATCCCTGATCTCACCTAACACCCTATGCAGGTCCTTCCCCCTGCCGACGTCAGGATAGCTCATCTCTAAACTGTCACCTTAAACTGCCCTTGCTAGTGCACTGGCCAGCATAGGACGCTAGCCTAGCCACTACTGATAAGAAACGCAGGGGGGGGACAGACGCAGAAGGGGCCCAACGTCCACCGATGGGCGTTGTGCTCACAGCCCAACAGCATGCAGGATGCTTGGCATTTGCCACAGGACACCAGGATTGGCAAATTCGCCACTGGCGCCCTGTGCTCTTCACAGATGAAAGCAGGTTCACACTAAGCACATGTGACAGATGTGACAGTCTGGAGACGCCGTGGAGAGAGATCTGCTGCCTGCAATATCCTTCTGCATGACCGGTTTGGCAGTAGGTCAGTAATGGTGTGGGATGGCATTTCTTTGGAAGGCCGCACGGTGTTACGCTGTGAGCACAACCCCAACTGTGGACGTCGGGCACTCAGACCATCCTCATGGAGTCAGTTTCTAACTGTTTGTGCAGACACATGCACATTTGTAGCCTTTTGGAGGTCATTTTGCAGGGCTCTGGCAGTGTTCCTCCTGTTCCTCCTTGCACAAAGGCTGAGGTAGCGGTTCTGCTGCTGGGTTGTTGCCCTCCTACAGCCCCCTCCACATCTCCTGGTGTACTGGCCTGTCTTCTGGTAGCGCCACCAGCCTCTGGACACTACGCTGACAGACACAGCAAACCTTCTTGCCACAACTCACATTGATGTGCCATCCTGGATAAGCTGACCTACCTGAGCCACTTGTGTGGGTTGTAGAGTCCATCTCATGTTACCATGTGTGAGAAAGCACAACCAACATTCAAAAGTGACCAAAACATCAGCCAGAAAGCATTGGTAATGAAATGCGGTCTGTGGTCCCCACCTGCAGAACCACTCCTTTATTGACGGTCTTGATAATTGCCAATAATTTCTATCTGTTGTCTATTCCATTTGCACAACAGCATGTGAAATTGATTGTAAACAGTGTTGCTTCCTAAGTGGACGGTTTGATTTCACAGAAGTTTGATTAACTTGGAGTTATATTCTGTTGTTTGAGTGTTCCCTTTATTTTTTGAGCAGTGTATTATCCTATGCTTACCCTATGCTAGTACTGGAGTGTATATTACTCACACTATGCATTACTTTTACAGTACTTACCCAGCAGCACTAATGCCTAAAGCACTGCATTACTGCACAATACTTTACTAAAATCGCATGAGATTGTTGACACTTCACATATCACAATACATGAACAAAAATGCATGACATTATTCACTTTATGCTATTGTTGTTTTCAGGGGCAGGAACATGACAGTCACTGTCCACACCTTAAGGCACCCTTCACACAGGAAAAATCAGTACAGGTGTGATCCGTAGTCCATGTCCGCGCGCCATCCGTGTCTGTATGTCCGTCTGACATCCGTATGTCCGTGTGCAGCGCCTGTGTGCCATCCAGGTGTCTGTGTGTTCATATCTATGTGTCATCCGTGTGTCTGTGGCGCCCCTGAGGCTCAGTCGCCACAGAGGTACTGCACCTTCTCCTAAGGTGTAGTGCCCCACCGCCTAGGTAAGTTGGGAACTCCTTTCCACACTCCAACATCTGCATCCCACACACAGGATAGTTCAGTAGGTCCACCTAGCAGCTTCAGGCTGGGGGTAGCAGAGCACCCTTCATGGAACCCTGCTTCGTAACACGAGATGTGCTGGGAGGTGGGTGGAGTTAGTATAAAAGAGAGGGAAAGTTTAGAATTGTAGGTCAGTCTGACAGGAGGTCAGGCGAGAGGAGTTAAGTTCTGAAGTTAGTTTTGAGTTCAGTTTGAGTTCAGTTTTGAAAGAGTGCTGCAGCTGCCTCAGTGATCTGAGCCAGCTGGCACGGGAAAGAGAAGAGAAGGAGAAAGACGTAGAACTGCAACCTATGCTTCCATAAGAGAGAGAAGGAACAGCGCGGAACGAAGGAGTAGGAGAACAGAGAGGAGTTGTGGGTTGGAAGAGGAACCCTGCCTATAGGTTCTCAGTGCAATGCCGGGGCAAGGTCCCCGAGGTTGTATGGACACTTACGGTTCTGCAGCAGACACCGGTGGAGTAGTTGGCTGTAAATGCACTACTCCCATCAAAGGCTTGGGACACAACAGCAACTGGATAGAGAGCCAGGACTTCTGAGAAGGGAGCCCCCGATAGAGGCTACAGCTGTCTGTCATACAAGTAGAGTTGTTAGGAACATCTAACAGGAGGAACTTCAGAGAGCCACGGTACTGGAGCTCTTCACACTAATAGAGGAGTCGTTCAAGAAAGGTACATGTTGGCGGAGTGTTGTAGAGGAGAACCCTGACTTGCCTGGGAGGTTGATTGAGTCTCTACCCCAGAGGACACAGCATGGAGGCAGGCACCAGTGGGTACCACGAACTGTGAGTAAAGCTCTGAAACTGCAAGCCCTGGTGTCCTCCATTCATTCGCCGCTAGCACCTTCAGCACCGCTACATCTGGGTACCAGCATCTATACCATTCCGCGCCTCTCCTCATCCATTGCACCCACACTGCCCTGGGACTACAGCTCTACCTGTGGGGAGCTACACCATCTTTGCTGCACCACACCATCAGTCCCAGTGGATCTGCATGCAGCGTTGGCTCAACATTTTACTTGCCAAACACCACGGGTGGCGTCACGAACTATCTAAATAAACTATTACACTATTAACATCACCGCCATTGATATTGGGCACCCAGGGCCACGGACCGGGTCACTGCTGCTGTGACACATTCCCCCCTGTCACCGGCCCGGTACCGGGTACCCCGCTGCCCTGGGTGTGAGGGCGACCCATGTCCATGTGCAACGTCTGTATTTTGTCATGGAAAAAAACATTTGATAGTTAAACAATTCATTTAATCTATGTAAGCTGAGGATAATTGCCTAGGTTCCTTTATAAACTAGCCAATTAGAGGAAGTTTGTGTTTTTTTCCCTGTATTTTAAATTATTGGATAGATAAATAAATATATATTTTCTATATTTATATAGAAAAAAGGTGACTACTGGGGGCTGATGTTAATAATCTGGGAAAGGGGCCTGTGAGAATCATGTGGGAATAGTGGATCAGGGCAGGTATATCTCGCCCAGATACCTTTCCTATGTGGCCTAGTCTGGTCAGTATCTCACCTGGTTTCTAATGAATAATGGGAGGGTGGATATAAAAGAATGCCAGGTGGTTGTGTGAGTGTCTCAGCGTGGGAACACTTAGAGCCTGTCTGTGTGAGGGACACACGTGAGTGAAAGCAGTGTCCACTGCAACTGTGGTTTGGCTGGACGGGAGAAGCCCGCCAGTTGGTAGTTAGGTTGTACGTTGTTTAGTTAGTGCCGGACAGGCGAGGATTTGTTTTATGTTTTTTTTTCTTTATGCATTGCTTTCACCTTCAGTAAACCTGACCCAGTGTCAGTTATACCCAGACCCCGGCTGTGCGCCTGAGTTTCATGCTGAACGCACGTGACCTTTGACCCCAGCAAAGGCGATCCCGGAGTGTTTTATCACAGGCCATTAACCCTAAATGTTTCCAGGCAAATAATAACAGCTTACAGCTGTTTGCTTAGCCTTTTCTGGTACATTTACGGGGGGACCCGAGACAAAAATGACTTAGGGTCCCCTATAAATTCTAATCAGCAAAGGCTAATCAGACAACTGTGGGCTGATATTAATACAAGGGAAGGGACAATGGATATTAGCCCCTCTTCCAGACTAATAACATCAGCCCTCAGTAGCCCCAGAAATCAATTAGATTCGCCAAATCTGATGCTTAGCCTTGCTCTTCCCACTTGCCCTGGTGCGGGGAAAAGTGGGATGATAGGGTTGGGGATGATGTTGTAAAGGAACCGGAATTGAAGTTCATTGTATGCAGTGAAGAGCAAGAGGCAGAGAAGGGGTTAGCAAAGTTTACTTTGAACAGGTTATTAAGGTACAAGGGATACTCCGCAGAGGGAGATGAAATCAACAGCGAAATGGCACAGGAACACTGAGTGCAACAACAGAATTTGCACAAAAACACAATATTTAGGGGGAAGAGGGAATGTACGAAAGAGGTAACTTATCGCTTGACGATCTTGTTGGGGTGAGGATGGAATATCTCCCGCCAGCGTCGTAGATTGTGGACAATGTCTCTGTCTTTGTTGCGAAGGAATGAAATGCTCTCTCAAACGTGCCGATATATCCGGGCTTACTTGGCTTGGGTGCATTGTTAGGTGGAAACAGTCTCTTTTCTTGGTTCCTCTGAGATGTCACAGAACACGAGCAGCATGGATTTTTTTCCTGCACCAACACTTGATCACCAACCTGAAGATCTTTCCCCTGCAGAGGGAGCTTCTTAGAGTGCTCCAACTTCCAGAGCCGAGTCTGTACTAGATGATGTAAGGTCTGCAAACGGTGATGATGGTCTCGGACCCAGATAGACACCCCCGTCCATGGGTAGTCCTCCCCCGGATCCAACTCTAGTTCCGTGACTTCTTTCCCTGTTCGGCCGAACAACAAGGAGTAGGGCGTGTAACTGGTGGTTTGGTGGACTCGATTATTGTAGATCCACACGAGCTCAGACACATACTCGGGCCACCGAGCTTTCCGATCTTCTTCCAAGGTCCTTAACATCTGGATCAGAGTACAATTAAATCATTTGCAGGCTCCATTTCCCTGAGGGTGGTACGGTGTGGTATGAGACCTGTCAAACTAAAAGATCTGTTGTAGCTCATCTATTACTCTTCCCAAGAAACAGGCTCCTTGATCAGAATGGATCTGCCGTGGGTATCCGTAGACCTGGATAACATTTTTACAGATGACGAGTGCAGCAGCCTCAGCCGTTTGATCCCGGGTGGGCGTTACAACAGCGAACTTTGTGAAATGATCTACCATCACTAGACAGTGGTCGTATCCTTGATGTGCTGGCCCGATGGTCAAGTAGTCGATGCTGAATAATCCCAGGGGGATTGATGTCACTATGGTTTGTGTAGGAGCCCTTTGTTCTGGGGATTTGACAAACTCACATGCCCGACAGAGTCTTCAAGCCTCTTCAACCGCTGTTATTAACCGAGGGTGGTAGGCAAACCGCTGTAGCCATTGGAAAGTTTTTTCAAGACCAAAGTCAGCCCCTTTTTCATGAGCCTCAGCGGCTACGGAAGATAGCACATCTCTGGAATCACCACCTGCCAGGAGGCTCCCAACTCTTTTTGCAGTTGGACCTTCCGATATAACAGCCCATTTCTCATCTGGAGGCGCTCCCACTGCCGTAGTATCTTCACTGCTTCTGGAGTTAGAGTACTCCTCTGTTCTTGACTGGGCAGTTTCTTCAGTGTCACCCATTGTCTAAACAGAGCAAGTTCACAGTCTTCCTGCTGCAACCGGACCCTCTCATCCCGAGACCTTCCCAACACTCCTTCATGATGCGGGGTCCATATCTGGTCCAGGGTATCCACCACCGTCCCAGCGGTCTTCTGGAATCGGGGAATCTCCTCCTCCAGCATCTCATCTTTACTCTTTCTCTGTGTCGCATGTCTTGCACTGGACAAGGTGTGGGTATTCTCTGCCCCCCTCCTGTAGGTGATTCTATATTGAAACTTCCCCATCCAGGCCACCCAGAGCAGTTCCACGGCCCCTAACTTAGCATTCTCCAGATGCGCTAAAGGATTGTTATCAGTGTGCACCAATACTTCCAAGCCAGACAGGTATTCTGCAAATCTCTAAGTCATAGCCCACACCAACGCCAGCAATTCCAACTTCAAGGAACTGTAGTTGTCAGGGTTGCACTCAGAATCATGAAGGGACCGACTAGCATAAGCAATCACCCTCTCTTTCCCGTCCTGCACCTGTGACAACACAGCCCCAAGTCCATGCAAGCTTCCGTCAGTGTGAAGAATGAACGGTATAGAGAAATCCGCATAGGCCAGCTCCGGGGCTTCGGTCAACGCCTTCTTCAAGTCACGAAAAGCTTTCTCCTGCCTTTCCTCCCAATGGATGGACCGGCCTTTTGCATTCGGGGGTACCCCTTTCAGAAGCTCGAACAGAGGTTTCACCACATGGGCAAAGTTCTTCACAAAACGAAGATAGCACCCCGTTAGTCCCAGGAGCACTCGGACATCTTTTACTGTCTCAGGAGTCGGCCAATCCTGAATCACGGCGATTTTCTCCCGTGACTCCTTCACTCCTTCAGTTGAAACAACATGGCCCAGATACTTGATCTGGGTCATAAACAAGTGGCACTTCTGGGGTTTCACCTTCAGTCCATACAGTTGTGGCCAAAAGTATTGACACCCCTGCAATTTTGTCAGATAATACTCAGTTTCTTCCTGAAAATGATTGCAAACACAAATTCTTTGGTATTATTATCTTCATTTAATTTGTCTTAAATGAAAAACACAAAAAGAATTGTCCTAAAGCCAAATTGGATATAATTCCACACCAAACATAAAAAAGAGGGTGGACAAAAGTATTGGCACTGTTCGAAAAATCATGTGATGCTTCTCTAATTTGTGTAATTAACAGCACCTGTAACTCACCTGTGGCACCTAACAGGTGTTGGCAATAACTAAATCACACTTGCAGCCAGTTGACATGGATTAAAGTTGACTCAACCTCTGTCCTGTGTCCTTGTGTGTACCACATTGAGCATGGAGAAAAGAAAGAAGACCAAAGAACTGTCTGAAGACTTGAGAAACCAAATTGTGAGGAAGCATGAGCAATCTCAAGGCTACAAGTCCATCTCCAAAGACCTGAATGTTCCTGTGTCTACCATGTTCCTGTGTCTACCGTGCGCAGTGTCATCAAGAAGTTTAAAGCCCATGGCACTGTGGCTAACCTCCCTAGATGTGGACGGAAAAGAAAAACTGACTAAAGATTTCAATGCAAGATTGTGCGGATGTTGGATAAAGAACCTCGACTAACATCCAAACAAGTTCAAGCTGCCCTGCAGTCCAAGGGTACAACAGTGTCAACCCGTACTATCCATCGGCGTCTGAATGAAAAGGGACTGTATGGTAGGAGACCCAGGAAGACCCCACTTCTTACTCCGAGACATAAAAAAGCCAGGCTGGAGTTTGCCAAAACTTACCTGAAAAAGCCTAAAACGTTTTGGAAGAATGTTCTCTGTCAGATGAGACAAAAGTAGAGCTTTTTGGGCAAAGGCATCAACATAGAGTTTACAGGAGAAAAAAAGAGGCATTCAAAGAAAAAAACACGGTCCCTACAGTCAAACATGGCGGAGGTTCCCTGATGTTTTGGGGTTGCTTTGCTGCCTCTGGCACTGGACTGCTTGACCGTGTGCATGGCTTTATGAAGTCTGAAGACTACCAATAAATTTTGCAGCATAATGTAGGGCCCAGTGTGAGAAAGCTGGGTCTCCCTCAGAGGTCATGGGTCTTCCAGCAGGACAATGACCCAAAACACACTTCAAAAAGCACTAGAAAATGGTTTGAGAGAAAGCACTGGAGACTTCTAAGGTGGCCAGCAATGAGTCCAGACCTGAATCCCATGGAACACCTGTGGAGAGATCTAAAAATGGCAGTTTGGAGAAGGCACCCTTCTAATATCAGGGACCGGGAGCAGTTTGCCAAAGAAGAATGGTCTAAAATTCCAGCAGAGGATTGTAAGAAACTCATTGATGGTTACCGGAAGCGGTTGATCGCAGTTATTTGGCTAAAGGTTGTGCAACCAAGTATTAGGCTGAGGGTGCCAATACTTTTGTCTGGCCCATTTTTGGAGTTTTGTGTGAAATGATCAATGTTTTGCTTTTGATTCATTCTCTTTTGTGTTTTTTCATTTAAGACAAATTAAATGAAGATAACAATACCAAAGAATTTGTGATTGCAATCATTTTCAGGAAGAAACTGAGTATTATCTGACAAAATTGCAGGGGTGTCAATACTTTTGGCCACAACTGTATTTCTGTTGATGGCTCAGCACTTGCTCTAATCTCCATAGGTGATCTTCAAACGAGGCTGCATATACTCTAATGTCATCCAGGTAAATGAGTGTGGCCTCAAAGTTCAAATCATCGTTGGAACTAGAGTTGAGCGAAACGGGTCGAAAAAATTCAAAAGTCGCCGACTTTTGGTAAAGTCGGGTTTCATGAAACGAAACCCGACCCTAGGATGAGGTCGGCCACGAGGTCGGCGACTTACGCGCCAAAGTCGCGTTTCAAAAGTTTGTTTTGCGCTCTTTTTCAGCCAATCAGGATCCACGGACACTGTGGGCAACGTGATGACCTAGGCACGGGTCACCACCATCTTTCAGAAGGGCATGCAAGTGATTGGCTTGCTTTGGTGGGCGTCACAGGGGGTATAAAAGGGCGTGCACGCCGACCGCCATCTTACTTCTGCCGATCTTAGTATAGGGAGAGGTTGCTGCTGATTCTGTAGGGAGAGCGTTAGGCAGGGAAGAAGACAAAAAAACTGCTTCTGCTGCTAGCGATTTGGCCTGCACAACACACAAGTCACTGTGTGTGCAGTGCAAGGGGAGGCTATATTGTGGTGTATCAGTGGTGTTGGTTGTTGGGCTGCCTTTTAAGGCTTCCTGACACGCTGGCATTGCTGTTTACCCACTGCTCCGCAAACTGCTTTTTTAAAAGCAATCCAATCTCCCTTATCCTCTAGTCACTTTTGTCACAGCTGTGCCATCGAGCCTGTCACATAGCGCTCAGATATCAGTGGGCCTCACACAATCCACAAGTGTCCAGTGTCCAAAAGTGTGCGCAGAGATTCAAAATCTCCATTATCCTCTCGTCACTTTGGTCACAGGCAGCTGTGCCATCGAGCGTGTCACATAGCGCTCAGATATCAGTGGGCCTCACACAATCCACAAGTGTCCAGTGTCCAAAAGTGTGCGCAGAGATTCAAAATCTCCATTATCCTCTCGTCACTTTGGTCACAGGCAGCTGTGCCATCTAGCGTGTCACATAGCGCTCAGATATCAGTGGGCCTCACACAATCCACAAGTGTCCAGTGTCCAAAAGTGTGCGCAGAGATTCAAAATCTCCATTATCCTCTCGTCACTTTGGTCACAGGCAGCTGTGCCATCGAGCATGTCACATAGCGCTCAGATATCAGTGGGCCTCACACAATCCACAAGTGTCCAGTGTCCAAAAGTGTGCGCAGAGATTCAAAATCTCCATTATCCTCTCGTAACTTTGGTCACAGGCAGCTGTGCCATCGAGCCTGTCACATAGCGCTCAGATATCAGTGGGCCTCACACAATCCACAAGTGTCCAGTGTCCAAAAGTGTGCGCAGAGATTCAAAATCTCCATTATCCTCTCGTCACTTTGGTCACAGGCAGCTGTGCCATCGAGCCTGTCACATAGCGCTCAGATATCAGTGGGCCTCACACAATCCACAAGTGTCCAGTGTCCAAAAGTGTGCGCAGAGATTCAAAATCTCCATTATCCTCTCGTCACTTTGGTCACAGGCAGCTGTGCCATCGAGCGTGTCACATAGCGCTCAGATATCAGTGGGCCTCACACAATCCACAAATGTCCAGTGTCCAAAAGTGTGCGCAGAGATTCAAAATCTCCATTATCCTCTCGTCACTTTGGTCACAGGCAGCTGTGCCATCGAGCGTGTCACATAGCGCTCAGATATCAGTGGGCCTCACACAATCCACAAGTGTCCAGTGTCCAAAAGTGTGCGCAGAGATTCAAAATCTCCATTATCCTCTCGTCACTTTGGTCACAGGCAGCTGTGCCATCGAGCCTGTCACATAGCGCTCAGATATCAGTGGGCCTCACACAATCCACAAGTGTCCAGTGTCCAAAAGTGTGCGCAGAGATTCAAAATCTCCATTATCCTCTCGTCACTTTGGTCACAGGCAGCTGTGCCATCGAGCCTGTCACATAGCGCTCAGATATCAGTGGGCCTCACACAATCCAAAAGTGTCCACTGTCCACAAGTGTGTGCAGAAATTCTAAATCTCCCCTGTCCTATAGACACCTTGTACCTTGTTTTACATTACTATATAGTTTGTTGGATTTTGTCTACATTTCTACCAAAAATGAGGAAGGCTGGTGGAAGAGGCCGTGGAATTGGGCGGGGGTTGGCAGCTGGTAATGATGGTGTTGGTGGTGGATCTGATGGTAGTGGCAAGAGCAAAATAGGACCGAATGCAGGAGGTGCTGACCCTGCGTCATCGTCTGGCTACATAAGGCCTCGAACGCTTAGTTTTCTAGGAGTTGGCAAACCGCTTTTAAAGGCAGAGCATCAGGAAAAAGTTTTGTCTTACATTGCTGACTCAGCCTCCAGCTCTATCGCCTCCTCTTCTTCAGTTGTAAAAAGTAAAAGCACTGAGTCGTCATTGGAGGCTCATGTTCATGAACCACACCTTTCCTTGTGTCCTTCACCCCAACCAAGATTGAAGGATGACGCAGGCCATACTACTTGTTACTCCATGGAGCTGTTTTCACATACCATGCCTGGATTATCAAGTGAAATGGTGAATTACCCAGGCCAAGATGAATCTGACATGGAGTGTACTGATGCACAGCCGCTGATGGATGATTCTGCTGGTACATTCACTCAGAGCACTACATTGCCCTCGCAGTGTACAGAGCCAGATTTTGACCCTGATGAGACTCAGGTGCCCCTTCCCGCACACTATACCACCATACATGGTGACACAGAGAAAGGTGCACATGACATAGAAGAGGAGGTGATGGATGACCCAGTTGTTGACCCAGATTGGCATCCATTGGGGGAAGAGGGTGCTGCTTCCAATAGCTCAGATGAGGAGCATCCACAGCAGACATCGACATCGCAACAGCTGTTATCTGGCAGGCCCGGAGCACTCCAAAGACAGGTTCCAAACATCAAAAGAGTTGCTGGACAGCTTGTCCAGAGGGTCAAAAGATCACAGCGTGCTAGGCCACAAAATGTCTGCCAAAGTAGGAAGAGTGCAGTGTGGCACTTTTTTGAACAAAATCCTCATGATCAGGCCAAAGTTATCTGTAAGAAGTGCGCAAAGACCTTTAGCCGAGGGAAAAATCTGAAAAATTTGAATACCAGTTGCATGCTTAGACATTTAACCAGCATGCACTTGCAAGCGTGGACACAACACCAAACCTCAAGTGCCACATGTGCAACTGATCACAACGAAGGTAGTCAGCAATGCTACATTGTTTCCCCCACTGTAAGCCCACCGGTTAGCACAGCAGCAAATGTTGAGGTGTCGTTGCAAGACCACAGCAGTCAGGGAATCCCACTGTTATATCAACGAAAGACTGATTCTAGGCCATCAGAAAGAACACCAACTCCATCACCATCATCAACCCTCTCTCAGTCCGCCCTGTCCACCGCTACTTCCACCATATGCAGCTCTCAAGTCCAGCTCACCCTCCCAGACACTATGAGTAGGTCAAGAAAGTACTCAGTCTCTCATCCGCGTACACTGGGTTTGAACGCCCACATTGCCAAACTAATCTCGTTTGAGATGATGCCCTTTCGGTTGGTGGAAAGCACAGCTTTCCGCGAACTCATGGCCTATGCAGTACCACGCTATGACCTACCCAGTCGCCACTTCTTCTCTCGCAAAGCCATCCCAGCCCTCCACCATCATGTGAAAGACCGCATTGTCCATGCACTCAAGCAGTCAGTGAGCGGAAAGGTGCACCTCACAACTGATGCATGGTCCAGTCGGCATGGCCAGGGCCGTTACGTGTCCATCACTGCGCACTGGATTAATGTGGTGGATGCAGGGTCCACAGGGGACAGCGGTGGTGGGACAGTGCTGCCTAGCCCACGGTATAGGAAACAGTTGGCTGTAGGCGTTCGACCATCCTCCTCCTCCTCCTCCTCCAGAAGCGAAAGCTCGTCCACAGAGCGCAGTCATACGAGCACTCCATCTGCAGCTGCCACTGTTGCACACGATGTGTCCCCCTATCGAGCAGCTAGTGGAAAGCGTCAGCAGGCTGTGTTGCAGATGATGTGTTTGGGCGACAGACACACCGCCGAGGTGCTGGCCGAGTACTTGAAGCGACAAACTGAGTCATGGCTGGGCAGTGTACATCTTGAGGCAGGCAAGGTAGTTAGTGATAACGGCCGTAATTTTGTGGCAGCCATAGCCCTTTTAAAACTCAGCCACATACCTTGCTTGGCTCACACCTTGAACCTGGTGGTGCAGTGCTTCCTCAAAAATTATCCAGAGTTAACAGCCCTGCTCCAGAAGGTGCGAAGACTGTGCGCGCACATCCGCCGGTCGCCTGTACACTCCGTTCGTATGCAGAAGCTGCAGCGATTGCTCCACCTTCCCAACCACCGCCTCATTATCGACATTGCAACAAGGTGGAACTCCACCCTGCACATGGTGGAGCGGCTGTGCGAGCAGAGGCAGGCCATAATGCATTTGTGGGAGGATACACGGCCAGGCACTTTGAGAGCAGACATGGAGTTGACAGGCATGCAGTGGTCGAAGCTGAAAGACCTTTGTAAAGTCCTTCAGTGTTTTGAGGAATGCACACGGCTGGTATCGCAGACGACGCCATCCTAAGCATGAGCATCCCACTTATGCGTCTGCTCATGCAAACTTTGACGCACCTTAAGGAGCAGGCGTCTGCAGCCAATGTTGATGAGGAGGAAGAGGAGGAGGGAATCCTTGATGACATTCAGCCATTGTCTGCTCAGGGACCTCTCCTGGACGAGGTGGAGGAAGAAGAGGAGGAGGAGGAGGATGATGGGGATGATTACTTAGGGGAGGAGGATGCATCTCGTGGGGCAAGTGAAAATGTTGGCGTGGCAAGGTCTGGTACAGGGTTTGTGCGTGACTGGAGGGATGTGGATTTGCCAGAAAGTGCTCCTCCACCCAGCACTCGCAGTGCATCATTGACACCGGGAACATTGGCCCACATGTCAGATTATGCCTTGCGGATCCTAAAAAGGGACCCCCGCATTGCCAAAATGATGAACGATGACGACTACTGGTTGGCCAGCATCCTGGATCCACGCTATAAAGGCAAATTACAAAACATCATGCCACAGGAGAACCTTGACCTAATATTGGCTAATAAACAAGCAACTCTGGTAAATCGGTTGCTTGAGGCATTCCCAGCACACAGCAGCGGTGATGGTTCTCACACGAGCCGTACGGGCCGGGGGCAGCTTGGCAGAGGTGTTCGTGGTGCACACAGCAGAAGTGGCGTTGGAGACAGGGGTTTCATGACAATGTTGTGGACTGATTTTTCAAATACCGCTCACACAACTGGTAATACTGCATCGATGGAAAGTGACAGGAGACAGCAGTTGTCAACTATGGTTACAAACTACTTTTCCTCCCATATCGATGTTCTCCCACACAGGTCATTCCCCTTTGACTATTGGGCCGCTAACCTGGACACCTGGCCTGAATTGGCCCAATATGCCTTACAGGAGCTCGCTTGCCCAGCTGCAAGTGTGCTATCGGAAAGAGTCTTCAGTGCAGCTGGATCAATCCTGACAGAAAAAAGGACCCGTCTGTCAACCCAAAATGTGGATGATCTAACCTTCATTAAAATGAACCACGCATGGGTTTCCAAGGATTTTGTCCCACCTTCCCCTGATGACACATAGGGTGACAGAAAAATGGCTAGCTTTGGTCCACCTCTTCCTGGTACTTCACCTATTTCGCCTTTTGCATCAGCTGAATGTCCAACATCAACATATGCCACTTTCTAAAACTCCCTAACTGTGCTGCCTCCCCCCCCATGGCCTGGGGTCACCACCTACCGCACGACACCGTGCGAGTGCCGTTGCCCTGGACAGGTGGGTAGGCCGACTCTTGGGCGCGGGCACTGGCACAGGGTCCCTCATAGTGCAATCAAGTGTCTCTGACGGTCGTGGTGCACACCCGCCGTCAGACACACCGCTGTACTATGAGGGGCCCAGTGCCAGTACCGACGCCCACGAGTGGGCCCCCCTTGCTTGGGCAGGGCCCCAGCATTTGCAATCTTTACCTCTCCCTGCTCCTCCGCTGTGTAATCTGGGCCGTCAAATCCATACTGTGCCTGACACCGTCTGAGCCTGCCTCCTGAGACATATATTTTGAATGTGTACGCTATCCATACATGTTATCTGGGGATACGGTACCCTTTCTAACCTTTGTGCAATCACGTGCAATCCATACTGTGCCTGACACCGTCTGAGCCTGCCTCCTGAGACATATATTTTGAATGTGTACGCTATCCATACATGTTATCCGGGGATACGGTACCCTTTCTAACCTTTGTGCAATCACGTGCAATCCATACTGGGCCTAACACTGTCTGAGCCTGCCTCCTGAGACATATATTTTGAATGTGTACGCTATCCATACATGTTATCCGGGGATACGGTACCCTTTCTAACCTTTGTGCAATCACGTGCAATCCATACTGGGCCTAACACCGTCTGAGCCTGCCTCCTGAGACATATATTTTGAATGTGTACGCTATCCATACATGTTATCCGGGGATACGGTACCCTTTCTAACCTTTGTGCAATCACGTGCAATCCATATTGGGCCTAACACCGTCTGAGCCTGCCTCCTGAGACATATATTTTGAATGTGTACGCTATCCATACATGTTATCCGGGGATACGGTACCCTTTCTAACCTTTATGCAATCACGTGCAATCCATACTGTGCCTGACACCGTCTGAGCCTGCCTCCTGAGACATATATTTTGAATGTGTACGCTATCCATACATGTTATCCAGGGATACGGTACCCTTTCTAACCTTTGTGCAATCACGTGCAATCCATACTGGGCCTGACACCGTCTGAGCCTGCCTCCTGAGACATATATTTTGAATGTGTACGCTATCCATACATGTTATCCAGGGATACGGTACCCTTTCTAACCTTTGTGCAATCACGTGCAATCCATACTGGGCGTGAGAACGGCTGGCGAGCTGTTAAGCAAGCTACAGCACCTGTCCAGACAAGTACAGGGATTCCCTAGCGAGGAGACTTATTTGATTGTTTTCAATGTTGGGACAGCAATTTTTGGGGAGCACTATACTCTGGAGAATGATAGATGGGGCCCACCATACACTGGAACATTCCAAAGGTGGACATCAGACACTGGAGCAGCATTTACAGGGCCCATTATACACTAGAGCATTAGAAATGGGGCCCATTATGTTTGGAGCATTATTTGGGCCCATAAGACAGTGGAGCTTCATCCATGGGGACCAACATATACTGTAGCATTATGTGGAGCTCATCATATACTGTTTCAAACATTATATGGGACCAATGATTCTGTATGGAGAAATAGATGGGCCTCGTCATGAGATGTAAAAAGTGAGGTATTTTTCATTGTACTATACCGCTATTTATCTGCCGTATCGGAGCATGATGAGTTGTGGTATGTGTTAAATGGGCGCTCTTTCGCCCAGGGCACATGAAAACCTGCAGCCAGCCCTCCCCCCCCCCACAACTTTAGCCAAATAACCCCCATTTTTCAGTGCGTAACTTGTATTATGAAGTTAATTAAGGTTGACAAGCTTAAGTAAGAAGAATTGATGCTTTTGGCATTCAAATGGGCACTGTAGGTGTGTTTCCTGTCCTCCTCTCACTGCCGACTTTTATTCCCCATTGACTTACATTGGGTTTCGTGTTTCGGGACGACCCCGACTTTTCCCTATAATCGGACGATCTTGCTCGACCCGACTTTTGGAAAAGTCGGGTTTCACGAAACGAAACGCGACCCTAAAAAACCAAAAGTCGCTCAACTCTAGTTGGAACGTATCGGGGGCATTGGCCAGGCCAAATGGCATCCTATTGAATTTGAAGAGGCCCATAGGTAGTATAAAAGCTATCTTCGCCCGGTCCTTCCGACATAGGTACTTGCCAGTAGCCACTGGTGAGATCCAGCGTCGAGAAGAATTTGGCTTTCCCCAATGCAGACAAGGATTCCTCAATCCGGGGCAGAGGGTATGAGTCCCTCATGGTGCAGGCATTGAGTTTACGGTAATCTACACAGAACCTCAGGGTTCTGTCCTTCTTTTGCACCAGTACAATGGGGGCTGCCCATGGACTTTGGCTCTCCTTGATGATGCCCACCTGTAGCATCTGTCCAAACATCTCTCTTACTTCCTGATAAAACTGAGAGGGAATTTGCCGATAATGTTCTTGAATGGGTGCTGTGTCTCCCATTGGTATTTTGTGAGTAAAAGCCATAGTACTACCAAGTCATCTTCATAATTCGCAAACACGGACTTGTATCGCCCCAGTAATGCTTCCACCTGTTGTACTTGGGCAGGCGTGAGTTCAGATAGTTCGGCACACATCTGATCTAGTATGCGTCACCCCTCCTGGATGTACTGAGGTTCTGTTGTCGGAGAAGTGGTGACCTTTACTGACCACGAGTCTTCTAGATTAACTGCCAACTGTATGGCCTGGGGCAGTATGATTTCTTTGGGCATGCCCACTATCCATGCCACTTCGCCCCTGTGTGGGACCACAACTTCCTGATCTGTCAAATTAATGCATCGCACGAGCACCGTCCCTTCACGTTCAACGGCCAGTGTCTGTGCCACCAAGAGTCCCGCAGGCAATTGTTCAGTTAAAGAGGGTTCCATCTGTACTACTACTCCCTCCAGTAGGGCATGTGCTCTGACTGGCAGAGTCTGTACAGTCTGTCCCGGTGGTATGGTGAGCTTAGTGGAGGCCGACACAACCACTTTTCCCAACGTTTCCCCATGGCTAGAGGCCTCCTGGACTCGAGCTGTATGAATTAGCCGTTGAAACACTTGTCGCTGGGGGGTATGAGGACTCCACTGTCTCAGGGACAAATGAGAAGGTTCATTGATGAGCAGTTTTCCAAACTCTTTCAGGATGTTCATCACCAGGGTAATGGTATGACCATGTCCGGCTTCCCCCAGGGTCAGCACTACACCCTTCCGTCCAAGGTCTTTCCCGCACAGGGAGACCTGCATCCACACCACCCCTGTGACCGGGATGGGAAAGTGATTTACCGCTGTCAGCTTTACTACCGGGTCCCACTCAGGCCATAGAGTCTCTGGGAAGTGTCCACGGAACTAAGCTTCGAGCATCATGGCCACTTGAGACCCAGTATCCTCCAGCTAACGCACGGCCCGGTCATCAAACTCAGCCCAGATCAGCGGGCACGTAGACCCCAGATTTGTGGGACTTTCACTACTCTTTCCTTTCCATTCTGGCTCTGGGCAATGTCCCCCAGGCTTGGAGCCCTCTAGTTTAACGGACGGCACGGCCGGGGCCTGTTCGGCTGTGGACATTCTCTAGCCATATTGCCTATTTCTCCGCAGTTATAGCAAGCGAAGGGTCTCTGTCGACGGAACCTTCTGGCATCATTACGGGCATCTTCATCACTTTGGCCCCCTGCTGCGTACTGACCGGTTTCAACTTTCTCTTTCATCTGAGCCAATTCCCCTTGAATATTCATCAGTTTCTTTCTCATCTCTTCAACCCATTGGGGTTCAGCAACTGTCTCAACTGCTGCTTCACCACACTGGCCCTTCCCTACTGGGACCGTCACCCTCTGCTTCTGTTCACGAAAGTGGGCCTCTTTTCCTATGGCAGCAAAAGTGATATGAGGGTCCGCCGCACCCACTCTCTCAGGGTCTGCTTGCTCAGGGCGTCCCGCAGGGCAGTCATCAACAAGTCTCGCAACATGACATCTGCTGGTCCTATCCCCACTCCATCCTTTCAAGCAATGGCGGTGTGTAATCCTTGCAGCCCATTCATATACTGTGTAATTGTCTCCCCCTCCCTTTGCATGTGGCTAAACAGGCAAGTCCTAAGTTCCCCTACGTCAGTGGGGTCCCCATGGGTCGCCTCTAAGATTTGGAGTAGTTTGGTAAAAGTATCACGGTCTCGGGAGGTACGCAGCATCACTGAGTCTCTGGCCTCACCATCCAAAGCCATAATGGCCACCTCGGCCTCCAGCACGGGAGTCATAGGGTGCATTCTCATCATGCCCTCATGCGCTCCGTCCAGCTCCACAACATAGTGTTGGATCCCATAAATTTAGGCAAGTTATTTAACATGGCCCCCAGGGAGATACTGGTTCTGGGCCCAGCTGCCTGTTCTGCTGCCTCCATGCTGTTAGACTGCATCCTGCCGACTACACCAAAATGTTTAGGTACCGGAAGTGATGTGCAGGAGGCAGAGAAGGGGTTAACAAAGTTTACTTTGAACAGGTTATTAAGGTACAAGGGATACTTCGCAGAGGGAGATTAAATCAACAACAAAGTGGCACAGGAACACTGAGCGCAACAACAGAATTTGCACAAAAACACAATATTTGGAGGGAAGAGGGAATATACGAAAGAGGTAACTTATCGCTTGACGTTCTTGTTGGGGTGAGGCTGGAACATCTCCCGCCAGCATCGTAGATCATGGACAATGTCTCTGGCTCTGTTGCGAAGGAATGAAATGCTCTGTTTCCCGACCGTGCTGATGTATCCGGCATGGGTGCGATGGTAGGTGGAAACAGTCTCTTTTGTTGGTTCCTCTGGGATGTCGCAGAACACGAGCAGCATACAGTACAGGCTCGCAGGCCATGGCAGCATGATCAAAGCAGGTAAAATTTTCTTTCACTGTGAGCGATAAGGACCAGACCGGTACGGGAACGTCCAGGGGCAGCTCAGTTAGGACGGACTCCGATGGCAAGTCAGTCTGCAGGGAAATAGCATATGCAGCTTTCACAGTCGGAGCAATGGTGACGGAGTCAACCTTCACCTTGTACTCATGTTGCCTTCCTGCCAAAATCCCCTGTTCCCGCACTCTGTTCTTTTTATCTCCCCACTGCCCTCTACTGTCCAGTGCAAAGGTCCTCCCCACTCAGATAAATCTTCCCCCGGCAACAGTGGTGACAGTCCCGATAGTTCCGGCCCCAAAGTGCATAGAGAACCGTTGACTCTGTTTTGGCTCATCTTCTTACAATGTCAGCTTTTTATGGCCTTTGGCATCAAACCCAGGAGTTATTAATGGAAATGTGTCTATGAGACTCCCCATTACAAACCATAAAGTCATATTGTAAAAAATACACAGCCAGAATAAAGTCATTTCATTGAAAGAAAGACATAAACAAATAAACACTCCACACCCTCTTTTACCTATTTATTAGTGTAAAATTTTAAAAAAAAATCCATAAAAAAATACCACATTCCTCACATGTCCAACTATTACCCATTTGTCCCAGGCCATAATTCATCCCTGCTTTATCTGGATGCCTTGCTGAGTAGTGGTATGTTGCGACTGTTCAGCCCGGCATCCAGGAGACAATAAGCTGAGCATCTTAGTGTAGTTTCAGTGACCTGCCGTGACTTCACTGAGATTATCACAGGTCACTGAAGCTGCGGCTCGCAGGGGACTGTGAGGATCATTGTAATTTTATTTAATCCATTCTTTCCTCTACCCGTGAAATGTTCCCCATGCCATTGTCTGCAACACAACTCCAAAGCATGATGCATCCACCTCATGCTTAACCCCTTAACGACCGCCGATACGCCTTTTAACAGCGGTAATTAAGGGTACTAAAGCCACAGCACCGTTAATTCACGGCGCTGTGGAGAAAGTACATAGCGCCCCCCAGTGTCGGATTTTCTCCGGGGTCTCGGCTGCCAGGGGTAGCTGAGACTCCCGAGAACATGAATTGGTTGGTTTTTACCGACCCCGCTTTTGCGATCGCCGTTATTAACCCTATAACGGCGACCGCAAAAAAAAAAGCCGCGATTATGCATTAAATTTCTCTTTCCTCTGATGTGATCGCACATCAGAGGAGAGAGAAATAGGGTCCCCGATCCCCCCCGATCCCCACCGGTACCTCTCCGTGGTCCTCACTTCCCTCCCGGTGGTCCCGCGACCCGCCGGCGTCCTCCGATGGGCGCCGCCATCTTGAAAATGGAGGGCGCATGTGCAGTGCGCCCGCTGGGAATCTGCCAACTCCGGCTGGCAGATTCCATTCATTATTTTGATCACTATGATAAACGATCATAGTGATCAAAATAAAAAAAATAGTACATAACCCCCCGTTTATCACCCCCTTATATAGGAAAACATAATGAAATAAAGAAAATATATTTTTTTCAGTTTTCCATTAGGGTTAGGGTTAGGGTTGGGCTAGGGTTAGGGTTGGGGTAGGGTTAGGGCTAGGGCTAGGCTTAGGGTTGGGCTAGGGTTAGGGATGGGCTATGGTTAGGGCTAGGGTTATGGTTAGGGCTAGGGTTAGGGCTAGGGCTAGGGTTAGGGCTCGGGTTAGAATCAGGGTTAGGGTGAACTAGGATTAGGGTTAGAATTAGGATTAGGGATTAGGGTTGGGATTAGGGTTAGGGTTGGGATTAGGGTTAGGGGTGTGTTGGGGTTAGGGTTGGAGCAAGAATTGAGGGGTTTCCACTATTTACCAACTTTGGGGGTCTAAAAATTGGGGTCCAAAAAAATCACTTTTGTGGAAATAAAAAAGACTTTTTATTTTCACGGCTCTGCGTTTATAAACTTCTGTGAAGCGCTTGGGGGTTCAAAGTGCTCATCACACATCTAGATAAGTTCCTTAGGGGTTCTAATTTCCAAAATGGGGTCACTTGTGGGGGGTTTCCACTGTTTAGGCCCATCAGGGGCTCTGCAAATGCAACATGATGCCCGCAGACCATTCCATTAAAGTCTGCATTCCAAAATGGCACTCCTTCCCTTCCGAGCTCTCCCATGCGCCCAAACAGTGGTTCCCCCCACATATGGAGTATCGGCGTACTCAGGACAAATCGCACAACAAATGTGGGGGTATGATTTCTCCTGTTACCCTTGTAAAAATAAAAATTTGGGGGCGAAAAGATTATTTTTGTGGAAAAAAAATGGATTTCTTATTTTCACGGCTCTACGTTACAAACTTCTGTGAAGCACTTGAAGGTTCAAAGTGCTCACCACACATCTACATAAGTTCCTTAATGGGTCTAGTTTCCAAAATGGGGTCACTTGTTGGAGTTTTCCACTGTTTAGGCACATTAAGGGCTCTCCGAACGCAGCATGGCATCCGATCTCAATTCCAGCCAATTCTGCGTTGAAAAAGTCAAACAGCGCTCCATCACTTGCGAGCTCTGCCGTGTGCTGAAAAAGTGGTTTAGCCCCACATATGGGGTATCGGCGTATTCAGGAGAAATTGTACAACAAATTTTGTGGTTGATTTTCTCTTTTAACAATTGTGAAAATAAAAAAAATTGGTTCTGAAATAAATTTTTTGCAAAAAAAGTTAAATGTTAATTTTTTCCTTCCACATTGCTTTAGTTCCTGTGAAGCACTTAAAGGGTTAATAAATTTCTTGAATGTGACTTTGAGCACCTTGAGGGGTCTACTTTTTAGAATGGTGCCACTTTTGGGCATTTTCTGTCATGTACACCCCTCAAAATGACTTTAAATATGATGTGGTCCCTAAAAAAATGACTTTGTAAATTTTGTTGTAAAAATGAGAAATCGCTGGTCAACTTTTAACCCTTATAACTTCCAAACAAAAAAAAATTTTGCTTCCAAAATTGTGCTGATGTAAAGTAGACATGTGGGAAATGTTATTTATTAAGAAATTTGTGTGACACATCTCTCTGATTTAAGGGCATAAAAATTTAAAGTTTTAAAATTGCAAAATTTTCAAAATTTTCGCCATATTTCCATTTTTTCATAAATAAACACAAGACTTATCGAAGAAATGTTATCATTAACATGAAGTACAATATGTCATGAAAAAACATTCTCAGAATCAGTGGGATCCATTAAAGCGTTCCAGAGTTATAACCTCATAAAGGGACAGTGGTCAGAATTGTAAAAATTGGCCCGGTCATTAAGCTGCAAACTGGCTCTGTCGCTAAGGGGTTAATGGTTGGTGAGATGTTCTTTTCATAAAATTATGTGCCCATTTTTTCGACACATACCTTTGATTATTGTGGCCAAAGAGTTCAATTTTAACCTCATCTGTCCACAAGACTTGTTTCCATAATGTATCAGGCTTGTTTAGATGTTCTTTTACATACTTCTGATCCTGAATTTTATAGCGTCCACTTCCATGAATGCCATATTTGTGCAGGTGTCTCTGAACAATAGAACAATGTACCACAACTCCATGCTAAATCTTTCTGAAGGTCTTTTGCAGTCAAGCAGGGTGTTAGGGCTGGTGGAACGCACCAAATAATAAAATAATAGTAAGGTGCGTTCACAGCCCGGGGTCCACCGTGCAGGGGTGGTAAACTGCTGCTTAGTAATGGCAGAAGTATAAAGTGGTATACAAGAGGTCACACATGGGTTACCGTCACCCAGTGTGAACAGAAGCGAACTATGTTACGACACAGAGCCGCGCCACCGCTGAACATAAATGCCGGAGCCTGTTAAAATCACAGCACTCGGCAAGAGAGCGCTCAGTATGCGGTCACAGAACTCAGCCCCAAGGACACGAGGTCTGGGTCCCTCTAGACCTACTGAGCGCGCGGTGTCACACCTGCAGACGCCTCTATAGCTGTTGACTAAGGTGGAGTGTCGAGCACATGCACCGTGGCATGCATAGCCACCGGTGGACACTGATGTTAGTCTCAGACTCTGTCTCTACCTACACCTAAGCCTGTGACAATGGTATAAAGGACGGTCAGTAACAGAGCACCAGCCTTACGTTAATAAAGGAAATGCTGCTCCTGCCGGGCACCTCAGGAGAGGAGAGAGTGAGACAGTTGATTACAGTTCAGTGCAAAACCCGGTCTGGAAGGAGCGCAAAAGTTAATAATGGGATGGTAAAATGCTTCTTTATTATGTTTCCAGTGGAAACATAATAAAGAAGCATTTTACCATCCAATTTTTAACTTTTGCTCTCCTTCCAGACCGGGTTTTGCACTGAACTGCAATCAACTGTCTTACACCTAAGCCTGGGCACTTAACAGGCTAGGCTAAACAACACATGCGTACCAAGGGTAGGGAGTTTCAAATGATTCAGTCACCAAAGACATTCATACTTGCATACAACACTTACTCCTCATAGTCTGGTAATGCAGTCTATACTAGCGCATGGCAGAGCGGCCATGTGAACCTTTAATAGCCGCGTCCTTTGGGACCTTCCTGTCATCACTGTCATATCAGCACTCTGGTATATTCTGAAAGCAGAGCAAAAAGAGACCAATCTAACAGGGAACAAAACAAACAGGTACAAGCAGTAACATATGGGTGGTGATTCAGCACAGCCCCAGCAGGAGCTGGCTGACCCGCACAAAGCAGAGATAGACAAAACCAGATCAAATGCAAACAGAATAGCAAATGAACCACTTAACTGAACATGCAGGGACAGAGCAGGAGGCATCAGAACTCAGGAGGCACAATAAGAAAATCACCAGCAGGGATAGAGGGAGTCGGCTGTCTTAAATCCCAATCTGAAACCCCAGATCTCCAATCGTCATCCTCATTATCAGGTGGCAAGCCTCTGTCAATCAGATCAGATCCATTACCTCCAGTAACCACCAGAGGGAGCCCAGAAAGAGAACTCGCAACCCCTCTGTCAATCTGACCAGCTCCACTACCTTCAGTAATAACCAGAGGGAGGCCAGAAAGCGAATTCACAACAGTAGGGGTTTCAAATGAGTCAGTCACCAGAGACATTCATACTTGCATACAACAGTTACTCCTCATAGTCTGGTAATGCAGTCTATACAAGTGCATGGCCGAGTGGCCATGTAAACCTTTTATAGCCACGTCCTTCCGGGACCTTCCTGACCTTTCTGATGGTCCAATCCGAGCTGGAGAAGGACCTGAGCATGTGATCTCCGATCTCCAATGAGAGATCGTCACACGGGCATGCTCAGTGGACCGAAAGGAGGACTTAGTCCCTGGAGTAGCTCACTGCTGACCAGCATGCACTGCTATAGCTGGACCAGAGGTGGCAGCAGCAACCAAACCCACAGAGCTAGTCTGGGCAGAGTACCGGGACCGACGAGTCTGCTGAGTAACCTCCTCTGCAGCTGGAGAGGAATGGGAGACTGCCAGAAGCATGGCTCGAGATTCCCGCTGTGCAGCAACAGGAACCCAACACCTAACATTACCCGCCTCTAGGGCCCCCTCCTCTCTGAGCCTCTCGCTGCTCAAATTCCGCAATGAGAAGTGGAGCACGGATGTTCTCCACTGGCTCCCAGGTCCGAGCCTCTGGACCATGACCCTTCCAGTCCACAGAATAAAACTTTTTACCATGCACCACCCTGCACCCCATGATGGCATTAACGTCAAACTCGTCCAAGGACAGGTCAGATGACCCGGCAGAAAACTCTGAGAACCGCGACATGAGGACAGGCTTAAGGAGGGACATGTGGAAGGTGTCGGAAATAGCCAAATGGTAGACCACAGGGTTGACCTGCTCAAGGACCTTGAAGGGGCCAATGTAGCGTGGTGCGAATTTTGTGGACTCGACCTGTAGACTGATGTTACGGGCGGAGAGCCACACCAAGTCGCCAGGAGCAAAGGTTGGAGCGGGGCACAGGTGCGCGTCGGCGGAGGCCCTCATTCTCTCCTTGGAGGCCCGATATCATCCTGAGTGTGATTCCAAATGTCACGTGCCTCCACCACCCAGTCTGCCACCCTGGAATCGGTGGACGACAAGGGCATTGGCACAGGGACGCGCGGATGCTGGCAGTAAATTAGGAGGAATGGGGTCTGGCCGGTGGAGTCGGCCACAGCGTTGTTCAAAGCGAACTCCGCCCACGACAGCAAGGATGCCCAGTCATCCTGCCTGACCGAGACAAAATGTAGTAGATATGTGACCAGGGTCTGGTTGGCTCTCTCTACCAACCCGTTCGTCTCGGGATGATAGGCCGAGGAGAGATTTAGCTCAATGATGAGCAGGCTACAGAGCTCTCTTCAGAACCGAGAGGCAAAATGGGGACCCCGGTCACTGACAATCTTGTCCTGCATGCCGTGCAGGCGGAAACCGTGCTTAATGAACAATGCTGCCAGGCCCCGTGCAGAAGGTAACCGGGAGAGAGGTACCAGGTGCACCATCTTGGAGAAATGGTCAGTGACAACCCGAATGACCGTGCTGCCACTGGACTTGGGTAGCCCCACGACAAAGTCCATACCGACCATCTCCCAGGGCCTGTCCGCTACCGGCAGGGGATAAAGTAGCCCAGCGGGCCGCTGCCGAGAGGACCTATTGTGGGTGCAAAAGATGCACACCTGAATATAGTCCCTGACATCACGGGCCGTATGCGGCCACCAGTACGTCCTCGCCAGAAGCTCAGAGGTCCGTTTTGTCCCGAAATGTCCACCCACCCTGGACAAATGAGCCCAAGAGAGGACCTCCGGTCACAAGCGGGCAGGGACAAATGTCTTGCCCAGAGGTACTGACTCAAGGGCGACCGGAGCCACAGTCCTCAGGCTCTCGGATGGGATGATCAGCCGAGGCTCCTCCTCCTCTTCCTCCGATGACACCACAGAGCAGGAGAAAGCATCAGCCCGGACGTTCTTCTCCCCGGAGAGAAAATGGAGGGTGAAGTGGAACCGGGAGAAGAACAAGGACTATCTGGCCTGGTGAGAATTTAGCCACTGGGCTGTTTGCAAATACACCAAGTTCTTGTGGTCAGTGAACAGCTGGAAAGGGTGGCGAGCCCCCTCCAGGAGGTGTCTCCACTCCGAGAAGGCCAACTTCATCGCCAGCAACTCCCTGTCCCTGATGGAATAATTCCTCTCCGCCAGTGTGAAGGTCTTGAAGAAAAAGAAGCATGGATGCTTCCGACCTTGTGTGTCCTTCTGAAACAGGACTGCCCCAGCACTGACGGAAGAGGCATCCACTTCCAGAATGAAGGGTTTATCTACATTGGGGCGATGTAGAATGGGAGCGCTAGCGAAATGGGACTTAATGGAGGAGAAGGCCTTGGAGACAGGTTCCGACCACAACTTGGGATTTGCACCCTTCTTGGTGAGGGCCACCAAGGGGGCTACCAACATCGAGAAGTGGGGGATGAATTGGCGGTAATAATTTATGAACCCCATAAAGTGCTGCACCGCTTTGAGAGAATGGGGCTCCTGCCAATCCATCACCGCCTGTAGCTTGGCAGGATCCATGGCCAATCCCTGGGCGGAGATGCTATAGCCCAGGAAAGGCAAAGACTCCTACTCAAACACACACTTCTACAACTTGGCGTAGAGGGAGTTTGCCCGTAGGAGGTTGAAAACTTTGCAAACATCTCTCCTGTGAGAGTCAATATCTGGAGAGTAGATGAGGTTATCATCCAGATAGACTACAACTGAGGTGGTGAGCATACCCCGAACATGTCATTTACAAAGTCTTGGAAGACAGCTGGAGCGTTACAGAGCCCGAAGGGCATCACCAGGTATTCATAGTGCCCATCCCTGGTGTTAAAAGCTGTCTTCCATTCGTCCCCCTCACGGATGCGAATCAGGTTGTAAGCCCCCGGCAGATCAAACTTAGTAAACACTCTCGCTCCCCGTAGCCTATCAAACAGTTCCGATATCAGGGGCAGAGGACACTTATTCTTAACGGTCATGGCGTTAAGACCCCTGTAATCGATGCAGGGACGTAATTCTCCATTCTTCTTCTGGACGAAGAAGAATCCTGCCCCCGCTGGTGACATCGACTTCCTAATGAATCCTCATGTCAGATTCTCCCTGATATACTGAGACATGGCCTCTGCCTCCAGGAGAGATAGGGGATAGACTCGACCCTGGGGAGGCTCAGCAGCAGACAAGAGGTCAATAGGACAGTCGTAGGGGCGGTGAGGCGGAAGGGTCTCCACCGCCTTCTTGGAAAATACGTCTGCATACTGTCAATAGCATTTGGGGAGAGAGGAAAGGTCTGCGGGGACTTCAGTGGAGGCAACCTGAATGCATTCCCTCTGACATCTACCCTCACAGGATTTACTCCACCCGAGAATTCTCCCTGAGGACCACTGTATATGGGGAGAGTGATGACGCAACCAGGGGACCCCTAAGAGGACCTGGTCGATACCCTTGGGCATGACAAGGAGAGATAGTGTCTCCTGATGGGAAGGAGACAACGAGAGTATCGGCTGGGTGATCTGGTGGGTGATCTGAGAGGGTAATGTCGCTCCATTCTGATGGTGACTGGCTGAGATAGCAAAACCAGAGAAATTGCATGCCGTTGAGCGAAGGCAGATGACATGAAATTGCCCTCCTCCCTGGAATCCACGCAAACCTCCACCGTCAGAGTGGAAGAGCCAAACTCAAGTGTGCCCTCAAAGGACAGCTTGGAGGAAAACGGTGCATTATCTAGTAGGCCTCCTGCAACAGCCACTAGACGTGAGCGTTTTCCTGGCCGCTGTGGGCACCTGTTGGCAGGGTGACCAGACTGCCGGCAAAAGTGACAGACCACAGGTGCTCGCGCGAACCGGGACCTGGATCCCGCGCAAAAATTCCCCATTGCCTCTTGGAGCTCGGACACCCGATCGGGAGCTTCCGGAGGTTTAGTAAAACTAGGTGCCAACCTAAACCTCTTCCTTCCCCTGGACCGCTCCAACCTTCGCTCCAAAAAACAAAGGTCTATGCGGGTGGAGATGGTGATAAGCTCCTCCAGTGTGGTGGGAATCTCCCTGGTGGCAAGGGCGTCCTTTACATGGCCAGCCATCTCTCCAGAACACCAGAATGAGGGTCTTATCTGACCACTCCAGCTCTGAAGCCAGCATCCGGAACTGGATGGCATAATGGCTGACCAGAGACCAGCCCTGCGATAACACCAGCAGTTGGAACGCGGTATCATGGGTGACTCGCGGTCCCAAAAAGACCTGCTTCAGAGTGCCGAAGAACAGCGAGGCACTGCACCAGATGATCATTACGCTCCCACAGTGGTGTGGTCCACTCCAGAGCACATCCCGACAAGAGGGAAATAACAAATCCCACTTTAGCCTGCTCGTAGGGGAATCGTGCAGCCAGCAGCTCCAGCTGTATGGTACACTGGCTCACGAAACCCCTACAAGAAGCACTATCGCCTGAGAACTTCTCCTGCAATGGGAGGCGGGACAAAGTCAGGGCAGGGATGGCAGGGGACACACGGGAGACAGCCTCTATGGCTGCCTGAACAGCGACTGCGGTAACATCAACAGCCAAGGCTGAGCGCTCAAGAGCCACCAGCCTGCCCTCCAGCTGCTGGATGTACCACTGCAGTCATTGTTCATCCGCCATTACTAGCCAGACCCTGGCGCTAGTATAATGTTAGGACTGGCGGAACGCACCAAATAATAAAGTAATAGTGAGGTGCATTCACAGCCCAGGGTCCACCGTGCAGGGGTGGTAAACTGCTGTTTAGTAATGGCGGAAATATAAAGCAGTATACAAGAGGTCACACATGGGTTAACGTCACCCAGTGTGAACAGAAGCGAACTCTGTTACAACACAGAGCCGCACCACCGCTGAACATAAATGCCGGAGCCCGTTAAAATCACAGCACTCGGCAAGAGAGCGCTCAGTATGCGGTCACAGAACTCAGCCCAAAGGACACGAGGTCTGAGTCGCTCTAGACCTACTGAGCGCGCGGCATCGCAACCAGCAGACGCCACTATAGCTGCTGACTAAGGTGGAGTGTCGAGCACGTGCACCGTGGCGTGCATAGCCACCGGTGGACACTGATGTTAGTCTCAGACTCTGCCTCTACCTACACCTAAGCCTGGGCGCTTAACAGGCTAGGCTGCACAACACATGCGTACCAAGGGTAGGGTGTTATGAATGGGTCACCGAGGAGGAGAGCAGGCGCAGGCTAAGCCACAGAAAACCAGAGAGGTTGGTAACTAAGCGGATTGCAGACCCCTGATCCTATCCACACAACTAGCAGTAGCCGTGGAGCGTACCTACGATGATCCTATATGCCTCGACACAGCCGGAGAGCTAACTAAGCCTAAAGCAAGAAAGGGGAAATCTAAACTGCCCCAGAGCAGACCCCAAAGGAATAGATAGCCCCCAAACTTATATTGTTGGTGAGACAAGATGAAAACACAAACGCAGGCAGAAAAATAGACTGAGCAAATGATGGGGCCCACACTGACTAGGCAGGACAGGAAAGAAAAGACACTGTCTGCAATCACGCAAAAAACCATGCAAAAAGTCCAACACGTCTGGTGCACAAAAAACACTGAAGTCGCACGACTTCGCCCCCACTATATCAGCACTCTGGTATATTCCGAAAGCAGAGCAAAAAGAGACCAATCTAACAGGGGACAAAACAAACTGGCACAAGCAGTAACATATGGGCGGTGATTCAGCACAGCCCCTGCCGGAGCTGGCTGACCCGCACAAAGCAGAGATAGACAAAACCAGATCAAATGCAAACAGAATAGCAAATGAACCACTTAACTGAACATGCAGGGACAGAGCAGGAGGCATCAGAACTCAGGAGGCACAGGAAGAAAATCACCAGCAGGGATAGAGGGAGTCGGCTGTCTTAAATCCCAATCTGAAACCCCAGATCTCCAATCGCCATCCTCATTATCAGGTGGCAAGCCTCTGTCAATCACATCAGCTCCATTACCTCCAGTAGCCACCAGAGGGAGCCCAGAAAGAGAACTCGCAACCCCTCTGTCAATCTGACCAGCTCCACTACCTTCAGTAATAACCAGAGGGAGGCCAGAAAGCGAATTCACAACAGTAGGGGTTTCAAATGAGTCAGTCACCAGAGACATTCATACTTGCATACAACAGTCACTCCTCATAGTCTGGTAATGCAATCTATTCTAGTGCATGGCCGAGCGGCCATGCAAACTTTTTATAGCCGCGTCCTTCTGGAACCTTCCTGACCTTTCTGATGGTCCAATCTGAGCTGGAGAAGGACCTGAGCATGTGACCTCCAATCTCCAATGAGAGATTGTCCCACAGGCATGCTCAGTGGACCGAAAGGAGGATTCGCTGCTGACCAGCATGCGCTGCTATAGCTGGACCAGAGGTGGCAGCAGCAACCAAACCCACGGAGCTAGTCTGAGCAGATTGCCGGGACCGACGAGTCTGCTGAGTAACCTCCTCTGCGGCTGGAGAGGAATGGGAGACCACCAGAAGCATGGCTCGCGATTTCCGCTGTGCAGCGACAGGAACCCGACGCCTAACATAGGGGTTCTGATTTGCTTTTTTAGAAATCCTACGAGCAGCTCTCACTGAAATTTTGCTTGGTCTTCCAGACTTTGTTTACCTCCACTGTTCATGTTAAAGAGAACCAGTCAGCAGGATTGTGCTGAGTAACCTACAGACAGTGTCAGGTTGGTGCCATTATACTGATTAAAATGATACCTTGGTTGATGAAATCCATCTTGTGGTTGTTGTTTAATCTTTATGTTCAATTTTGAGTTAAGGATATTCTCGTGCATCACAGCAGGCCTGTGAGGGAGTCTTTATGTTCTGCTCTGCTTAGCTATTCATCTGTAAGACTTCTGACAGGTCACTGATCCCTCAGTGACCTGCCCCCTATTTTACATAATGAATATTATATATTTTGCAAAAAAAAAAATCACCTACAGCAAGTAGGCGCCGGTCATGATCGCATGTATAATGTGTATTAAATAGTTTTTTTTTTATTAAATAAAAAAATTCATTAAAAATAATGCCTCCTCCAAGTTGGTGTCGCCACAGCTAGATGCTACTGCACATGCACTGACGGCGCCATCTTGCTAGAGTAAAAAAAAAATTGTCTCCACTAAGATGGTGCAAGCCGTGCCTGCGCAGTAGCATCTATCCGGAGTAAAGAAAGTAGAAGTGACAGAGGGACGGAGTGATTCATCTGAGACAGGTCCTGGAATAGGATGCCTAGCAGTACGGCCCCAAGTTTACAACTCAGAGAGGTAAGTGGCTAAGACAGAACAGGGATCATGAGATGAAGAGAGACCTGTGTGTGGGTGTTCCAAGCTTCTCTGCTTGCTGACACCTAAGTACAAGTATCGGCCATATTGGCAAACTAGTTTCCCAAAAGAGTACATGGAACCACGGATTGACAATAGGACTCTCATTAAAAGATTGTAGCACTGTGTTGGGTTGCTGTGAAGACAAAGGGCCTTGAGGTACAAAAAAGTAAACTTGGAAGAGGTAAAGAGATTGTTTGTGAAAAATGCTCTATATTGTAAAAAATTTCTGCAGCTCCTTTAATGTTGCTGTAGGCCTCTTGGCAGCCTCCTGGACCAATTTCCTTCTTGTCTTTTCATCAATTTTTGAGGGACATCCAGTTCTAGGTAATGTCACTCTTATGCCAAATTTAAGCCACTTCTTGACGTCCTTCTTCATAATGTTCTATATTATATCCATTGGCAAATTTTGTGTACCCTTCTCCTGAATAAGACCTTTTAATGTCCCTGTTTGGTGCTGTAAGCTGTGTATGGATCATGGCTTTTGCTGTAAAATGCATTTAAGAAAATGTCCTGAAAATCTTACTAGAGCAGAAAACCTTTATATGTGGTTAATTCGAATCACTTTAAAATGAGGGCAGCTGTGTACTGATTGCTGTTTAACATGAGTTTTAATGTGATTGGCTAATTCTGAAGAAAGCCACATTCCAAATTATAAGAAGGTGTTCACAGTTATGCAAACGCATTATTTTAGCTTTGCTACTTTTATTTTCCCTTTCAAATTGACTTCAATTTGTCTCTCAATGGATTAGTAACAATTATGGGTAACTTTAAAGATGGAAAATTACTGCAAAAATTCTTTGATTTTTTTTTACTGACAAAAACCTGGCATTTTATAGAGATGTGTAGACTTTTTAATAATCATTGTATATGCTGTTGCCTCCTGTTTGTGTTCCTGACTTCCAGTCATCAGGTATTAGTGGAACACGGCACTCAGAGTGAGAGAAGATGGTGCCCAAGTCTGGTATCCAACCAATCATATAAAATTTGCAACAACTTGGCACTCAAATCGTAAATAGATTTTAACAGATCCTTTATTTTATGTGCATCCAAAATAAAAACATGAACATTTTCGGTCCCACAATGGACCTTCATCAGAATTAAGTTCTCACAGATGATTTCTATATAAGGAGCTGTAAGAGAGAGCCCATGCACTGATGGCAACCGTGTTGCATGAGAATAGCGCTGGAGAGAGTTTTATTTGTGGACAGTGCCTCAATCTAACCCGAGGATCAGCTTTTGATTCAGCGCCAGTGAATCTAGCAACAGAGTTGCACCAGGGACGCGCTTGTCACCGGTCCAGGGGATTAAGAAGATCTGCCAGCTGTTCTCCTTGCCATCAATATAAGCGCAGGATTTCTATTCACTACTTCAGATCACCCAGGGAAGGTGTAGGCCCTAGCTAATTACCCTACATTGCCCTTCCAGCATGTATTATTAACTGTCGAATGCCCTATTACTAAGTTTGATGATTCTGACAAATTCAGTTTTGCATCCCTCTAGTACCACTGAGTCTGACCCATCAGTGCAAGGGCTCCCTCTTACAGCTCCTTATACAGAAATCACCTTTGAGAAACTTATTCTTGTCAGGAACACCGCACTGAACTTGCTCACTGAGCCAGTGCACGTGTCCTGAGTACAAAGACTGTGCACAAAGATACCTGCGGAGCGGGGTCTCAGTGGTGACAATGCATGCTCCATGCTCACAGGACCTGAAGCATGTGACTGCTGGGGGCGTGGCCTCAGCGCCACAGAGCCAGGAGCTGCAGGGAAACTCCTAGAAAAGTAACTACTGGACAATGTAACCAAGGGGCATAGACAGAGACAGAAAGCAGATCAAGCCAGGTCAAAGCACGAGATAGCAATACAGTACCAAAGGGTTAGACAGAATGGATAGTCAGGACGTAGCAATAGATCAGAAAACCAGAACGGGCAATAGACGGTACAATAGGGACAAATTGTAACGGAGTAACTATAGCCAAGCCAGGAGGTCAGAACCGGAAAAGACAATAGTGCCAAAACAAGAAACGGAGTACAGAGTGAGGGAATGGACCGGGTCATACACGGGAAGCAAACAAGCAACGCAGAATACACGCACACCAGGGGTCAGACACACCAGAACAACAGTTTGGCTGACAGATTACCCTGGTAAAGAGTGAGTATAAATACCCCTCCCAGATCCAGAAAGAGGCTACGAACACTTAACCCTGTGAGTGCAGGGCAAGAACCCTGTTCAAACCATGACAATTCTGATGAAGGTCCATTGTGGGACCGAAAACGTTCAAGTTTTTATCTTGGATGCACATAAAATAAAGGATCTGTTAAAATCTCTTTACAATTTGAGTGCCAAGTTGTTGCAAATTCCAGTCAGCAGGTAGCACTAATGAGTTTTCCCCCTTGGGGGAGTCAGCATCTGCCAGAACTTACCAGTTGTTGACACCAGCCCTGTTCCAGGGTCTGGGTATAACTGTTACTTCTTCATCATTTCTATGCCCCAAGCCACCATTTTGACCACATGCAAATAAATCTGCTTATTAAAGCCAACTCTTCTTTACCACCACAAAGCTTCAGCAAGTGATTTCTCAGATTTTCTTTTTTTACTGTATGGTTTGCTAAAATTTGTTTCACAATACTCACATTTTTTTGGCCAATGTATAAGTTGGCAGTCAGTAACTGAACAGTTCTGCTAAAACAATCACAACAGTAGACTATTATTGATTTTGGACGACTCAATGCTTTTTCAGGGTTTAAAGTTAATTCTTTCTCTAATGTTATTCAATATATCATGCTTCATATCCATGCCAGCCAAACGTTCTCCATAGAATTCCAGGAACCTGCAGCTCAGAGAGCAACTAATATATGCAGCATATTTTCTTACCGTTGTCAACTATTTTCTTCCACAGGGTCCTGACAGCTTCTGTGTCTTACTTTCTTACTTCACATTTTTTTGGCAAAATCTCTAATGTGTAGGTTAATCCATCCTTTCTGCCAAGTCCTGTGATGGGAAGCTATGAGTTTTACATTTTCTAAATAAGGCATTTAACAGAACAAGCATATATATTATATAGAGCAAATTATTAAAGGCTTAAGGATTTCATTTTTGTTGAGAATTTTTACTATAGTGCCAGTATCCACATCCATTACACTCTTTTTCTAATTATACAACTGTGCTAATACCCATAAAACACATTACAAAATACGATAGTTTTTTTAATGAAACATTACAGTAGAGAATATTATTCACGGCAATAAAGGATATACAGTATGTGACTAGTTAACTAAGTTGGTACAATGATGCTGATCAAATTCTGCTCAATACATTTTGATTGTAGGAGTTATCCGATCAAATATGTATCCCAAACTAGACTATTATTATGGAATGAAAATTTAAATAATAACTAGTGATGATCGAGCACTGAAATGATCGAGTGTCTGTACTGTATATTACACAAAATAAAAAGAGTAAAAAAAAGCCTCCTCCATCCCTTAATAGCAAGGCCATGTTCACAGGTTCACTGTATTTCCCAGTCGCCTATGTCTCCAGGTAGGTGACATAGTAGAGGAGGAAATATAACTACACCCACTGGTAGTCACGGGTACATGTCATTTTAACATTTTTACTACCTTAACTGGGCATGGGTTGTGTGCTACAAGGTCAGACACATCCTGTTTAATTTATGAAGGAGGGACTCTGAAACTCACAAAGCCTATGCAGACAATGCAAGAACTGCCAAAGCATTTGAAGGAAGAGGGACTCCGATACACTCTATATTAAACGTACAGGAGGGCCTCATAAACATTCTGTTAAAATTGCTGGGTAGTGGGACTCTTAGACTCATACAGCCTATGCACTAAGTGCAAAGGCTGCCAAAAATTAGCAGGAGGGATTGTAATACACCCTTGAAGACACGTAGATGAGGGCCTCAGAAAACATTTTTTTATACCATTTTTAATGAGTGGGACTTCTAGAATGTAATGCCAAACATTTACCCCTGGCGGTATATACAGTGGGGTAAAAAATTATTTAGTCAACCACCAATTGTGCAAGTTCTCCCACTTAAAAAGATGAGAGAGGCCTGTAATTGACATCATAGGTAGACCACAACTATGAGAATCAAAATGAGAAAATATATCCAGAAAATCACCTTGTCTGATTTGGCAAGATTTATTTTGCAAATTATGGTGGAAAATAAGTGTAACAACCCTGCTGGCAAAAATTGCATGGCCTCCCATCCCCCACACACCAACTTACTCACTGCTCCAGGCCTTGCTGTGTGTTCTGTCTGCTGCTGGCTCCATGTGTGCCTCTTGCTTCCTGCCTGCTCTCTGCATGCTTCCTGGCTGTGTGCTTGGGGGGGCGGAGCCAGAACCCTCTGGTTCTAATGGAATCAGGGTGCACCTGTCTAATGTGTCCATGGCCAATTACCAAGAGGCCTCTAGTAAGTAGGGCAGCTCCACCTGGTGGCTGTTTTCTGTGCAAAGCTTTAGCTCAGTTAGTGTCTTGCTGCTGTGTAAGTCAGGTCCTGTCCTATGTTTTGCCTTCTCTGGAGGCTTTATTCCTAGTCTCTGTACATTGCCTAGTACCTCCGTCCGCCCTACAGAAGGCAGAATATCCAGATCCCTGTACTATCGTTTCTTACCTGCCTTGCAGGTGTCCTCTCTGCCCACTAGGAGGCAGTATATCCGGCTCCCTGTGTCTTTGTTCTTTGTTCTTATACCTTGTCTCGTACCATTACCTTGTGTGAACTCAGTCCTACCTCTGTCTCTTGGTCTCCTCATCTGTGACTACTTTCCCTGCTGTGTCTATCCTTGTGTCCTCTCCATCTGCCTGTGCTCCATACTCTTGTGACTCTGCCTGTGCTCCGCACTCTTGCAGCTCTGCTTATGCTCCGCACACTTGTGGCTCTGCCTGTTCAGTACTCTTGTGACTCTGCCTCTGCTCCGTACTCTTGCTGTTCTGCTTATGCTCTGCACTCTTGCGGCTCTGCCTGCTCGGTACTCTTGTGACTCTGACTGTGCTCCGCACTCTTGCGGTTCTGTCTGCTCTGTACTCTTGCGGTTCTGCCTGTGCCCTGCTTCCGCTGCTGCGGAAGCACTAGCTGCAAACTGCAGCTCCTCTCCGCAGTCTTGCAGTTCGCCTGCTGTGTGAACAGGTTCCTTCATACACCATTCCTTCCTGCTAGTACCTCCTGCTGTGTGAACAGGTCTCTACCTGTTCCTTCATACACCACTCCTGCCTGCCCTCTGTCTCAGCTGTGCCTGCCTGCCCTCTGTCTCATCCGTGCCTGCCTGCCCTGTGTCTCAACCGTGTCTGCCTGGGTACCAGTCGTGCCTGCCGTGCTCACCTACCTGCCTGTCAGTCACATGTGTCCAAGTGTCCTGTCCCCCAGTGGGATTTGCAGCCACAGCCAGCGTGACAATAAGTATTTGGTCATTAACTAAAGTTCATCTCAATCTTTTGTTATATATCTTTTGTTGGCTATGACAGAGGTCAAACGTTTTCTGTAAGTCTTCACAAAGTTGGCACACACTGTTGGTGGTATTTTGTTCCATTCCTCCATGCAGCTCTCCTCTAGAACAGTGATGTTTTGGGCCTGTCGCTGGGCAACATGGACATTCAAATCCCTCCAAAGGTTTTCTATGGGGTTGAGATCTGGAGATTGGCTAGGCCACTCCAGGACCTTCATATGCTTCTTATGAAGCCACTCCTTCATTCCCCTGGCATTGTGCTTGGGATCATTATCATGCTGAAAAACCCATCCACGTTTCATTTTCAATGCCCTTGCTGATGGAAGGAGGTTTACACTCAAAATTTCATGATACATGGCCCCATTCATTCTTTCATGTACATGGATCAGTTGTCCTGGTCCCTATGCAGAGAAACAGCCCCAAAGCATGATGTTGCCCCATGCTTCACAAAGTGGCATGACTTTCTGCTTTCTGGCACCAAACTGCTTCGTTAACGCCCATGACATACAGCCTCATCCTTACTTTTCGCGCAAACGGACGCCATCTTTTCAGCAGCAGTCGGCGCTATCTTTAAATCATCAACCTCCGCCATCTTGACTTCTTTTACAGCGGACAACAAAACACAAGTCCCAAATTGAAAGTCACAAGTCTCAAAGTCACTGTCAGCCGACAGCTCCACCAGGGGAAGAGTCTTGAGGAGATCATTTGCATATTCCCAGTGCCTTCTGGGATAAGTGAAGAGTCTCCGCGAGCTCAAGGATCACTGGGTTTTGGCCATTGCAGCTGAAAAGAGGAAATTGGAAAACCAGGGGAAGAGTCTTGAGGAGATCATTTGCATATTCCCAGTGCCTTCCCAGTGCCTTCAGTTGCAGCTGAAAAGAGGAAATCGGAAAATTTGGCTCATCTTTCAACGTTTTTAAGAAATCTCAATATGGAAGAGGCCAGGAGCCATTTGGTGAGCTGCATTTCTTGCTATATGTTCACAGACTTACCAGTGGAAAAGCCAAACTTCACATGCCACAAATGCAAGCTTGTGTCCCTGTTGGAGGAAAAGTTGCAAAATCTCGAAGAGAGGTTAGCTACGTTGAAGATCATTAAGGAAGGTGAAGAGTTCTTAGACAGAGCAGAATTATCTCTTCATGTTACAGAAAGAGAAGAAATTCGAAGTGCACCTGAAGAAACAGAGGAATGGAGACATGTGACCCAGAGAAGCAGGAGGATCAAGAGGCAGTCAGCACCCATACTTCTCAGGAACCAGTACCAGGCTGTCACGCAGGAAAACGATGAAGAAATACATCAGGATAAGACTTTGCCCACAAACAGCAACCTTGTATGCCTTCAGAGTCCTCCTGGATGGAGAAAGAAAAACGTTGTGAAGAAGAAACGGAGAGTGGTGGTCATGGGGGATTCCCTGTTGAGAGGAACAGAGGCCGCTATCTGCAGACCGGATATAACGTCAAGAGAAATGTGCTGTCTTCCAGGTGCAAAAATTAAAGATGTGTCTGACAGGATATCAGGACTCTTCAGACCTACAGATGACTACCCATTCCTGCTACTACATGCGGGGACAAATGACACAGCAAGAAACGAACTGGAAACAATCTGCAGAGACTTTGAAGACTTAGGCAAGAAAGTGAAAGAACTGGGAGCACAGGTGGTCTTCTCTTCCATCCTCCCAGTGGATGGCCATGGAACAAGGAGGTGGAATAAGATTCTGCAGGTGAACAACTGGCTATGTCGATGGTGCAGTCAGAAACGATTTGGATTTCTGGATCACGGAGTGAATTACTTATACGATGGACTACTTGTTAGAGATGGGGTGCACCTTACGAAGACTGGAAAACATATATTTGGAAGTCACCTTGCTACACTTGTAAGGAGAGGTTTAAACTAGAACAACATGGGAAGGGAAGCAAAAGACCAGAAAAAGCCATACACCTGACAAATGCTATTGAGAACTCTGCTATTAGAAGTGGAAAGGAAGAACAAAGACAAAAGAATCTAAATAATAAAAATATTGGAGAAAGAGAAACCAATCACAAACTAAAATGTTTCTATACTAATGCACAAAGCATGGGCAACAAACAAGGAGAACTGGAACTACTAACACAGGAAAAGAAATATGATGTCATTGGAATCACTGAAACTTGGTGGGACGATACACATGATTGGAATACAAGACTAGAAGGATACAACTTATTTGCAAGAAACAGACTTGATAAACGAGGAGGAGGTGTTGCATTGTATGTTAGAAATGCGTATATTGCACAGAGATTGAAGCTTCAGAGACTGGGAGTTCTGTGGAAACTGTTTGGGTAAGAATACAAGGACAGAACAATGGAAAGGACACCATTGTAGGCATTTACTACAGGCCGCCTGTGCAAGCTGAAGATATGGATGAACTCTATGTGCATCAAATGGCCAAGTTCTCCAAAAAATATGACCTAGTTTTCATGGGAGATTTCAACTATCCAGACATTTGTTGGGAATCTCTCTCAGGCAAAGCTAACAGGTCAAGGAAATTCTTATCCTCGCTTGCTGACAACTTTATCTTCCAAAAGGTAGGGGAGAAAACAAGGGGAACTGCTACCTTGGATCTAATCCTTATAAACAGGGAGGAAATGGTTGAGGAGGTAAAAGTGGCTGGGACCCTATGAGGTAGCGACCATGCTATTTTAGAATTTTAGATAACTAGAGGAGGAAGACCTGTGAAGACTCAGACGTCAAGGTTAGATTTCAGAAAGGCAGATTTTAAGGGATTCAGAAAGAGAATTGGAGGGATCCAATGGCTGGATATCCTTAAAGACAAAAATGTCCAGGAAGGATGGGAAATCTTGAAAAATGAAATTCTCAAAGCACAATTGTTAACAATTCTGAAAAGAGGGAAGAATAGGAAGCATTTAAGGAAGCCAGGATGGATGAACACAGAACTTAAGCACATGCTAAAAAGGAAGAAAAAAATGTTTATAAAATGGAAAGAGGGAGGCATATCTAAAGAAGAATATAATGCTGTCTGCAGAACCTGCAGGGCACAAATCAGATTACTAAAGCTGACAATGAATTGAGGCTTGCAAGAGATGTCAAAAGCAATAATAAAGGATTTTGGGGATATGTCAAAAGTAAAAGAAAAGTCAAAGATGCTTTAGGATTTTCACAGGATGAAAATGATGAAATGGTAAGACAGGATGTTGAGAAGGCCGAACTTTTAAATTCCTATTTTGCATCTGTTTTCTCTCAGAAAGGAAATGTAGCATCAACTGTTCTTCACTGTCCTATTAAGGGAATAGAAGAATCCAGGATATCTATAAACAGAAAGATAGTGAGGAAACACTTAGCTAACCTAAATGAATTCAAATCTCCAGGTCCAGATGAATTACACCCCAGAGTACTGAAGGAGATAGCAGAAGAAATTTTTGAACCCCTCTCCATAATCTTTGAAAATTCTTGGAGAACAGGAGAAGTCCCAGAAGACTGGAGAAGAGCAAATGTTGTTCCTATCTTCAAAAAGGGGAAGAAGGTGGACCCAGGTAACTATAGGCCGGTGAGTCTGACATCTATACCAGGAAAGATCTTTGAACAAATTATTAAACAACATGTATGTCAGTACCTGGATAAGAATGAAGTGATTAAACAGAGTCAGCATGGGTTTGTAACTAATAAGTCATGTCAGACTAACTTAATTTCCTTCTATGACGGTATCACTGATTGGGTGGATCAAGGAAATGCTGTCGATATAGTATATCTTGACTTCAGCAAAGCATTTGACAAAGTATCTCATACAATCCTTATTGAAAAAATGACTAAGTATGGAATCGACAAGGCAACTGTTAGGTGGATTCATAACTGGCTTAGTGATCGGACCCAAAGAGTGGTCGTAAATGGCTGCACATCCAGTTGGAAGAATGTCTCAAGTGGGGTACCACAGGGCTCTGTCCTGGGCCCTGTATTGTTCAACATCTTTATCAACGATTTAGATGAAGGAATTGAGGGTAAACTGATTAAATCTGCTGATGACACAAAGCTAGGAGGGATAGCTAATACTAGAGGAGAGAGAGAGGATTCAAAAAGATATAAATAAACTGGAGAAGTGGGCAGCAACTAACAGAATGGTTTTTAACAGGGAAAAATGCAAAGTACTACATCTGGGCAATAAAAATGAAAAAAGCATATACAGAATGGGAGGAATAGGGCTAAGCAACAGCACATGTGAAAAAGACTTGGGTATACTAATAGATCACAGACTGAATATGAGTCAACAGTGTGATGCAGCAGCAAAAAAGGCAAATGCAATTCTAGGATGTATTAAACAGAAGCATACAGTCTAGGTCACGTGAAGTCATTATTTCACTCTACTCCTCTTTGGTCAGACCTCATCTGGAATATTGTGTCCAGTTTTGGGCACCATATTTTAAAAAAGACATCAACAAACTGGAGCAAGTTCAGAAAAGAGCGACCAGAATGGTGACCGGTCTGCAAACCCTGTCTTATGAGGAAAGGTTGCAGGATTTGGGAATGTTTAGTTTGCAAAAGAGAAGACTGAGAGGAGACTTAATAGCTGTCTACAAATATCTAAAGGGCTGTCACATTGTAGAAGGATCAACTTTATTTTCATTTTCACAAGGAAAGACTAGAAGCAATGGGATGAAACTGAATGGGAGGAGACACAGATTAGATATTAGAAAAAACTTTTTGACAGTGAGAGTGATCAGTAAGTGGAACAGGCTGCCACGAGAAGTGGTGAGTTCTCCTTCAATGGAAGTCTTCAAACAGAGGCTGGACAGACATCTGACTGGGATGATTTAGCGAATCCTGCTTTGAGCAGGGGGTTGGACCAGATGGCCCAGGAGGTCCCTTCCAACTCTACGATTCTATGATTCTAGTTCTGGCAGCACATCACAAATTTCAAGCTCATAGTCACGGTCAGCCGCCATCTCAAGCAGTCCCAGGGTTTCAAGGCTGTTCAGGTCCATCCTGCTGCACTATGCCAAGTGTAACAAGGGCATCCAGGGGGAAGTTGTGGCTGAGTTATTTAAAGGCACAGTTCACCGACAGGAGTCAACTGAGCAAACGATAAGTGAGCACCCTACCCCCCGTCCCTTGTACATAAATAGGGAGAACTGACACAGCTTAGAATCATAGAATCATAGAATCGTAGAGTTGGAAGGGACCTCCTGGGCCATCTGGTCCAACCCCCTGCTCAAAGCAGGATTCGCTAAATCATCCCAGTCAGATGTCTGTCCAGCCTCTGTTTGAAGACTTCCATTGAAGGAGAACTCACCACTTCTCGTGGCAGCCTGTTCCACTCATTGATTACTCTAACTGTCAAAAAGTTTTTTCTAATATCTAATCTGTGTCTCCTCCCATTCAGTTTCATCCCATTGCTTCTAGTCTTTCCTTTGAGTCACAGCAATCCAGGCAATAGAAATCCATGTATATGGAGCACCCCCTCAGGGCAGTGGGGTACTCGGTACCAGGCCGGTGTCTTAAAGGGATGTGTCACGGCAGCAGTGACCTGGTCCGTGGCCCTGAGTGTCCATGAAAAATAAGGTTTTATGAGCAATAAAGTCTATGTGTAGATAAGTTCGTGACGCCACCTGTGGTTTCTGGTCAGAGGTGACCAGCGCTGCAGAGCAGATCCTCTGGGAGTGATAGTGTGATGCAGCAGAGTTCGAATAGCTATCCACAGGCAGCGCTTTTGTCCCAGGGCAGTGGTGATAGCAAAGATGTTGTATTTGGTGGTGGTAGATGTAGCAGAGTTGGTTAGGTGATGCAGGAAGAATTAGAGGACACAGCTGGGTGCAGTTCCAAAGCTGTACTCACAGTTCACTTGCTTGCCCGTGCCCACTTGACGAAGCGTCCTCCAGGTGAGGGGTCCAGCAAACTCCCAGGTAAATGGAGAACACCCTTCCAGGACTCCCTTCAGTGTGTACCTTTCCTGGCCATCTCCCTGTGCTGATTTCCTCCCTCTTGTCCAGCATCTTAGCAAGCAGTGCCCTATGCCAGCAAACTCAGTTCTTGTCGGGAATAACCTCTAGGTCCCTGGATCCTATGTGTCTGTCTTTTCAGCGTATAATTGTGGATTTGGCTGCAGCACTTGCAATGCCCGTAGCTTCTGGTTGATCTAGCTGAGTCCGTTGTTCACTCCACTAGTTTTAGGGCCAGTCCCTATACTGCGACCTGATCCCTCCACCCGACGTTAGCCAGCGTGGAATGAGCCGCACGGACAGTATGGTCGCAGCCCGTGCCTCTAGGATCCCTTCCCTCTTCAGGGAGTTTCCTTTTGTCTCTTTCCTTCCAAGCAGCTCCTCTTGACAGGGAGCTGCTTCGCACACATCTTTCCACTTTCTTCCCTCCTAACAGACTACTAACTAACTCTCTTCTCCCGCTCTCATCCCACTAGCTCCAGCCACCTCCCAACACCCTTTACCACCCAGACAGGGTTGAGATCATCCTCCTGTAGGGTACATCCAGATGCCCTACTGCTATAGGGTGTGTGTTGGGTCGACCATTTTGCTTTCTTTCCTGCTGCAGCTACCTTGCCCTCAGTCAGTATGCAGTTTCTAGCTTCTATGTTTCTGCCCTGTTCTTTGCCTCTTGCCTTTTTAAACAGCCTCAGCTGTTCAATCAGTGCTTCTGAATCATGTCTGCAGTTAGACTGTGATCTGGCTCCAGGACGTCTTGGACTTAGTATTCCAGCCATCTCGTACTGTGGATCTCTGGGGCACTTGTGGACACTGGAATCCTGCTGCTTGCCAATCAACATTTGCAAGGGAAGTAACAGAGAGAGAGAGACTCTGAACATGTTTCTGTGCTTAATGCTGAACTTAAGGTTTACTCTGGCCTGCCGTGTCACCTGCTGTGTCTCCTGCCTCTGTACCTGCAATTGTGTAAAACCTTTTCCCTGTGGCATACTTGTATGAAGTAATACAAGCACGTCTTAACCAAACCTGTGTCTCCTGTGTTTTCCTCACACTCAAGCACAAGACTTTAAATAGACTGTGTACAATACATCACAAGATTCAGAAGCCAACGTTAGAGTCTGCTGTGGACCATGGATGCCAGATATCTGATTATACCTTCTGTGATGACAGTGGTTGTGACTTCTCACAACCATTTCAGGTGAGCGCATTCCCTTCTTTCCAGTCAGGTGTGTTTCCACAGGTAAACACTATTGTGCACCATTTTTCTCTTGCAGCACTTCTGCCTTAACCCCTTCACTACCAAGGGTGGTTTGCACGTTAACTCCCGGGCCAATTTTTACAATTCTGACCACTGTCCCTTTATGAGGTAATAACTCTGAAACGCTTCCATGGATCCTGGTGATTCTGACATTGTTTTCTCGTGACATATTGTACTTCATGTTAGTGGTAAAATTTCATTCAAATAACTTTTTATTTGTGAGAAAAACGGAAATTTGGCGAAAATTTTGAAAATTTCACAATTTTCCAACTTTGAATTTTCATGCCCTTAAATCACAGAGATACGGCACACAAAAAACTTGATAACTAACATTTCCCACATGTTTACTTTACATCAGCACAATTTTGGAACCAACATTTTTTTTTGTTAGGAAGTTATAAGGGTTAAAAGTTGACCAGCGATTTCTCATTTTTACAACACCATTTTATTTTTAGGACCACATCACATTTGAAGCCACTTTGAGGGGTCTATATGATAGAAAATACCCAAAAGTGACACCATTCTAAAAACTGCACCCCTTAAAGTGCTCAAAACCACATTCAAGAAGTTTATTAATCCTTTAGGTGCGTCACAGGAATTTTTTTGAATATTTAAAAAAAAAATGAACATCTAACTTTTTTTCACAAAAAAAATACTTCAGGTTCAATTTTTTTTATTTTACCAAGGGTAACAGGAGAAATTGGACTGCAAAAGTTGTTGTGCAATTTGTCCTGAGTAGGCTGATACCTGATATGTGGGGGGGAACGACTGTTTCGGCGCATGGCAGAGCTCAGAATGGAAGGAGCGCCGTTTGACTTTTTCAATGCAAAATTGGCTGGAATTCAGATCGGACGCCATGTCACGTTTGGAGAGTCCCTGATGTACCTAAACAGTGGAAACCCCCTACAAGTGACCCCATTTTGGAAACTAGACCCCCCAAGGAACTTATCTAGATATGTGGTGAGAACTTTGAACCCACAAGGGCTTTACAGAAGTTTATAACGTACAGCGGTACAATTAAAAAATCATATTTTTTCCACAAAAATGATCTTTTCACCCCAATTTTTATTTTCCCAAGGGTAACAGGACCCTAAAAGTTATTGTGCAATTTGTCCTGAGTACGCTGATACCCCACATGTGGGGGTATACCACTATTTGGGCGCATGGCAGAGTTCGGAAGGGAAGCAGCGCCATTTGACGTTTTTGGCTGGAATTGAGATCGGACATCATGTCGCGATTGGAAAACCCCTGATGTACCAAAACAGTGGAAACCCCCCACAAATGACACCATTTTGGAAACTAGACCCCCTAAGGAACTTATCTAGATGTGTGGTGAGAACTTTGAACCCCCAAGTGCTTCACAGAAGTTTATAACGCCCAGGCGTGAAAATAAAAAAATATTTTTTTTCCACAAAAATGATATTTTTGCCCCCAAATTTTTATTTTCCTAAGGGCAACAGGAGAAATAGGACCCCAAAAGTTGTTTTGCAAATTGTCCTGAGTAGGCTGATACCCCACATGAGGGGGTAAAACACTGTTTGGGTGCATGGCAGAGCTTGGAAGGGAAGGAGCACCATTTGACTTTTTCAACGTAGAATTGGCTGGAATTGAGATCAGACGCCATGTTGCGTTTGGAGAGCACCTGATGTGCGCAAATAGTGGAAACCCCCAATTCTAACCCTAACCCTAGCCCTAGCCCTAACCCTAACCCTAGCCTTAGCCCTAGCCCTAACCCTAACCCTAACCCTATCCCCAAACCCTAACCCTAGCCCTTACCCTAATGGGAAAATGGAAATAAATACATTTTTTTAATTTTATTATTTTTCCATAACTAAGGGGGTGATAACGGTAGATTTGATTTACTATTTATGGCGGTATTTATCTTTGGTGGCTGTCGCACGCTAAAAGACGCTTTTTATTGTAAAAATAGTTTTTGCATCACCACATATTGAGAGCTATAATTTTTCCATTTTTTGACCCACTGAGTCATGTGAGGTCTTATTTTTTGCGGGACGAGTTGACGCTTTTATTGGTATCATGTTTGGGCATGTGACATTTTTTGATGGCTTTTTATTTCGTTTTTTGGGACGCAGAATTTACAAAAACCAGCGTTTCATGAATTTATTTTGGGTGGTGCGTTTACGCCGTTCTGGGTGCAGTAAAATTTATAAGGCAGTTTTATTCTTTGGGTCAGTACGATTACAGCGATACCTCATTTAGGTGGTTTTTTTATGTTTTGGCGCTTTTATGCAATGAAAACAATTTTATATAAAAAATAATTATTTTTGCATCACCTTATTCTGCAAGCTATAACTTTTTTATTTTTTCGCTGATGATGCTGTATGGCGGCTCTTTTTTTGCGGGACAAGATGACGTTTTCAGCGGTACCATGGATATTTATATGCGTCTTTTTGATCGCACGTTATTGCACTTTTTGTTCGGCGGTATGATAATAAATCATTATTTTTTGCTTCGTTTTTTATTTTTATTTTTTAAGGGGTTCGCTTAAGGGGTTAACTATTGGGACAGTTTTATAGGGCGGGTCGTTACAGATGCGGCGATACCAAATAAGTGTACTTTTATTGTGTTTTTTTTTTTTATTTCCAAAAAATGAATTTATTGGGGAATATTTTTTTTTTTTAATTTATTTAGCGATTTTTTTTTTTAATTATTTTTACACTTTTTTTTTTTTACTTTATTACAATGTCCCAGGGGGACATAACTGTCCTGTGACAGATCGCTGATCTGTCACATCACAGATCACTGTGACAGATCACCGATCTGTCACAGGCACTGCACAGGCTTCCTCATGCCTGAGCTTTGCAGGCACTGAGGAAGCCAGCTTCCTGCAGGCCCCCGGAGGTCCCCGTCGCCATATTGGATCCGGGGACCTGCAGGAAAGGAGTCCCCCGCAGCAGCGCTGCACATTGCGCTGCCATGGGGGCTCAGGGAAGCAAGGAGGGAGCCCCCTCCCTGCCGATGCTTCCCTTTAACCCCCGGTACACCGCGATCGGGTTTGATCGCGGTGTGCAAGGGGTTAACGTGTCGGGGGCGGTCCGTGACCGCCCCTGACACATTGTGCCGGGTGTCAGCTATGATAATTAGCTGACACTCGGCCGCGATCTGCGGCGCTCACCACGTGGGCGCCGCTGATCGCGGTGACGTAATATTCAGTCCATGGTAATTAGGTCCAGGGTCACATGGACGGAATATTACGTCAATTGTAGGTAAGGGGTTAAAGGATCTGGGAAGATGGAGGCTCGCGTAAAGGACTTGTTTGGAGTTATCAATACAATCCTTGCGGATATACAGGCTTTAAAGCCCAGCTTTGCAAGTCTGCAGGATCTTAGTAATCACAATCTGCAAGTTTTCAGACAAAATACTCAGGATTTACGAGCCTGGATTGAGGCCCTGGAGGAACGAGTCCAGGCACCAGCCATACCCCCGAGTTCTGGGATTCCCAAGTTACCCCCTTTTCGTTTTTGTGGTGAACGTGAAAAATTCAGGGGATTTATTAACCAATGCAAACTGTTTTTCTCTGCACATGCTTTGCAATTTCCCTCTGAACGATCCAAAGTGCTTACTATAATCATGCTGCTCTCCAACAAAGCTCTGATGTGGACAAACCCTCTGATTGAGACTGAGGATGAATGTTTAAATAATCTTGATGCTTTCATTTCAGCCATGGGGCAGGTGTTTGATGACCCTAAAAGAGGTGCGACAGCTGAACCAGCTATGCTGACTTTGCGCCAAGGTAAGCGCTCAGCAGCCAAATATGCCTGGGATTTCAAGAGATGGGCCCTCGACACCACTTGGGGCAGTCCTGCCAAAAAAATCTATTTTCCGGAAAGGGTTGATTAAGGATGAACTTGCTCGTGCCGACCATCCCACTGCATTAGGTGACTTTATTAACTACTGCATCCGTATTGATGCCCGTCTTACTGAATGCAGACAGGAGAGATGGTCCGAAAGTAATCGCACTAACCATTTCCTACCTTCCTCCCCAGCCAAGGAACCTTTGAGCAGGATCACACGGGAACCAGAACCTGAACCTATGCAGGTGAACATCGCCTAAAGGATAATCTATCTTTCTATTGCGGTAAGTCAGGGCACTTCATTATAAACTACCCCAGCTGTTCTCGTAAGAATACTGCAGCAGTCATTCACTGTGAGGTTTGCGAAAGGAGATCTGTCATGTCCGAACCTCAGGCTCCAGAAAGATCTGCAGCTATAAATGTTGATTTCTTGGACTTAAGCTCCATTATTTCAGAGGCCGATGACTGTGTAAATGCAGCAATTTTTCAAGTTTCCTCAGCAGTGTCCCAGCTGAGCTGTAAGAAGAACAATTCTCATAGCAATATGGAATGAATGAATTAAAATATTACTTTTTCCCACAAAAATGTTGCTTTAGCCCAAAAAATTTTTCATTTTCACAAGGGTAGTGTGGCGCCCCTGAGGGTTCAGTCACCACAGAGGTACTGCACCTCATCCAAAGGTGTGGTATTCTGCTCTCAGGTAAGGAGGGGGGCACTACCCAGAACCCAGACACTTGCATCCAACACTATACCTCTCAGGGCCTGGAAGGAGCTAGGCAGAGGATTGGGTGGAGAAAGCAGCAGGGGAAGAGCTGAATGAAGTGACAGTGAGAGAGTGACTGGAGTTGGAGCTGGAGCTGGGGACTTGAGCAGTGAGGAGCTCATCCCTAGACCAAAAGAGTGTAGAAGGAAAGAAAGGAAAGACAGGAGAACAGAAAGATAAGCTTCAGTGGAAGACAGAAAGAAAGGGTCCTAGGGGCACGGGTAGTGAGGAATCCACCCTTTTGGCCCATATCCACGCCGACTGTAGTCAGGTGGAGGGACCAGGTTGCAGTAGGGGACCAGCCCCAGACTAGTAGAGAAGTTAAGGACTCAGCTAGCTAACCGGAGGCTGCAGTATCTTCATGTGTTGCAGCCACATCCATACACATTCATTGAAAAGGCAGCCGGATAGGATCAAGGGGACCTAGAGCACGTCGCCTGACAAGATCTGAGGCTGCTGGCTTGGGACACTGTGTGTGAAGGGTCAGGAGAGGAGGGAGCCAGCGCAGTGAGACAGCCAGGGAAGGAACATCTGAAGGGGGTTCTGACATAGTGTACCCCAAATTACCTGAGAGCTGGCTGGACCACCGTCCCAGAGGACACAGCAACCCAGCTGGGGATTGTAACTGGAAGAACTAAGTAAAAGTGTGAAGACTGCACTCTACTGTGTCCTCTGACTTATTTACAACATCACCTGCCTTGCACCAACCTATAACTGCCCTGGGGCTTAGCTCTACCTGTGGAGAGCTGTAACATCTCTGCTGCCAACAGCCCCAGCTGTCTCTTTTGCAGCGGCGGCTATCACCTTCCTTGCGTGGCGGCGTCACAAATCCATTGGGGGAAGAGGGTGCCGCTGCCAATAGCTGTTGAGGGCAGAGCAGAGTCCTGCAGTGTGCAGGCGTCGGGAGAGGTCCGGGCACCTGCGCACTGCAGAATTCGGCGCTTGCACCGCAGACATTACAGGATGGGAGAAGAGGACGTCATCGCATGAAGAAGGGAGGCGTCGGACCGGACTGCAACGCCCACCGGACGGGACCGCCCACCCCGGTGAGTATAATATAACGTGTTTTTCTTATCTTTCAGGTTACATCAGAGGCTTATCTACAGCATTACAGAATGCTGTAGATAAGCCCCTGATGTCTATGCCAGCAGCTGCAAGCGGAAAAAAAGGGTGACAGATTCCCTTTAAAGGAATGTCCAAAAGGGCACCACCAGGTGTGGAGACTGCGGCTTAATTGGACTCCACCCGAGAATCCACATCCATGCCACCTCAAGAAAAGATGCACACATTGAAAGTTTTGTCGATTCTGTGTGTGGTGTGGCATGTCCGTTTGTAGTTGTGCTAGCGATTTGTCAGCTTTATTCCGTTAACGAACGAGACTTCGGCATGCCCCTGCGGTACTCGTCAAGCTTACTAGAGGGATACTCGAGGCTCTGGCACGCGAGATTGAGCAATAACAGGTCTATCATGGCCTTACATGTCCGGGGTTGCATGCGAGCTACACTGAAAGGACCAGCTTTTGTCGCTTACAGGTGCAGATAACCCGCTGAACACCGTTAGTGATGGGGATCTGTGATTCCAATTATTCCCCGTGAACGATGATTTCCCAGTAAGTGCAGGTCAACCGCAATTCCTGAATTAGGCCTAACCGGCATTCCTGAAAAAATGCAAAAAATTACGTGTCCAAACCACAGGTGCTGTAGCTTGCTTAACAGCTCGGCAGCCGTTCTCAGGCCCAGTATGGATTCGACAAGATTCTAGAAAGTTGATAAAGGGTACAGTTTCACCGGATAACACGTATATATGTAGCATAGTTTATACATTAAAAACCTAAGTCTATATATCAGGAGGCAGGCTCAGGCGGTCTCAGGCCCAGTATAGATTAGATATGATTGGACAAAGGTGAGAAAGGGTACCGTGTCACTGGATAACAGGTATGTATACCATAGTTTACACATTAAAAACCTATGTCTATAGATCAGGAGGCAGGCTCAGACGGTCTCAGGCCCAGTATGGATTAGACGTGATTGGACAAGGGTGAGAAAGGGTACCGTGTCACTGGATAACAGGTATGTATACCATAGTTTTCACGTTAAAAATATATGTCTATAGATCAGGAGGCAGACTCAGACGTTCTCAGGTAAAGTATGGATTTGACCAGATTGTACAAAGTTGAGAAAGGGTACATTATCACTGGATCGCAGGTATATATAGCATAGTTTAAACATTTAAAATCTCCGTGTTCTCAGTATCGATTAGACAACAATCTAAAAAGTTGAAAAAGGGAAATGTATTTGAAGCGTACACCAGTATACACTTTTGGTGGTATTTTTTAATCTTCATATATATTTCTGTCTCAGTAAGACAATCCAGACTCTCCGCAATAGGAAATGAGATGCATACAATTACTGACATAAAGTCTAGTGATTGCAGAAATCTAGGAATTACTATTCACGGGAAAAACTTCAGTTACAATTTTCAGAGGCGATGCTGACACTCAATTAATTAGTGTGTGGAGACAGCAAAAACCTTTCTTTGTGAAGAAAGTGTTGCTGTATCGCAGTACCGTTGATCCCATCGCCGGTACTCATATCCAATTTTGATCACAGGGAGAGATGTAAGCATGGTGCTCACTGCCTATCATGATCAGTCACGTAACTTTGGAGTGCAAAACACAGAAGCCATAGGCCGTAGGCGATTCAATTGGATTGGCATGAGAGGGCACATTTAAAAATGTGCGCTGGAATGTCACACATCTGTGGGTAGGAAAACTGTGAAAGCTGATGAGAAACCACCACTGCATCTCATTGTGAGTCGATGTCCATAAGAAATGGAAGCTATTGATCATCTGAAGCGAGAGCCCGGCCAGCGAGACAGGGCATAGCTACGTCTTAACCATCATCTTCTATCAGTTCACCAAATTTGTAGTGGCAGTCCCAGTGAAGGATTTGACAGCCCAGACTACACAGTGGAGGAGCAGGGAGAGGTAAACATTGCAAATGCTGGGGCCCTGCCCAAGCAAGGGGGGCCCACTCATGGACGTCGGTACTGGCACTGGGCCCCTCATAGTACGGCAGTGTGTCTGACGGTGGGTGTGCACCCCCACCGTCAGAGACACTTGATTGCACTATGAGGGACCCTGTGCCAGTGCCCGCGCCCAAGATTCGGCCCACCCACCTGTCCAGGGCAACGGCACTCGTACGACTGCGTGTGCTAGATGGTGACCCCGGCCATGGGGGGAGGAGGCAGCCCAGTTATGGAGGTTTACAAAATGGCATATGTTGATGTGTGATATTCACCTGCTGCTAAAGGCAAAATTGGTCAAGTCCCAGGAAGAGGAGGACCAAAGAAAGCCATTTTTCTGGCAACCTATGTGTCATCAGAGTAAGGTGGGACAAAATCCTTGGAAACCCATGCATGGTTCATTTTAATGAAGGTTAGATCATCCACATTTTGGGTCGAGAGACGGGTCCTTTTTTCTGTCAGGATTGATCCAGCAGCACTGAAGACTCTTTCCGATAGCACACTTGCAGCTGGGCAAGCGAGCTCCTGTAAGGCATATTGTGCCAATTCAGGCCAGGTGTCCAGTTTAGTGGCCCAATAGTCAAATGGGAATGACCTGTGAGGGAGAACATCGATATGGGATGAGAAGTAGTTTGTAACCATAGTTGACAAGTGCTGTCTCCTGTCACTTTCAGTCGATGCAGTATTACCAGTCATGTGAGCGGGACTTGAAAAATCAGTCCACAACATGGTCATGAAACCCCTGTCTCCAACGCCACTTCTGATGTGTGCACCACCAACACCTCTTCCAAGTTTCCCCCGGCCCCTACGGCTCGTGTGAGAACCATCACCGCTGCTGTGTGCTGGGAATGCTTCAACCAACCGGTTTACCAGAGTTGCTTGTTTGTTAGCCAATATTAGGTCAAGGTTCTCCTGTGGCATGATGTTTTGGAATTTGCCTTTATAGCGTGGATCCAGGATGCTGGCCAACCAGTAGTCGTCATCGTTCATCATTTTGGCAATGTGGGGGTCCCTTTTTAGGATCTGCAAGGCATAATCTGACATGTGAGCCAATGTTCCCGGTGTCAATGATGCACTGCGAGTGCTGGGTGGAGGAGCACTTTCTGGCAAATCCACATCCCTCCAGTCACGCACAAACCCTGTCACGTACCTGACCTTGCCACGCCAACATTTTCACTTGCCCCATGAGAAGCATCCTCCTCCCCTAAATAATCATCCCCATCATCATCCTCCTCCTCCTCTTCCTCTTCTTCCTCCACCTCGTCCAGGAGAGTTCCCGGAGCAGACAATGGTTGACTGTCATCAAGGCTTCCCTCCTCCTCTTCCTCATCATCCTCGGTTGCAGACGACTGCTCCTTAATGTGCGTCAAAGTTTGTATGAGCAGATGCATAAGTGGGATGCTCATGCTTATGATGGCGTCGTCTGCGCTTACCAGCCGTGTGCATTCCTCAAAATGCTGAAGGACTTTACAGAGGTCTTTCATCTTCGACCACTGCACACCTGTCAACTCCATGTCTGCCCTCAAAGTGCCTGCCCATGTATCCTCCCACAAATGCATTACGGCCTGCCTCTGTTCGCACAGCTGCTCAACCATGTGCAGGGTGGAGTTCCACCTTGTTGCAACGTCGATAATTAGGCGGTGCTTGGGAAGGTGGAGCAATCGCTGCAGCTTCTGCATACGACTGGAGTGTACCGGCGACCGGCGGATGTGTGAGCACAGTCTTCGGACCTTCTGGAGCAGGCCTGTTAACTCAGGATAATTATTGAGGAAGCACTGCACCACCAGGTTCAACGTGTGAGCCAAGCAAGGTATGTGTCTGATTTTTGAAAGGGCTATGGCTGCCACAAAATTCCGGCTGTTATCACTAACTACCTTGCCTGCCTCAAGATGTAGACTGCCCAGCCATGACTCAGTTTGTCACTAAAAGCAGTCGGCCAGTACCTCCGAGGTGTGTCTGTCGCCCAAACACATCATCTTTAACACAGCCTGCTGACGCTTTCCACTAGCTGATCGATAGGGGGACACCTCATGTGCAACACTGGCAGCTGCGGATTGAGTGCTAGTGTGACTACGTTCTGTGGATGAGCTTTCACTTCTGGAGGAGGAGGAGGAGGGTCGAACACCTACAGCCAACTGTTTCCTATACCATGGGCTAGGCAGCACTATCCCACCACCGCTGTCCCCGGTGAACCCTGCATCCACCACATTAACCCAGTGTGCATTGATGGACACGTAACGGCCCTGGCCATGCCTACTGGACCATGCATCAGTTGTGGTGCACCTTTCCACTCACTGATTGCTTGAGTGCATGTACAATGCGGTCTTTCACATGAAGGTGGAGGGCTGGGATGGCTTTGCGAGAAAAGAAGTGGCTTCTGGGCAGGTCATAGCGTGGTACTGCGTAGGCCATGAGTTCGCGGAAAGCTGCGCTTTCAACCAACCGATAGGGCATCATCTCTAACGAGATTAGTTTGGCAATGTGGGCGTTCAAACCCAGTGTACGCGGATGAGAGGATGAGTACTTTCTTGTCCTACTCATAGACTCTGGTAGGGTGAGCTGGACTTGAGAGCTGCATATGGTCGAACTAGCGGTGGACATGGCAGACTGAGAGAGGGTTGATGATGGTGATGGAGTTGGTGTTCTTTCTGATGGCCTAGATTCAGTCTTTCATTGATATAACATTGTGAATCCCTGACTGCTTTGGCCTTGCGACGACAACTCAACATTTGCTGCTGGTGGTGTGCTAACCGGTGGGCTAACAGTGGGGGAAACAATGTAGTGTTGCTGACTACCTTCTTTGGGAGCAGTTGCACATGTGGTATGTGAGGTTTGGTAGTCCGTCCACGCTTGCAAGTGCATGGTGGTTAAATGTCTTAGCATGCAACTGGTATTCAAATTTCTCAGATTTTTCCCTCGGCTAAAGGTCTTTGCGCACTTCTTACAGATAACCTTTGCCTGATCATTAGGATTTTGTTCAAAAAAGTGCCACACTGCACTCTTCCTACTATGGAAGACATTTTGAGGCCTTGCACGCTGTGCTATTTTGACCGTCTGGCCAAGCTGTCCTGCAACTCTTTTGGTTTTTGTAACATGTTTTTGGACTGCTCCGGGCCTGCCAGATAACAGCTGTTGTGATGTTGATGCCCGCTGCGGATGCTCCTCCTCCTCTTCTGAGCTATTGGCAGCGGCACCCTCTTCCCACAATGGATGCCAATCTGGGTCAACAACTGGGTCATCCATCACCTCCTCTTCAATGTCATGTGCACCTTCCTCTGTGTCACCGTGTATGGTGGTATAGTATGCGGGAAGGGGCACCTGAGTTTCATCAGGGTCAGATTCTGCCTCAGTACACTGCGAGGACAATGTAGTGCTCTGAGTGAATGTACCAGCAGAATCATCTATCAGTGGCTGTGCATCAGTGCACTCCATGTCAGATTCATCTTGGCCTGGGTAATTCACGATTTGACTTGATAACCCCGGCATGGTATGTGAAAACAGCTCCATGGAGTAATCTGTAGTGTGGCCTGCCACATCCTTCAATTTTGGTTGGGGTGAAGGACACAAGGAAAGGTGTGGTTCATGACCATGAGCCTCCAATGATGACTCAGTGCTTTTATTTTTTAAAGCTTCAGAAGAGGAGGCGATAGAGCTGGAGGCTGAGTTAGCAATGTAAGCCAAAACTTGTTCTTGAAACTCCGGCTTTAAAAGCGGTTTACCTACTCCCAGAAAAGGGAGCCTTTGAGGCCTTGTGGAGCCAGACGATGACACAGGCTCAACACCTCCTGCATTAGGTGCTATTTTGCTTCTGCCACTACCAGCAGATCCAACACCAACACCATCATTACCAGCTGCCAACCCCCGCCCACTTCCACAGACTCTTCCACCACACTTCCTCATTTTTGGGGAAAATGTACCCAAAAAACCACCAACTATATGGTACTGTAAAACAAGGTACAAGGTGTATATAGTAGTGGGGAGGATTTGAATCTCTCTAGACTTCAGGACACAGTTGGATTCTGTCAGGCCTTGTTTATATTACACCGCAATGTGACAGGCAGATTCTGGATGGTGTAGTAAAGGTGTTTAGAGGACAGGGGAGAATTGGAATCTCTCTAGACTTCAGGACACAGTTGGATTCTGTCAGGCCCTGGTTATATTACACCGCAATGTGACAGGCAGATTCTGGATGGTGCAAGAAAGGTGTATAGAGGACTGGGGAGAATTTGAATCTCTCTAGACTTCAGGACACAGTTTGATTCTGTCAGACCCTGTTTATATTACACCGCAATGTGACAGGCAGATTCTGGATGGTGTATGAAAGGTGCATAGAGGACTGGGGAGAATTTGAATCTCTCTAGACTTCAGGACACAGTTGGATTCTGTCAGGCCCTGTTTATATTACACCGCAATGTGACAGGCAGATTCTGGATGGTGTAAGAAAGGTGTATACAGGACTGGGGAGAATTTGAATCTCTCTAGACTTCAGGACACAGTTGGATTCTGTCAGGCCCAGTTTATATTACACCGCAATGTGACAGGCAGATTCTGGATGGTATAAGAAAGGTGTATATAGTAGTGGGGAGAATTTGAATCTCTCTAGACTTCTGGACACAGTTGGAATCTTGTCAGTCCCTGTTTATATTACACCGCAATGTGACAGGCAGATTCTGGATGGTGTAAGAAAGGTGTATAGAGGACTGGGGAGAATTTGAATCTCCCTAGACTTCAGGACACAGTTGAATTCTGTCAGGCCCTGTTTATATTATACCGCAATGTGACAGGCAGATTCTGGATGATGTAAGAAAGGTGTATAGAGGACTGGGGAGAATTTGAATCTCTCTAGACTTCAGGACACAGTTGGATTCTGTCAGGCCCAGTTTATATTACACCGCAATGTGACAGGCAGATTCTAGATGGTGTAAGAAAGGTGTATATAGTAGTGGGGAGAATTTGAATCTCTCTAGACTTCAGGACACAGTTGGATTCTGTCAGGCCCTGTTTATATTACACCGCAATGTGACAGGCAGATTCTGGATGGTGTAAGAAAGGTGAATAGAGGACTGGGAAGAATTGGAATCTCTCTAGACTTCAGGACACAGTTTCATTCTGTCAGGCCCTGTTTATATTACACTGCAATGTGACAGGCAGATTCTGAATGGTGTAAGAAAGGTGTATAGAGGACTGGGGAGAATTGGAATCTCTCTAGACTTCAGGACACAGTTGGATTCTGTCAGACCCTGTGTATATTACACCGCAATGTGACAGGCAGAAATTGCCTAGTGTATGACAAACTACAAGGTGTATATAGAAATGGGCAGAATTGGAATCTCCCTAGATTGTAGGTCTGTAAGAACGGACAAACTCCTCGGCTTTTCCTTACAGAGTCACACACTTCGCTTCAATTTGGCCATGATAACAGCAGTTACATGGTTCTGTGAAGGAGCGTACACGTACACCACTGTACGGTGTATGTAAAATTGTCAAGCTCCGTGTTTTTGTTTACGGACTGATACACGCTGTCAATCTCTAGTTTTGAATGTAATCAAACAGCAGATATACTAAACTGTTTGAAAAACGGACAAAACTATAAGGTGTAGGTCTATAAGAGCGGACAAACTCCTCGGCTTTTCCTTACAGAGTCACACACTTAGATAGCTTCAATTTGGCAATGATAACAGCCATTACACGGTACTGTGAGAGGAGCATACATGTACACCACTGTACGGTGTATGTAAAATTGTCAAGCTCCGTGTTTTTGTATACGGACTGACACACGCTGTCTCTCTCTAGTTTTGAATGTAATCAAACAGCAGATATACTAAACTGTTTGATAAACGGACAAAACTATAAGGTGTAGGTCTGTAAGAACGGACAAACTCCTCAGATTTTCCTTACAGAGTCACACACTTAGATAGCTTCAATTTGGCCGTGATAACAGCCATTACACGGTACTGTGTGAGGAGCGTACACCGCTGTACGGTGTGTGAAAAAATGAACGCTCAGTATCTCACCAGGACAAAACAATAAAATTTGGATTGCTTTTAAAAAAGCAGTTTGAACACCAGTGTGCACACAGCAATGCAACTAGCCTTAAAAGGCAGGCTAATCACCACCAGCGCTGCTGCACAAAAGCAAAAATCTTCACCTTCACTGCACAGTAACTACAGTGAAAAGCTCTAGCAGCAGAAGCAGTTTTTTTTTTCTTTTTGCCTTCCTAACGCTCTCCCTACAGAATCAGCAGCAGCTCTCGCTATTCTGAGATCATCATGAGTAACATGGCGGTCGGCGTGCACGCCCTTTTATACTCCCTGTGACGCCCCACAATGCAAGCCAATCACTTGCATGCCCTTCTCCAAGATGGTGGTGACCGCTGCCTATGTCATCACGTTGCCCACAGTGTCCGTTCTTCCTGATTGGCTGAAAAAGGGCGCTAAAGCATCTTTTGAAATGCGACTTTGGCGCTAAAGTCGCCGACCTCGTGGCCGACCTCACTTTAAGGTCAGGTTTCGTTTCATGAAACCCGACTTTGGCGAAAGTCGTCGACTTTTGAATTTTTTCGACCCGTTTCGCTCAACTCTAGTCATCACACTTTGAAAGCCATAACTTTTTAGTTACAGTATGCCATCCATGGTGGCCATGGTTGTGCATCCATCTGCCTTGAAAATATATCAGCATCACGGAGGGTGATGATGGGCTGACGGAAAGAACTCCATCTTTCAATCTTGATGCTGTTGTCATTGATACCTAGGACATTCAAGGGTCTTAATTTCTTTTGCTTGCTTATGTTGTGCCAATATATTCCACAGAACTTTACATGCATTGTCATCACTTTCTGTGTCCCAATTGGGGCTTACTGTACAACCCAAACTCCATATCAATATGTCTATTTGAGAGTGAAGGATTTTAAATCAGAGCTCATTTATCCTCTATAGAGCAGGAATTAAATCCTACTCAGTCATTATAGATACGTCAACTAACTTTAAAGTGGCTTTGTCATTATTGATCTATAGGTTCCCCTGCCTCTGGTTTCCTGCTAGCTGGGGAGTAATGTACTTCTAATGATTGACACTTTAGGCTGTTGACATCACAGAGCCCTCGGTCTGAACTGTGTGCTCTCCCATGCTGCTAGTAGAGGCAGCTTTGTCTTAGCAGTAGGGCTGGCTTTGGGATTTAGTGGCCCCCGGGCGAAAGAGTCTCAGTAGGCCCCCTTTGCACACACCACAATTCATGATGCACAGATATGGCAGAGAAATATAGGTATAGTACACAGGGCCAAGCCTCCCTCCACGCAGACATGCCCGCATGAACAGTACTCAGACATGCATATACAATACACAGACATGCATACAATATGCAGACATGCACATACAATATGCAGGCAGTCATGCGCACACACACAGACATGCGCACACACATGCAAACGTGCACATATAAACATGCGCACAGACATGCAGACATGCTGGTCCGGAAGCGTAATTGCTAGCAGACACAGCCGCACAGTGCACTGCGCGCGGCCATGTCTGGTTAAGTGATCGCTCAAGCAGTGCCGAAAAAACAGGTGGCCCTGCACAGCTGCTGGGGGAGAGGCCCGGCCCGCTGGTGTCCTAGCTGTGAGTGGACCCTCCCCATTTGTCCAGTGCCCCGCCACTTACCCAGGTGTGCCGAGTGCTGATGCCGCCCCTGCTTTGCAGCATAGGAGGAGTGCAAACTAGAGAATTGAAAATTCATTCATTTTTAAGAATGGAAAAGATTTTTAATAGCTAATTGCAAAGTTGTTTGTTTTTACATGCATTTTGCAACTTTACACATTCAATACAATGATACAACCCCTTTAAAAGTTTTACCATGTGTGTGTATTTTAGACGAAACTGTAAAAACATATGGCTGGAGTTTCATGGCTGCCGATCCAATATTAATCTAGCAGACTTTAGCTTCTTAGCATCTGGCAGCTAAAGGAAATATTGTAATGCTATAACACAGCAATCAAGACTCAAGCGTGTTTAGTTTCCTGAAACCCAAGTAGATGCATCAAGAACTCCTTTCAGCCACCTTAGTGACAATTTCCCATTTTATCCAGTTCACATAATGATGATGATTAAGGAAAAGCCTAGAAAGTGTGAATGCCAACTGTGCCAAATGACATCAGATCCAATTATCTAAGAAAAATACTAGACTCAGAATTGATTAGCTTGAAATAAAACATCTTTCTTTACCAAGTCTCTTTGTTTTTGAAGAAAAAGAAAAGTCAAGGCAAACGTCACTTCAAATACCAGTTACTGTATATTTTTACTCTATTTCGTACAGCTCTGCTTTCCAGGGGATACACTTGTCTGTGTGTATTACAACAAGAATGTAATTAATCCATGATGATGATTTTTTTTTCTGTTTTTTGCTGGTAAGTTTAGACATTACAAGCCTTATGCAAAGTGGGATTATCATACCTCAATTTTCCTAATATCCCAACCTAGTGAGGTGACAATGATCTCAGCAAAGATAGTATTGCTTGAAGAACATCTATAGAAACACATTGCTCATTCTTGTGTAATGTCAAAGAGTTCAACATCTGCTCCTACTGTGAACTTCCATAGGTATTACTGTTTTATTGCATTTCTTCCCCCTGTTTATAATAGGTAGCCAAGAATATGAAATCATATTGAAATGTGAATGTTGAAGCACACATAAACTTCCTTCCTGTTTAAGTGTGTGAAGCATTATATGTTGTCCTATACATTAAATACCAGAAACTTCCAAATGCAAACTCTGTTACAATGCCCCTTTCCTAAACCATTTTCTGTCTTGAATTATGGCTCTTTTTTCCCTAAGAGTCAGACTTTGGTGGTGTTCAGAGCTATGTTTTTACAGATCATGACATACTTGACAACCAGCAAAAGTTTCTTAAATTTTCCAGTCTCCTACATTGTGTTAAAATAATTTTGGCCAACTCCTTTCAACGGTGCTAATTAATCTTTTTTAAGTTTAGCTCTCTTGGTCCTTGCGCCTGTTCCAATGTCTCAAGGAGTTGGAATGTGGATTTTCCTTTATCCTTTCTAAAACCTTGATCTTTTATTTATCAGCAATGGGTTTGCTTGGGATGAGCATCCAATGACATAATGCAGTCTTGGACTAGCTTGTTGGAATCGTCCTCACATTTTTATCTGGCATACTTTGGTATACGGTAAATATGAATTCATTTTTATTCATTTTGAATCTTTTGCTTGAAAGTCTTCCAAGTCTTCTGGCTGCAAAACAAGCCAGAATTATCACTTTTTCACCACCATACTTGATAGTTGATATAAGATTCCTATCATCAAGCATGTTATAAAACCATGTACAAATGTTGACTGTTAAATGATTATCATGATGTAGTTTTTGGGTTGTCTCCAATCCTAGGATTGCATGGCATCCTAGCATCTAAGAATGATGTTTTTAGTTTTTAAGTGTGATCAATTGCTCCAAGTCTGATAGGTTATATATTTTTGACAAATACACATACAGTGGCATGTAAAATTTGGCACCCCTGACCAAAATGACTGTAAAGCTGTAAAGCTGTAGTCACACACAACATACCAAATAAGGGTCCACTTTTCACGGACTAGAAGCACAAATGTTTCATGAACAGTGACTCTTATGTCATCCGATTGTAATGCGAGGATGCGATTTTCTCGCCAGCTTGCAAAATCCTGGATGAGCTGCACTACCGGAGCCATTTGTGTGGGTTGTAGAGTCCCTCTCATGCTACCACGAGTGTGAAAGCACAACCAACATTCAAAAGTGACCAAAACATCAGCCAGAAAGCATTGGTACTGAGATGTTGTCTGTGGTCCCCACCTGCAGAACCACTCCTTCATTGAGTGTGTTTTGATAATTGCCAATAATTTCCATCTGTTGTCTATTCCATTTGAACAACAGCATGAGAAATTGATTGTCAATCAATGTTGCTTCCTAAGTGGGCAGTTTGATTTCACAGAAGTTTGATTTACTTGGAGTTATATTCTGTTGTTTAAGTGTTCCCCTTGAACAGTGTATATATATGTATTCTATGTGTAAATATCTATTATTTCTATTCTTTATTAAACATGTCAGTGTGATTTTACTGTATTGCACAATGAATTGCCACCTTTTGTAAAGGACACCGATGCGTATTTCTTGCAAGTCACATGCATGGTCCATGTGTAATCTGTATTTTTCTCGCCCCCATAGACTTACATTGGCGAGTCTCGGGTGTAATACAGTGCAAATCACAGCATGCTGTGATTTTCTCAGCAAGTATAATACGGCCGAGAAACAAATTGGCTGCTGGGAGCTGCCCCATATATTAATATTGGGACTCGTGCTATGCGATTTTTTTCTCGCATAGCACTCATCCATATTTCTCGCTAGTGTGACTCCGGCCTGACTGTCCATACATTAGTAACCTTCCCACCTCCTCTTCCCCCGACGCAAAGAAAACAACACGAAACCAATTTTTCAAAAAGAAAACACCACTTTATTATCGGGTAATGAATGACAAAATCACCAACTCTTTAACACCCACATTTGGAGGGTTATGGTGGCAGCTTATCATGTTAATCATCCAGTAAAACCTTGTGGGGATATATCACCAGACTCCCGGCACATGTTACCCATCCTTGTTTTCTTCCGCCACGGAGTAGCGACCCTTAAGAGCTACGACCCGACCCCAAAGAAAAAATTGCCTCTTCAATACCCTCCTGGATACCTGCAATGAAAGTGTCCAAACCCAACTCCGTCAAATGCACCCCATCCGAATGCAAAAGCCTTCCAACACTAATCTCCAGTTTTCTATGCCTCACTATAATGCCTCCTCTTAAGCGTATAAAACGCAAAATGTGTTGATTTATAACTCTGCGTGCCCTTTCTATTGCTACCCCATCCTGCGCACCGCACCAAACCAACCTGGAAATTATTTCCGACCAAACCACTATCAACTGATTGAATAAACCAGGAAACGTATCCAAATCTGCACACATTAAAGTGATAAGTTCCGAAAGTTGAATAGACCATAAATCATTTCCCCAGCATGTACTACCAGTATGACTGGAGATGTAGCTGTTCTGGAAATCTGTACCACTTCAATTAATACCTGTGCCCACCTCAAACCACGAATATCTCTCCACTTTACATCTACATTATAAAGACACAATGACCTCCCACCAGGGCACCTCTCAACCCTCTGCTCGGCCCAAAAAACATATGAATGGCCTATAATCCAGACACTGGGTCTTGAACAACCTAAAAGAGAAAAGAAGGAAAAAAACAATACTTGTATTAATTATATAGTTAATAACTCCGACCCGATATAACGGAAAAAACAATCAGAACGCCACCTGCCGAACCTCATTATTTCTTTGTCGCTGAGACCCGCCCGAGCTGCCTCCGTCGCTGCACCAATCCTAAATGAATGAGTGCCAAATTCCTCAGGAGAGAGACCCAATTTAAAAATAATTCTGCGCAGCAAAGAAAGGAACTGAAATCTCGTTAAAAAAGAGCTATCGGCATGAGCAAAAAACGCAGAGGAAATAGGTCTAATCTCAGCATACTGTGCTAACAACGAAATGGGACAAACCAAGCCATGTATGGCAGCTAAAGAAAACCATAACCCACTGCCTGTAGTGTCGGTTTTTGACCTCCAAATACGAACATGAAAACCTCCCTTACACGGAACTACATCATTATACTGCAAACCCCCGCTACCCCGTGCCGAAGCTAGAACTATTTCACTAATGCGCATGGCCCCAAAAAACGCAATACTAAAAACCGCTGAAAACAATTTTGCCTCAAAAGCTGAGCTGCATACTGAATTCGTACCTTCTATAATTTTTTCTAGAAGTGAAAAAGAGATAGGCCGTCGAATATTCTTGACGGCCCTGACTTTGCCCCAACCTTTTAACGCTTGCCTAATAATAAAATGTTTCGTAACATCCTCCCAATCCCGTAATTTAAATTGAAATGCCAACCCCGCTAATCTGTTCCTAGCCAGTGCTGAAGAGAAACCCTTTTCGTGTAAATAACGCACATAAGAAAAAGTCACCTCCAACCTCGAATACTTACAAGAATCCACAGGTAATCCTCACCATTCCTTCTATGCCTTACCATATGCATTCCATGTTGCCGGAGTTACCGATGCCTACACCAACGGCATTAGTGAATTTCCGGGATTCTCCAAATATAATCTGGATAGCTCATTCCTTCCGAGTTGGCGGCTGGAGCAAGCTCTCGAAATTTCTGAAAATCAAAATGTGACAAGGAATCAGCTATGTTATTTTTTATGTCTGGCACATGCTTGGCACGGAACCAAATATTCTGCTTCAAATACTCCAATACCAGGAAGCGAATCAACTTTATGACAGGAATGGAAGATGAAGACAAATGATTCACTATGTGAACCACGCTTTCATTATCTGTCCAAAAACAGATGCAAGAATTCCGCAATTGCACTCCCCATAAATCCACGGCCACCACCAATGGAAACAACTCCAAAAGAGTCAAATTTTTTGTCCATCCATATTCCAACCATTTAGCTGGCCATCTTTCTGCACACCACAGGTAATGAAACATCACCCCGAATCCAACTGATCCAGACGCATCCGAGAATAGCGACAACTCTTGACAAGACATCTCCGAATCCTGAAAAAAGGTAATTCCATTATACTTACACAAAAAACTCCTCCATACACTTAAATCCTCCAGTAGCGGAAGTCCTAAACGAATCCTGTGATGCGCCTGCTTCACTCCTCTTGTAGCCTTAGCTAGACGCCTGGAAAAAATCCTGCCCATCGGCATGACACGACATGCAAAGGCCAGTAAACCCAGCAATGATTGCATTTGAACCAAAGTGACTTTTTTTACCGAAATAAAACCGTCAATTAACCCTATCATCTTAGATATCTTATCTAGCGGTAAACTAAAAGCCATACCAACTGTATCGATTTCAATGCCCAAAAAAGAAAGACAAGTGACAGGGCCAACAGTTTTCTCCTCATTCAACGGGACTCCAAAAACCGACATCAGTTCCCAAAACTTACGCAAGATAATGCCACAGCTGTCTGTGTCTGCTGCACCTACAAACAAAAAATCATCCAAATAATGTGTAACCATTTGTGAACCAGTTTCCAATTTGACCACCCATTCCAAAAAACTTGAATAACTCAAAGTACTTACAAGAAATGGAGCAGCCCATAGGAAAGCACGTATGATAATAATACGCACCATCCATGAAACATCCCAATAAGTGATGACAATCCGGATGTACTGGAAGAAGTCGGAAAGCAGACGCAATATCTGACTTGGCCAAAAGCGCACCGTGCCCTACCTGACGAACAAGAAAAACTGCCTGATCAAAGGACGCATATACCTCCGAAGACTCTTCCGAGCTGATGCCGTCATTAACAGACGACCCTTTTGGGTGCGATAAATGATGGATAAGCCTGAACTCCCCCGATTCCTTTTTTGGAACAATGCCTATGGGGGAAACCCTAAGATTTGAAAATGGGGGGGAAACAAAAGGGCCTAACATATGCTCCAAAGAAACTTCTTTCTCTATTTTACTACGCAAAACTAAAGGAAGCTTCTTAGCCGATTTCAAGTTCTCCGAGAACGATGAACCTCTTGAAAACTTAAAAGGTATAAAGAAACCATACTTGAAACCACTTCTCAACTGCTCTGCCGCCCTTCTTTTAGGATACCTGTTTAACCACGGCTCCATCTCGGTGACTTTCACTGGAGTCCTTATTTTCTTGCTGTGCTTCAGCTCTAGGTCCACCTCCTTTTGCACTACGGAGCAAACACTTTGTGGCTGCATGAGAACCACCGCATGATGAACCCTCATGTTTATACTTACATAGCCCATAGAACCTGCAGTGACCTTCATTGAATAACCAGCAGGTTCCTGGCCTCCGTAATGGCATTGGCCCCAAGCCATGTTGTTGACCCGGGGCACCCGAATGAAAAGGAGGGATAATCCTCTGCGACATCATGAGACGTAACAAAGAATCCGTGGTTTTTACCCCCCAACCCAAACCAGGATTAATGGCTAAATGTCGCCGAAAATCCTCATCATATCTCCACCATGCCGCCCCTCCATGAGTCTTGTATGAATTATAAATGGTGTCCATGTATAAAAACAATTCTGAGCAACGCTCAGGATGCTTCTTCCCCATAACACAACCTAGAACAAAAAAGGCTTGAAGTCAATTATTAATAGTTTTCGCAACCTTGGGCCGCCGATCAAAAGGCCTGTCGTTCTGACGCCTCTCCCTGTCAATGTTGCTCTGATCTACAGACACCAGCGACCAAATGTCCACATAATCATTCATCCAAATTTTTTCCATAACCTCTGGTTCTAAATGAGAACCCAAGGGAGCTACCCCGCAATAAAAAACATCCCTATGCACATCAGCTCTCGCCAGTGGAGGAACATTGGACCCTTTTGCCGGAGCCAACAATTTTGGATTAATTAACAATTTTTCTCTACCCAATATCCTCCTCAAGTTATCCATAGTCACCAATCTATTATCTAGACTCCCCCAAGCTCCCGCATAGTTAAACTCACCACTTGATGCTTCAGCTGCTGCATTTTTCGCAGTGAACTCCACCGCTTCCTCACCACTCACTTTCTGCTGCTGTCTCTGCCTATGAGCTGATTTTCTAGCAGATGTTATGCTACGGCCTCGAGATCCAGATGTCGATGATGACTGATAACGCCCAGACCTAGAGCGATGACAACCTCTGGACACAGATCTCCTACTTCTTCTATGTCCATGACGACTATGTCGTCTGCTCGATCTACCACTCGAATCAGATGACGAAGACAGCTCCCTAATACGTCTTGTACTTGAAACGCTGCTAAGCCTCAGTGAAACTGAAGGACCTCCGCGGTCTGCACATGAGGGGGCTGAAGCGCATGGCTGCTGAGATTGCTGCCACGAATGAACCGCAGAAGATGAATTAGCCACCACATCCATTGTTGGAAAAACCAACTGATTTTGGGACAGGGGTACCCCCACCCCAACTACCTGTGACATAATGTTGGGGCCTGCTAACACCGGCGGTGACCCTATTGCAGGTGGTACATTAAACGCCTGTGACACAATAGACATTTGGGGAAACAAATTCAACTGCCTATTAATAGGCAGTTGCCAAACTCCAGGCTGCGATATCATTGTATCCATTACCTGAGGCGTAGTAACCAATTGCTGGCTACTCACTGCCGGACTACTTTTTTCAGTCTCATCCCTTAACACTTGTCTTTCCCCTTGCTGCTGCTCCTCACACTGTTGCTCCTTTTCCACCCTCCTATTTAAATTCTCCTCACTCTCTGAGGACCTGACACTATGTCCTCCCCCCATCCCCATTACTTCTAATATCGCCTCCTGTACTGTGGCTTGCGTTGATGGCACACACTCTTTTTCTCCCTGAGCAGCAGCAGCTCTATTCCTATCTCTACACTGAATTCTCCTCAGCGAGGAGAGCCTAGGTGCAGCCCCTCCCCTCCTGTGCTCCTTCCCGCCCTTTTTTGCAGTTACCTGTCTGAGGGGAGCTTCAGCTCCTACTGCTCCAGCTTCCTCAGCGATCTCCCTCACCCCTCCCTTCACAGACACGGCCGCCCTGCACGCACGCGAATCACCTCGCACCAGGTCCCTCTTCAGAGCCCCAGGACTTCAGCACTCAGGAAGGTGAGGGCTTTGGCCAGACCTCCGTTCTCCCCTCGCTACCTCCGCTCTCCCCACACCTGCCACTCCCCCCTGCAAAGCGGGCGGACTCTGCAATAGAGCATTCAATCAGCCGGCCCCCTCCCTGCTATTCCTTTCACTTATCACGGCTTCCAGCTCCTCCATCTTCCTGCACACCACCGTTAAGATCCCAGCTGAAATTTAACCCATTCCTTTGTGCCCTCCGGGGAAGATGAAGGTAGTAGAAAAATTAACCCTAACAACAACTTGATGGCCAGTCAGGAGTACCCAACAAATAAAGCCGGGCCCTATCAAATTGTTAATAATTAAGCAAGTTGAAGATTCAATGATCTCCAAAAGGCCTAAAGTTAAAGATGACTTATTTCATTTGTATTTTGGCAATATATATATATTCAACTGTTACATTTTAAACATTACGAAAAAGGAAAATGAACCAATGCAATAGTTTGGCATCCTGAATGGTTAGTATCTAGTCAAAACCACTTTTGAAAGTATCACAGAAAATTCTTTGAGTTTTGTGAGTTTCCTTGGTCGTATTGCATGCACTGCTATTTTGCTATTTTGAGGTCTAGCCACAGATTTTCAATGATGTTCAGATCAGGGGACTGTGAGGGCCATTGTAAAACCCTCTGTCTGCATCCTTTGAGGTAGTCTATTGTGGATTTTGATGTGAGTTTAGGATCCATCCTCTTTTCAATTTAAGCTTTTTTTGCAGATGGTGTTTTCTTTGCAATAAGAATTTGTTGAAATTTTATGGAATCCGTTCTTCCCTCTACCCTTGAAATGTTCACAATGCCATAGGCTGGAACACAATCCCAAACCATGACTGATCCGCCCCCATGCTTAGTAGTTGTCGAGATGTTCTTTTCCTGAAATTCTGTGTCCGTTTTTCTCCACACATACCTTTGATCATTGTGGCCAAAGATTTCTATTTTAAACTCATCAGTCCACAGAACTTGTTCTCAAAATGCATCAGGCTTGTTTCGATTTTTTTTTTGCATACTTCTGACGCTCAATTTTATGGTGAGGATGCAGGATTTTTCATCTAATGTCGTTTCCATGAAGGCCATATTTGTACAGGTGTCTCTGAAGAGTAGAACAATGTACCACAACTCCAGAGTCTGCTAAATCTTTCTGAGGGTCTTTTGCAGTTAATCGGGAGTTCTCATTTGCCTCTTTAGCAATCCTACTAGCAGCTCTCACCGAAATTTTGCTTGGTCTTCCAGACCTTATTTTCACCACCACTGTTCCTGTTAACTGCAATTTATTAATTATATTTCGAACTGAGGAAAGGGCAACTTGAAACCACTTTGCTATCTTCTTATAGCCTTCTCCTGTTTTGTGGGCCTCCACCATTTTCATTATCAGATTGCTAAACAGCTGCTTAGAAGAACTCATGGCTGCTGTGTTTTGGCACAAAGTTGGAGGAGGATGGGTTCTTACAAAGCTGGGAAATTTGCATCACCTGGCCTTTCCTAACAATGATAATGAACAAGCCATAACTAGTGTTGAGTATTCCGATACTGCAAATATCGGGTATTGGCCGATATTTGCGGTATCGGAATTCCGATACTGAGTTCCGATACTTTTAGCATATCGAATACCGGAATCGGAAGTTCCCATAAGGCTATGAGCCAGTTTGATTTGATTCAGCCAATGAGGAATCCTCAGAAGTGTGGGCACATCCTGTTATGCATGTAGGCATGTTAACTAATGGCATGGCTGTGATTGGCTGCTGAAATGATGTCATGATGCACTATAAAAGCAGCCGCCGCCATTTAGGGTTCACTCTGCTGTGAATTCAGTTAGGGACAGGCAGCTGTTCAAGACTCTGAGGGACAGTTAGAGATAGCGATTTTCAAAATAATATTGTGCTTTTCCCAGGCTACATTATCAATCACTGTAGCTTTCTTTTGCCTTGCAGCGCTGTTCACAGCTGTCTGCAAGGTCTGTGTGAGTGCAGCTCACACTGTGTAGTATGTCCTGCAGCCACCTCTGTTTGTAGGCCGCTCAGCGTGCGTCACTGCCTCATACATATTTTTCTTTTATTGCTGCTTATTTTTCATTAATTCTCCTATTAGTGTGCATCCATCCGTATCCATATACATTGGTTGCAAACACTATAGGAGTAGACAGCGGAGCCTTTCTGCAGCCTTTCAGTGCTAGTGCCCAGTTCTCTGCACTGTTCACGGCTGTCTAAGAGGTCTCTGTGTGTGAGTGCAGCTCACGTTGTAGTGTGTTCTGCAGACACCTCTGGTTGTAGTCCGCTCAGCATGCATCACTGCCTCATACATAGTCCGTTTTTTGTTTTATTGCAGCTCATTTTCCCAGATTTTTTTCTCCTATTTGTGTGCTTCCATCCGTATCCATCTACATTGGTTGGTTGCAAACACTATATAGGAGTAGATAGAGGAGCCTTTTTGCTGGCTTGTGCCCTGCAGCCGCAGCCAGATTAGGATTAGCCTATTTTTTGGAGCCGCATCCATTGCATTGTAGGTTACCTTCCTGCATTGTAATAGCTCCAAACAGTTTGTGATACTATCGCTTTCACATCTTTGGTCACATCCTTTTTGTTTTTTTGAAAAAAAAAACATGTAAATAAAGTTCACCAGACACGACACTTGACAGTTGGGTAGGCCACATTAGCTCATATTAAAGTATAGACCACACACTTTATAAAATTAGTGTTTCTTATACCTGTTAGCAGCTGTTGAGGAATAAGCACACTAAGCCCCCCCCTTTGTACTTTTCTGCCTATCTTTATCAGTCTACCAAGATGAAGAAGGCAGGGAGTAAGGCACGTGGTCATGGGCGTGGAGTTTCAGCAGGGAGAGGACGTGGGGATTCTGTGCCTGCTGCGGGCACCAGTGACTCAGCATCCCCCAGTTTCACCAGTCAACAGTCCTTTATGCGCAGCTTTGTAGGACCTTGTTTCCCCACTGCTGCAGGACGAACAAATTGAAGCCGTTGTCGGATGGATGGCAGCTAATGCATCCACTTCAATGACTTCCACATCCTCTCTGGGCCAGAGCACTGAAGAGCAACCATCTGTCTCTTCACCACCTGCCAAAGTGCCCAGGCAGTCAGAGAGCCCTGCACAGGAGCCATCTCATTCTCTACTTCTGTTCTCTGAATCTGTTGGCTTGGAAAGAGGGGGCCAGCCAAGCAGCATTCTAGAATGTGAAGAAGAGGGAGTATGCAGTGATGCGCAACTGCTTTGTCCCTCTGAATCTGAAGAGGCAGGTGGGCCAGTGCCTATGGTCAGCACACCTCACTACGCATCAAATGATGAGACTCAGGTGCCACTTTCTGGTGCGTACGGTGCTGGTGAGACTACCCAGGAGAAGCAGGTGTTTGAAGAGGGGAGTGTAGATGATGAGGTCCTTGACCCATCATGGCGTGAGAAACAGGAAGGTGGTGGGAGCAGCTCTGAGGAAGAGATTCCCCGAACGGCCAAAACAGGAGGGAGAGGGAGGGGGCAGACTTGGTTGCCTGTAACCTCCACTTTGGCACCCGTTAGGAGCATTCCTCTTCCAAAACCTAAAATGGGCGCTCCCAGGACTTGCAGTGCATGGTCCTTTTTTGACACAGTTGCAGATGACATTTGCTTTGTCAAATGCAAGCTGTGTAATCAGAAAGTCAAAAGAGGGAAAAGTGTCAGCAACCTGAATACCACAAATATGTGGAAACACGTGCGGACCAAGCACGTGGTGGAATTACAAAGACAAACTGAAGACTTAGGCCAACCTACAGCACCACCTACCACCTCTTCAGCTCGTGTTGTAGCCTCTTCCTCCAGCTCACACACAGCTGGTTCGGCTTCCTCACAGGATCGCCATGGAAGAACCTCTGGCACTGTTGTCCAGAGACCCAGTGGCATTCCACCCACAGCAACATGTTCCCTGTCATCCTCACACTCCCAGACCACTCTACAGCCATTGGTAGCACAGGCATGGGAGAAAAGGCGGCCATACTCGGCAAACCATCCCCGAGCACAGGCTCTGAATGCTGGCATTGCCAAACTACTGGCCCTTGAAATGTTCTCATTCAGGCTGGTGGAGACTGACACCTTCCGTAACTTCATGGCATTGGCTGTCCCACAATACACCGTGCCCAGCCGCTTTTATTTCAGCAGGCAAGTCGTCCCTGCCCTGCAAAAGCATGTGGAGGGAAAAATTAAACATGCGCTACTAAACGTCGTCAGTAGCAAGGTCCACCTGACCACCGATGCGTGGACCAGTAGCCATGGACAGGGACAATACCTTTCCCTCACTGCCCATTGGGTCAATGTTGTGGAGCCGGGTACAGATCTTGAGAGTGGCGCTGTATGTGTTCTGCCAACTCCAAGGATTGCAGGAATCCAGTCTGTACACATTGACTCCTCCTCATACTCCAGTTCCTCAGAATCAGCGCTGCAGGAGCCTGTTACCACCGATATGAGCACAGCCGTGGCCAAACGTCAACAGGCCATACTGAAATTAATTTCTTTGGGGAATCGAAGCCACACAGCGCAGGAGCTCTTGAATGCCATCAAGCAGGAGAGCAACGTGTGGTTTGTGCCAGCGAATCTCCAGCCAAGCTTGGTAGTGTGTGACAATAGCCGAAATCTGGTGGCAGCTCTGGGCCTAGGCAACCTCACTCACATCCCATGTCTGGCACATGTGCTCAACTTGGTTGTGTAGAGCTTTCTGAGGGACTATCCGGATCTTGATGCACTGCTGCACATGGTCCGCACAGAGTGCGCTCACTTGCGGCATTACAGCATGGCAAGATCGCGCATTGCAGCTCTGCAGCGCCGATTCCGCCTTCCGGAACATCGCATCATATGTGACCTACCCACCAGGTGGAATTCAGTGTTATATATGTTGGAGCGGTTGTGTGAGCAGCAGGCAGCAGTAATGGAGTGCCAGCTGCATCAGGCGCAAATAAGTCGCACTGTGCGCCGGTCACACTTCAGCACCACTGAGTGGGCCTCTATGAAGGACATCTGCCTCGTTTTGCATGCCTTCGATGATTCCACGTGGATGGCGAGTGCAGATGATGCACTAGTCAACATGACTGTCTCCCTTATCTGCCTGCTTTAAAAAACACTGCAAGCACTAAGGGAGGAGGTTTTGGAAGAGGTGGAGGATGAGGAGTCACAAATGCCATATGCTTCTGGACAGTCTGCGCAACGTGGTTCCTCACAAAAGCCTAGGCAGGGGACACTTTGTGAGGAGGATGAGGAGGAGTCAATGGAGGAGGAAGACATCTCTCCAGAGGAGGGAGGTACACAATGCTCTATTAGTCAGTATGTACAGCGAGGGTGGGGTGATGCAGAGCAGGCAGAGATGACTCCTCAAGCAGGGGACAGCATTTCTTGGGCAGTTGGGAGTCTGCAGCACATGGTTGATTTCATGCTGCAGTGCCTGAGAAACGACCGCTGCATCGCCCACATTCTCAACACGACTGATTATTGGGTGTACACCCTCCTAGATCCTCGCTACCGGGACAACTTACAAAGCCTCATAACACCGTTGAACTGGTAGAGTAAAATGCGGGAGTAACAAGACACACTGGTGCATTCCATCATGTTCTCCATTCCACCCGAGAGCAGTGCTGCTAGTGCTTTACAAAGCAGCTCTGTGCGTCGAGGCAGTGGAGGAAGCTCTGCACAAAGAAGGAGCAGAGGCAGCACCTCAGCACAAGGCAAGACCAGTATGGTCCAAATGTGTCAAAGTTTTGTGTGCCCATCACAAATGTCTACAGCATCACAGACGGCTCCAGTCAGCAGGAGGCAACGTTTCTGTCAGATGGTGACAGACTGCATGTCTTGCCCTGTCAGTGTACTCCCAGACGGCTCTTCCCCCTTCAAGTTTTGGGTCTCTAAGCAGGATACATGGCCAGAGCTTAGCCAGTATGCATTGGAGGTACTGGCTTGCCCTGCTGCTAGTGTATAATCGGAACACGTCTTTAGTGCCGCAGGTGGTGTACTAACAGACCGTCGCACGTGACTATCCTCCAATAACGTTGACCAGCTTACTTTTCTGAAAATGAACAAGGCCTGGATCTCGAAGGAGGTCAGTATCCAGGTCTCCTGTTGTGTTCATGTTTCTACCACCTGAACTGTAATCCCTGGGCTCCAACACCGCCAGTTGTTGCTCAGAAGTGCCGTCTGCACAGAGGAAAGCACTACCTCCTGTGTTAGTGTGGTTCAGTAACACCAGCTGCTCCCCTGCTGTGTGTACGGCAATATCTCCTGCTCCCTCCACATTCAAACTACATCACATTTTACACTTGCTCCAAGTAGGCCTCAGCCTACTCCTTGATTGACCCTGGGCTCCAACACCACCAGTTGTTGCTCAGAAGTGCCGTCTGCACAGAAAAAAACACTAGCTCCTGTGTTAGTGGGGTTCAGTAACGTCAGCTGCTCCCCTGCTGTGTGTCCGGCAATATCTCCTGCTCCCTCCAGATTCAAACTACATCAGATTTTACACTTGCTCCAAATAGGCCTCTGCCTTCTCCATGATTGACCCTTGGCTCCAACACTGCCAGTTGCTGCTCAGAAGTGCCGTCTGCACAGAGAAAAACACATGCTCCAGTGTTAGTGGGGTTCAGTAATGCCAGCTGCTCCCCTGCTGTGTGTCCGGCAATATCTCCTGCTCACTCCACATTCAAACTACATCACATTTTACACTTGCTCCAAGTAGGCCTCAGCCTACTCCTTGATTGACCCTGGGCTCCAACACCACCAGTTGTTGCTCAGAAGTGCCCTCTGCACAGAAAAAAACACTAGCTCCTGTGTTAGTGGGGTTCAGTAACGTCAGCTGCTCCCCTGCTGTGTGTCCGGCAATATCTCCTGCTCCCTCCACATTCAAACTACATCACATTTCACACTTGCTCCAAGTAGGCCTCAGCCTACTCCTTGATTGACCCTGAGCTCCAATAATGCCAGTTGTTGCTCAGAAGTGCCGTCTGCACAGAAAAAAACACTAGCTCCTGTGTTAGAGGGGTTCAGTAACGCCAGCTGCTCCCCTGCTGTGTGTCCGGCAATATCTCCTGCTCCCTCCAAAATCACACTACATCAGATTTTAAACTTGCTCCAAGTAGGCCTCAGCCTACACCATGATTGATCCTGGGCTCCAACACTGCCAGTTGTTGCTCAGAAGTGCCTTCTGCACAGAGAAAAACACTAGCTCCTGTGTTAGTGGAGTTCAGTAACGCCAGCTGCTCCCCTGCTGTGTGCCCGGAGAAGTCTCCTGCTGCCTCCACATTCAAGCTACATCAGATATAAAACTTGCTCCAAGTAGGTCTCAGCCTACTCCATGATTGACCCTGGGCTCCAACACTGCCAGTTGCTGCTCAGAAGTGCCGTCTGCACAGAGAGAAACACATGCTCCATTGTTAGTGGGGTTCAGTAACGCCAGCTGCTCCCCTGCTGTGTGTCCGTCAATGTCTACTGCTGCCTCCACATTCACACTACTACTGATTTTAAACGTGCTCCAATTAGGCCTCTGGCTCCACACTGTCTCTAGTATTTACCCTGGCCTCCAACACCGCCAGTTGATGATCAGAAGTGCCTTCTGCATAATCAACACTTGCTCCTGTGTTACTGGGGTTCAGTAACGTCAGCTGATCCCCTGATGTGTGTCCGGCAATGTCTCCTGCTCTGTCCACATTCCCACTACTAGTATCTCGGTATCCGAGTTCCAGCAACGTCTGCTGGTCCTTGGTAGTGCTTTCTAGCACAGGTACCTCCTGCTTAGTAACCAGGTTCCAGCACCGTCAGCTGGTCCTTGGTAGTGCCATTGGCTCTTGTTCCTTCTGCTGCCCCTCAAAGAAGACCAAAAAGATGACCCTGAAGAAGATGACCAAGACGACAAAGAACATGTAGAGAACCACCAAGATACAGAACAACAAGAGACAGAAGACCAAGAAGCAGAAGACAAAGAAGCAGAAGAACAAAAAGCAGAAGAACATTAAGCATAAGACTAAAAATCAGAGCAAAGGATATTATCTAAATTATAAGCAGAAGAAGACTAAGCAGTGTATGGGGGTGAGTCCGTTCCTCCTCGTGGTGCCCCTGGAAAATGCCTGCTGCTGCAGGCCAAACTGAACGCAGACAAATCCTGTTGTAAATCTTTTGTGACAGGCAGAACGGAAGGTGTAATCTTCAAACTTTTATAGATAACAACTACAGGAATGCCTGTCACAAATAAGAATATGATGAAGAAGAAGAATAGGAAGAAGATGAAGAAGTAGAATATGAAGAAGAATAATAGTTGAATAAGAATATGAAGAATGTAAAAAAAAAGAATAATAGGAAGAAGGTGAAGAAGAAGAAGATGAATAAGGTAAAGAAGAAGTTGATGAAAAAGATGCTGCTGCTGCTGAAGATCATGAAAGAGAAAGTGTGGGAGAAGTAAAAAAGAAGGTGAAGAGCATGGAAGTAGTGAAACATACATATCTGACAAAATATAAAAAAGGTTAACATAGTCAATATCTTTGTAACGCCGAACGTCTTTAAAAAAAAAAAAATATTCCTGCTATTCCATTTGATTGGGCTAAACCTCTATGCCTTTAATGTCTCCTCCACCTCCCACAATACATTCTACATTATTCTTAGTTGTTTTTCTTCGTGTAGAATTAACCTACAAGGAAAGAAAGGGTTTTTTTAATTCGGATATTTCTGTCCCCTTGACTTGCATTGGTTTCCTGTATTGGAATCGGCGATACTCTATACTTTTTTGGTATCGGTCCAATCCAATCCGATCCGATATTTCACAATATCTGATGGTATCGCTCAACACTAGCCATAACCCTAACAGGCTAAGGTCTGAAAACTTGGTCAAAGATATCTAAGCACACAAATCTCCAAGGGTGCCCAAACTTTTGCATTGGCCCATTTTACTTTTTGCCATTTTTAAAATAAAAAATGACAATTTTTTTTTGCCTAAAATACAAAAGAAATGTGTAATCTCTAACTTTAGGCATTTCAGAGATCATTTCATCTTAAACTTGCTTAAATGTTCACAATAACAGTAACTTTGTTCAGGGGTGCAAAAATGTTTACATGCCACTGTATGTGTCTCAGCAACATCGGTTCTGAATTCTAGTGTGAAAGGTCTCTTTTCCACACATTGAACACTTGTAAAAATGCCATGAATTCCAAGCTTATTTCATAGCTTTTTCCAAGCCTATTTGATGGCATTGTTTTTGAGTCATGGACAGAGTACCATGGCTGCTCATCTATTACTTACTCTGGTGCCTGCCATCTTCTTTATTATTGGAAAAATTAAGTTATTCAACATATTAAACTACACATTTTGAAGGAAAATATTTGAAGACTAATCTAAAGATCCATTTAAAATATCCAAATAATTTGCTAGCCTCCCTGGACACAGTGGACCCATCCACATGGAATCCTTATGGAAGAAAATAGAGGGCATATGTCTCAATAATATGGATGCACAATCCTTGTATGTAGTACAATACATGCTCCATAAGATGTCTTATGTACAGATATACTAACTGAGGCTGGTTTCACATTCGCGCTTTTTAAGCGCACGCACGGCCGGGGGTAGCTCCGCCCCCGAGCCGGCTCTCTGCCCGGCGTGCCCGCCCCTTCCTTGTAGCGCCGCCTCCTAGCGCACAGCGGCGCCTGCGATCGGCGCACCCTATCTTTAGCATAGGGTGCGCAGATCGTGCGCAGGCCGTGCGCTAGTTGCGCTTTGACCTGCGCTGCGCACTTTTGACGGTGCGCCGTGCGCGCCAAAATCAAACTTTTCGGATTTTGGCGCGCACGGCGCACCGTCAAAAGTGCGCAGCGCAGGTCAAAGCGCAACTAGCGCACGGCCTGCGCACGATCTGCGCACCCTATGCTAAAGATAGGGTGCGCCGATCGCAGGCGCCGCTGTGCGCTAGGAGGCAGCGCTACAAGGAAGGGGCGGGCACGCTGGGCAGAGAGCCGGCTCGGGGACGGAGCTACCCCCGGCCGTGCGTGCGCTTAAAAAGTGCGAATGTGAAACCAGCCTTAGAAGCACAGGCAGTTCCTGGGTTACGAACTTAGTTTTAAAGGTTTAATTTTAAGTTGAATTTGTATGTAAGATGGCCGGTGTCACATCCAGAATGTTTAAAACCAAGTATTTTTGAAAGGTAAAACATTAGAGTTAAGGATATGAGTGTAATTCTTAGTGTAATGACCAAGCCGAACGTTCCCTGTTATCCACCCACACACGGTGTCCACAGCCGAAGGAATTATGACACACACCGGTCTCGGGGATAACAGTTGCTTTTACTTCAATGTTCAGAAAAAACTTGGCACTCATAAAAGGAAAGTCAATATTTCATTTACTATTTATCCAGACTATAAGATGAATGTTTTCAGTCCACCACAGGACCTTCATCAGAACAGTCTGGCTCAGTATTGTGGGTTTATTCTCCTAATGTATTGGAGTTTCACAGTTAGGCTATAAGTGCATGGAAGGCAGAATCCAATGTATATGGGGACTGCGTATCTGTAGTATGCGACGGATCGTCGCTAGTGGTATGCACTGACTGCCAGTTGTGTGATCCCACGCTTCTGCAATGTGCGACCGCGATAGCGACGGGTTGGGGATGCTACTTGAGCACCTGCAGCTGACAAGTACATGAGTGCTGTGCTTTTTTCATATGGTACAGTTGCTTTTACTTCAGCAGGAACGGGAATTATAACTTGGAACAAATAAGGAACAGTTTCTCATGGGTAGTCCACGGCAATTACAGTTGCTAAGATGTTATTGTGGTCTGGAGGTTTAAGAGCACTGGACAGTGTCTTTTGGTAGTTTACAGAAGGAGGTAGATGCAGCAATTAGAGGTTACAGACCTTTACTCGGAGTTAACTCCACAGTATGTCACAGCACACGTGTACAAGTACTTATAGGTGAATGTAAAATCTGTGGTGAATCCAGTCAGAAAGACTTTAGAATGATGTCTGTTGTGAATTCTCTCTCTGGCTTCCCTCTGGTGATTACTGAAGGTAGTGGAGCTGGTCAGATTGATAGAGGGGTTGCGAGTTCTCTTCCTGGACTCCCTCTGGTGGTTACTGGAGGTAGTGGAGCTGATCTGATTGACAGAGGCTTGGCACCTGATAATGAGGAAGATGATTGGAGATTTGGGGTTTCTGACTGGGATTTAAGACAGCTGACTCCCTCTATCCCTGCTGGTGATTTTCTTCCTGTGCCTTCTAGGTCTGATGTCTCCTGCTCTTTCCCTGCATGGTTCAGCTAAGTGGTTCATTTGTTATTCTGTTTGCATTTGATCTGGTTTTGTTTATCCCTGCTTTGTGTATGTCAATCAGCTCCAGCTGGGGCTGTGCTGAATCACCGCCCATATGTTGCTGCATGTGCCAGTTTGTTTTGTCCCATTATATTGGTCTCTTTTTGCTTTGCTTTCAGAATATACCAGAGTGCTGATATAGTGGGGGCGAAATCGTGCGACTTCAGTGTTTTTGTGCATCAGACATGTTGGACTTTTTGCAGGGCTCTTTGCGTGATTGCAGACAGTGTCTTTCCTTTCCTGTCCTTTCTAGTCAGTGTGGGCCCCATGGTTTGCTCAGTCTCTTTTTCTGCCTGCGTTTGTGTTTTTATCTTGTCTCACCAACAATATATGTTTGGGGGCTATCTATTCCTTTAGGGTCTGCTCCGGGGCAGTTTAGATTTCTCCTTTCTTGCTTTAGGCTTAGTTAGCTCCCTGGCTGTGCTGAGGCGTCTAGGATCATCGTAGGCACGCTCCACGGCTACTGCTAGTTGTGTGGACAGGATTAGCGGTCTGCATCCGCTTAGTTACCAACCTCTTTGGTTTTCTGTGGCTTGGCTTGTGCCTGCTATCCTCCTTGGTGCCCATTCATAACAGATGTCTGTACAGGTTAGAAAGGGAACCCAGGCTTTTAGGCCTGCAGGCAGTGGCATAGCGTGGGGGGGCAGGGGGTGGTCCGCCCCAGGCGGCAAGTTTTTGGGGGCGGCGTGACAGCAGCAGGAATTCCTCTCCTCTGTGGGAGAAGCGAGTGCTTTGCCTATCCAGGTTTGTGGGGTCGATTCCCTTAGTTCTCCCTCATCGCCACTCAGGTGCACGCTGTCCAGCTGCTGAAGGAGCAATAACAGTTATAGTTCCGCCCCAGTCCTGCAGATGTCACTGTGGGGCACTTCTTCCCTCCTTGCTGATCTATGTTCCCGCTGCACTCAGTGGTCAAGGTGAAAGGTTGTAAAGATGGCAGCGGCCTTTATGAATGAAGAAATGGATAACGATGACTATTACTCGCTACTAAACGGGAGGTGAGCGACTGCCTGTCAGTGTGGGCTGGGGTGAGTCGGGCATGCTATCCTGGAGCATGTGGCTGGAAAGATAAGGGATAGCCTGTGTCTGTGGGGCGCTAGCTGTCACGGTCCAATTCTTGGATCCGTGTCAGAGTCTGGGTTCCCTCATGAAAACCTTTATTTTCAGGCTTCTGGTGGCTTGATATGGGTTTTTGCTCCCAGTGGCCACAAGTGTCATTACATCTGATACTTTCTTTAGTTTACCTTTTTTCCCCAGTGGTCATTGGGGTTATAGCAGCTTTTGGCCCCTTATCACTTGACCATTCCCTTTTCCTATATAGGGTCACATGGTCTATGAGCAGGTGTTGGTAATAGCAGCATTTTCCTTTTGGATGCAAACCACAGTGAAGTGAGCAGCGGGCTCTGAGGTGAAGAGCCACTGCTGAAACTGGTGTGAACTCTGACTGCCCGGTGTCCGCAGCAGAGTTAGATGGTGAAGGTGGCAGCTGGCTCTTAGGTGTTGAGCCACTGCAAAAAGTTTATCCGGTGATTCACACTGCTGCCTGATGACTGCAGCAGAGCAAGATAAGTGTTTTTGTGTTTTTCCCTTTTTCCATTGGGTGCAGTTCACATTATTCCCTGTCTCACCTCCTGGGGAGGGGTTGGTGGTTTAGCTCAGGGCTAAACAGGACATAGGGACAGGTCGGGGACTTGGGCCTCACTACCTTCAAGTGTACCCCCAAGTTAAGGAAAGTCAGGGCACCTCCTTAGCCTGACGGGCAGTTCAGGGGCCCAGGTTCCACATCTCCTGCTTTGTCCCAACTGCCTCGTGACACTAGCAGCCGGCATTGTGCGGTGACCCCGGGAGCTGTCACCTGGGTGACACTAAGTGGCGGCTGCCGCTGATCTCTGTTCCGTGGACATACAATAGTAAAGTGCCCTGGCTGTACGGAGTGCAGGAACCTGAGGCTGCAGGTCACGGGAAGGGTGATGAGGTGCAGCAATATAGCGCCCCCTGCCGATGCCGCAAAACTGCTCTGTTCCCCAGAGCGCACTGGCACTCTCTCTGGTGACAGTGCCTCTTTTACACCATCTTCTCTGGTGACAGTGCCTCTCCTACACCCTCCTCTCCTCTCTGGTGGCAGTACCTCTCCTACACTCTCCTGTCCTCTCTGGTGACAGTGCCTCTCCTATACTCTCCTGTCCTCTCTGGTGACAGTGCCTCTCATACACTCTTCTCTACTATCTAGTGACAGTGCCTCTCCTCTCTTCTCTTTTTACAGTGCCTCTCCCTACACTCTCCTCTACTCTCTGGTGACAGTGCCTCTCCTACACTCTTCTTTCTGGTCACAGTGCCTCTCTTGTCCTCTCTGGTGACAGTGCCTCTCGTACACCCTCCTCTTATCACTCACCCACTATCCAACTTATGTTCTGACTAGGTCTAACTTGTGCCCTACTATGCCTTTCCGATTTTTGCACCCCTTACATATGAAATCTCCTACACTGGGCAGCACGGTGGCTCAGTGGTTTGGTCCTGGGTTCGAATCCCACCAAGGACAACATCTGCAAGGAGTTTGTATGTTCTCCCCGTGTTTGCGTGGGTTTCCTCCGGGTACTCCGGTTTCCTCCCACACTTCAAAGACATACTGATAGGGAATTTAGATTGTGAGCCCCATCGGGGACAGTGATGAAAATGTGTGCAAACTGTAAAGCGCTGCGGAATATGTTAGCGCTATATAAAAATAAAGATTATTATTATTTATTATTACACTCACCTAATGCCTGCTCTTTGTAGTCTAGTGGTATGCCATCCTTGCCAAATCTCCTGAGACTCACCCCATGACTTATCATATCTGTGACTCCCTTACTCAAGGCGTGGGTAAAGAATAACACAATACAAAGCTGAGAATTTGCCAAAATGTAAATTAGTGTAAGTAGTCCTACATGATATATAAACTGTTGCTCCTCTCTCCAGAGCCCACCTATTTTTATTTTGCAGAGCTCTACAAATCATGCTGCATATTGTCCACATGGAATAAAAGTATATGTCTGTACAGATCAACTTGGATGTCAGAATGACAGTTTTCTATTAAAATTAATTTTTACTCTGCTGCAAAGTAAATTACACAATACTGTGTTTCAAAGTCTAGAAATGTAGAAATAATAACAGCAGAGTTAGTAGCAGACTAAAAATTAGATCTTTGAGTGTAGTGTGGGATCTTCGGATGCTTCCGGATTATCAACGACCAAAGGGGCGGCAAATTTTTTGACCGCCCCGGGCGCCACAAACAGTTGCTACGCCACTGCCTGCAGGAGATCTTGTAGTGAAAACAGCCTCCACGTGTGTTCTGCTCTCCCTGAACACATCCCTCAGGCTAAAGAACATTCTAGACTTGGAAAACAGCTCCTCCTATTGACCATGTGACTAGGAGCTTGCTAATAGGACACCAAATTCACAACTCAGATCCTTACAAAACAATAATTATGAGTCATTGTACACTTTCACCATTAGATGGCGCCAGAACACAGCAAATGAGAAATGAATTGCATCTAAAATGGAGGTGACTTGAAATGGAGAATTACAGCTCACAAATGCAGTGGATAATGTAGAGGGGCAGTTAGAGAGTGAGCTGTAGTGTACAGAAGCTACTCACAATCCAGGATTACTTAAAGGGATGGATACACTCTGGACTGGGTCACTACGTACTTCCCCTCTGAAGATAAGCCATCCTCGGTGGCTGCGCGAGTGGAGGACTACTAAAGAAGGAAATATACAGGTAATGTAAAGCAACACCAAGGCAAGCATACTCAGATATATGGGAGAACAATATGCAATAAACAACTGCAAAACATGAAGGTGGAAGTGCCAGTTTGGAATAGAGTCTCTTTCCGCAATATACTGTTGTCCATATAAAAGGCTTTGGAAATGCAATTTAGTGGCAACAAACAGTCCATAATAAGTCCATGGCTGTGTATGAAAATAATGCAAATAATAAGCAGAGTGCATGGTATTACCCGGGTGCAGAGGGGTAAATGTTACTAAACTGACTAGCTAACTAAATATACACATGAAAAAGGATTTTTTTTTTTGTCTCTGTAGGGGGCTGGAAGTGTTCCTTTTGTGCTTCGCTCTGAATGCCTCAACCTTTGATCTTCCTCTTCTTGGGCAGGAATGAAACAGTCTGCTGGTTCAGGTGGGATTGGCAAAGGAGCAACAACTGGAGCAGGAATCGAGACGGGGACATATTGATAGCAAGGGAAGATAAATTGATAGCTGAAAGTAGACTCTTCCGCCATGGGTTGTCAGGGTGGTGGCTCTAAGGTAGAAATTGGTGTGTAGACCAGCATAACTTGTGGAGGAGGTAAGGGCATCACCAGTAGATCCTCTTTGGTACATAACTTCATGTGGTTGCTGTCCACCGTCTGTGGGGCCATTCCGGGTTTCTTCACTTCATGTACATCGGAGTGCGGATATATGATAGCTGTAATTGTGTAGGGCTCTGCTTCCCAAAGTGAATTGAGTTTTCCTGTATGGAGGCACTTCTTTAGCCATACTTTGTCTCCAAGGTGAAGTGGGGAAGCATTAGCTCTTTGATTGTAGCTCTCTTCCTGTTGACAGTGAGCTTCGCCCATGCGGTAATCGACACTCTGCTGGGCTTCATGTATTCTTCGCTGATGCTCTGAGACCCAATCAGTTTTAGGCAGGGGACTGATTCCTAAAGCACGATCTTTTGTGAGTTAACCTTGTCTTCCAAGCATCAAGTATTATGGGGAGTAGCCGTAGAACAGTGGACAGTATTGTTGTACAGTAGGTTTCCAATAACTCATCAAGTAGTTGAGGCTATTCAGCTTGTTTGGTAACAGATGCTGTCCACAGCATAACGACAAAGGTTTGGTTGACTTTCACACAAAGGACATTCCCTTGTGGATGATAGGCAGTGGTTCTTAGCTTCTTGCACCCATGGAATTGAAAGAGTTCTTGAAATAGTTGGGACTCAAAGGCAGGTCCATGGTCTGTGAAGACTGCTTCAGGGCAACCGTAATATCTCACATATTAGAGGTAGAAGGTGATAGCTGTAGTCTGTGCTGTAAGGTCTTTCACCGGTATAATGGCAACCCACTTAGCATAGTGGTGCACCATGGTTAGGGCATACGTGTAGCCCGAACAAGTTGGAGTTAGCTTCATGTGAGCACAACTAGCTCGTTTGGTTTCTGAGAATATATTGGATGAAGAGGAGCTCTGGCATCTTTCTTGCCAGCTTTAGTGAGGTTGCAAGCTGAACATGCAACAACAATTCTCTATGACTGAATGCATCCCAATCCAATAGTCTAATAGAAGCGTTGGTGTATGGTGGCTTCAGTTTTGTGTACGCCAAAGTGCTCAGACTGGTCATGGTAGGTATCGAGAACAATTCTGGCATCTCGCCGTGGGATTAGAATCTGATGTAATCTTTCACCTGAAACAGGGTCCAGGAAATTGCGCAAGATCAAGCCCTTTTGAATGAAGAGTCTTTTGCGCTGTCTCCATAGACGATTAAGCTCAACATCAGCTCAATAACTTTAAGCTCAACAACATCGACCTGCGTCGTCGAGCAGGTATTCTCCCAGCAGTCAGGTATTCATAGATCTCGCCTAGGACACGAGACTTATTTTGAAGGGTATGCCATGGTTGAGAGGCTTCATCAGCTTGTTTAGCAGCAATGGCGTTCTGTACAGCAAATCCTTGATAGAAGGGAGGCATCTCGAGATACTCTCACAGATCGTCTTCAGGAAGCTCTTCTATGGGCAAATGAGATAACATATCTGCATATCTTGCCACTGCGATACTTAATGTCAAGGCAGAAACTCGCCAATCTTGAAGCCCATCTCTGATCCAGAGCACCTAGCCGTCCAGTTTTAAGGTGGGTGAGAGGATTATTGTCCGTGTAAAGGGTGAAGGGGGTAGCTGTGAGGTAATCTTTGAACCTCTCGCCCACACAAGAGCTAGCAGCTGTAACTTGAATGAGCTGTAATTGTTAGAGTTCCTCTCGGCGCCTCTCAAGCTTCAGCTGGCATAGACAATAACTCTCTCTTTACCATTCTGGACTTGTGATAGTACCGGCCCGAGGCCTTGATAGCTGGCATCCGTGTAGAGATGGAAATAATAGTAATAATAATAAATTTTATTTCTATAGCGCAGACATATTCCGCAGCACTTTACATTTCAGAGGGGATTTGTACAGACAATAGACATTACAGCATAACAATAATCACATAGATTATAACAAATACCAAGAGGAATGAGGGCCCTGCTCGCAAGCTTACAGTCTATGAGGAAAGAGGTAGATACGAAAGGTGGGTGGTAACAGTTGCCCTGATTGTATGGACCAGCCATAACGTTACGTGTGTAACAGTACAGACACAGGGGGCTAATGGATGCATAAAGCATGTGGGAACATGATGTGGGGAACCTTGTTATTGTAAAACTTTTGGCTGTGCCACACAGGGATAGATTAGGTTAATGTGTTGAGGTGATAGGCCAGTCTGAATAAATGCGTTTTCAGGGCACGCTTAAAATTGTGGGGATTGGGGACTAATCGTATTGAACTGGGAAGTGCATTCCAAAGAATTGGTGCAGCACGTGTAAAGTCTTGGAGACGGGAGTGGGAGGTTCTGATTATTGAGGATGCTAACTGTATACTGAAACAAGGGAGGATATGTAGGGTAGTGCTGAGCCATGGAGGGCTTTGTGGGTGAGGGTAATAAGTTTATACTGAATTCTGGAGTGGATGGGTAGCCAGTATAATGACTGGCACAAGGTAGAGGCATCGGTGTAACGATTGGTGAGGAATATGATCCTGGCTGCAGCATTCAAGACAGATTGGAGAGGGGAGAGTTTGGTAAGAGGAAGACGGATTAGAAGACAGTTACAATGGTCAAGATGAGAATGAATAAGAGAAACAGTAAGAGTTTTTGCAGAGTCAAAAGTAAGAAAAGGTCGAATTCTAAAAATGTTTTTGAGGTGCAGATGACAAGAGCGAGCCAGTGATCGAATGTGGGGGGCAAAGGAAAGCTCGAAGTCAAGTATGACCCCAAGACAGCGGGCATGTTGCTGGGGAGTAATAGTGGAACCACACACAGAAATGGCAATGTCGGGTATAGGTACATTAGTAGAGGGAGGAAACACAAGGAGTTCAGTCTTTGACAGGTTTAGTTTCAGATATAGTGAGGACATGATGTTAGACACAGCGTTTAGACAATCACCGGTGTTTTCTAGAAAGGCTGGCGTGATGTCAGGAGAAGAAGCGTATAATTGGGTGTCATCAGCATAGAGATGGTACTGGAAACCAAATCTACTGATTGTTTGACCAATAGGGGCAGTGTACAAGGAGAAGAGGAGGGGGCCTAGAACCGACCCTTGAGGAACCCCAACAGTAAGGGGAAGGTGAGAGGAGGAAGAACCGGGAAAAGATACGGTAAAGGAGTGGTCAGAGAGATAGGAGGAGAACCAGGAGAGAATGGTGTCCTTGAGGCCAATGGAACGGAGCATAGTGAGGAGGAGCTGATGATCCACAGTGTCGAATGCTGCAGAGAGATCCAAGAGAATTAGCATGGAGTAATGACCATTTGATTTAGCTGTTAGTAGATCATTAGAGACTTTAGTGAGGGCAGTTTCAGTACAGTGTAAAGAGCCGAAACCGGATTGGAGAGGGTCGAGAAGAGAGTTATCAAAGAGATAGCAGATAAGACGGGAGTGGACCAGGCGTTCCAAGAGTTTAGAGATGAAGGGAAGATTAGAGACAGGTCTATAGTTAGCGGCACAGTTTTGGTCGAGGGATGGTTTTTTAAGTAGTGGATGTATGATGGCATGCTTAATTGAGGAGGGAAAGATACCAGAAGAGAGAGAGGTTAAATATTTTAGTTAGGTGAGGGGTGACAGCAGGGGAAAGGGACTGGAGGAGATGCGATGGAAATGGGTCACTGGTGCAAGTGGTTGGGCGAGAAGATGCAAGGAGCCTGCTTACTTCTTCTTCTGTGACTGGTTCAAAATCAGAGACTGAGCTAGATGCAGTGGGGGAGGGAGGACAGTGCATGGTATGAGGTAATTGGGAGATAATTTTCTGTCGAATCTGGTCAATTTTTTCTTTGAAATAATTGGCCAGATCGTCAGCTCGGAGCTCCGTGGTTGGGGCCTGTACTCTTGGGTTGAGTAGAGAATGAAAAGTGTCAAAGAGACGTTTCGGGTTATTGGACAGTGAGGTGATAAGGGTGTTGAAAAAGGTTTGTTTGGAGAGGTGAAGGGCAGTGTTGTATGTTCTAAGCATAAACTTATAATGTATGAAATCTTCATGTAGATTGGATTTTCTCCACAGACGTTCGGCGCACCTGGAGCACCACTGCAGGAATCGTGTTTGCAGGGTGTGCCAGGGTTGTCGCCGTCTGTGTTGTGGTGTTCTATTTATAGGGGGTGCAAATTCATCCAGGGCACTTTGAAGTGTTTCAATGTAATGCTTCAATGCAGAATCAGGACAAGAGAGGGAGGAGATAGGGGCCAATGAAGACTGCAAGTTCTTCATAAGTTTCTGGCTGTTAGTGGCCTGTATGTTTCTATAAGTATGGACAATGGGGGTGACCTGAGCAGCCTGGCAGTTCTTGATAGAAAATGAAAGAAGATTGTGGTCAGAGAGCGGGAGAGGGGAGTTTGCAAAATCATCCTCTGCACAAAGCCGAGAGAAGACCAAGTCGAGGGAGTTGCCGTCTTCATGCGTTGGAGAATTAGTAAGCTGCGAAAGGCCAAACGAGGAGGTTAGAGATAAAAGGTGAGTAGCAGATGGGGAGAGGGGAAGAGCAATGGGGATGTTGAAATCTCCCATGATGAGGGTAGGGATGTCACAGGAGAGAAAATGTGGAAGCCAAGTGGCAAAATGATCCAGGAATTGATGGGAGGTGCTGGGACTACGATACACCACCGCCACTCGCATGGAGAAGGGGGTGTAGAGTCTGACGGCATGGACCTCAAAAGAAGGGAAGACTAGTGAGGGTAGTTGAGGGATAACCTGAAAGGTACATTTTGGTGATATGAGTAGACCAACGCCTCCACCTGCTCTATTGTCTGATCTTGGGGTATGAGAGAAGTGTAGTCCCCCGTATGAAAGAGCAGCAGCAGCGGTAGTGTCTGCCTGCTGGATCCATGTTTCAGTAAGAGCCAGGAGGTTAAGAGAATTAGAAAGGAAAAAGTTATGAGTGAAGGAGAGTTTGTTACACACTGAGCGAGAATTTCAAAGTGCACAATTAAGAGAGATAGATGGCATGCAGGGAATATTAATAAGATTAGAGGGGTTTCTGAGAGTAGCAGTTGGGAGGTTTGACTTTCTATAACATGGGGGACCACGGTTGGGTGCAATGTCTCCTGCGACTAGGAGAAGGAGGATAGAAAAAATGAGCAGATGGTTAAGTGATTTGTGAGAGCGTCTCTGATGTTGAATGGTGGGACTGAATGGATCTGTGCTGTGTAACAATGTGAAAAGAGCGTGAGTGCTATACATATGAGAGGAAAGGAGTGAGAGGCCGATATGGATGGAGTGTAGAGAGTTAATGCCAGGGCGGTGGATGTGTGTGAATGCAGCGGCCAGGATATAAATTACACAAATGCACAGTGGCGTATCCAGGGGGGGGCAGCCGGGGCAGTTGCCCCGGGCGCAGCCAGCAGGGGGGGCGCAGTCGGGCCACCTAATGCAGCGGTCCGCAGTGTCTCCCCCCCGGCGGCTGCGCTCTGCCGCCCACCATCCTGTGAGCCGGCTGTTCTCTGTGAGGGCTGTCAAGCTGACAGCCGACGCAGAGAAGGAGGCGGCGCCGGCTCCCAGGCAGCAATTGTACTGGCGTCTATACAGACGCCTGTACAATTAGCTCTGACCGCCGGGTCAGAGCGACGTCAGCAGCGTGATCATGTCATGTGATCACGCTGCTGACGTCACTCCCCGGCGCCCAGCGCAAACGCTGGTGGTAAGTGTGCTCCTCTGTGGAGCTGAAGAACCACCGAAGATGGGAGATGGGGGGGTGTTAATGAGTGGGGGGGTTAATGAGTCGGGGGGTTAATGAGTGGGGGTTAAAGTGTGGGGGTTAATGAGTGGGGGGTTAATGAGTGGAGATGGGGTTTAATGTGGGGATGGGGGTTAAAGTGAGGGGGTTAATGTGGGGATGGGGGTTAATGAGTGGGGGGTTATTGAGTGGAGATGGGGTTTAATGTGGGGATGGGGGTTAATGAGTGGGGGGGTTAATGAGTGAAGATGGGGTTAATGAGTGGGGGGTTAATGAGTGGGGATGGGGGTTAATAAGTCGGGGGGTTAATGAGTGGGGGTTAATGAGTGGGGGGTTAATGAGTGGAGATGGGGTTTAATGTGGGGATGGGGGTGAAAGTGAGGGGGTTAATGTGGGGATGGGGGTTAATGAGTGGGGGTTATTGAGTGGAGATGGGGGTTAATGTGGGGATGGGGGTTAAAGTGAGGGGGTTAATGTGGGGATGGGGGTTAAAGTGAGGGGGTTAATGTGGGGATGGGGGTTAATGAGTGGGGGGTTATTGAGTGGAGATGGGGGTTAATGTGGGGATGGCGGTTAATGAGTGGGGGGGTTAATGAGTGAAGATGGGGGTTAATGAGTGGGGGGTTAATGAGTGGGGATGGGGGTTAATAAGTCGGGGGGTAATGAGTGGGGGTTAATGAGTGGAGATGGGGTTTAATGTGGGGATGGGGGTGAAAGTGAGGGGGTTAATGTGGGGATGGGGGTTAATGAGTGGGGGGTTATTGAGTGGAGATGGGGGTTAATGTGGGGATGGGGGTTAAAGTGAGGGGGTTAATGTGGGGATGGGGGTTAATGAGTGGAGGGGTTAATGAGTGAAGATGGGGGTTAATGAGTGGGGGGTTAATGAGTGGAGATGGGGGTTAATGTAGAGATGGGGGTTAAAGTGTGGGGGTTAATGTGGGGATGGGGTTAATGAGTGGGGGGGTTAATGTGTGGGGGTTAAAGTATGGGGGTTAATGAGTGGGGCGTTAATGAGTGTGGGGGTTAATGAGTGGCTATGGGGGTTAATGTGGGGATGGGAGTTAATAAGTGGGGGGTTAATGTGTAGGGGGGTTAATGTATGGGGTTTAATGAGTGGAGATGGGGTTAATTAGTGGGGGTGGGGGTACATAATGTGTGGGGGGATTTGGGAGTGGGGATGGGGGATACTTAATGTGTGGGGGGATTTGGGAGTAGGGACAAGGGATTATTGAGTGGGGATGGGGGATACTTAATGTGTGGGGGGATTTGGAGTGGGGATGGGGGGTACTTAATGTGTGTGGTGGATTTGGAGTGGGGATGGTATTTAACGTGTGTGGGGAGATTTGAGGACACAAAATGAAGAGTATGTATGAGGGCATATATGAGGAAGCAGTATGGGGGATGGGTGCAGACAGTAAGGGGTGCGAACGGATGAATTTATGTGGGCACAGTATGGGGAGTGAGGGTGATGGGATGTGTGCAGACACAATATGGGGAGTCAGGGATATGTGGGAGCAGACAGTATAGAGAGTGAGGGGGTAAATATATGAGGAGACAGTATGGTGAACAGGAGGATGATAGAGGAGACAGTATGAGGAGGGAGGGGAATAGTGTGAGGAGACAGTATATTGCAGACATTTTTATTTAGGAGCATTATAATGACACTTCTATCTTTAAGGGCGTCGTGTGAAGATTTGCTGCAGAAGACCGGAGAAGATGGAAGTCTGCTGAGACGAGATGTGGATGAGAAAACTCATCATGGGGTCTGGACAAGAAGAAGAAAAGGAGAATGACTGCAGAGACGACGTCATCTATAAGGTACCTGGATGTAAATATTATTAGTGATACTGACTAATTCTCATGTTTTTATTTGTTAGGAACATTAAAGGGGTTGTCCAGGTTTGTGCTGAGTCTACAGTCATTCTATGTGACTGCAGACGTCTGAATTCTCACAGTGCTCACTGAACGCTGTCAGGATTCTCTCGTGCTGGTAATTTACATACATGCGGTCACATGCTGACTAGACATGTGTGGCCTCACTCAATGAAAATGAACAGAGCGAGGCCGGGCACGTCTAGTCGGAATGTGGCCAGAAGTATACAAATCACATACTTGTGCTGACATGACTGTACATCGGCAAGGGAGAATCCTAAAAGAGTGCAGTGCATTCGTTGTGAGAATTCAGATGCTCCAATGTCAGGACTCAGCTCTGCAGGTTCCAGTGTCATCACATGGACACTTCACTCATATGCGATTTTCATAGATGTGGTCTTGTGACAACGAGCTTCTCTTCCTGCTTTCAGTTTTTTACTGAACATTGAGAGCATTAGGGAGAGCAGCTCATGGGTACATGGCTAAGTGTGTAAGTCACATATGTACTTTTTTTTGGGGGGGGGGGCGCCGAACCAAATTCTTGCCCCGGGTGCCAGAAAGCCTAGATACGCCTCTGCAAATGCATATGGTATATATTTGTTGTATTTGTTGTAATCCAAATGTACAGGGTGTAGATGTATATAAATGTCTTACCTGTCTCCTGCCTTGTCTAACTGCCATGTTATAACTGCCAGTACTTTGATACATGTAACTGCCATGTTATAACTGCCAGTACTTTGATACATGTACTTCGATTACATGTGCATAAATGCCCCCTGCATAAATGCTCCCCCAAGCTATGTCTGAATATATAGGAAGCTAAGACTTAGATTTTTTTTTGTGCTCTCTCTCTTCTCGTTAATCAGTCAAACTAAATTGAGACAGCAGAACCCAATAAAACGTTGTGGTCAGATAAACAGATGTCCAGCACTACATGGATCATAAAGCACTTTGAAAAGTTTCTTGACCTCACAACATAAGGGGACAAACATAGTAATTTGAAATCTCTATATACCAGATATAAGCTTGCATAGTTGAAAACACATATAAAGCATTCAGGATTAACTGCTTGCTGACACTGAATGGAGTGGAGAAACACAGGAGTTGATTCAGAGCAGAGATTGAAAGAGTTGGTTACCAGATTTAAGCTTGCATAGTTGAAAACACATGAAAAGCATTCAGGATTAACTGCTTGCTGACATTGAATGGAGTGGAGAAACACAGGAGTTGATTCAGAGCAGAGATTGAAAGAGCTGGTTACCAGATATAAGCTTGCATAGTTGAAAACACATATAAAGCATTCAGAATTAACTGCTTGCTGACACTGAATGGAGTGGAGAAACACAGGAGTTGATTCAGAGCAGGGATTGAAAGAGCTGGTTACCAGATATAAGCTTGCATAGTTGGAAAGGGTGGCAGTAGTTAGGATACGCCAGAATTGGAGGGAAAGTTAGTAAGCTTTTCAGCATCTGAAAGGCAGTTTCTTGTCACACAGACCAATCAGTTGGAAGTCTTCTGTCGATGTGTTATCTAGGGCAACCTCATAGCAGTTCTGTAAGAAGGATCTGCTATTTGCACAAAATGAAGGATGAAGCGGCCGTAGTATCCTGCAAAACCTAGGAAACTCTTGACTTCTTTCATGTACCTTCAGCACTTACAACAAGACCCAGGTATTTGACCTTCGGCTTGAGCAGATGGCACTTTGAGGGTTTTAGTTTCAGGCCATGTTCAATGAGTACCTGGTATACTTCTGCAACATGAAGTAAGTGCTCTTCATAAGTACAGGAATACACAATCACATCATCAAGATATAACAGAATGCTTTGGAAGTTGAGGTGAACAAGACATCTCTCCATGAGTCGCTGAAATGTAGCAGGGGCAGTGCATAACCCAAACGGCATACCGTTGAACTCGTAGAGTCCCATCAGGGTGGTGAAGGCTGTCTTCTCTCTATCTTCAGGAGCCATGAGTACCTGCCAATAGCTGCTAGTCAGTCAAGAGTGGAGAAATATTCAGCTGAGCCAAGAGCCATGATGGATTCTTCAATCTGTGGAAGAGAATAGGTGTCTTTGTGCGTAACATTGTTCAGCTTTCTGTAGTCGACACAAAACCTGATGTTACCATCCTTCACCAGGGCGATTGGTGCAGCCCACAGACTTTGACTTTCTTGAATGACTTTAGAATCTTTCATCTCCTTTAACAGTGTCTTTACTTGCTGATAGTTAGCAGGAGGTACTGGACGGTGTCTTTCCTTGATAGGAGGATGATCCTGCCAAAGTCAAGTGGGTGCTTGCTGAAAGCTTGGCTATGTCGTTTAGCAACTTTAGTGACACCCTGTATGTGTTCGATGGGAATGTTAGCATCTCCGAAATTATGCTCATTCCACCAGAAGGTAGTGGGTGTATTAGAGCCTTTGGGAGCGGCTTTCATCGACTTTTGATGAGCGATTGTCTCGTCATCTAGGATGTCTTCAGGATCAAAGCTTTACAGTTGAGCGACTGAATTAAACTTGTATAGCGTGATGGGTGCATCACTTAAGTTGATTAGCCATACTGGCACTGTTATGACACAAGCAGCAATGGGCCCCTATGCAGGAAATACATCGGGGGCCCCCTCATGCATGTACACTGTGTATAAAATACATATAATCACATATGTGTATACACAGCAGTATACACACACACACTAGCCCTAAATACACAGCAGTATACACACACACACTAGCCCTATATGCACAACAGTATACACACGCACACTAGCCATATACACACAGCAGTACACGCACACACACACACTAACCTTATAGACACAGCAGTATACACACACACACACACTAGACATAGCAACATACATCACATGGAATGTGCACTTACAGTGAGTGCAGTTGCAGTGAGCTGGTCCATCCCAGAGGAACACAGGAAATGAGCAGTGGAGACATAGAGCCTGTCTAGACTGTCAGCTCTCAGCCCTGCAGACTTTTATTCCCGGCGGGCCTGCCCTTCTCCTACCTAGACTAGTGATTCCTCCTCACCCCCCCACTGCATTTTCATGTGTATCCCAGTCTTGCAGATCACTGAGAGATGCCGGGAAGAATGCGCACGCACACAGCCAGGGCCGTATTTAGCCTTCATGCTGCCCTAGGCACTTTTCATGGTCGTGCCCCTTACTGACATCACACACTGAGTCTGTGCACACGACGGGAAGCCAAGAGCCGACAGGTAGCAGGTGTCAGAGTGGAGCCTGCAGCCATGATGTGTGCACCCATGCTCGGACTGGCCCACCGGGTAACAGGGGAATCCCCCTGTGGGCCCCTGTGCAGATCTGGGCCCCCAACCCCACTATATGGATAATACTTGGCATAATTCATTTGATTTACTCTGTACAGAAAAAAGCAGCATCTCATCATTCATTAAACAAACTACTTAACTTATTATTATATAGAGATATAGGTAAATTTGTGAATGAGGGTAGTGTAATAGTTGTATACAGGTGAAAAGTGGGCCCCTCAAAGTCAATGTTACTGGTGGGCCCTTGGCACCCCAGTGAGACAATGTGTGCACCCACACTGACACTTGGAGCACGCTGCTGCACTCATCCAGTGTCGCTGGTTTCACACTTGCGGTTTTTTTTTCAAATCAGGCAGAATCAGCTTTTTCAGTCAAATCCTGATCCTTTCAGAATCCAGTTTTTGCCCATTCACTTTAATGGTGTCAGGTAGAATCCAGTTACTCCAGGTTGCTTCCTGACACCATTAAAGTGAATGGAGAAAAAACTGGATCCTGAAACGATCAGGATTTGGCTGAAAAACCTGATTTTGCCTGACTTGAAAAAAACACAAGTGTGAAACCAGCCTGTGTAAGCGCAAACTTGCAAGCTGATTTTAGACAGCACTCACTTTTACTAACTTAGCGCTGACAATAAAGACAAGCTTTAGTATACAAATATGAGAGTGCTGCGAAACACCCTCATTTGCATATTAAATAAAGTAGATTTTACTTTATAGCGCCAATAAAAATTAAGCCCCCTAATCCCCATTCTAAAGCATCAGCCTCCCCCAAATCCTGAGCCTGCATAGCACTAGACTCCCCTGTTCTTCAGTGTATAGCAGCACCAGCCTCCCCTGTTCCCCAGTATGCAGCAGCTCCAGCCTCCCCTGTCACTGGTATATAGCAGTAGCCTCCCATGTTTACCAGTATACAGCAGCACCTGCCTCCCCTGTTCACGAGCATACAGCACAGCCTCCCCTGTTCACTAGTATACAGCACAGCCTCCCCTGTCACCAGCTTCCCCTGTTTAGTAGTATACAGCACAGCTTCCCCTGTCACCAGCCTCCTCTCCAGTATACAGCACAGCCTCCCCTGTCACCAGCTTCCCCTGTTTAGTAGTATACAGCACAGCCTCCCCTGTCGCCAGCCTCCTCTCAGTATACAGCACAGTCTCCCCTGTTCACCAGTATACAGCACAGCCTCCCCTGTCGCCAGCCTCCTCTCAGTATACAGCACAGTCTCCCCTGTTCACCAGTATACAGCACAGCTTCCCCTGTAACCAGCCTCCTCTCCAGTATACAGCACAGCCTCCCCTGTCACCAGCTTCCTCTCAGTATACAGCACAGTCTCCCCTGTTCACCAGTATACAGCACAGCCTCCCCTGTCACCAGCCTCCCCTGTTCACCAATATGCAGAGCAGCCTCCCCTGTCACCAGCCTCCCTTGTTCACCAGTATACAGCACAGCCTCTCCTCACCAGCCTCCTCACCAGTATACAGTACAGCTTCCCCTGTCACTAGCCTCCTCACCAGTATGCAGCACAGCCTCCCCTGTCACCAGCCTCTCCCCCATCTTCAGCTGTATGAGCGCTCACCTGCTCCTGTGTCCTTCTTCCATGTCTCTTCCTCCTCCTCTGCTGTGACTCAGATGCAAGGATCTCTCTGACCCCAGAAGTTGCAGTGTCACTACTTCCTGGCTCAGTCAGCTCCCTCCCCTCCCTCTCTGTCACTTCTCTCTTCCTGCATCTGTTGCCTCTCACCCCACAGCACCATACCAGTGACAGCCGGACAGCAGCATAACGTATGCTAACAGGTGAGGTCAGGAAAGGGGCCCGTTTGACCATCAAATCACATATGTGCAGTAGAGTGGGCCCCTCTGATTCTCCTGTTAGCAGTAATACTGCCACCGGCTGTCATTCACCTCATTGCTTTGCATGTCCGTCAGGGGCCCTCTCCCACTCTGGGCCCCGCTGAAGTTGCACCGGTTTAACCGGCGGTATGTCCACCCCTAGTCACTGGTTGTCACTGTGTTACCTGTAAACGTACACTATATACAGAGCTCCTGTGTATAAAGTCACTGGTAATCACTGTATTACCTATACACTGACACTATATACAGAGCTCCTGTGTATAAAGTCACTGGTGATCACTGTATTACCAGTACACTTACACTACATACAGAGCTCCTGTGTGTATAAAGTCACTGGTGATCACTGTATTACCTGTCCACTGACACAATATACAGAGCGTCTATGAATAATGTCACTGTTGATCCCTGTATTACCTGTACACTGACATTATATACAGAGCTCCTGTGTACAATGTCACCGGTGATCACTGTATTACCTGTACACTGACACTATACACTGTATTGTGAATTCTCTTGCTAGGAGTTCTGAGCCGAAGCTCCCTCTGATCCCTCTGGTGGTTGATGAGAGTAGTGGAGTTGGCCAGGTGGATGGAAGTTCCCCACCTGATGACGATGATAGGAAACCTGGGATTACTGGCTGGGAGCATATAATTGAGCTGGCTGCTCTTGGAGGTTGCTGGTGATTTCCTCAATGTGCATTTGGAGCTCTTTTGTCCCCTGCCTGATCTGCATGGTTCAGTTAAGTGATTCTTTTACTAATCCTTTGCATCTAATCTGGTTGTGTCTTTTTTTTGCTTTCTGTTTTGCTGCTAGGGTTCAGCGTGCTCCCTGCTGGGGGCAGCGCTGGGCCCTGCTTCATATGTTGCAGCTTGTTCAGTCCCCTGTTATGTTAGTATCTTTTTGCTTTGCTGCCAGTTTATCCTGTGTGCTGATCTAGCGGGGGTGAGATCGTGTGATCTCAGGTTTTTTGTATATCAGTAGTGTTGGACTTTTTCAGGGTTTTGTGCGTGATTGCAGACAGTATCTTTTCTATCCTGTCTTGTCTAGACAGCTTGGGCCCCACCGTTTGCTCAGTCTGTTCTCTGCTTTTGTTTGTGTCTCATCTTGTCACACCGACAATATATGTTTGGGGGCTGTCTATTCCTTTGGGAATCTGCTCTGGGGCAGTTTAGATTTCATTTTTCTATCTTTAGGCTTAGTTAGTCCTCCGGCTGTGACGAAGTGTCTAGGGCATCGTAGGAACGCTCCAAGGTTACTGCTAGTTGTGCGGATAGGATCAGGGGTCTGCAATCCGCTTAGTTGCCAACCTCTCTTGTCTTCTGATGGCTTAGGCTGTTCCTGCCATCCTCCTCGGTGACCCATTCATAACAGAATCACCAGCCTAACCACAGAATCTAGGCTACTCAAAAGAAGGAAAGAATTGTAAAAAAAAAAAAATAATAATTTTATATACTTTTTCCTCTTTTTCTCTGGGACCTTGTGGATAAGTTTTTGATCATTTATCTGGATGATATTTTGATTTTTTCCAGTGATTGGGATTCTCGTGTGGAATATGTCCGAACTGTGTTCCGGATTTTGAGGGAAAATACTCTGTATGTTAAGGGATCGAAATGTCTTTTTGGTGTACAGAGGATTTCGTTTTTGGGATTCATTTTGTCCCCGTCTGCTATTGAAATGGACCCGGCCAAGGTACAGACCATTTATGATTGGGTTCAGCCCACTTCTCTGAAGGCTCTTCAGAAGTTTTTGGGTTTTGCTAATTTCTGCCATAAATTTATAAGTAATTTTTCTGGTGTTGTTAAACCTCTGACAGATTTGACCAAAAAGGGCACTGATGTGGTAAATTGGTGTCCAGAGGCAGTCTCGGCATTTCAGGAGCTTAAGCAGAGATTCACTTCTGCTCCGTTTCTACGGCAATCTGATGTTTCACTCCCATTTCAGGTGGAGATAGATGCTTCTAAGATTGGTGCAGGAGCCGTTTTGTCTCAAAGAGATCCGGTAACCTCTAAGATGAATCCCTGTGCCTTGTTTTCTCAAAAATTTTCTCCATCTGAACGTAACTATGATGTGGGGAATCGGGAATTATTGGCCATGAACTGGGCATTTGAAGAGTGGAGCCTTTGGTTGGAGGGAGCTAGACATCAAGTTGTGGTCCTCACCGATCACAAGAAGTTGATTTATCTTGAATCAGTCAAGCGCTTGAATCCTAGACAGGCTAGGTGGGCCTTGTTTTTCACACATTTTATTTATCAGTAGTGTTGGACTTTTTCAGGGTTTTGTGCATGATTGCAGACAGTATCTTTTCTATCCTGTCCTGTCTAGACAGCTTGGGCCCCTCTGTTTGCTCAGTCTGTTCTCTGCCTGTGTTTGTGTCTCATTTTGTCTCATCAACAATATCTGTTTGGGGGTTGTCTATTCCTTTGGGATTCTGCTCCGGGGCAGTTTAGATTTCATCTTTCCTCTTGTTATGCAAGCCACAGAGAGCCCCTAGAACAATACAGTTGAAAATAATAATTTTATGGAGCATCTTATGGGGCATTTTATGGGCCATAGTCTATGGAGCATCTTATGGGGGCATAATCTATGGAGCATCATATGGGACATAAAATATATGGAGCATCATATGGGACATAATTTATGGAGCATCTTATGGGGTCATAAGCTATGGAGCATCTTATGGAGCATCTTATGGGGCAAAATCTATGGAGCATCTTATGGGGGCATAATCTATGGAGCATTTTATGGGGCCATAACCTTTATGGCGCAGCATATGGGGCATATTCTATGGAGCATCTTATGGGGCCATTATTAACATTTGTGCAGCATTATATGGGGTGTATTTTGTATGGAGCATCTTATGGGGCCATCATGAACTGTATGGAGCATTATATGGGGCTCCTGATTCAATATGGATATTCAAAAACATTTATTCTACTGATGTCTCAATTAATTTTACTTTTATTGGTATCTATTTTTATTTTTGATATTTACCAGTAGCTGCTGCATTTTCCACCCTAGGCTTATAGGCGAGTCAATAAGTTTTCCCAGTTTTTTTGTGGCAAAATTAGGGGGGTCGGCTTATACTCGGGTCGGCTTCTACACGAGTATTATAAGGTACTTTTTTCCCCACTGTAAATGTTTTGAATAATAAATCTGCCACAGTTTGTTTCTAAGCACAGATTTATTTTTTAGGAAATTGGACACGGTTTTGTCCTGTCAAACAAGCCAGGTATTACATTAGAGTGATTGAGATAAAAATCACATAATATTTTCATACAATACCGTGATATGTTTTGTTTTCGCGTAACCATATTTTTTCTAGTGAAATCAGTAGAGATAAAACATTGTATGAAACTTCACACGTAACAACCAGAATAATGTTATTTACAAAATCTTATATTAGGAACATTGTTCTACCAATATTCCTAAATTAGAGCAAGTAATGTGCCAAATACCTTAGTAGGAAGGCATGGCAGACATATTTAAAAATGTACCGCCATATTAATAAGCATTCCACTCCTTAAACTTTGTATAAAATAGGAGAACAAAAGGAGTACTGGATTAAAAGATTAATCATTATTTTATTAGTTAACAATCAATATGAATAAAGTACAAAAAGCGTTATATCAAAAAACACAGGACACACAAACAGGAGGGGGGTCAGTAACCCAGGCAAAAACGCACATGCCTATGAACATATATAAACAGTGAAAGCCACACAGTAGGGCAACCCTTCAGAGGGAAGGAAATAGGCCAGGCATGCAACCGCCATACAAATGCTCCCAAATGGGGCTGCCCTTGAGAAAGCGAAAAGGTGTGGACGCGAAATGCGCGTCAGGGACTTTTATCCTCTTTCTGGGTGCCCGTGCATTTCCATTTGGTAAGCGCCTCACATTGGCAGTGCATCTTCCCCCATTTGGGAGAATTTGTATGGCGGTTGCATGCCTGGCCTATTTCCCTCCTGCTGAAGGGTTGCCACACTGTGTGGCTTGCTCTGTTTATATATGTTCATAGGCATGTGCGTTTTGGCATGGGTTACTGACCCCCCTCCTCTTTGTGTCCTGTGTTTTTTGCTACAACGCTTTTTGTACTTTATTCATATTGATTGTTACCTAATAAAATGGCGATTAATCTTTTAATCCAGTACTCCTTTTGTTCTCCTATTTGATATAATATTCCTAAATGTAGACTGCATTTGCATGCAAAATGCACCAGCTTGTGTGGTAGTTGTGCAGCTTTTTTCATGCACTGTATTACCTTTGTATATAAACATACTATACTCTAAAAACATTATTATGTGTTTTAATACATACAGTATTATTGCTTTCCTTTCTGTTTAACATTTTCTGATGACATTGTGCAGTGGCGGATTATAATGAGGTCAATTTGGGCAGTTGCCCCGGGCCCAGTGGGGTTAAGGGGCCCACAGCCCAGGCCAGTAAATTCCCCCATTATAATCCGCCACCGCGCAGGGCCGGATTATAGGCAGGGCAGGCGGGGCTTCAGCCCCGGGGCCCCCACCACAAGAGCTTCTAAGGGGGCCCCCAACACATTCCTGCTGGCTGCTGCAATGGCACTCCATCTTCTCCCCACCTAAAAGTGAGTGACCGTGGGGGCGGCATTATGTGCTCTGCTACCAGCAGCATCTACAAGTAGCGTGAACGCTGATGCTGCTGGTAGCGTGCAAAGGCTTGTGATGAGATCACAGGAGGGAAGGTGTCAGGGCCCCCGATCATGTGACCCCTGTCTCCTCCCCTCCTGTGACCTCATCACAGGTCCTGTGCGCACAGCACAGAGCACTGAGAGCAGCCATGTATGTGGAGTGCGGCTCTGCGGGTGGAGGTCGGTGCTGGAGGCTCCATTATTCTCTGTGTGGAGTGCGGCTCTGCGGGTGGAGGTCGGTGCTGGAGGCTCCATTATTCTCTATGTGGAGTGCGGCTCTGCGGGTGGAGGTCGGTGCTGGAGGCTCCATTATTCTCTGTGTGGAGTGCGGCTCTGCGGGTGGAGGTCGGTGCTGGAGGCTCCATTATTCTCTATGTGGAGTGTGGCTCTGCGGGTGGAGGTCGGTGCTGGAGGCCCCATTATTCTCTATGTGGAGTGTGGCTCTGCGGGTGGAGGTCGGTGCTGGAGGCTCCATTATTCTCTATGTGGAGTGCGGGTGGAGGTCGGTGCTGGAGGCTCCATTATTCTCTATGTGGAGTGCGGCTCTGCGGGTGGAGGTCGGTGCTGGAGGCTCCATTATTCTCTATGTGGAGTGTGGCTCTGCGGGTGGAGGTCGGTGCTGGAGGCTCCATTATTCTCTATGTGGAGTGCGGGTGGAGGTCGGTGCTGGAGGCTCCATTATTCTCTATGTGGAGTGTGGCTCTGCGGGTGGAGGTCAGTGCTGGAGGCTCCATTATTCTCTATGTGGAGTGCGGCTCTGCGGGTGGAGGTCGGTGCTGGAGGCTCCATTATTCTCTATGTGGAGTGCGGCTCTGCGGGTGGAGGTCGGTGCTGGAGGCTCCATTATTCTCTATGTGGAGTGCGGCTCTGCGGGTGGAGGTCAGTGCTGGAGGCTCCATTATTCTCTATGTGGAGTGCGGCTCTGCGGGTGGAGGTCAGTGCTGGAGGCTCCATTATTCTCTATGTGGAGTGCGGGTGGAGGTCGGTGCTGGAGGCTCCATTATTCTCTATGTGGAGTGCGGCTCTGCGGGTGGAGGTCAGTGCTGGAGGCTCCATTATTCTCTATGTGGAGTGCGGCTCTGCTTGTGGAGGTCGGTGCTGGAGGCCCCATTATTCTCTATGTGGAGTGCGGGTGGAGGTCGGTGCTGGAGGCTCCATTATTCTCTATGTGGAGTGTGGCTCTGCGGGTGGAGGTCGGTGCTGGAGGCCCCATTATTCTCTATGTGGAGTGCGGCTCTGCGGGTGGAGGTCGGTGCTGGAGGCCCCATTATTCTCTATGTGGAGTGCGGCTCTGCGGGTGGAGGTCGGTGCTGGAGGCTCCATTATTCTCTATGTGGAGTGTGGCTCTGCGGGTGGAGGTCGGTGCTGGAGGCCCCATTATTCTCTATGTGGAGTGAGGCTCTGCGGGTGGAGGTCAGTGCTGGAGGCTCCATTATTCTCTATGTGGAGTGGGGCTCTGCGGGTGGAGGTCGGTGCTGGAGGCTCCATTATTCTCTATGTGGAGTGCGGGTGGAGGTCGGTGCTGGAGGCTCCATTATTCTCTATGTGGAGTGTGGCTCTGCGGGTGGAGGTCGGTGCTGGAGGCCCCATTATTCTCTATGTGGAGTGCGGCTCTGCGGGTGGAGGTCGGTGCTGGAGGCCCCATTATTCTCTATGTAGAGTGTGGCTCTACGATTCGTGACCCCCGTCACGTGACGAGGGGGGCCCACAGAGTCTGAACTGCCCCGGGCCCTGGCTACCCTTAATCCACCCCTGACATTGTGTGTCCACAGTGGTAAAAAGCAATGTATTTTCTAGGAAGAATGTACTGACTTGTGAAGCTTTGATACAGGGTAATTTGCACCATATATTACCCAGGAGCCCCGAGAGCTACTATTGTTACTGGCTTGATGGTCCACTTGGTCTGAACTGTGTCTCAACAGTTAATAAATGCTATGATGATTAGATTTGTATCTGGATTACATTTAACATAGAAGAAAAAAACTGCTCTCATAATTTATTTCTGCATTTCAGTAAGCATCAAGGTGAATCCTAATAAGAGCTCATCTATAAGTCAGTTAGGGTGTACTTGTAGGGTCAAGCGGGTCCTCAGGATGCAGTGACAAGACACGAGACAGGGTATGACTTGTGTAATAAACTTTTATAAATTGGAGCCACTAGGGCTATGCTGAACAGGCAAAAAGGGTAACACCAATCTGTCCTCAATAAAATAAACAATACTTTTCCAAGTAACTGGAAGTAACCCGGCTAGTCCAGGTGTCGAAGGCCGGAATATGGCCAAACTATGGTACTTATTGCTATAGTCCACTTATCCCTCCATGCGTCACTCGGGATCGCAGATGTGGCCGTTTAGAGATCATTGATGCGGCGGCCTTGACGCCTCGATATTCCGGGAAGGTTTAGGCTCGACAGGCCCTGAAGAAACGATGCCGGTGGGGTGTAACAGGCCCTGAAGAAACGAGGCCGGTGGGGCGCAACAGGCCCTGATGAAACGATGTCGGTGGGGCACAACAGGCCCTGAAGAAACTATGCCGGTGGGGCGCAACAGGCCCTGAAGAACCGATGCCGGTGGGGCACAACAGGCCCTGAAGAAACTATGCCGGTGGGGCGCAACAGGCCCTGAAGAAACGGTGCTGATGGGGCGCAACAGGCCCTGAAGAAAACGATGCCGGTGGGGCGCAACAGGCCCTGAAGAAGCGATGCTGGTGGGGCGCGGTAATGACGCAGTTCCCCCAAATGGCCGGTGGCCGTCCTCCACTAAGGGTCCCTCTGTAACAGGGAAATGCACCTCTAACGTCGCCTATGGCGAAGTGGCGTCCCCTGAGGCCGGGGATGACAGGGTTGCCGCGGTGAGAGAAGGCCGGGGGGCAGTGTCCAGGCCCCTGTGGCTGTTTTATGTGTAGTCACAGCCGCGACCTGAGGTAAAGGATCTCTCCCACAAGGGCGGGGGACGGCGGGCGTGGCTCTCAGAGAATGTGGGTGGGATGCGGCCTCCGGTAAAAGTCTCTCATGTCTCACTTGTCGGTGAATGCGCAGTCTCCTCCTCACAGGCTCCTGTCGGGGTCCCCTCCAGTCACCCGGCTTCCTGCCTCCTGTCACACTCTCTCCCAACTGCCAACTCAGAGTGCCCCCTGCTCCTTTTATACTCGCCCCGCCCCCTGTTTCCTTGACAACTTCGGTCATGACACTCCCTTTACTGTCCTCACAGTTTTGTTCCCTCAGGAACCCTGATGGCGATCCCCTGGGTACTGGCCCGGTCACTGTCTGGGAGTCCTCCTCCCCACATTCCCCCACCCTGTAAGCTTGCCAGTCCTCGGGCGAGGGCCTTAGTCTATTGAGATCGGTCTGTAGGGGTTTCAATGTTCGTTGCCATATGAATTGATCTTGTTCATATCGCTCAGGGGGTTTGCCGGCTGTTGACCGCTCGGAGCGTCTAAGTTCAACTGGGGAAGAGTCATCTGGGGTGGTGGACACCGGTGGCTGATTGGTGCGGGCGGGCTAATTGTGTCAGATGATCCATTACTGAGTGGAGGATATCTGTGTTCTGGAAGACAATCTTCGTCGTCGTCCGGGTCCCAACATACAGAAGACGGTTCGGATGTCAACAGGGTAGACTTCGGTTGCTTCGGGTCGGAGGAAGTACACGGGCGTAACATGTTACGATGCACAATACGAGTGGGCAGTGTTTCATCCTCCTCGGGTCGTATTTCATACACCGGTCCATCTGGATGGACACAGCTTAAGACCCGATAAGGACTTTCTTCCCAACGCGGCTCTAGTTTGTTCTGGGGGCATTGATCTAATACAAGCACCCAGTCCCCACTTTGAAGGTGAGGAGGTGGGGTTGCATCCTTCCCTGGGTGCTCCCAGTCTCGGAGCTTTGTGTGTACAATTTGGTGAAGAATTTGCAGCCGGTGACGATGATTTCGGACCCAAGACGACACTCCAGTCCAGGGCTGAGGCTCTTCGGGGTCCAACTCCACCTCCGTGATCCCTTTACCTTCTCGTCCGAACAACAGGGAGTAAGGGGTATAGCCAGTCACTCGATGTACCCTATTGTTATAGACCCAAACTAATTCAGAAACATATTCGGGCCAACGGGCCTTCTTGTCACTCTCCAGAGTGCGCAACATCTGAATCAATGTCCAATTAAATCGTTCACAAGCACCATTCCCTTGCGGGTAAAACGGTGTGGTCCGGGATTTGTCAATCCCATAGAGGTGATGTAGTTCTTCCATGACATTTCCCAAAAAACATGCTCCCTGATCAGAATGTATTCATTGAGGACAGCCGTATACTTGTATAAAGTTTCTACAAATTGCGGAGGCGGCTGACTCTGCGGTCTGATCCCGAGTGGGGGTGACCACAGCAAACTTGGTGAAATGATCTACCATGACGAGACAGTGTTCGTATCCCTGAAATGCGGGCCCAATGGTCAGATAATCCACCGTCAGGAGCTCAAGGGCACTGAAGTCACAATAGTCTGTGTTGCGGCTCGCTGAGCGGGTGGGTTGGCTAACTCGCATAAGCGGCAGGTCCGGCAAATTTTGTCCACAACAGCCGGCAAGCGAGGGTGGTAAGCTTTCTGTTGCAACTATTGCAGAGGTTTTTTTTTCCGAAGTGGGCCCCTTTTTCGCGAGCCTCCCGAGCTAATACGTGAAGTTGGGCTCCTGGTGTAACCACTTGCCAAACTGTCATTGAGGATGTTTGTGATGTTATTTTACAATACAATAGTCCCTTTTGGATAACCAACCTCTCCCATTGTCGCAGCATAAGCAGCAGGTCTTGAGTCAAATTTGGTCTTTGAGGGTCAGTGAGTAATTTCCCAGCGGCGACCCACGTTCTGAGGAGGCCAACGTCTTCGTCTTCCTGTTGCTATTGTATCCACTTATCCCGGGATTGTTCCAGTATGCCCTTTGGGGTCTCAGAGGAAGATTTTTTTTATTGTCAGTTGTGAGCACGGCAGCAGTGAGAGCGAACGATATTTCCTCTCCTTCTAATTCTTCGTCTCGATTCTGTCCTGGAGTTGTATGTCGAATCCTGGAGAGGGTGTCTGCATGTACATTTTCGGCCCCTCTTTTGTATATAATCTTATAATTGTACTTCGCCATCCGGGCCACCCATCGCTGTTCCAGAGCCCCCAATTTGGCGTTTTCCAAATGAGCCATCGGGTTGTTGTCAGTTCGCACTACTACCTCGGAGCCCGCTAGGTACTCCGCAAATCTCTCCATCATGGCCCACACCACTGCAAGGAGCTCAAGTTTAAAGCAGCTGTAATTGTCATGGTTACGCTCGGAGTCATGGAGTGAGCGGCTTCCATATGCGATCACCCTCTCCCGGCCATCCTGAACCTGTGACAATACAGCCCCCAACCCGTGAAGACTCCCGTCAGTGTGCAAGATGAACGGTTGTGAGAAATCCGCATAAGCCAACACTGGGGCATCCGAGAGCGCAGCCTTGAGTTCTCGGAAGGCCTCTTCCTGAGGGTGTTGCCACTGGATTTCTCACCCATTGGCCCCAGCGGGAGCCCCCTTTAGCAGGACGTGCAGGGCTCGAGCTCGACATGCAAAATTCTTCACGAAACAACGGTAATTTCCGGCTAACCCCAGAAAAGCCAGCACATCTTTCACCGTCTCGGGGGTAGGTCATTCCTGGATAGCAGCAACCTTCTCCCGGGATAGCCTCACACCTTCTGCCGAAATGACATGACCCAGATACTCAATCTGAGAGCGAAATAGGTGGCATTTCTGAGGCTTCACCTTCAACCCGTACTTTTGCAACTGGCTGAGTACCTGTCCCAACCGCTTCAGGTGGTCCTCGAAGGTGGCGGCATAGACAATGATGTCGTCCAGATAGATCAACATGGCCTCGAAATTGAGATTTCCCAGACACCGCTCCATCAATCGCTGAAAGGTCCCAGGAGCGTTGGCCAGCCCAAACGGCATCCGATTAAACTCAAACAGTCCCATGGGCAATATGAACGCCGTCTTGGCTCTATCTTCTTCTGACATGGGCACCTGCCAGTACCCACTGGCAAAGTCCAGGGTCGAGAAATATGTTGCCTTCCCCAAGGCGGACAGGAATTCTTCTATGCGGGGTAGTGGGTAAGAATCTTTAATAGTGCAAGCATTCAGTTTACGATAATCCACACAGAATCGTAGTGTACCATCTTTCTTCCGGACCAACACGATTGGGGCCGCCCAGGGGCTTTGACTTTCCCGTATTACCCCTTTTCGCAGCATTTGGGCCAGCAAAGTTTTCACCTCCTGATAGAGTTGTGGCGGAATCTGTCGATATCGTTCCCGGATAGGGGCCGCTCCTGCTGTGGGGATTTCATGAGTGATGGCGGTGGTACACCCAAAATTGTCTTCATGGCTAGCAAATACTTCATGGTACTGTCCAACAATGTTTTTATCTGTGAGAGTTGGGCTGCAGTTAATCCACAAAGTTCAGCCCGCATCTGCTCCAAAATATTTCGGTCCTTCTCTTGTGCCGAGACTTTGTGGGCTTGTAAGGTTTGTATTGTTACTTCCCAAGGATCCTCGGGGTGTACTTGTAATTGAACCGCAGGAGCTGGCAGCACTTCTTCTAAAGGCTTTACTAGTTTGGCCAGTACAGTCTGTGCTTTCAGAACTGTGTCTCGGTCTTCAAGGTTAACGCAGCGTACCAGGACGGTTCCTTTTTGCACCGTAGCCAGGGAACGGGCCACCAGTATGCCAGGAGGTAAGCGCTCTGAGGGACACAGCTCCACCTGCACCTCCACGCCCTCCAAAGGTATCGGGGCCCGAATTGGCAGGGCTACCACTGTCTGTCCAGGAGGTAGCACAAGCAGGGGAGCTGCTGATGCGATGACCTTGCCTAAAGCCTCACCCTCCTGACAGTCCTGATGCACCCGCACACCTCGCATCAGCTGCTGGAATACCTGTCCCTGGGCTGTGCGAGAACCCCACTGCTTCAGAATCTTCTGTGTGGGATCATTTAGTAGTAAGTTGCCGAACTCTCATAAAACATTCATGCCTAGGGTGACGGGGTGCCGTTGATCAGCTTCTCCTTGAGTTAGCACCACCCCTCTGCGACCAAGGGATTTACTGCACAACATCACCTGCACCTACTCCACCCCGGCAACTGGGACCGACAATTGATTGGCGGCTATTAGTCTAATCATGGAAGTTTTGTTGAAAGTACGTGGCAGGCATGGTGGTTACTTGTGACCCCGTATCTACCAGACACCGGACGGCCCGGCCCTCCACTTCTGCCCAAACCACCGTACACTTTGCTACCAAATCTTCGGGACTTCCACCAACTCTAGTTGTGGTTTTCGGCTCCGAGCAGCATCCCCCCAGCCCAGAGCCCTTTAGTTTAATGGCCGCTGGGGTGGGTATCTCCCACGCCGCGGACACTCTCTGGCGAAGTGGCCTGGTTCTCCACACTCAAAACACCGGGCCTGTGTAGGCTGACCACCCCGCGGGGAGCGGGATCCTCAGGAGTCAGGGTTAAAGCTAGGTCGTCTAGTCCCGGTCTCGGTTCTTCTCTTTACTTCAGCCAACTCGCCCTTAATATTTTTCAGCTCTTGCTTCATCTCCTCCACCCACTGAGGCTCCACGACTGCATTCGCGGAGGCCTCCACACCTTGGATTTTCCCCACGGGGACCGCCATCCCCTGCTCCTGCTCTCGAGCACGTGACTGACTTCCCACCTCTGAAAAGTCTATTCGGGGATTCATTCTGATCTGCTCCCGCAGTGCCTGTTTGACTAATGGATCCCGCAAACCAGTCACCAGTAGGTCACGTAGGGTAATGTCAACTGGTCCTACCCCTACCCCGTCCTTTCAATAGCCACATGCAATTCTTGGAGGACATTCATATACTCTGTGATCGTCTCCCCCTCTACTTGCATCTGACTAAACAAATGGGTTCTTAACTCGCCCACATTAGTAGGGTCCCCATGGGTCTGCTCTACTATCTGTAATACTTTTTCGAAAGTGTTGCGGTGCCCGGAGGTTTCAACATCACTGACGTCCGCACCTCCCCATCCAGTGCCATGAGTGCCACCTCGGCTTCCAGATCAGGGGTCATTGGGTGCATCCAGAAGAGTCCCCGCATCCGCTCTGTCCAGCTCCATAACATAGTATTGGAGCTGGAAAATCTAGGCAGGTTGTTCAGCAAGGCCCCCAATGAAATGCTGGAGCGGGGACCCTCATTATTTGTAGAGCCGACAGCTCCACCTGGGTCGGGGGCACCACTATCCGCGCTCGGAGACTGCATCCTGCCGACTACGCCAAGTGTAAGGTCAAGCAGGTCCTCAGGATGCAGTGACGAGACACGAGACAGGGTATGACTTGTATAATAAACTTTTATAAATTGGAGCCACTAGGGCTATGCTGAACAGGAAAAAAGGGGTAACACCAATCTGTCCTCGCAGGGACTCAATAAAATAAGCAATACTTTTCCAAGTAACTGGGAGTAACCCAGCTAGTCCAGGTGTCGAAGGCCAGAATATGGCCAAACTATGGTACTTATTGCTATAGTCCACTTATCCGTCCATGCGTCACTAGGGATCGCAGATGCGGCCGCTTAGAGATCGTTGATGCGGCGGCCTTGACGCCTCGATATTCCGGGAAGGTTTAGGCTCGACAGGCCCTGAAGAAACGATGCTGGTGGGGCGTAACAGGCCCTGAAGAAACGATGCCGGTGGGGTGCTAACCACTGAGCCACCATGCTGCCCTTATGAAGAGAGGAGAGGCACACAATCCAAGCTTCTTGAGATCTAGTGTAAAGTTTCCACAAGCAGTGATGGTTTGGGGAGACATGTCAACTGCTGATGTAGGTCCACTTTGTTTTATCAAGACCAAAGTCAGCACAGCCGTCTACCAGGAAATTTTAGAGCACTTCATGCTTCCTTCTGCCGACAAGCTTTTTGGAGATGGAAATTTCGTTTTTCAGTAGGACTTGGCACCTTTCCACACTTCCAAAAGTACCAATACTTGGTTTAAAAACAACAGTATCACTTTGCTTGATTAGCCAGCAAACTCACCTGACCGTAACACCATAGAGAATCTATGGGGTATTGTCAAGAGGAAGATGAGAGAAACCAGACCCAACAAGGCTGCTATCAAAGCAGCCTGGGCTTCCATAACACCTGAGCAGTGCCACAGGCTGATCGCCGCCATGCCATGCCACATTGATGCAGTAACTGATGCAAAAGGAGCCCCAACCAAGTATTGAGTGCATTTACTGAATATACATTTCCGTAGGCCAACATTTCAGTTTTTAAAATTATTTTTCAAGCTGGTGTTATAAAGTATCCTAATTTACTGAGATAATGACTTTTGGGTTTTCATTGGCTGTGAGCCATAATCATCAACATTAACAGAAATAAACACTTGAAATGGATCACTCTGTTTGTAATGACTCTATATAATATATGAGTTTCACTTTTTGTATAGAAGAACTGAAATAAATTAACTTTTTGATGATATTCTAATTTAGTGAGAAGCACTTGTATATTGCTACTTCTATCAGCAGATATTCATGAATGGAATAAGGTGTAAATAGAGGTTTTCAAAAGGTAAAAATATACACTAATTAGAAATCATAAGTCATATAACTTATTAATAACTTATTAATATAGTTCCAAAGTGCCTTTATCATCTGGTGGCTCTCCATCCATGGTCCAGCTATTGTTAATAGATCATCAAGGCATCGGGTCTCATACAACTATGGTGTGCAATTTACTATTTCCAGCTGATTTAAGCATATATTTTTTTTTACCCAGGAGAAGCCCTTAACCCCTTTCCAACATGATCTATAATAATACATCCCTGCGCCCTGGTTCATATTGATGAGGGACAAGTTATTACATTCACGCGATCATGCACCCACGCAGGTTGTGTGCACACGATCACCGCCGGGTATCAGCTGATTCTGATACCTGGCAATAAGTGCCAGGAGCAGTCCTGAACTTGATCGCAGCATTCCGGGAGCAGGTGGAGAGAAGACAGCCCCTCTGCACTTTGATCGGAGACACCACGGCGTCATCGGTGGGTACCGATCAATGCCATGGTGACCAGATGTCGTCACCAGAGCTAGTAAAGTTGCTAGAGCATGCTCAGAGCATGATCAGCAACTTTACCTGTCAGCACACAAGCTAGCAGTTTGCATAGCATAGGTAAGTTATAGCTCTGAGAATAAAGCGATGTAAAAATAACTATTTTTTCTATAAAATAGTTTTTAATGTGTAAAAGTGCCAAAACATAAAAAAATATAAATAAGGTATCAGTGCAATAGCACTGACCTGAAGAATAAAACTGCCTTATCAAATTTACCACACGCAGAATGACATAAACTCCCCCAAAAATTCCCAAAAATCGGAATAGAAAGCAATCAAAAAATGGCACATTTCTGAAAATGGTACAAATAAAAAACGTCAACTCGTCATGCAAAAAACAAGCCCACACATATGACTCTGTTAGTTAAAATATGGAAAAATTATAACTCTCAAAATATGGTGATGCAAAAAACTAGTTTTTGCAATTAAAAGCATCTTTTAGTGTATGACAGCAGACAAACGTAAAAACCCGATATAAATCTAGATATAAATCTATATAGCTGCGTGTTCCAGGACTGGGATTATGGGTAAGAGTGGCTTTTTGCTATTTCATTTGAGTTTCTTCTTGGATACTTACTATATCAGGTCAGGCAGCTATTAGGGATTTATTGGGAGCCCCCCCTTTTTTGCACAATATTATTGACTTTATTAGGTCAATATTACCAGTTTACATTTAGGCATTTGCACTTTAGGCTGCAATGATTTTGTATGTATTATAGAGATGTTATTTCTACCACCTTCCCACCTCTATATATACATCTAAGGCCTGGTTTAAATATTTGTTTGTTTGTCTCTTTCCCCGAATTGAATCATGTACTGTATGTTTTTATGAATCTTGTGTGATGGTTTCTCCATCTGAATAAAATCTATAAAGCTGTAATCGCACCGACCCGAAGAACAAAGTCTCCTAATTATTTATACCGCATGAGGAATGGCGTAAAAAATAAATAAAACCAATTTTACCCTGCTGTTTATTTCAATATGCCTCCCAAAGATCGCAGTAAGGCTCGGCACACAGTTATCCTGCGTTTAGGCTGGTTTCACATTAGCGCTTTTTAAGCGCACGCACGGCCGGGGGTAGCTCCGCCCCCGAGCCGGCTCTCTGCCCGGCGTTCCCGCCCCTTGCTTGTAGCGCTGCCTCCTAGCGGACAGCGGCGCCTGCGATCGGCGCACCCTATCTTTAGCATAGGGTGCGCAGATCGTGCGCAGGCCGTGCGCTAGTTGCGCTTTCACCTGCGCTGCGCACTTTTGACGGTGCGCCGTGCGCGCCAAAATCCGAAAAGTTCGATTTTGGCGCGCACGGCGCACTGTCAAAAGTGCGCAGCGCAGGTCAAAGCGCAACTAGCGCACGGCCTGCGCACGATCTGCACACCCTATGCTAAAGATAGGGTGCGCCGATCGCAGGCGCCGCTGTCCGCTAGGAGGCGGCGCTACAAGCAAGGGGCGGGCACGCCGGGCAGAGAGCCGGCTCGGGGGCGGAGCTACCCCCGGCCGTGCGTGCGCTTAAAAAGCGCTAATGTGAAACCAGCCTTACATCGGGGTTTCTGCGTAATTCTCTGAAATTACCTGATTCAGACAGAACCTTCAATGGAAGATTCCCTTTAATGAGGCAGATGGCGGCACTATGCATGCCGTCTGACCTGTGATACGGCAGTGTCCGCCTTTTAGGATTGCATAAAAGTGCAGTTGGCCATAGTTTTGTGCACGTCTGAAAAGAAGGATATCGCTGAACAGAGGCCAGACAGAGTCCAGAGTAACTCTGCTGTCTCATAATACTGAATGGATCCCTTGCGAGTTTCATCTGAATCACGGCACTGAGAGATTTACCGTAGATGCAAACCCCAACGTAAGAGCTCAGCGTAGAGCACCGGATAAATGTAATCCCAAACATTATGTAAAATGTCCCCAATAAAAGCTTCAACTCAATCCACAAAAAAAGCAAGTCCCCACTCAGGTCTGTCATCTGTTAACGGAAATAAAGGAGGCTCCCATGTTACTGGAAAAGCGAAATGGCTCCTCACCCTCCAAAAGAAATTCTGCAAATTCTCTGCTCCCAAAGCCAAATGCTCCCTCCCTTCTGAGTCCCACAGTGTACCTAAACAACATATGGCGTCCACATGTTTGGCATTTCTGAAGTAATGAGAGCCTGCCTAATTTACAGGTGCATGTCTACAGAAGCAGGAGCTGGGCATAACGTACTGGTGACTGCAAAGTACTCGTCACTACAGCTTACTGGTCACTACAAAGTTTGCAATTTTCACTCTGCAACATTCATCGCTGCTTATTTCTGGAAAATACACATGGAGTCAAGATCGTCACTACACCTGTAGATAAATTCCCAAAGGGGTATAATTTTGAAAATGGGGTCATTTAAGGGGGGATTCCTCTCTTCTAGCACTTAGGGGCTCTGTATATGGAGTCCGCAAACTGTTCCTAGGAAAATTTGCGCTCCAGGAACGAAATATCGCTCCGTTCCTCCCGAGTCTCTTCATATGGCAAAGTAGTAAAGTACAGCCACATATGGGATATTGGCACATTCAGCAGAAATTCTGGGACAAATTATGGTGCAATTTTTACCCACTTCTTTTATGAAAATGTAAAATCTGGGGCTAAAACAACATTTTGGTGGTAAAAATGTAGCTATTTTTTCTTCTCTGCCCAATGGTATAAAATTCTGTGATGATCACCTCTAGATGAATTTATTGAGAGGTGTAGTTTGTAAAAGGGGGTCTCTTTGGGGGGGTTCTGGGGTTCTGGCACCTCATGGGCCCTCCCAGTGGGCCATGCCCCATGCAAACTATAACAGCAAAATCTGGTGCTCTTTTCCTTCTGAGCTTTGCACTGTGCCTGAAAAATATTTCCAAATTACATGTAGGGTATTGGTGCACAACATTTTATTTTATTCTTTCTTTACCCCTCAATAGTATAACATTCTGTGAGGCACATGTGGTGTCAATATGATCACTGCACCACTAGATAAATTCATTGGGTAGTGTAGTTTGTAAAACTAATTCACATATAGGGGGTTTCTGTTGTTCCAGCACCTCAGGGGCTCTGCCAATGTGACATTTCACCCTCAAACCATTCCAGCAAAATCTGAACTCGAATATGGCACCTTTTCCCTTCTGAGCTTTGCACTATGCCTCAAAAGTAGTATTCACCCACATATGGGATATCAGCGTACTCAGGAGAAATTGCACAACAAATTGTATGGTGCAATTTCTCCTGTTATTCTTATGAAAATGCAAACAGTGGGACCATTTTTGTGGGCTAAATGTGATTTTTTTTATTTTCAAGGCTTAACATTATAAACTTCTATGAAGCACCTGGGGGTTCAATGTGGTCACCACACACCTAAATACATTGCTTGAGAGGCCTACTTTCCAAAATGGGTTCACTTTTGTGGGTTTTAGGCACACTTTTGTGGGTTTTAGGCACATCAGGGGCTTTCCAAATGGATAGATCAGTTCCCTGACTGGTCTAATTTCCAAAATGGTGCCAATTGTGTATGATTTTCACTGTTTAGGCACATCAGAGGCTCCCCAATCGTGGCATGGCTTCCGCCAATTGGGCAAGTAAATTTTGCATTCAAAAAGTCAAATGGCACTCCTTCCCTTCTGAGCTCTGCCGTGTGCCCAAACAGTGGCTTTCTCCCTTATATGGGGTATCGGCATGCTCAGGAGAAATTTCACAAAGTTTGGGGTGCATTTTTTCCTGTTACCCTTGTCAATATAAAAAAATTTGGATCTGAAATAAAAAAAATTTGTGAAAAAAAGTTAAATGTTAATTTTTTTCCACATTGAAAAAATTTCTGTGAAGCACCTGAAGGGTTAATAAACTTGAATGTAGTTTTGAGCACCGTGAAGGGTGAAGTTTAAAAATGGTGTCACTTTGGGGTATTTTCTATCATGTAGACCCCTCAAAGTAACTTCAAATGTGCAGTGGTCAATAAAAAAATGGTTTTGTAAATTTTGATGGAAAAATGAAAAAATCGCTGGTCAACTTTTAACCCTTATAACTTTGTAACAAAAAAGTTTGCTCCAAAATTGTGCCAATATAAAGTAAACATGTGGGAAATGTTATTTGTTAACAATTTTGTGTGCCATATCTCTGTGATTAAAGGGCATGAAATTTGAAAGTTTAAAAATTGCTACATTTTAGTCAAATTTCCCTTTTTTACACATTGATACGGAAATCATATCGAAAAAAAATGTTACGACTATCACGAAGTACAATATGTCATGAAAAAAACAGTCTCAAAATCACCGGGATCCATTGAAGCATTCTCGAGTTATTACCTCTTAAATTGTCAGTGGTCTGAATTGTAAAAATTGGCCCGGTCACTAACGTGCAAACCGCCTTCAGGCGTAAAGGGGTTAAAAGAGTAGGATTTAAAATGAATGGGATTATTTCAGCAGGTGCCTTTACTACCATTTCCCAATTGTTAGTAGTAGCATAGATGTAAAACTGTCTTTGAACAATTTCCACCGCAATCAATCGTTGAAACCAATGCGAAGACAGCATTAGACATGGTGAATAAACATTACCCGCATTACTATAGTGGTAAAAGAGCTTTGAAGTTGCAGCTCAGCAGTTGGCAGAGGAATAACCTACTTGAAACACATAGAGATTTATATAGATCACAGGCACATATCGTAACAAGTTAAAATCTCAGAACCTAAAAGATTATCTTACTAAATTTAATCTTTGTATAATCAGATACTTGATATCTAACCATACTTTAGCATTCTGATTTTACATTTCTTTATGAGAGTGGGGTCAAGTAATTTAGCTAATCGACATGTGGATTACATGCATTTGTAGCTGAAGACTGTGAAAATGATTTATAATTTTGTACCTAAAGAGCATAAAAGCATAGCAATAGCTAAGGGAAGCCATATGCCTCTTCAAAGCTTGCCTGCTTAGGAAACTTACGAGCCAAGATGAAATACTGCTCCTTTAGTCATGCCACATACTGTTTGGTGCAGGTATTGTATATATTTGAAACGAATGGCTTCATCTCGACATCTCCACCATTTTAATTTTCAGAGTGTTAGGCAGCTGCTTAGAAGAACCCATGGCTGATGTTTTTTGACGCATGTTTAGAGGCTGGGTTTTTATAAAGCTGGGAAATTTGCATCACCTGGCCTTTCCTGCCAGTGATAGTGAACAAGCAATTACCCAAAAGGGTTAATTAAGGTCTGAAACCTTGGTCAAAGTTTTCTGAGCACACAAATCAAGAGTGCCCAAACTTTTGCATCTGCCTATTTTCCTATATATAATTTTTAGAATCTAAAAAATGACAATAGATTTGTTTTGCATAAAATACAAAGGAATTATGTCTTTAACTTTAGGCAGATCATTTCATCTGCAACTTGTTTAATTGTTCTGAAAAATAGTAATTTTGACCAGGGGTGCTCAAACTTTTACATGCCACTGTATATGCTGCTGGCCCAGTGTCTCCTATGTGATGTATATGCTCCAGCCCCAGTGTATTGTATGTAATGAAGATGTTCCCTATGTGGTGTATTTGCTTCTGGTCCAGTATCTGTTATGTGATGTACAGTATATGCTTCTGCACAGTGTTTCCTATGTAACATATACAGCTGTCTATTTTTACCATAAATTATGTATCAGAAGTCTTGGTGTATCCTATGTGATGTATGTACAGAAGCCTCAGTGTATCCTGTGTGATGTAAGTACAACAGTCTCAGTGTCTCCTTGGAGGTGTTTTTACAGCAGTCGGTGTATACTATGTGGTGTATACTGCAGATCTCCCACCACTTGAGTTCTATAAATGTTGCATGAGTAGTGATGCATTTCGTACTTTGAGGAGACTTGCAGTGTAATATTCATATTTGATCAGAACAGGTTACTGCTGCATGATCTTTACTAAACTTTTCACAAAGAATCGACTCTGTTCCAGACTGATGCAGAGCTGGAAAAGCAGTTGCGAGTAGCAAGATCATCAATACCACCTAAAATAACAGCCTCACTATAGAGAAACAGTTATAGCCATCACATTAGTGGTAAGTTAATTGTTTGACCAAATATTGCCAGATAAATTTGAATTTGTACAGTCCCTGACTGATAAATATGGAAAATGGCCCTTGGCAAAAAAGGTTCCTTACCCCTGCCTTAAAGGGTAACATACCACAAGAGAGCCTGGTAGGAGTCAATTAGAATCAGGGGAGTAACAATATCTATCACAGAGAGTGCAACCACAACCATGTCCGTGGAAGAAGGAGGCCCACCAACATCAGTGCTGATTTCACCTGAACATGTGTCCTCTGATGCACATTCAGCTGAAATGTATTGCAGTGCAGAGAGCCAACAACTCAATGCACCACAATAGCTATACAGGCCATGAGGCAATCAAAGGCCAGCGGAGACATTGCAGGTGGTGCATGGCATCACTGCCATGCACAGCCCCAACCATCTGCACAAACTATTAAGAATGAAGGGCACTTGGTAATTTGTGGGAGTGGGGACACTTAAGAAGAATCTTTTTTTTTTTAATGCATTTCAGAAGAGTGCCAGGATGGGGGACATTATTACCAGATAAGTCTTGAAGCCTTTATCGATCGAAGGGGACTAAAGAGAGCTTATAAATTTGAAATGTTTGATGCCAGTTTGAAAGTCGTGCGATTTTTCACATGATGTGCTGGAGAGGGATATTGCTGTTCTAAGCAAAATTTTGTGCAAAGACCTTGATCTTTGGAGTGGTAACTTGTTCCATTAGGAGAAGACGCAGTGCAAATTAGACATTGCTGATTTGGCATGAGGAACCGGAGGAGGTAACTTGTGCTAAAAAGGTAAGAGAAGGACACCTGAGGCATCGAGTGCTCAACTTGGACACGGAGATGTTTCTGCCATCTTTCCAGCTTGTAAGCGAGTCACTTAGCAGACAGTGCAGGAAAACTTGAAAGTGCACATGCTGTTTAATTATTTCTGTGAGTCTGGTGGGACAGTGGGAATAATAAACTTTGGTGAAAGCTGTCTGTATTATAAGGGTGCTATATTTAAACCCGAGTAGATTGCAGTCAGGTCCTGTCAAAGGGAGGACAAAAATCAGTTTGGGCCAAGAGGGACTATAATAGTGATCTAGTTGCTCAATATGCCTGAAATGTTTCCTGGTAACATTGTGCTGTAATGGAGGACAGTAAGAGGGTGCCTAACTTGAGCCCTTCTGAGTGGAATGGTAACATAGTTTCATAGTTAGCAAGGCCAAAAAAAGACATTTGTCCATCCAGTTCAGCCTATATTCCATCAGAATAAATCCCCAGATCTACATCCTTCTAAAGAACCTAATCACTGTAAGATACAATATTGTTACACTCCAGGAACACATCCAAGCCTCTCTTGAACCTCTCGACTGAGTTGGCCATCACCACCTCCTCAGACAAGGAATTCCAGATTCTCACTGCCCAACAGTAAAGAATCCTCTTCTATGAGGGTGGAAAAACCTTCTCTCCTCCAGACTCAGAGAATCCCCCCTTGTGACAGTCACCTTCCTTGGTATAAACAGATCCAGATATTTGTATAGTCCCCTTAAATACTTATGCATGGTTATTAGATCGCCCCTCAGTCATCTTTTTTCTAGACTATATAATCCTAATTTTGCTAATCTCTCTAGGTATGTAGTTCCCCCATCCCCTTTATTAATTTTATCGCCCTCCTTTGTACTCGCTCTAATTCTATTATATCTTTCCTGAGCACCGGTGCCCAAAACTGTACACAGTTCTCCATGTGTGGTCTAACCAGGGGTTTGTACAGAGGCAGTATAATGCTCTCATCATGTGTATCCAGATCTCTTTTAATGCACCCCATGATCCTGTTTGCCTTGGCAACCGCTGCACGGCACTGATTGCTCCAGGTAAGTTTATCATTAACTAGGATCCCCAAGTCCTTCTCTATGTCAGATTTACCCAGTGGTTTCCCATTCAGTGTGTAATGGTGATATTGATTTCTTCTTCCCATGTGTATAACCTTACATTTATCATTGTTAAACATCATCTGCCACCTTTCGGCCCAAGTTTCCAACTTATCCAGATCCATCTGTAGCAGAATACTATCTTCTTTTGTATTGACTGCCTTACATAGTTTTGTATCATCTGCAAATATCGATATTTTACTGTGTAAACCTTCTACCAGATCGTTAATAAATATGTTGAAGAGAATAGGTCCCAACACCGACCCCTGCTGTACTCCACTGCTCACAGTGACCCAGTTAGCGAATATACCATTTATAACCACCTTCTGCTTTCTATCACTAAGCCAGTTACTTACCCATTTACCCATTTACATTTTCACTCAGACCCCGCTTTCTCATTTTGTGTACCAACCTCTTGTGTAGCACTGTATCAAACGCTTTGGAAAAATCAAGATATACCACATCCAATGACTCACCTTGGTCCAGTCTATAGCTTACCTCTTCATAAAAACTGATTAGATTGGTTTGACAGGAGCGATTCCTCATAAACCCATGCTGATATGGCGTTAAACAGTTATTCTCATTGAGATAATCCAGAATAACATCCCTCAGAAGCCCTTCAAATATTTTAACAACAATAGAGGTTAGACTTACTGGCTTATAATTTCCGGTTCACTTTTAGAGCCCTTTTTGAATATTGGTACCAGATTTGCTATGCGCCAGTCCTGTGGAACAGACCCCATCGCTATAGAGTCCCTACACATAAAAAATAATGGCTTGTCTATTACATTACTTAGTTCTCTTAGTACTTGTGGGTGTATGCCATCCGCACCCAGAGATTTATCTATTTTAATCTTATTTAGCTGGTTTTGCACCTCTTCTTGGGTTAGATTTGTGACTCTTAATGTAGGGTTTTCTTTGTCTCTTAGCATTTCATCTAGCATTTTATTTTCCACCGTGAATACCGTGGAGAAGAAGGTGTTTAATATATTAGCTTTTTCCTCGTCATCTACAACCATTCTTTCCTCACAATTTTTTATGGGGCCTACACTTTCACTTTTGATTCTTTTACTAGTGATAAAGCTGAAAAACAGTGTGGGATTAGTTTTACTCTCCTTAGCAATGTGCTTCTCTATTTCCTTTTTGGCAGCTTTGATTAGTTTTTTAGATAAAGTATTTTTCTCCCTATAGTGTTTTAGAGCTTCAACGGTGCCATCCTGCTTTAGTAGTTTAAATGCTTTCTTTTTACTGTTAATGGTCTGGGGAAGAATCTCCCTGGCTCTCTCGGTTTGTGTGTAAAGGATCTGAAACTTTGTCTGGATATCTTGTGGCTGGAGTGTCAATAAGTGCAATTGATGAGAAAAACAAAAAGCGGGAACTCTTTAGATTCAGAGAACTGTAGTAACCGAAATAGGCTATTATGAAACTCTTCAGTCACAGACTCAGCAATATAGGGCAGGTGTTGGAAAATACTGACCCTCTGGCCATTTACGGACAGTGACATCCTTTTGTCTGGCCCGCAGGCAGATTTTTGGGGATAGCAGTGTTAGGGCCAGTGACCGCAGTGATCGTGTAAACCGGCAACTGGCTCTTTAATTGCAACTGACACTGTGTGCATGTAGAATAAAGGATTATGTCCTGCATCAGGATGTACGTTGTACTTTATGGAGTCAGAGTGCTTCACACTCCAATCCCACCTAGCGATTGCAGTAGTGGCAGCCCATGCACCTCTTGTGATGTATATATACCTCTGGCATCTCCTGTGATGAATATGCCCATGGTGTTTCCTGTGAAGTATATGTCTTCGGCGTCTCCTGTGATGTATGTGCCCCCAGCGTCTCTTGTGATGCATGTCTCCCAGTGTCTCCTGTAATGTATATGTCCCAGCATTTCCTGTGATACTGTATATGTACCGCCAGAGTCTACTGTGATGTGTATGCCCCCAGCATCTCCCTTGATATATGTGCCCCAGGTGTCTCCTGTGATGTATTTGCCCTCAGCCCCTTATGTGATGTATGCATCCCCCGCCCTTCCTGCAATGCATATTGACATACATCCCCTGAGGAAGAAGTGCTGTATACTTCGAAACGCGTTGGGAAATAAATGGTTAATCCTTCAACATAACTTGGATGTGGTAATTTGTCAAGCAGTGCACGAAAGTCCATAAATTTATTCCGTATAAAACTAATGTTTTGGCGGCCACTGAGTGGACCCTTGGACGCGCAGTAAGCTGACTATTGACTTTACGTGCTCAAATCTCTCCTGGAAAGGGTGAGTATAATTATCTTATCATCTTTCAAAGTTTACCCAGATAAGACCCTATTGCGCTCTTTCCTCCTATAGATTATACTTATTGAAGCTGATAATTTTGTATGGCCCCTATCGATGGTCTAAATCAGTGGTCCCCAACCTTTTTTGCACCAGGGACCGGCTTCAAGCAAGACCATTCTTCCATGGCCCAGCAGGGCGGGGATGGAGGTGTGGCAGGGGCGGTGCTTTGATCATAAGGGGGCGGGGCTATGAACGCGGTTGTAGTTTAGCAGTGCATACTTATCATTTAATTATAACATTTATAATGTGACTCAACTCACCATAGGTTTTAAATGAGTGCTCCATCACCCCATCATTGCCTTCACCTCATCACTCCCTTCTCCCCATCATTGCCTTCTCCATCACCCCATCACTGCCGTCTCTCCATCACCTCCATCCTTGCCTGCTCCATCACCCCATCATTGCCTTCACCCCATCACTCCCTTCTCCCCATCATTGCCTTCTCCATCACCCCATCACTGCCTTCTCTCCATCACCCCCATCATGGCCTTATCCCATTACCCCCTCATGGATTCTCCCATCACCCCAGGCATTATGGCCTTCTCTCCCCATCACGGTCTTCTCATATCCCCATCTCCTCCAAGACCAGGCTAACCTACACACACAGACAAACACACATACACACACAGACATACACACACACACACATATATATATACATACACACAGACAGACATACATATGTAGGGTCGGTGGTGGGGTGCCGAGCTGGGGGGGTGGTCCTACTTTTATACCGCGCAGAGATGACAACAGAGACACGATGGAGGCAGATTCTGGGTGCAACAGGTCCAAGTTTATTTCTTCACTTGCCGTCCGACTGACGGCACACCTCGCGGCCCTCCGTTTCCAGAGCCGCTTCTCACACCGTACACTGGAGACGTGTCTGCACACACCGTCCCCTCCTTTACTGTCGACGCTCCTGACAGTTCCATCACTGTGGCCGCCTTAGGCCCATTAACCAACAGCGCTTCTACTGCTCAGTCGTCGTGTCACATACGGTGTCTTACACCCAGTACCTCGTCTCAACTGCGGTCCTTTCCTGTCAGGACCACCCCCCTGACGTCCTCTCTCCTCAGTCCCCCTGGTCTGGATTCTCCTCAGAGTGCACAGACTGTCGTAGTCCTCCTGTCACTTGAGCTCCCCCTGGGGACTGGAATCTTCTGGAACCCTCCCTCAGAATTTATAACTCCCCCGGTTCCTTGAAACTCACTAACTGTCACCACGCCCCCCATGACCAACGGTTTCTAAAGCCCTAAGCTGCTGTAAAGTCCTTTGCTCACACTCCACCCTGCCATCTAATGGTCATCCCAAGGTACTGCACGTCCACTACACTTTTCTAGTTGTTTCCCCACTGTAATCACTGTCTCCTACCTACACTGTGCAAACCTATCTTTCTTCACTCTGACTAGTCCGTCCGTCCGTCAGGTCACCTTCCCTACACTCCCCCTTCCTTTGTCCATTGTCGTCCTCGACAATCGTCATCCCTGCCTTCGTCGTTCTGAATCTACACCTACATTCTGTTGTCGGACCAGAAGTTGAGCCAAACCCACTATCTGCGGGGGCCGAACCACACTGGGAGCACTATGCTCTGAGCAGCCTACTGCTACTCACCAGCGCGCACGCCACATGACAACATCTTTCAAATTGGGCAAGGTACACCCGTATTCTCTCTACGGCGTGTATCTTTCCCCTACTCTCCCCTACTGTTACCTTTCACTATCCGGTACGCCATGATCGAGGCCACTCACCTACCAGATCACTGCCGGCGCCCGCCTTTCCTTCTTCAGGGGTGTCCGTGGTGTTGGGGACCTGACCTAGGACGGCTGTCTTTCTCACGTCTTCCCATTCATTTTCCTTCTTTCAATTACATGTCATGGTCGGCGTCCCGGTCTCCCAGACCTCAACTCTTAGATCCCTACCGGATCTCACACTTTCCTTTGGTCCCACAGACCTTCCCTTACCCGGACCTGTTGCATTTTACTTTGCATATTATACATCATACAACTTTATAATAGCACAAGTACCCCATTTTTTTATAATTTTTTTTTTTTTCCGTTTTCTTTTGCTCATTTTAAAACCAACATATAACAACATAACATTGCATGTCTTCTTTCTTCCTCCCCCCCTTCCTTGGACCTGGACACTCCTCCGCTTTCTATATCCCCGTTCTGTCAGGTAAACATATTTTCGTATATAAAGAACATAGAAAGAAGAAAGAAAGAGAGAGAAAATAGTTGCATCAGTTAAACAACAACAAAACTTTTTTCTAAATGCAACTGTCCTTATAATCTGCACAACGGTGCATCGAACTCCTGACAGTCTATACCACTCTCAATGGACAGAGGTGAGGGCTCCACGGGGATACTGAGGGTGTCCATTCAAGTCCTCTTCTTTTCCATGACGGCCTCTCCTTGAGTGTGGAGCAGGTTCCACACTTCCTGCTCCCGGGCCTTTTTCTTCCTGATCACCTCCGCTTCCCACACGGAGGGAACAGCACGGGCCCTGGAGTCCGGTGGGCGGGACTCCGCTGAAAAAGACCGCAAGACAGAAACGGCCGAAGATTTCTGCGGCCCAGCAGCCGCTGGGGTCAGGTGGCAAATGGGGAGAACCGGGTCCTCGGGGGCTGGAATCACAGGGCCCGCTAAATCGGTCGCAGCCGACTCCAGCAGCGGCATAACCGCGGCCTCAGGACAGGCCGCATCCACTACTTCCAACGGAGTCGGAGTAACGGCCGATTTCAACAATGCAGCTGCTATTAGCAGGGAAAGCGCAGCAGCATCTTCTTTGGGTGAGCTCTGCACTGGTGACTCCGGGCGGGGTAGTTCGGGGACCTGAGCGGGGACCTCGCTCAGCTCTGCATACACCACGGGGCCCGTGGTAACTAGGCCTTCCGGTGCGCAGGGGGCCGCGTGCTGCAGCAGAATGGTGGGGGCCGCTTGCGGAGGCACTGGTAGGGCCGGGGGTACTCTCACCTTCCCTGGCGCTGCGGCCTCCGTTCCATCATCACGCAGTTTCCCCCGCAGCCTCCGTTCCTTGCTCCACTGTCCTGCGGGCCTTCCCTCCGGACTCGGGGGCTCCGCTGAGAAGTCCTCTGCTGGTATTGGTGGCAGCCGTTCTCGCTGACTCCCCTCAGGCTCCGCTCCCCGGCTCAGCATCCCGCTGCCTGCCCGTAAATCTGAAGATGACTTCTGGTGCAGCTCCATCTCTCGCCGCCATTGCCACTCTAGGCTGCCGATGCCCCGACACCCGCAGCATCTCATACCGTCCGTTGGGCAGCACTCGAATGGCGTCAGACAGCCGCAGCCAAGTTTTTCTTCTGTGCCACTCCTCCTGCTGGGTGGGGCGTTAGCAGACCTTTCCATCCATCTGCCAGGGTCCAATATATGGAAACGTCGGTCTCCGGGCATATACTGCTTCCTTTTGGGGTACGTTGGAGGGGGTCCCAGTCCATTCTGAACAACTGCAAACACCCGGACCTCTCCTCTGCGCTGAAGTAATACCGCCATCTTGGGCAGAATCAGCTACTGCCTTGGATCCTCTGCAGGCAACACAGATCCGACACAGCGTCCCAATTTGTAATCCACAGGTCAGTAATTTTTAGTCCACAGGTGTTTATAATCCGAAATAGAGCAGTCCAAGTTTTCCTCAGTCCTTCAGTTGCAGGCCTGCCGCAGAAGATAGCGTATTAGCGGCGGCGATCCTGCCGACTACGCCAAATGTAGGGTCGGTGGTGGGGTGCCGAGCTGGGGGGGGTGGTCCTACTTTTATACCGCGCAGAGATGACAACAGAGACACGATGGAGGCAGATTCTGGGTGCAACAGGTCCAAGTTTATTTCTTCACTTGCCGTCCGACTGACGGCACACCTCGCGGCCCTCCGTTTCCAGAGCCGCTTCTCACACCGTACACTGGAGACGTGTCTGCACACACCGTCCCCTCCTTTACTGTCGACGCTCCTGACAGTTCTGTCACTGTGGCCGCCTTAGGCCCATTAACCAACAGCGCTTCTACTGCTCAGTCGTCGTGTCACATACGGTGTCTTACACCCAGTACCTCGTCTCAACTGCGGTCCTTTCCTGTCAGGACCACCCCCCTGACGTCCTCTCTCCTCAGTCCCCCTGGTCTGGATTCTCCTCAGAGTGCACAGACTGTCGTAGTCCTCCTGTCACTTGAGCTCCCCCTGGGGACTGGAATCTTCTGGAACCCTCCCTCAGAATTTATAACTCCCCCGGTTCCTTGAAACTGTCACTAACTGTCACCACGCCCCCCATGACCAACGGTTTCTAAAGCCCTAAGCTGCTGTAAAGTCCTTTGCTCACACTCCACCCTGCCATCTAATGGTCATCCCAAGGTACTGCACGTCCACTACACTTTTCTAGTTGTTTCCCCACTGTAATCACTGTCTCCTACCTACACTGTGCAAACCTATCTTTCTTCACTCTGACTAGTCCGTCCGTCCGTCAGGTCACCTTCCCTACACATACACACATTATATATACACACACACAGACATACACACACACATTATATATACACACACACACACAGACTTACACACACACATTATATACACACACACACAGACATACACACACACACACATTATATATACACACACACAGACATACACACACACATACACACACACACACACACACAGACACCACCTCTCACCTGTCCGCAGCATCGCCCGCACTTCCTCGCTCTGACAAAGCAGCGGCCGCGCTCCTCTCTGTGTCAGTCAGAGACAGGAAACGCGGGCGGCCGGCAGGAAGCTGGACGGGTCCTTGCAGCTCCGCTCCTGCTATGTCCTCTTGCAGGCAGCGGAGCTGCTTGGATCGCTCCCTGGCCGCCGCTACACGGGGGCAATCTAGGAAGTGCTGCGCGCCTCCCCTGGCTCCCCTTGTGTCCGCGGACCGGCAAGGGTACTGCAGCGGCCCGGTGCTGGGCCGCGGACCGGCGGTTGGGGACCCCTGGTCTAAATAACCAAATGGCCCTTGGAAGAAAAAAGGTTCCCCACTCTTGATATTGTAGGAGTGGACATACAGTGCTCATACTGTTGGGCGGAGAAGGAAGGCATAAGCCTGATGAGTGATGGGAAACGAAACTGAACTGGTGACAGACATCTTTTAGGGTATGTGCACACGTTGTGTCTCTCTCTGTCTCTCTCCATACCCATTGTTAGAGATAGGTAAGCAGGCCGCATGCATACATAGGTGGAGCTGACCAGAAAAGGTGCGGCAGTGGGCTGAGCTTCACAGAGGAACTACGCAGCTCTCCGCAGCTCTGCCGAACGCAAATGTGAAGCCGGCCTTAGAAACATATATTAAGTTACCCCTCAATAAATTTTTCAGAAGATGCTCGATTTTTGTACATTTCAGAGTAAAGAAAAGTAGAACAAATGCTCATTCAAGCTATCTTTCCTAACCCCCACATACATACGAACGCTTGACCGAGCACTCCTGTGTTTTCTCTGAAAAAAAAGCTGACGGTGGGCTTATCTCCACCTCAAATAAAGTGATAGGCCATTTAAAGTGAATCTGGCAGATTTTTACCATTGAATCTGAGAGTACCATGATGTAGGGGGACAGACCCTGATTCCAGTGATTTGTCACTTAATGGGCTGCTTGCCATAGTTTTGCTTAAATCAATGTTATATCAGCAGGAAATTACCGGAAGACAAGTAAATATGCTGTCTTGTCATCCCCCATATTTTTGAGCTCTACATAGTAATGCCCCCAGCACTGATTGGCAGCTTTCTGTCTATGCATAGTATACACAGAAAGTTGTCAATCAGCAGTGTTATACAGAGCTCTGTATTTAAGGTACTGATAGATGTGTAGCACGGAAAACAGTGATAGATTCCCATTAAATTCAACATAATTTTCAGGTTTGTTGAGAGGTCCACATATATATTAGACTGTTAACCAATCCTGCCCATTTTGGCAGGTTCAGCAAACTTTCGATTAACTGCTATGAAGAATTAGTGATGAGCGAGTATACTCGTTATTCGAGATTTCCTGAGCATGCTCGGGTGATCTCAGAGTATTTGGATATGCTCAGAGATTTCGTTTCTGTCGCTGTAGCTGCATGATTTGCAGCTGCTAGACAGCCTGAATACTTGTGGGGATTGTCTGTTTGTTAGGGAATCCCCACATGTATTCAGGCTGTCTAGCAGCCGCAAATCATGCAGCTACGGCAACAGAAACTAAATCTCTAAGCACATCCAAATACCCAGAGATCACCCAAGCATGCTTGGGAAATCTCGAGTAACGAGTATACTCGCTCATCACTAATGAAGATCGAAAGTGGGATTTTAAGTTATGAAAGTTATTCAGCATTTTACGGCTTCTATGTTTCTCAGTGTTAATGCTTCCACCAGTGATAACAGTAAGCTGATCAAAGTATAATATGGATATGACAAAGGTTCTTGTACAGACCAGAAAGCACAGTTTTTCCTTTCTGTGTTTCCTAATATCCTGACATTTGACAAATGTTTACAGAGCCTCAAGGTGGTAGGAAATTTTCATCTTGTTAGTTTTGTTATTTGATATGTATATGACATTGTTGGGAAAGATCTGAAAAGAACTTATAAACCTTCTTGAATGTTGCTCTTGCCTGCTTTCCTTGCCCTCCTGCTGTGAGCTAAGATGAATGTGTTATTGTGAGGTTAATGGTAGCAACTAGTAATAGGAAAGTGACTGCATATGAGTGCAATAAAGCTGGAACAGAAAATGAGGTATACTGCCCAAATGCTGCTGGTCTTAGCCTAGTCGGATCTCAATGTACTTTCCTACTTGGCTAAACTATTATGAAAAGCAAAATAGCACAAAACACCCATGGCTGTCAAATTTACTTCAATAAAACTTCTAAATAGATATTTTCCATTTATGTGTATACAAATCAGAGTTGAACAACTGGCACGTCCACAAGTCTGAATTATACAGAGATGAGCAGCACCGAGGCATTGCTAATCACTTTACTTGGCAGACAGTTTGTGGCAGGGGATTCCCCACACCTCCAACAGTACAGGAAACTGGTCATGAGAGTCCACCAACAGGTCTTTCACCATTGGCAAAGAATACAGAACTAGGGCACTAAGTAGGGAAAGTAAGGCACCAATAATGAATGTGGCTGTCAATAAGATTATTTTGGCTGACATTAGTGAGGCTCATTGTTTCTGGCTTGTGCTATGGAAGCACAAAGAAGTGCCACTGCCTCTGACAGTATTTTCAGTCCGAGTGCGATCTGACAAAATATTGGCTCTCACCTTGACCAATGTTATTCTATGGAGCTGTGGACACGTTCGACTTTTACCTTGGACAATGTCTGTTTGAGGAAAAAATTACTGCATGCCTGAGTTTGGTCTGGGAAACATTGGACTTCATAGAGAATATTTTTATCTCCATCTTCTCCTCATCCGAGAGAATCAGAGCACACTATGCTAATACACTGTGATAAAACTCTGATCATAGTTTGATTAGAGTGTCGTTTGCATAATTGACCTGATTCTCTCGAATGAGAGAATCTATGGCCAAATGTCAAACCCTAATTCCATTGTATTTGGTGCACGGTATAGATGGCACTTTTGAGGGCTGGTAATGTATGAGGGAAGTTACCTGTTCTGCCTTCTTACACGTTGACACAGTGTGCAATCTAGCATACAGCATAAACCACCTTCTATCTTCCAAAATAAGCAGACTGTTCTCTGTAGTCTAACTTGTTTATTGGTGAAGAGTACAGAACATGTGGTAAAACTATAAAGAATACAAACGACATGGGTACGTTTTGGGCAGATGATCACACAGCTAACACAATTACAGGAAGTATACGGTGTGATGCAAACTTTACATGGAATACACAGGTGTCTAATTACATCTATTGAGCACTGGCTGCCATACAGTTAATAACATCTCTTAACAAAACTGCACTGCAAGAAAAGATATTAATCTTACCAGATATGCTTTACCCAGATAACAAACTCAAGTGGTGGAGTTACAAGAGGACAAATAAACACGTGTATCCCATGAAATACACAGAAGAAAATGGCATCTTCCTCATCCCTGAATACATTGCTTCAATCCCACAATGCAACACTCTGTTAAAGACACAGGCTGTAAATGCCATTAAAGACTCAGCTATAAATTCAGCCACCACTAGATGGTGCTATAACTAAACCAGCACATAATATAAACATATTTGCCCTATATTCAAAGGGCAGAACACTCCCCGCTTGGCATCAACTGATGCCACTTACATTTTTCAAGTTTGGAGCGGTAAAGGCATGCTTGCAGTGGTGCCAACCTTTACAAGACTTCTGACTGGTGGGTGATGTTGACTTGTAAGACTGAGCCACATGAATTATACAAGCAACCTTGGTGCCAACCTTTACAAGACTTCTGACTGGTAGGTGATGTTGACTTGTAAGACTGAGCCACATGAATTAAACAAGCAATGACACGAATAAGCGAGTTCCAGGTTGAAAACCTGCTGAAATGGTGGGATTTGAGGTGATTGTCTGAAGTCACTGTACTTAGAGCGGATACCTGAGGGTGGATTTCTTCATTTGCATCTGGATCTACCAGTTCAAAGGTGTCTGATTCATCACTGTAAGGAGTTGAACGGTATAAGAATGCAGGGCCCGTAAACCAGGTTGTGTCCTTAAGGTGTCTAGTTTCAACAGATCTAGTTGCATGGTCTGCAGGATTGTGGTGTGTGGACACATAGCGCCACCACTGTTTAGGGCAAGTGGACCTCCTGATCCTTTGCACCTAATTGCTGACATAAACATAAAAGCTTCGAGTTTCATTGCAAATGTACCCAAGCACTACCTAGCTGTCTGAGTAGAACTCAACATCCTTGATTTCCAGGTCAATTTCTGTCGAGATAAGTTCAGCTAACTCTGCTGCTAGCACAGCCGCACAGGATTCAAGTCTGGGTATTGTGTGTTCCTGGACTGGCGCCAGTTTTGTCCGGCTCATAACAAGCCTTACATGGCATTGTTTCTTGATGTCAGTAGTATTCAGATATGCTACTGCTGCAATCACTTTGGATGAGGCATCGCAGAAGATACAGAGCCTTTGCGTCTTGACTTCTGTTGATGGCACGAAAGCGTATGGCCGTGCCACGTAAAGATCTGACAAGGCTTCTAAAGATTTCTTCCATCTTACCCACAAATCTCTCTTCTCCATGGGAAGCAGATCATCTCTTGGGTGAAGTCTCTCAACATCATTTTACCTTGGATAGTTACAGGGGTTACAAATCCTAGAGGATCATACAGGCTGTTTATTACGGACAGGATGCCTCTACGTATGAAAGGTTTTTGGTTATGATTGAGTCACCGAGGAGGAAAAAACAAAACACAAGCTCAGCCCAGAAAATCAGAGAGGTTGGAAACTAGCGGATTGCAGACCCCTAATCCTATCACACAACTAGCAGTAGCCGTGGAGTGCTCCTACGGTGATCCTAGACACCTCGTCACAGCTGGAGATCTGCATAAGCCTAAAGAGAGAAAAGCAATAGGCAGCCCCCAACATATAATGACGGTGAAGCAAGATGAAAACACCAACACAGACAGAAAGATGGGCTGAGCAAACAATGGGGCCCAAGCTAACTAAAAAGGACAGGACAGAAAAGCTGCTGTCTGCAATCTGAGAAGACCCTGCTAAAAATATTACCAACACAACTGATAAGCAAAAAGGACCCTGAAGTCACTAAACTTCAAACCCTATATCAGCACTCAGAATATTCTGGAAGCAGAGCAAAAGAGAACACTGATCAAGGAAAAAGAATCCAGCATACCCCTGGCCGGGGATGGCTGAACTCCAAAAAACAAGGTAAACAAAACCAAAACTAATAAGTTCAATAGCAGAGCAAAAACTTATCTTTGGGAAGCAGGAATCAGACTGGTCTCCAAGAATCCAGCAGAGAAATCACCAGCGACTCAGAAGGGCGTCAGCTGCTTTATATCCAGTCTGAAGTTCCCGTTACCCAGTCACCATCCACCTGATCAGGTGTTTGGTTTCTTTCATCTAAATCAGCCTCACTACCTTCCTTCACCAGAAGAGGGAGATCCTCAGACACAAAAGATGAATGAACAGATGAGCTCACAAAAGTTTTTCTTCGTTGATCCGAAAGGTAAAGGCATCTCTCTTCATTGCATGGGAAGGGAGTACTTGTCTAAATCCAAGTCTTTTAGATCAGTTGAGTAATCTTGAGAAGGAAAGCTGCCATCATTTTTTGGCTGTTGGAAGCAATTTTGTGCAGCCTCAGATTGGACAAAGCAAGCATTTCCTGTGTCCTCTTTAGGTGACTGACTGCCGATTCATCTGTGGGTTTGGATTTCAAACAGTCGTCCATGTAGAAATCCTTCTCCACAAACGATCTAACATCTGATCCATACTTTGCTTCGCCTTCTCTGGCTTAATGTCCAAGACCATAGATGGCGACAGCAGGGGAAGGGCCGTTCCCGAAGATGTGTACTTTCATCCGATACTCCACGATGTCTTTGTAGGGGTCATTATCACGGTACCAGAAAAACCTCAAATAGTTTCTATGCTCTTTTTTGACAAGGAAGCAATGAAACATCTGTTGTATGTCAGCCATGAATGCCACTGCATCTTTGCGGAAATGAAGAAGTACTCCTAGAAGTCTGTTATTGAGGTCTGGGCAAGACGAAAAGACATCGTTTAGCGAGACACCTTCATATCTGGCGCTTGAGTCAAATACTACTTTTATCTGACCAGGTTTCTTAGGATGATACATGCCAAAAATGAGTGAATACCAACATTCCTCAGAATCTTGGAGCACAGGTACAATTTTTACATGGCCATTTACATTTAAGGGAGACAAATCGACCGTAGACAGGTTCTGTTTTTGGTTAATCGTTGCCTCTGGGGTTTAAACAGCAGAGGAGTCATCCAACTATTTGACTCATCTCTTACCACCTCTCAATCCATGATGTCCAAAAACAGTCTGTCTTCTATGGACATTGCTACCTTGTTGTCTTCTCTTGTTCTGTGGAAAACTGTGCACCCTATGTGATCTTTGTCGCCGTCACATGTGTGGTCTTCACAGGAAGGATCAGCTAACGGACAAGGTAGAGGAGCATTGCGTGGCAACTCTTTTACCAGGAAGCTACTCTTACATGGCTGGAAGAGAGACGGACGTCCATTTTCAAGAGTATTGGTAAGCATGTTGTCGACTAAGGCCAGCTTGTGTGATCCTCCTAGGCAGACGTCTCCTATGATGACCCATCAAAGGTCGTGCCTCTGTGCATACGGAGTGTTCCTGGAGCCGTTTATACATTCTCTAGCCTTGTGGACTTGTAGTATATCTCTTCCCAGAAGTAGAGCTATTGGGGTTCCTGGATCCATCTCAGGTATCATGTGGGCTATACACTTTAGATGGGGGTGATGTGTCGCCACCTCCCGTGAAGGTATTTCTGACCTGTTGTCAGGAACCTGGTTGCAATCCAGGATGGTCAGTAGCGATAGGCAGGTTTGGCCAATCTATGGACTCCACCTTGTATCCGGTTGCTTTTCTCCTCGCCGTCTCAACAGTACCTGAACACGTCCTCAGGGTGTAGGGAGAACCAGGGCCTACAATGCTGAAGTTGTCAAAGATGGACCTGGCTAGGGACCTGTTACTTTGGTCATCCAGGATTGCGTATATCTTGAGAGCTTTGTCCTTGAGGCCTGCAGGATAGACTCGGACAAGGCAGATTTTTGAACAGGACCATCCTGCTGTGAGTCCCATACAGATCTCCATACATTTAGAGCTGACCTCAGGGGTGTTTTCGTCAGTGTCTTTCTGCTTCTCATTGTGTTCCTCTGCTTGTAACAACACTCATGGAGTTGATCCAGGGTGCATGGCCGCATTGTGATCCGTGCTGCTGTATACTACACATTTAATGCTAGCTTCACAGTTCCTGGTGAAGTGAAAGATTGTGGCACAACATTTGAAGCAGATGTTGTTCCCCTTGAGGAAACCTTTGCGATCCTCAAAAGACTTCTCCCTGAAGACTCTGCATTTTAGTAGAGGATGTGGTTTCTTCTGTAGAGGGCAATGTTTACTGACATCCTGAGGCTTGCTCTCATTTGGAGTAGGTTTATTCACATTGTGAGGAGGGCCTGTGGAAACAATTTTCGTTTTGTGGACTGCCACGGGTGTCCTACTGGGTTTGACACCAGGGGCAGTGGAACACGACAGAGTAAAGTCAAAACTAGAGTAATTTCTAAGCCTAGATTGCTGGGTGACAAAATCAACAAATACAATGAAAGGAGGGAATGATACATTATGATTTTGCTTATACCATAAACCACATGTAATCCACTTTTCTTGTAGATTGTAAGGAAGCTTCTGTACTATCGGATTGACACCCTTAGCGGTGTCTAAGTATGCCAATCTGGGCAAATCTTCCTCCCGGGCAACCTGTAACTCTATCAATAAATCACTCAAATCTCTAAGCTTTTGATAACCTTTAGGTCTTATCTAAGGAAAATCATGAATTCTTTTATATAAAGCATTCTCTATGATTTCTACTGTCCCATAGCATTCATCAATTCTTTCCCACACTTTACGTAGACCTGTGAGAGGATGCTTTACATTAATGTCTCTCAGTCTTTTGGCATGTTCGACTGACTCACTTCTGAGCCAATTTACTAGGAGATCTAACTACTCACTACAAGAAAGGTCCAGACCATGAATGGCGTTCCGGAATGAGGCTCACCATGACCCATAGTTCTCGGGTTTGTCAGTGAACTTTACAAGTCCTTTTGCAACCAGTTCTTGGCAGGCAAAGAACTTTGCAAAGTCCATGGTGGCTCCGTCAGTACGAGATGGTGTGTTATAGTTATGTCTAGTGTGTGGTGTATCACCATACCTGTAAGACACTTCTGACTCCGGATAGTCAGTGCAGTACCTTCTTGGTGAAGAAGGTGTCTCTTTAAGGTGGGATGGGAGCTGTACCTTCTTCTCAGTGGAACAGTAGCTGTGGTCAACATCTCTGTGCTGGACGCCTCCTCGTCTATGGTAGTGAAATTTGGGATTGGGTCGCTGGTAATCAGCATAGGCTGATCGATATGATGCATCAGAGCTGTCATCCACGTCGGAAGGTTGACAGACGTACTCTGCGACGCTCTGCGCTGGATCTTGCTGCTCTAGATCTGGTCCTAGAATGCTGCTGTGTCTCTCAGAATCAGGATTCTTCATAGCTTCCAAATACTCTGCTATAGCTATTGCAGCAGCTGTCTCTTTGTCTGCCGCAAGTTTTTCTAGCTCTGCTTGCAAACGTGTAGTTTTAGTTTCTCTCTCTGCCTGCAGGCGTGAGGTTTCGGCCTCTCTATCAGCTTGCAGACGTGTGATTTCTCTATCTTGCTCCGCCTGTCTCAGCTTAAAAAGCATCGCTCATTCGGCGAAGGAGGATCTTGCTTTGGCTGCTTCGGCATTGGCATGAGCGACAGCAGCGAGCTCTGCTATTGAAGACCTGCCAGAACTTGCTCATGAACTCGTTTTGAGTGAGGATGTGCTGGTTTGAGACATTATGCGCTTAGCTGCGTACTGCTGAGTATTCCTTACGGGAAACTGAGTCTATGCATGGCGGGCTTCTGCGTGGTGGGAAAGATGAAGCACTTGTTGGCGGGCTGCACTCTCGGTACTTGTGACTGTATGGCGGCTGCTGCAGTATCTGCAGGCAGTGCGGTGTGGGTACAAGCGGCTCCTTAAGTCGTATTCGCTATCTCAGGCATCTAGCATCTGTTTTACTGTTCTGCCTTCATACACGTTGACATTGTGTGCAATCTAGCATACAGCATAAACCACCTTCTATCTTCCAAAATTAGCAGACTGTTCTCTGTAGTCTAACTTGTTTATTGGTGAAGAGTATACAACATGTGGTGAAGCTATAAAGAATACAAACGTTATGGGTAAGTATTGGGAAGATGATCACACAGCTAGCACAGTTACAGGAAGTATACAGTGTGATGCAAACTTTACATGGAATACACAGGTGTCTAATTACATCTATTGAGCACTGGCTGCCATAAAGTTAATAACATCTCTGAACAAAACTGCTTTGCAAGAAAAGGTATTAATCTTACCAGATATGCTTTACCCGGATAACAAACTCAAGTGGTGGAGTTACAAGAGGACAAATAAACATGTGCATCCCATGAAATACACAGAAGAAAATGGCATCTTCCTCATCCCAGAATACATTGCTTCAATCCCACAATGCAACACTCTGTTAAAGACACAGGCTGTAAATGCTATTAAAGACACAGCTATAAATTCAGCCACCACTAGATGGTGCTATAACTAAACCAGCACATAATATAAACATATTTGCCATATATTCAAAGGACAGAACATTGCCATATGGTTGGTTGCGCATGTTTCTCAATTAGGTTTTGACTTGAAACTTACTTCTTATTCAGAAAGAGGTCTATGGCAGCTGTTTTGTGCTATGCGGAATAAGGTGTTTGAGGAATTTCTTCGTTTGTAGCTTCACATTTGGTATGGCAAGAGAAAATATACATTATCAGTACAAAGGCTGCTGGATCCCCATTTCTAAGTAATGGAATGTGATGGGCTCACTCTGACAGTCATTTGGGTATTTCTGCATGTTATAAGTAGTTCTGATAGGGGTTGATACTTGTAGAACATCACTCGAGTATCACAGTGCTCAGATTGACTCGTTACTCGGCGGGTATTGGGTGCTCTATGTAAAGCTTAAATCCCCGCCCTGCATGTTTGGCACCTATTACACAGTCAATAACTATGTAGGGGTATACTGTGTATCACTGTAATGCTGTAGCCATCTTGGCTGTGGCATTACTGTGATTAGCTGATCATGCGACATCATCAGGTGTTATAAAAGAACAGGCGCTGCCAGGCTCCGCACACTGACACCATTGCACAACTCTGTGACACTTTGTATTGGAGGGTGAGAAGAGTGATTGTCTAGGTCTGAGTGTGCACAGTATAATGAATCAGAGGCCTGTAATGTTGATACTGGTGCTGAAGCTGAACCATCATTCTAATAGTCCTTCTAAGTGCTAATCGTTTGCTTTGCTGTTTGTATCACATACTTTCTGCATTTAGTTTAGGGAGGGAGAGAGAGTTGAAGGAGCAGGGAGAGTGACTGAATACAATTAGTAGACAGGGATTAGGACTGTGCTGTCCATTGCCAAATACATAGCTGCTTTTTTTGGTGGGAATCAAATATATTTTGATAAATCGAGTATGACATGCTTTGTGTAAATTTTTTGTGTTATATAACACTGAAAAAATATTTGACATTTTTTCCTGTGTTGAATTTCTTACTCATAAACTATTCTGTGTTCTGGGGTAAAAAAGATTATATTTAACACTCTAAAAAATCGTCTTAAATTTTGGCATGGTTAAATTTGTCACCCATACAGTTTAAAGTGGTCTGTGGTACATTTCTGTGATATCCAACAATCCAAAAAAGTGTTAAAAAGATTAGCTGGATTACATTTCTCACCCATAAACTATTCCGTGGTCTTGGGTACATTTCTGTGATATTATCTAACACTAAAAAAGCATTAAAAAAATTGGTTGGATTACAGTTCTTATCCATACACTAATTAGTGATCTGGGGTACAGTTCTGTGATCTATAAAACTGAAAAAAGCGGTAAAAAATTTTGCATGTTTAAATTTCTCAACCATGCATTATTACGTGGTCTGGGGTACATTTCTGTGATATATAACACTCCAAAAAAGCACTTAAAAATTTTGCTGAGTTAAATTTCTCACCCATACAGTATTACGTACTTTGTATGGGTGTATTTCTGTAGCATATTACACTCAAAAAAAGTGCTTAAACATTTTTCTGGATTAAACTCCCAAAAACTGCTTTGACTGCTGCAGGTGAACAATTTTTTTCTTTTATTGAAATAAACTTGTCTTCAAGAGACTTAGCAATTACAAAATGCATAAGGAGTGTGGTAAAGGAAGTGAAAGTGCTGATGATGGTGCTCACAGATGCCAAGGACGTGGGGCACGTGCAACTACACCTGTTGCTGGAGCACAAGAAACACGCCCATCCACAACAGATAGTTTCCTGTCCCACTTTGCATAGAGGCATGGTACACCACTTCTGAAGCCAGAGCTGTACGAACAGGTGGTCGGTTGGATAGCAGATAATGCTTCCAGCAGATATGACAGCACCACCCAGTCTTCCACACAGTCCAGTTGCACTGACCTACAGTCTGGATCAGTTAATCCTCACCCTGATCCTCTTTTCTCCCACCATGTTGAATCCCAGGAGACTAGTGATCCCACATTAGTACACTCCAATGAGTTCTTTACAGCAACTTTTCTATTGTGGCCTCTCAACCTGCATGCTCTAAGAGAGACAGGAGGACATACTGCTTAGTGACGTACAAAACGTAGAGTAGCCACGCCCACAAGAAGATGACAGTGGGGAATGGCAAATTTTTGTTAAGAAGAAGATGATGATGAGACACAGTTGACGTTAAGTAAGAAAAACTTGGCACTCAACTTCTGAATAGATGCAGTTGTATTTAATGCAGCCAAATTAAACAACAAAAATGTTTCGGCTTCATGTGGCCATCATCAGTTAGCTATGGATAAAAGATATATACAAAACATGTAAATATGTAAAATATACACCCATAGACATAATAGTGCATAAAAAGAAAGTATAATAAATATATTGTATATATTTATTATATCACACACAATATAGGTATATATTGTGTGTGATAATGGGCATAACCTGCTGGTGGCTGTGAAGTTTGGCAGGCTCACATACATACAATGCTTGGTATATGTGGTCAGCTTAATAGTTCAGCGGTTTCTGAAAACCTACCCAGATTTACAAGAGCTTATAGTCAAGGTACACTGCATCAGTGCCCATTTCTGCAAGTTGGCTACAGCTGCTGCTGCTCTGACAGTGCTGCAGCATTTCATGCAAGTGCCAGCTCACCAACTGGAGTGCGATGTCATCACATGCTGGAACTCCACACTGCACATGCTGGCAAGGCTTTGTGAGGAGCAGAGGCCAGTACCAGCTCCAACACACTGGTCGGTATTCTAGTCTGCACATAACAGCTGAAGAGTGGCTTGGATGTCGACATTTGTGCAATTCTCGAAGACTTTAACCCCTTCTTGGCATGCGCCATAGTGTCTTTGATGTGGGCTCCAGCGCTGAGCCCACATCTTTTCCGGCACATGTCAGCTGTTTTGAAGTTTACATAATCAGTGATGGTTTGGGGAGCCATGTCATCTGCTGGTATAGGTACACTATGTTTTAGTAAAGTATAGCTATGAGGGTCCTACTAAGATAAAATCTAAACTTTATTGACAACTCTTAAAATAATCTCTGGACTGACAACAACAGTGACACAAAAACCATAACAATAAAGTGCTCGTGCATAACAGTTCTCAATTAAAAGATTGGTTTGGTCTTACCAAAAGTTGTTTTCCCATAGCAGGATTTCCATGGACTTTAGCAGAAGGTATTACCAAGTATGTTTGCTTACGGGGGAAGGAGTATCTCTATTCTTCTCTGTCGTGCCAATGTATAGCTCCCATCCTTACAAGGACAGTCCCCAAGTATTTACTGCTATGGGATACCCACCATGACTTGTGGTAAGCCACAAAAGGTCATTTCTAAAGAAGCTGGCTGTTCACAATGTGCTGTATCTAAACATATTAATGGAAAGTTGAGTGGAAGAAAAAAGTGTGGTAGAAAAAGGTGCACAAGCAACCGGGATAACCACAGCTTTGAAAGGATTGCTAAGAAAACGCAATTCAAACATTTGGGGGAGATTCACAAGGAGTGGAATGCTGCTGGAGTCATTGCTTCAAGAGCCACCACACACAGACATATCCAGGACATGGGCTTCAAGTGTCACATTCCTTGTGTCAAGCCACTCATGACCAATAGACAAGCCAGAATCGTCTTACCTGGGCCAAGTAGAAAAAGAACTGGACCATTGCTCAGTGGTCCAAGGTGTTGTTTTCAGATGATAGTAAATTTTGCATTTCATTTAGAAATCAAGGTTCTAGAGTCTGGAGAAAGAGTGGAGAGGCCATAATCCAAGCTGCTTGAAGTGTGACGTTTCCACAATCAGTGATGGTTTGGGGAGCCATGTCATCTACTGTTGTAGGTCCACTGTGTTTTATCAAGACCAAAGTCAGCGCGGCCGTCTACCAGGAAATTTTAGAGCACTTCCTGATTCCCTCTGCCGACAAGCTTTTTGGAGATGGAAATTTCATTTTCCAGCAGGACTTGGCGCCTGTCAACACTGAAAAAAGTACGTGGTTTAAAAACAACAGTATCACTGTGCTTGATTGGCCAGCAAACTCGCCTGACCTTAACCCCATAGAGAATCTGTGGGGTCAAATGGAAGATGAGAGACAACAGACTTGACAATGCAGACAAGCTGAAGGCTGCTATCAAAGCAACCTGGGCTTCCATAACACCTCAGCAGTGCCACAGGCTGATTGCCTCCATGCCACGTCGCACTGATACAGTAATTAGTGCAAAAGGAGCCTCAACCAAGTATTGAGTGCATTTACTGAACATACATTTCAGTAAGCCCAACATTTCACATTTTAAAATAATTTTTCAAGCTGTTGTTATAAGTATTCTAATTTACTGAGATAATGACTTGATTTTTCATTGGCTGTAAGCCATAATCATCAACATTAACATAAATCAACACTTGAAACAGATTATTCTGTTTGTAATTGTGGCGCCCCTGAGGCTTCAGTCGCCACAGAGGTACAGCACCTTCTCCTAAGGTGTAGTGCCCCACAATCCTGGAAGGCTGGGAACTCCTTTCCGCATTCCAGCACCTGCACCCCACGCACAGGATAGTTCAGCAGGGACCCATCCATGCTTTATGCTGGAAAGGTCATAGGGTGCCTTTTGTGGTCCCTGGCTTCGTAACACAAGAGGTGCTGGGGAGGCAGGTGGAGTTAGATATAAAAGAGAGGGAAGAGTGAAAGTGATTGGTTAGTTGGTTAGAGGAGAGAGAAGAGAGAAGATGGGTGTCTGAGGGACGTGCTGCAGCAGGTCCCAGTGATCTGGGCTGCTGGCACGAGAAAGACCAGAGAGAGAGAGACTGATAAGATTGATAACCTAACCTTCCATAAGAGAGAGAGAACAGATCGGAATGAAGGAGAAGAGAAGGACGGTGGGAAGCAGGTTGAGAAAGAGAGAGAACCCTTCCAGTCCAGAGAGCGCAAAGGCTGGGGCCCGGTCCCCGAGGTTGATTGGAACTTTATGTCCGGCAACAGACACTGGAGGAGTAGTGAGCCGCTAATGCCTTGCTCCCATCATAGACTTGGGACACAACAGCAACTGAATAGAGAGCCGGGACGTAGTGAGGAGTCCCCGAACAGGCTACTATACTGTCTGTCATACAAGTAGAGACTAGGAACACCTAGAGAGAGGCATTCCAGGGTAACTAAGTACTGGAGTGCTTCGCCCCTAAAGGCGCATTGGAGGAGTCATTCAGTAAAGTACATGTTGGCGGAGTGTGTAAGGGAGAATCCTATCCTGCCTGGAGGTTGGCTGGAGCCCTGACCTGGAGAACACAGTACGGAGGCAGGCAGTTGTGTGAACTGCAAACAGTGAGTAAAGCTTTGGAACCGCATACTCTGGTGTCCTCCAGTTATTCCCACACCACTACACCTGGGTACCAGCCTCCATACCATTCTGCGTCTCTCCTCATCCCTTGCACCTACACTGCCCTGGGACTACAGCTCCACCTGTGGGGAGCTATACCATCTCTTCTGCACCACACCATCAGTCCCAGCGGATCTGCACGCAGCGTTGGCTAACACCTCACTTGCCAAATACCACGGGTGGCGTCACAAACTATTCATATAAACTTTAACACTATTAACATCAGCGCCATTGATATTGGGGCACAGGGCCACGGACCGGGTCACCGCTGCTGTGACACATCATTCCCGCCTTGACCCCGGCCCGGTACCGAGCACCCCACAGCCCTGGGAGGGCGACCCAATTTGGCATCACGAACAGGATAACGAGACCCGATGCCATCGGGTTCTGTGTGCCTTGGATTTACAACTTTTGAAAATGTGCAGAAGACCAAATTTAATAGACTGTAAAATGGACATTAGAAATGGCCGCTGGCATGGAGAAGGGCGTGAAGAGATGGGAGGTCCTAAGAAAAGACAGCGACGAGTCTTGGGCCGTCCATGCCTGAATTACTATGTGACTGATGCATGGCCCACCCCCCCGAGGGGTTCGTATATTGGCTTGGTATGGAGGCGCAGGAAGAAGACGCCGCCCCCGGAAGGAGGGGCGGAGAAAGCCAGTGGCGAGCAGAAGGGCGGAGCAGAAAGAAGAACGCCATGATGAAAGAAGATGAGAATATAGAAGAACGGGTGGCGTCACGAACTATTCATATAAACTTTAACACTATTAACATCAGCGCCATTGATATTGGGGCCCAGGGCCACGGACCGTGTCACCGCTGCTGTGACACATTCCCGCCTTGACCCCGGCCCGGTACCGAGCACCCCACAGCCCTGGGAGGGCGACCCATAATGACTCTATGTAATATATGAGTTTCACTTTTTGTATTGAAGAACTGAAATAAATTAACTTTTGGATGATATTCTAATTTTGTGAGAAGCACCTGTATACCAGTAGTAGGTGATCATCAGGTAATGTGATTACATGTGGTGTGCACACCAGGAAGACATCAAGATGTACTGAGGGTGTGCAGGACAGGTAGGGTACGTGCAGCACCCATACAGCTCACCACCAGGTAATCCCACTTATCAATATTTTGATATGACCCATAGACTCGGATTGCACTTTTTACTTGTTCACCTGTGACATGTTGTGGTACTTCCCACACTGTGTGCCCATATGTACACATTGATTCAGTGCATCCTGCCCACCCTCAGTAGCGTCCAACCCGCAGCGTTTATTTATCATGTTCACATACCCTTATAAATGTGTTATCATTCCCATTTACTATAGTGACTATGGAAAGGACTACATTTAAATATGAACCAGGTTACAACATTACTAATTAGGGTAGATGGATGTAATCCTGGTCTAAGTTCCTTGCAGACAGAATGAGCTAATGATTTCCTTCCTATGCTGTATGTGTTCTGTTAATTGAATCCTGTCTCCATCCATCTAACAACGATGAGGCATGCAATGGACTAAATTCCTTTAGTAAATATTTTAAGACTGAGATGAAGTTTTTCTTCATGACTTGGTGGACTTAACATATACATTTGATCTTAGATTAATTTCAGAATAGTGAGAGAGACACACATACTGCATATCACTGAAATGCAGCATCCATCATACTGCAGTACTACATTTTAATTTCTTTCTTAAAGGGGCTGTCCAGTCTGCCTCAAAAAATATTTGAAATGGAGTCGAGTCAGGCTGTTAAAAAAACACTGATCAGCAAAGATTTTGTGAAATGAGTAATGTTGATTGTTCTTAAAGCATTTTTGTGTGCTGAGTCCGACTCCGCAATCAGAATTTTCTTATGGGGCACCAATTTTCCATAAACATTGTTTTTTCCAATAAATTTTGCCCACATTGTTCCTTCATAAATTACTTTTGCAGGTGAGTTCACAATACAGGGACTGATATTAAATTGAAGAAGTGGAAGAGGACAGGAACTTACAAGGACTTTTTATCAATTGGGGAGGGGGGAGAGGGACTTTGTGAAATGCTTCAAATGTGCCACTGAAAATGAAGGCTGGAGACATCTCACTCTTAGGTCACTTAAAGAGCATTGTCAACACTTCCCATTTTCTGTTGTGTTTTACAACCAATAGTAAAGATGAGTTTGATCTTATGGACCGTTGTGGTTCTCCGTTCTTGGGGTCATAGGAATAATGGCCACGCAAGGCATGGAGGGTGAGAGGATCGGTGAAGTGTCCACAGTAACAACACACATGCGATCTCCATTTTTGTGTAACGTGCCCAGGGATCAGAAACAGAACTCCTCGCCCATGGTTACCTTGCCAAATTTACTGGAATAAAAAAAAACATACACACAGGAGAATCCAGCCAAGTGGCAATAAACACAGGGATAAGGAGGTCATCGTTTACCAAATTACCACAAATAGGGAGAGCTGAGGCAGGCAGAAGGCACCGGATGATAGGACCCCGATGCACATTTTGCGTGATAAATGCCACTTTCTCACAGCGAGTAAAGTTATGGTATCAAAAAATGACCTTTTATCTCCATGGTGACCGGTCATGTGACCAGTCACATGGTCCATCACAGTGCATGTGAGAGGGCAAGCGACACAGTCGCAGCCCTCGGTCATGCGCTGGAGGCATTGAGATGCTGGATCGTGCGCAGGGTTGATATTACCCCCTTTGATCCCAGTTTGAATTACATCAATGCCCCTAACCATAAAAGATTTGGTATCACAACTATGGTGAGCCCTAAAATGGTGGACAATTGTTTTGAGGTTGGAGGGATGTGCCACTGTCTTAGCCACGCCAATGTCCCGCACATGCTCCCGTACTCGGTGTTCCCTAGATGTCATGCCAACATATACCAAGGGGCAGCTACATTTGGCATAATAAATTACACTGGTGCTGCTACAAGATATGTATTGCCTAATTTGAAAATGTTTGGAACCATCCGATGAATGGAATGTGGAGCAGTGAAGGACATTGGCGCAGGCAAGGCAGAGGCTCCATGTAAATGATCCCAGAACCAGTACACTTGATCCAAAAGGATTTGGTCTAGCTGGGGCATAGTGACTTTTGACCAGGAGGTCATTGAGATATTTTGATCTCCTTGATGTCATTGATGGGAAATCGCCTAGATGGGGTCCCAGGGAGGGTTCTCTCCTAAGTATGGCTTAATGTTTGGCCATTATGTTCCTCATGCTTGTCTACTCATGATTATAAGTTAATATAAATCTAATCTTATCATCATTGCCACTACCACTGTTTTTGTTTTGGTACAGAAGATTATTATGTGATATCTTTCTTGCCCGGTCATAGCCGCATTTAATACATCTTCGACTCTATTCTATCTGTGTTCGAAGCGTTTTTTAAGATCACAAGCTTGAGTCTCAAATATGTAATCTGATGAGCAGATCCACCTCATTCCCAAGAATTGACCAACCGGAAAGGCCCTAATGGTGAAAAGATTGTGAGCAGAATCTACATATATCAGAGCATTAACTGACGTAGGTTTCCGGTAGAAAACCATCTGTATACATTGATTGCTATCAATGCCCAGGAAATATACCTTTTTGAGATTATAGTTGTACGTTAGTCTGATATTGCGTGAATTGATATTAAGTTGGTCCATAAACAACTCGTGCTGCTGCACCATCCCATTCCACAATAAAAGGATATCATCAATATACATCAGCCAGCACAAAACATGGTCGGCGGCCTCCATACCCACGTCACCAACAAGGAATCTCTCTCGTGAATCAAGAAAGATTAGCGTACAAGGGCGTGTCAGCCACACCCAGTGCTGTGCCGCGCTTCAGTCCTGTTCCCATCATGCTTATCATCCATTTCTGAATGTTGTGTTTTTAATTTTTATTTTTTGTTCCTTGTTCATATATTACTTATATTTTTGTAATGTTTTTATTATTTAGAGCTGTGACCTTGTTGTGGTGTCATCATCAACCTTTCATGTTTCCCCCTTTGTGATTTCGCCTGTTTTCCATCCCTTATATTTCTTCAAAAAGTGCTTGGGCTATGTTGTATTGTTTGCTGTACATGGAGTACAGATGCACATCTTGTGATTTTGTTTATATACTTTCATTCCTCATCTGTTACTACATTTGCTATATGTATTCATGTTCTGGTTTTATTGCAGCTTGCCACAGAGGAGTACCACCATATTCTAATTATTAATTATTCATCTTACCACAGTAGTATTCTATATCTTCAGATGGAGTGGCGGTGCACATCCGCACCGCCTTCCCCATCCCGCATGCAGTCTGACATCTCAGTGCCTCCTGTGCATGACCAAGGGCAATGACTGTGCCACTTGCCCTTGTGCATGCTCTATGATTCTTGACAGCCATGTGCAAGCTTGTGGGACCTGGTGGGCGTGACAAGCATGCGCTACAGAAGTATGTCCATTGGTCCACAATGGAACAGTTGACCTGTCACAATGGAGATAAAAAGGTCATTTTTGCCTACCATAACGTTACTCCCCTTCAGAACGCGGCATTTATCAAGCTAAGCGCATGTTGGGATCCTGCCATCCGGTGTCTTCTGCCTTCCTCAGCTCTCCCTACTTGTGGTAAGCAATGCCCTCCTTAACCCTGTGTTTATTGACACTTTGCTGGATTTACTACTCGATCTATGGGCTGGAAATTGGCTATCCTTACCTGAATCACAACTCTCACACATGCTAGTATAAGTTATGTACCTAGTTATATAGCTCTGGCTAAAATTAAGAGACCACCACATCAAAACCCTGTCATGGGCAGCTCATTCTCCAGACCTGAACCCCATTGAAAACCTCTGGAATGTAATCAAGAGGATGATGAATAGTCACAAGCCATCAAACAAAGAACTGCTTAAATTTTTGCACCAGAAGCAGTGTGAAAGACTGGTGGAAAGCACGCCAAGACGCATGAAAGCTGTAATTAAAAATCATGATTATTCCACAAAATATTGATTTCAGAACACTTCCTGAGTTAAAACATTAGTATTGTTGTTTCTAAATGATTATGAACTTGTTTTCTTTGCATTATTTGAGGTCTGAAAGCACTGGGTTTTTTTTTTATTTTGACCATTTTTCTTTGTCAGAAAAAAATACAAAATTTATTGCTTGGAAATTGGGAGACATGTTGTTAGTAGTTTATAGACTAAAAGAACAATTTACATTTTACTCAAAAATATACATATAAAGAGAAAAATCAGACAAACTGAACATTTTGCAGTGGTCTCTTTATTTTTGCCAGAGCTGTATGTTGTAGGCTGGCTTTTTTCTGTTCATCTTTGATGCACTTTGCTCACTTTATTGTGACTTTTTTTTTTTACAAATCTTTGTGCAATAAAAAATGTCTTCTTTTAACCTGCATACTCCATAATCTCCTGTGTGTATGATTTGCTTGGAGTTGGTTTCCCCTTTCTAGGATTTGTTGCACCCACTTTGTGCAACTTTTTTCATCTAGTATGCAACTGGGTATCCTGTTTTTCATATAAAAACATGACTGCTGATGGATATATTTATGCACAGTATAGATAATCTGTAGCTTTGTTGCAAAAAATGGGCCCAGACACACTTCTTGCACAAGCTGTTTCTGCATACATTTTTACATTATTTAATAATTGAACAGGCTGCTTCACATTTGCACATTTTGTAAGTCATTTAAGTTGAACTTAAAACTAGTTCATAGCTTAAAGTGAAACAGCTTCAAATACGAGAATCTTTTGCTGGACCTTTTGTGCCCTATCATTGTAGGAAATTGTGCCCACATGAGGATCCTATAGTATTTTCTGGGAATAAGATGCTACAGCCAAATAAGAAACAAACTCAGATTGTAGGTAGGCCAATAAAATACATTTATTTATAGGAGCGTGCCTTAGTATTATGATTTTTCTTGCTTATATTGCGCAATTATATTACACAGTGCTTCACAGACATTATCATCAGTGTCCATATTGGGGTTTATAATCTAAATTCCCAGAATGTCTGGAGTATGGGATGAAACCCATGCAAACATGGGGAGAACATGTGGGGAGGAGGACTCCCAGACAGTGAAGGGGCAGGTGCCCAGGGGACTGCCATCAGGGTTCCTGAGGGAACGATGCTGGGAGGACAGTAAAAGAAAAGACTTGACTGAGGTTGTCAGGGAAACAGGGGGCGGGGCAAGCTTAACAGGAGCAGGGGGCGCGCTGAAGTGGCAGTTGAGAGAGAGCCAGACAACAGACAAGAAGTCGGGTGAGACAGAGAGGACCGAGGGAGCGAACGGTGTGTTGTGGAGAGACCGACAGGGCCCTGTAAAAGGAAATCTGCGGACTTACCGACTAGAGACACGTGAGAGTCTTGCACCGGCGGCCGCTCCCCTTATACGGACGCATACAGCCGCCCCCGCTGTTTCCCTCCCTGCTGTGACAAGTCCTTGACCACCACTGACCGCTGCGACTAGAGACCATTCCTTTACAGCAGTCAGGACACTGCCCCCCTGCCTTCTCCCACAGCTGCGGCCCTGTCATCACCGGCCCCAGGGGGCACCACCTCACTACAGGCGGCAGTAGGGGCCCCCGTTCGGTTTGCTAAGGGACCCTGAGCAGAGGTTGGTGAACGGTTATATTTAGAGACTGCGTCATAACCCCGCGGTGAGACGAGAGCCGCAAGGAGACGCCTGTTGCGCCCATCGGCACAGTTTCTTCAGGGCCTGTTGTGCCCCACCGCCATCGTTTCATCAGGGCCTGTTGCGCCCCACCGTCATCATTTTATCCAGGGCCTGTTGCGCCCCACCGTCATCGTTTCTTCAGGGCCTGTTGTGCCCCACGTCATCGTTTTCTTCAGGGCCTGTTGCACCCCACCGTCCTCGTTTCTTCAGGGCCCATTGCACCCCACCATCATCATTTCATCAGGGCCTGTTGCGCCCCACCAGCACCGCTTTTTCAAGGGTCTGTCGAGCCCAGTTTCACCCCAGAATATCGAGGCGTCAAGACAGCCGCATCAGCGATCTCTACGTGGCCACGCCTGTGATCCGGACAGACCCCTGGAAAGATAAGTGTACTATATGAGATAAGGACCCCCCAGTTTGGTCATACGTGGCCTATAGCAACCGGGCAAACCAGGTAAGTCGCATGCACCATAAGAAAAGTGTTGTTAGGGTTGTTGAGTCCCTGCGTGGACTGATTGTTGTTTACATTTGTTGTTAGCTCAATATAGCCCCGCGGCTACAGTTTTATAAAAGTTTATTCCACAAACCACACTCAGTCTCGTGTCTCGTCACTGCATCCTGCGAACCTGCTAGGACCCTACACTTGGCGTAGTCGGCAGGATGCAGTCTCCGAGCACAGACAGTGGTGCCCCAGATCAGGGTAGAGCTGTAAACTCTACAAATGAGGAGGGTCCCCATACCAGCATATAATTGGGGGCTGAACAACCTGCCTAGATTTTCCGGCTCCCATACTATGTTATGGAGCTGGACAGAGCGGATGCGGGGGCTCTTCCGGATGCACCCAATGACCCCTGATCTGGAGGCCGAGGTGGCACTCATGGCACTGGACGGGGAGGCGCGGAGGTCAGTGATGTTGAAACCTTCGGGGCACCGTAACACTTTTGAAAAAGTGTTACAGATAGTAGAACAGACCCATGGGGACCCTACTAATGTGGGAGAGTTAAGAACCCGTTTGTTTAGTCAGATGCAAGTAGAGGGGGAGACGATCACAGAGTATATGAATGTCCTCCAAGAATTGCATACAGCTATAGAAAGGACGGGGTAGGGGCAGGACCTGTTGACATTACCCTACGTGACCTACTGGTGACTGGTTTGCGAGATCCATTAGTCAAACAGGCACTGCGGGAACAGATCAGAATGAATCCCCGAATAGACTTTTCAGAGGTGGGAACTCAGGCACGTGCTCGAGAGCAGGAGCAGGGGATGGCGGTCCCCGTGGGGAAAGTCCGAGGTGTGGAGGCCTCTGCGAATGTAGTCGAGGAACCTCAGTGGGTGAAAGAGATGAAGCAAGAGCTGAAAAGTATTAAGGGCGAGTTGGCCGAAGTAAAGAGAAGAACCAAGACCGGCACTGGACGACCTAGCTTTAACCCCGGCTACTGGGGATCACGCTCCCTGCGGGGTGGTCAGCCTACACAGGCCCGGTATTTTGAGTGTGGAGAACCAGGCCACTTTGCCCAAGAGTGTCCGCGGCGTGGGAGATACCCACCCCGGCGGCCATTAAACTAAAGGGCTCCGGGCTTGGGGGACGCCGCTCGGAGCCGAAAACCATAACTAGGGGTGGTGGAAGTCCCGAAGATTTGGTAGCAAAATGTCCGGTGGTTTGGGCAGAAGTGGAGGGCCGGGCCATCCGGTGCCTGGTGGACACGGGGTCACAAGTAACCACTATGCCTGCAACGTACTTTCAACAGAACTTCCCAGAAGCAGCCAGGCCTCAGTGGGGGCCCGTGATCAGACTAGTAGCTGCCAACCAACTGCCGGCCCCAGTTGCCGGGGTGGTGTGGGTGCAAGTGACGCTGTGCGGTAAATCCCTTGGTCGCAGAGGGGTGGTTCTGACTCAAGGAGAAGCTGATAAGCAACACCCCGTCACCCTAGGCATGAATGTTCTACGAGAGTTCAGTAACCTACTGCTCAATGACCCTACACAGAGGATTCTGAAGCAGTGGGGTTCTCGTACAGTCCAGGGACAGGTATTCCAGCAGCTGGTGCGGGGAGCACGGGTACATCAGGACCACCAGGAAGGCGAGGCTCTGGGTATGGTCATCATGCCAGCGACTCCCCTGCTTGTGTTACCTCCTGGACAGACTGTAGTGGCCCTGCCCATTCGAGCCCCGATACCCTTGGAGGGTGTAGAGGTGCAGGTGGAGCCGTGTCACTCAGAGCGCTTGCCTCCTGGCATACTGGTGGCCCGTTCCCTGTCTACTGTGCAAAAAGGAACCGTCCTGGTGCGCTGCGTTAACCTTGAAGACCGAGACACCATTCTGAAAGCACGGACTGTACTGGCCAGACTAGTAAGGCCTTAAGAAGAAGTGCTGCCAGCCCCTGCGGTTCAATTTCGAGTACACCCCGAGGATCCTTGGGACGTAACAATACGAACCTTACAGGCCCACGAAGTCTCGGCACAAGAGAAGGGCCGAAATATTTTGGAGCAGATGTGGGCCGAGCTTTCTGGATTAACTGCAGCCCAGCTTTCACAGATAAAAACATTGCTAGGACAGTACCATGAAGTATTTGCTAGTCATGAGGACGATTTTGGGTGTACCACCGCCATCACTCATGAAATCCCCACAGCAGGAGAGGCCCCTATCCGGGAACGATATCGACAGATTCCGCCACAACTCTATCAAGAGGTGAAAACTTTACTGGCCCAAAAGCTGCGAAAAGGGGTGATACGGGAAAGTCAAAGCCCCTGGGCGGCCCCAATCGTGTTGGTCCGGAAGAAAGATGGTACACTACGATTCTGTGTGGTTTATTGTAAACTGAATGCTTGCACTATTAAAGACTCACACCCACTGCCCCGCATAGAAGAATCCATGACCGCCTTGGGGAAGGCAACATATTTTTCGACCCCGGACTTGGCCAGTGGGTACTGGCAGGTGCCCATGTCAGAGGAAGATAGAGCCAAGACGGCGTTCATATTGCCCATGGGACTGTTTGAGTTTAATCGGATGCCGTTTGGGCTGGCCAACGCCCCCGGGACCTTTCAGTGATTGATGGAGCGGTGTCTGGGAGATCTCAATTTTGAGGCTACGTTGATCTATCTGGATGACATCATCGTCTACGCCGCCACCTTTGAGGACCACCTGAAGCGGTTGAGACAGGTACTCAGCCGGTTGCAAAAGTACGGGTTGAAGGTGAAGCCTCAGAAATGCCACCTATTTCGTTCTCAGATTGAGTATCTGGGTCATGTCGTTTCGGCGGAGAGTGTGAGGCCATCCCGGGAGAAGGTGGCTGCTATCCAGGAATGGCCTACCCCCGAGACGGTGAAAGATATGCAGGCTTTTCTGGGGTTAGCCGGATATTACCGTCGCTTCGTAAAGAATTTTGCATGTCGAGCTCGAGCCCTGCACGACCTGCTGAAGGGGGCTCCCGCTGGGGCCAATGGGCGAAAAATCCAGTGGCAACACCCTCAGGAAGAGGCCTTCCGAGACCTCAAGGCTGTGCTCTCAGATGCCCCAGTGTTGGCTTATGCGGATTTCTCTCAACCATTCATCTTGCACACTGACGGGAGTCTTCACTGGCTGGGGGCTGTGTTGTCACAGGTTTAGGATGGCCAGGAGAGAGTGATCGCATGTGGAAGTCGCTCACTCTATGACTCCGAGCGTAACCCTGTAACCCTGACAATTACAGCTCTTTTAAGCTCGAGCTCCTCGCAGTGGTGTGGGCTATGACGGAGAGATTCGCAGAGTACCTAGCGGGCTCCGAGGTGGTAGTGCAAACTGACAACAACCCACTGGACACCTTCCGCAAGATATTCGATGAGCCTGGTCATGCTACATCTGCCATGGAGTCTCTCTTCAATTTGCAACAGAGCTCTCTCTCTGTCATCTCTCTGTATGCCATCCGTTTCCGTACCCTGGCTTCGGAGCTCCAGTGGACCAATGAGCCTTTGGTCGGAGCCTTCCGGGGAGGATTATCCAGAAGAATCAAAGATGAATTGGTGGTCAGGGACCTACCTGAGACCCTCGAGGATCTCATATCCCTCGCCATTCGAATTGACCTGCGTTTCCTGGAACGCTTCAGAGAGAGGATTCTCGAGAAGTGATTTCCTCCTCCTGCATTTTCTTCACCGAAACCTCGGTTTCCACCTTGTCCCGCTTCGGTCTCTAAGAAAGAACTTATGGGGCTTGATCACGTTAAAGTGGAGAGGAATAGGCAGGAGAAAAGGTCCGCTAGGAATCCGCATCATTATGGTGGACGCCCTGCTCCCAGTCTATGCAGTGGCACGGAGAGGCCGGAGAACCTCTTCCGCCTTGGACAGGTAAGAGAGGCCTCTGTAGGTGAGAATGATTCCGCCCCTCCACTAACTATATCCATACAGGTGATCTTCGGAAAGGTGTGGTTCTTGGAGACGACCTATCTGGACTCCGGGACTGGTGGAAACTTCATCCAGCAAGCAGCGGCCAGGCGGTTCGGGATTCCTATCACTCCTTTGCAGCAGTCCCGGCACATCATCTCCGTAGACAGAAGACCCCTGAAAGATCCCATTCTTGGTATCACCGAAGAGGTGGAACTTCAAATCGGAGCACTCCACAAGGAGAGAATTGCCTTCTTTGTGTTAGGCTACTTTCACACATCAGGTTTTCGGCGTCAGGCCTGATCCGGCGTCGTGCCGGAACGCCGGATCCGGCAAATGTTTAGTAAAACCGGATGTGATGGATCCGGTTTTCTGCCGGATCCGTCTTTTTCTTGACAGACAAAACCGGATCCGTCTCATCCGGTTCATCCGTTTTTCTATCCGTTTTTCGACGGATTACGCCGGATCCGGTTTTTAAAATTGACCCTTCTGGCCTTCCGAACGGGATTGGCTACTGGAAAACTATATATAGAGTGTTCCTACAGCCCTTCTTTGACAGGTTGTCGAAGAGAAAGAGCAGGTTGGAGAGAAGAGCAAGTTACTGGCGAAGATGGATGTTGTCATTGGAAATATTTTGAAGAATTTGGCGGATTTTATAGCGGAGGCGAATCGTTTGAGGGTGATTGTTCTGGAGAAGGAGAGAGCGAGACAGCAGCGCATCAGGCATCGTAGATGACGTTTGTGGATCCACCCCATCACAGCCAAGAGAATGACGCGTGGGGTCTATTCTACACTCTGCATGGACCTTCGACGAAACCCGGATACATTTTTTGGATATGTTCGGATGAAAATGGAGAATTTTGATTACTTGGTGGAGCGCATTGCACACCTCATAAGAAAAGCAGACACCTATTGCCGCTTCTCTGTTTCACCCGCAGAGCGTCTGATGGTGACTTTAAGGTAAGCCACATTTATTGGATATGCTCGCATCAGAGCACACTTTCACTGCAATCTTGTTGGTGGTAGTTTGTATCTCCAAGTGTTATAGCTGAGTTTTGGTATGTAATGCTGTGATTTTAAACTAATTGATTGTTTTTTAATTCCCCACAGATTTCTTGCAACTGGAGAATCCCTTTCGTCACTGCATTTCCAGTACAGACTCGGGATTTCCACCATATCAGGAATAGTGAAGTACACATGCCGTGCACTGTGGGACTCCTTATCTGAAGAGTTTTTACCAGAGCCCACAACAGAGAGGTGGATTGAAATTGCTGACAAGTTTCAACAGATATGTCAGTTTCCCAACTGCTTGGGCGCTGTGGACGGGAAACATATCCGCATTGTAAAGCCAGCCGGATCGGGATCGGAATATTTCAATTACAAGAAATATTTTTCAATTGTCCTCATGGCCATCGCTGATGCGGAATACAAATTTATTGCTGTGGATATTGGGGCCTATGGCCGCTCCAATGACTCTCAAGTTTTCAAACTGTCTGCCATGGGGCGTAAACTGTATGGAAACACCTTCCAGTTCCCACCCCCAGACCGCTGCCGCAAACATCTGGTCCACCTATGCCATTTGTCTGTGTAGGGGATGAAGCCTTCCAGCTGTCAGAACACCTTTTGAAACCATACTCTAGCAGAGGATTGACAAGACCAAAACGCATTTTTAATTACCGCCTCACAAGAGCAAGAAGAATGGTTGAATGTACCTTTGGTATTCTGACAGCCAAATGGCGGGTCCTATTGACTGCGATCAACCTCAAGACAGAAACTGTTGACGAGGTGATCAAAGCTTGCGTGGTACTCCACAATTTTGTTATCTGCAAGGAACCCATTTCCATTGAGGACACCTCTGAAGAAACCACCTTGCAAGATTACCATGACATTACCACTAGAAGTTCTGTGACGGTTTCAGTAATGAGGGACAATTTTGCACTATACTTTATGTCACCTCAAGGCAGAGTACACTGGCAGGATGACAGAGTGTGAAAGATTTGTGCCCTAACCAAACTTGTGTACCTTCTGTACCAACAGTATATACCTTTGCCAACCAAAGTTGGCTATCTTGTCATGGTCTCTATTTTTAGCTTTAGGCCACAGGTGTGTACCTGGTTGTGTTTTATGCAAAGTATTTCACCTTTTAACAAAAGTTGTGTACATTGTTATGAAATCACCAACAATAAACACAACTTTTTAGGTGAAATACTTTGCTTCAAACACAACCAGGAACACAACTGTGGCAAAAAGCTAAAATTTACCCACAGTTATATACCTGGTTTTGAATACCTTTTTACCTTTTAAATACCCTTTATTTAACCTTTTTTTTAAACATATTTCGCCGCAGAAAGAAATGACAGACAACCAGTGTAAAAAATAATTTAACTTTTATTTAAAATATTTTTTTGTTTGTAAACTGTTTTTAAAGTTAAAAAAACTTTTTTAATAAAGGTTTGAAAAAAACATGGACATTTTTATTACAAAACACATCATAAATCTGTGTAGTGTGGGGTGGAAATACTGCTGGAGGGGCTGCGGGACACTTCGACACTGGGAGTGTGGAGAGAGGATTGGGATCGTGGTGGGGAAGGAACAGTTAGAGGTGATGGTGTGGAAAAAGCTACAGAATGGGTGGACATGTGGGAGGCAGAAGAGGTGGTGGGCGGTGGAGTGGAGGGTTTGGCAGGGAAGTGTAGGAGCAGATGATGTTGATGGAAAGTTGTATGGGGAAGGAGTTTGGTACGGGGAAGGAGTTTGGTACGGGGAAGGAGTTTGATACGGGGCAGGTTGCTGGAAGTGGGGAGATGACTGGTACTGGGGAGGTTGCTGGTACTGGGGAGGTTGCTGGTATGTAATAGGAGGGGGAGGATGGAAAGTGGCTGGAGGGGGTGCAGATGTAATAGGAGGGGGAGGATAGAAAGTGGCTGGAGGGGGTGCAGATGTAATAGGAGGGGGAGGATGGAAAGTGGCTGGAGGGGGTGCAGATGTAATAGGAGGGGGAGGATGGAAAGTGGCTGGAGGGGGTGCAGATGTAATAGGAGGTGGAGGATGGAAAGTGGCTGGAGGGGGTGCAGGTGGAGGAACTACAGTGGTGGGAGGTGGAGGTTGGGAGGTAACCTGCTGTAGAGCACCGTGGCACGAATGCATTACATACATCTGCTGGGTAGGAGATAGTGTTGCCATGCGCTCCACAACAGACCTGAAAAAGGTGTGGTTTGGCGAAGAACTTGCTTCTGAATGCATGGTTTGCAGAAGTGTCTTCACCTCCAGAATGCTGGAGTTGATCTGCTGAAAGCCTGCGGAGATTTGCTCTGACAAGACTTTTAGACAGTTCTGGAAAGATGCATTCAGATGCAAGAACTCTGGTGCATAACTCTTTTCCTGACCCCTCTGCCGCTGCCGCCCAGTACCCGCAGGTGTACTAGAGGTGGCAGGGGCAGAAGGGTGGGGTAAAGGGAAAGCGATCTCCTCACCAGCAGCTTCATGTAATGTAGGCGGCCACGATGCTCCTGTGCTGGTGGATGGGACAGATGGGTCGAATGTGTGGGAAGGCTGGGAAGGTGCAGATGTACCGGGGCGGTCGAAGTGTGCCTCGGTGCCGGTCTCCTCAGGGATCGCCTCAGAAGGGTCCAATCGTGCAGGCTCCCGAGTGCTGCTCACCGTGCTGTGGAATAAAGAGAAAAAAAAACAATTAAAATAGTGACATGGTATGGCCCTGGCTGAAAAAAAAAAGTTACATCTAAACATTTTTTTGTCACATGTGGTGTGTAATATTTACCTTCTGGTGAGCATTGTCTCCCGGAGGAACGACAGGGCTCGTGCGTACTTGTACTTGCTCCTGCGTCCTCCAGATCCACTCGGGGCCCGCATCTCTTTATTGAACTCCTTCTTGAAACGATCCCTCACAGACCACCACCGCTTCACAATTCTCTCCCCTGAAACGAGAAAGGACAAAGTGGTTAGTATACAACATCAGTGTTTCCCAAACTCCAGTCCTCATGGTCCCCAGGGGTCATGTTTTCAGGATTTCCAAAGTAAATAGAAATCCTGAACACATGATCCGTGGGGACCACGAGGACTGGAGTTCGGGAAACACTGGTTTAAATCAAGCAACCGGTACTGTATATACTTACGCTCTTTAATCTGGGCCCGAGCTTCGAGGTCCTCCCAGCGGTCCACAAGGAGCGAACAGATTTCCTCCCAGAGTCGTCGGGTAACGATCAGGTCAGCGTGGCGGCGGTCAGCCATATTCCAGAGCGGCTCCCTTTCTCTGACGAGATCGATGAGGCGGTCCACATCAATCCCTCCATCCTCACCGTCAGAGTCGGGAGCACGCTGTGAAGGCTGTTAAAGAAAAAGACAAAAATAACATAATTAGCCTCCACAAAAGAAATGAAATAAAAAGTGCAAAAAAAACAAAGCAAAAATATTTATACTTACACGCTGGTGACCGCCGCATTGCTGTCGCCGACAACCCTGGGAGGCACTGCGAGGACCTCTTGGCCGAGCACCAGATTGGGAAGACTAGAGAAGAAAACAAAAAATGTTATGTCTTTGGATGTAGGCATTTGTTTGCTGTGTGTGGTCTGCAGAACATTGTTTTCTGTGTTGTGTGTAGTGTGATGTTGTGTTTCTGCGTTTGATGCAAAAAACTTACCAATTGTGAGCCCACTCCAAGTGTCTGTCCACCCCTTCCTTCTTCTTCTGGGAGCTCCTCTTCATCTTGTGATTCCTGTTTTGAAATAAAAGGCAATGAATACACATATATTACAGAGATGATGGATTTTGGAAATAAAAACTTACCGTCAAACGCGATGCGAGGGAGGGCTCCCAGAAGATGTGCTGTCTTCCTCATGGCCAGACTCCATGGCTGTGGGTGGTGTTTCTGCTGCTGCCATTGCTGCTGCTGCTGCTGCATCTATTGGGCGGCTGTTGAATAAAGAGAAACAAAGGGCCAATGAATATCTTGATATTCCATAGCCCTAGTTTGGAGGAATGGGGGATTTGATAATTACCGTCTCTCATCTGCTGCTGGACTCCCCTCCCGTTGTTCAGCATGCTGCTCCATTTGGGGTGGTGCTGATGGTGCTGCTGCTGCAGATGTCTGCTGCCTTCTCCTGCTCCTGGTTCTTGGCTTGGGTGGCATGTTGGGTGTGGCTGAGGGTCCCATTGTCTTGCTTTTATATATGTCCTGTGGGCAGAGCTACTGAGCATGCTCAGACCAAAGAAACCGGATCCGGCCGCCGGATCCGGCTGTCGGCGGATCAGGCGCATTGCGGCGCTCATAGGCTTTCATTGTATGAAAAAGCCGGACACGCCAGATCCGGCGTGTCCGGCTTTTTCGCCGGAGACAAAAAACGTTACAGTAGCCGTTTTTTCCAGACGCCGGATCGCGTCACATTGCCGGATCCGGCGAAAATCGGATGAAACGCATGGCCATCCGGCTCGATCCGGCTCTAATGCAAGTCAATGGGGGGGAAACCGGATCCGGCATTGCATTTCGCCGGATCCGGTTTTAGTCAAAAGCGCCGGATCGCGCCTGACGCCGAAAACCTGATGTGTGAAAGAGGCCTTACCGAATCTTTCTCCACCATTTCTACTAGGTCTTCCGTGGCTGCGCCATCATGAACCCGTCCTGGATTGGCAGTTGGGAGATGACCTTCGATGGGGTCAGTCCTGTCATGATCATTGCCTCATACCCGTAAGGCCTGGTTCAACCCCGCGTCCTCCGGCAGCCTTACCCAGATTACCCCCTGCCTACTGGTCATTCACATACGTATTTGACAAGAAACTCTTCCCCTCACAGGCCTTACGATTTTCCCTTCGACCTAATCCCCGGATCCACTCCGCCTCGAGGTAGGATCTAGCCTCTTTCTCCCACTCTAACTCAAGTCATGTTTGATTACATCAAGGAGAATTTGGCTCTAGGGTTTATCCAGAAGTCCTCCTCTCCGGCTGGAGCTGGATTCTTCTTCGAGAAGACTAAAGATGGATCTCTTCGTCCGTGTATAGACTACCGTGGTCTCAATCTAATAACTGTAAAGAACACATACCCTCTTCCCTTAATTCCAGAGCTTTATGATCATCTTCGAGATTCCAGAATTTTTACCAAGTTGGATCTCCGTGGGGCTTATAACCTCATCAGGATACGATCTGGGGACGAGTGGAAAACCACCTTCAACACGCGAGATGGTCACTACGAATACCTGGTGATGCCCTTTGGATTAAGCAATGCACCTGCTGTCTTCCAGGAGTTTGTCTATGACATATTCCGTGACCTTCTCTATGTTTGTGTGGTAGTGTATCTGGATGACATCCTGGTATTTTCTCCTGACTTACCATCTCACAGGAGGAATGTTTGTCTCGTTCTCCAACGATTGAGAGAGAATCGCCTCTATGCGAAGTTTGAGAAATGTCTGTTTGAACAGAGATCTTTACCCTTTCTAGGCTTTATCATTTTTGATATACAGTAGGTCTCAAGATGGATCCAGAGAAGGTCTCCGCCGTGCTTAAATGGCCCCGATCTGAGGGAATCAAGGCCATACAGTGGTTCCTGGGATTCGCCAATTACCATCAGCAATTTATTCCTCCCTGGTAAGACCACTCACCGCTTTGACTTGTAAAGGTGCCAAACCAAGGGATTGGACTCCTGAGGCCGAGTCGGCTTTTACTTCCCTAATTAAACAAGCTTTCTCTACTGCCGCGGCTCCTCACAGACCAATGTTCAACAAGCAGTTTTTCCTGGAAGTGGACGCTTCATCATCTGGAGCCGGAGCGGTCCTCACACAGAAACTGTCTACCCGTAAGATGGTGACCTGTGGATTCTTTTCCAAGGCATTCTTGCCCTGCGAACGTCAATTGGGGATAGAGAGTTACTGACAATTAAGTTAGCCTTAGAAGAGTAGCGATATCTGCTTGAAGGCACTGTTCATCCAGTCATCATTTACACAGATCATAAAAACCTGTCCTACCTCCAGTCAGCTCAAAGACTCAACCCTCGCCAGACTCGTTAGTCTTTATTTTTTGCTCGTTTCAATTTCTCTCTCCATTTCCGTCCTGCAGAGAAGAAAATCAAAGCCGATGCGCTTTCTAGGTCATTCCTGTCAGACGACCTTGAAGAGGAGCCTCAGCATATCATTGAACCATCCAAGATGATCACGGTGGCTCCAGTCAGTCTGTTACAGATCCCACCCGGTAAGACTCTCGTAACTGAAAGAGACAAGAGGAGAGTTCTACTCTGGGGTCATTCTTCTAAGCTGGCCGGACACTCCGGTCAAAAGAAGACGTTACAACTAATATCTCGACACTACTGGTGGTCCACCTTGCGGCAAGATGTTCTGGGAGTTCAGTTCATTTCCCGCTTCTGGCGGTCCCTCTGTAAGTTGTTGGATGTCACCCTGGACTTCTCCTCGGCCTATCACTCACAATCTAACGGCCAAGTGGAGAGAGTAAATCAAGTCCTCACAAACTATCTGCGACACTTTGTGAATGGTCACCACTGCGACTGGGCCAACCTGCTGCCGTGGGCGGAGTTTTCATACAACAATCATGTCGGTGAGTCCTCCTCTAACTCCCCATTTTTCATTGTTTATGGACAGCATCCTAGGATCCCGACTCCACTGCCTCTTGCTTCCGGCAATCCTGCAGCTGAGTCCCTGGCAAAGGACTTCTCAAAGGTCTGGACAGAGACCAGGACCTCACTGGAGCAGGCATCGGTTCAAACCAAGGAGCATGCAGATAAGAGATGTCTGGATACGCCACCTTACCAACCCGGAGATAAGGTATGGCTGTCTTCCAGGCACATCCGTCTTAAGGTCCCTTCTTATAAATTGGCTCCTCGTTTCATCGGTCCTTTTGAAGTGCTCCACCGGATCAACGATGTGTGCTATCGTTTGAAGTTGCCAGCCTCCTTATGGATCCATAACTCCTTCCATGTCTCCCTGCTGAAGCCAGTTGTTCTCAGTCGCTTTACCCAGGATCCAGGTAAATTTCCTTCTCCTGTCAGTTCCGAGGATGTCTATGAAGTGAAGGACATCCTGGCCATGAAGAGAAGAGAGGGCAGGTCGCTCTTTCTGGTTGACTGGAAGGGATACGGTTCTGAGGAGAGATCCTGGGAGCCTGAGGAGAACATTAATGCCCCGGTTCTTCTTAGAAAGTTCCTGGCAGGTTTGAAGGAGGGGGGGCGTAAGGGGGAGGGTACTGTCATGCCCTCAGCTGCAGGCCTGGTCTCTGCTGCTAAGGGAGATCGGCGCCTATCTCACAGCTCCACTGGTACAACTCACCCTGTCTGTGGTTCCAGACAATCAGCGGCCCCTTTCTCTGCTAAGAACCTGCATGCTCTTGGCAGGTCTCCTGGTAATGCTCTTAGGAGATGCGCCCCGCTTCCTGAACATACTTAAAACAGCAGGGCACTTGTTCTCTATTAGGGCTATGATGCTCTGTGCATAAAAGGCATCCTCCCTTTGAGGGAGGTGCCTGAGCAACGTGTTCATTCTGTGGGATCTCTGCCTTCCACTTAGGCCACACTCTGCTTTGCTCTGCATACTGAAGGCTGTTGCAATATCCTAATCTCTCTGTCTCCTCAGAATCCTCTGCTGGCAGTACCCTCTCCTGGATCCACCAAGGCTCTCATCTTGGAATCAGCCAGTTACCATTGCTGGCTAGAAGTTCTCACAGACCTTCCAGGATTCCTGCCACCTCCTTTATTCGGTCTGTATGGGTCGTCTCTCTGGTCCGGGTATCGTGGCATTAAGGTCACATGGTGTTGCGACGGAGGAGCTCCTGTATAGGGGTACACCTTGCCCAGTGCTCCACTACGTGGTTCTGTGTCGTGGTCCAGAGGGTTCTTCCCTCAGGCACCTTTTCCGTTTGTTTGCTTCCTTTAATACACATCCTTGGTTTTTGGAAGCTCATTCTCCTGTCTCTTGTGTATCGGGTATACAGCTACCACTGCACCATCAGTGGTCCAGTAAGTCCACTATACACCTTCATGCCCTGTGGGCGTAACAATAAACATGAGTGTTCCTGTTGTGGGGGTAGTCATGGGCTCAGCAAATGCTTTAAACGAGCAAAGGGAAAGTCAAATGAAGTTACTGGAAAAAGGGAGGACCCTGGTGAGGGTCACAGTGATGCTTCCGTTTTTAAATAGATACCTGGATTCTGAAGCGGCAAAGTAACTTAATATTGTTTATTTCTGAAAGTTTTAGGATCCCGTTTGATCCTGGAGCACGTATTTTTCAGACATGAAGTTTGAAGTCGGCAAGAGAACATCAAGCGGTAGTGATAAAGAAGTTAAGCAACGAAGTAGCTTTGAGGTGCATGACAAGTCTATTTCAGGATCCACTGTGGCCAGAGTTAAGGATTTCCCAATGGAATCTATTAAGTTCCGTTTAACCCATCACTTATCCTATCCAGCCAGGGATTCGGTGAATGACGGCATCCCAACAGAGTTATTGTCAGTTTGATATATTTTGTTTGATAGTGCATTGAATTTGGTGAGGGCTGCAGGGCAGAGGGCTTTGATGGCAAAATCTGACATTGATGAGGCTTTGCGCCAGCTTCCAGTACAAGCTGACAGTCTTCATCTGTTGGGTTGTGCTTGGGATGAAAATTCTTTGTTGATCGTTGTTTGCCTATGGGTTGCTTCATCTTGTGTTTATATTTTGTGGCTTTCAGTCAGTTCTATTGAACATTTATGGGCAAAGCTGAAAAGGTAGGTGCAAGCAAGGCGACCTACAAACCTGGATCAGTTACACCAGTTTTGTCAGGAGGAATGGGCCCAAATTCCGACCAACTTTTGTGAGAAGCTTGTGGAAGGATATCCCAAACATTTGATCAAAGTCATTCAGTTTAAATACAATGGTACCAAATACTAATGAAATGTATGTAAACTTTTGACTTTGCAGTAATTAATAAAAATGCTTTAAAGCATTCTCTCTCTCATTATTCTGTCATTTGGCAAATAATAATTGTGGTAATACTAATTGGCCTAAAATGGGAAAGGTTTATTCTAATTTCATGTCAGACATTGAGAAAAACATGAATATATTGTATATAAACTTCTAGTTTCAACTGTATATGTAATATTTACATTGTTATTGCTTAAATGTTCTGCAGCGTCATTGTTGTGGCCTCCTCAAGTTGTGTGTATAATAATTAAGAAAATGCTGCTGTGGCCATTTAACCCATGTCACTAGCAGTCCTGTGTTATTTAAAGGGGGATTGGAAAAAAAAGTGATTAGTGGGAGTAGTACGAATAAATACCATCTTGGATTGTTAAGAATTACTGTAAATTACTATTGTATTTAAAAAGAATTATATCGTTCACTGACCGTTCCTGTCTTGCGTTAGCTGTGCGTTGCATCAAGTCACCTGCATTACAGATGTTCTCCTTGATGGGCCCCAACATTGCTAACCAATGAGCTACTGTGTTACCCTAAATAAGATAGCATTAGTAAATATGTGTAGGAAGAAGGACTAGACTGGGGGTACCTGTCTTGCGCTGGGGCCAGAACTGTCGGGGCTGTCTCCTCTGTTCTCCGGAGGAAAGCTTAGAGAGCTGGAACGACCTTTGCACTGGATAGCAGGGGGTCTGGCTAATCGAGGGGAGCCACAGCAGCACGCACGTAAGCAGTTAGACTTGGCAGGAACAAGCAGCACGCGGCAGGGAAAAGTGAGTGCTCCGTCTCTTGAGCACCGAAATAGTGCAGGCCTTTGCTCGTGCCTCTCTGTGACAACTCACAGAGACTGTGACCAGCATCGTGCCCTATGCCCACCGGCTCCTGCAACACAAGTGCTAGACCCTCGGAGCCCATGAGTAACGCGCATACTGCTTAAGGAGAACCGGGTGACTCACTGTGAACTGTGCTCTTACTCCCCTGTGTGCATCTGTCAAGCCACGTTAGGCTCTGATATTGTTGTGGACTGTACCCTACCTCACAAGCAAATCCTGGACCAAGGAACCCATTAAAGACGTCGAGGACAAATCTCTGCCGTCGGAATTCGACTCAACGCCTTCAGGATGACACGGGATCTACCACGTGCTGACCGTGTAGGCACCACCGTTCACACAGTGGACTTTCCAGTCAGAAAGCCAACAGACTGATAAGTTACCAAAGCTAAGAGAAAAAGTGAATGGCACTAGGGAACACAAATCACCACATAACAGACAAGGAACCAAGTAAATCTGAACACAGCGCAAAGGACAGCTGGTATTGGTGCTTGATGAAAACAGACGAAATCCAAGGAACAGTAGAAGAAAAAACGTAGCACTCACTAGCATAAATCAGATCCAGTAGTCCTTTATTCACATAAGTGACAAAGTGGACAAGTAGGACATGTGAGACGTGCGGGGAAGTCCAATTCCTTGGACTAATAAGTTAGCCCTTGAGAACTGTTGCTATCTCTATTATATTCTTTACCTCATCCCGTATACCAATTGTTATACCCCCGTTTGTCCCATCTCCTCCCTGCATTGAGTATACCCTTGTACAAGTAAATTAACTCTTGCTCTGTCTCCTGTCCGTTACTGCATCCCGCAACCTGCTCACATATGCACCACAGCATAGTAAATAAAACATTTCACCATCACACACTTTTATCACCGTGAATGAAAATCATTCAAGGTGATGTTGTATTGCTTGATTGAAACAGTCATAATGCAATGGTCCAAGAAGTAATTTGAGACTAGTACCAACATAATAAAAATAACAATACTCACTTGTTAAAGCATCACTCAACTTCTTTTTTTTTAGTGCTGGAATGGTGCTTCTCATCTAAGGTCCCAGCCCAAAGCCTTATACTTACCCACCACTATCTTCACATTTTATCAGCGCCTGTATTGTTCTGCGGCGCCATCTTGTGACCGCAACTTCTGATTATCCGGGATTTAGAAATAACACTCTCTGTTAAGATTACTTGTTATGGCAGCTATAGCTTGTATTCCTTTTCTCTGGAAGAAATCTTCTTGCCCTCCCCCATATCTTTATGGGAGGCAAAAGTTAATGAAATTTTATATATGGAAGATTTGACTTCCTCCATCCAAGACTCCTATACGAAATTCCACCATACCTGATTTCAAAGGTTGGTTTTTTAACAGTCTTCAAAGGTTCTTTGAACTACTGTGACTTTTGATATCATGACTGTTTGTTCCTTGTTCACTTGTCTTGAGTCAAACTTGTAGGGTCAAAAATGAGCTGCCCTTATGTCAAATGCTTACTGCTGGTAGGTCTCCTTTCCTCTTCCTTTCCCCCTCCCTCCTCAGTATATTGACTACTGGTTTCATTCTATTATTCTTCACCTCCCTTTCTTAATGTTTTCCTCTCTTATTTATTATATTTGAAAATTTTATAAGGAGTTTGGATTGACAGATGCCATACTTTTTGCTAGTTGATAATTGCTCTATAGTTGCTACTAACAGTAAAATTGAAATCATTTATGGGTTTACATGCTTGTTCAGTGCTTTGGTTGTGCTATATTGTAAATCTGTTTGTCTGAATAATTTCATTAAAGAATTATAAAATAAACAATAATGATCACAAGCTCTCAATACAAGTCTATGGGAGCTAGAACAAGGCTTTCATAGACTTTTATTGAAAAGTGACCTCCAGCTCAAACACTGGAGAGATACGGTAGGTCACAAACTACTGGAGACTGACGAGAGCAGTGTCAATAGAAGTTGAAGATGGCAGCAGATAAGTATGAGAGTAGGGTCATGGATCTTACATTAGTAGCATGACCCTAGTAGTAAAATAAACAAAAAAATGTTTGAGTGGTGCTTTAAATGTTCCACCACACCAGTGACATACTCCTATAGTTCACTGCAATTTCAACCAAGAGAAGAGACATTTTACATGTGCAATATTCTTTGCTTAATAATAATTAACAAAAATATCTACTGTATGAATTTATGTTAACCCCTTCATGACCTTGGGATTTTTAGTTTTCCTGTTTTTGTTTTTTGCTCCCCTTCTTCCCAGAGTCATAACTTTTTTATTTTTCAGTTAACTAGTTGGCCCGTGCAAAATATTGGCACATTGATCATCAGGGGCGAAAGGCAATTTCAGAAAAAGAAAGCTGGTCAAATGTAAATGTATTTCATAAGATGATGAACACAGACAGGTATTTATATATGCAGATTGGTAATACAATAAATTGGTTTGATAAGTAGAAGCCAAAAAATGTCTTCCGGTTGAGGTGCCACCTGCAGGTCATTGTGCCTTTCTGCAGGTTTATGAAAATGAAAGTTTAAACTGTATTTAGTGAAAAAATCTTGAATGTGTGTTTTGTTTTGGCTCTTTTCTTGCTGAAGGGGGCAAGTTTACCTTTCAAATGGTGCATCATTTGTGTACGTGGGGCGTAGTAGTCACTGAAAAAGCAGTGCATGTTTACAAATGTGTTTGCATATGTGACTCACCTGCAGTGAAGTGTGCAATCCTCCAATGTGCCTAAAATAGGCTGGGCAAGCACTTGGGCAAGCTGGAAAGACCCCAAGACAAATGTTTGGATTTGTTTGTGATGTCTGTAAGCAGCTTTGTGGTAGTGTGCTTTGTGGTAGTGTGCTGCCTCCTGCAGGTCATTTGACCTTTCAGTTGGAGTTTCATTTGTTTGTGTCGGTGGATCATGAACGGAGCAAGTGTGCAATTCAATAGGCAGTGCATGTTTACAAAGGTGCTTGCATATGTGACTCACCTGCAGTGAAGTGTGTAACCCTCCAATTTGCCTGAAATAGGCTGGGCTAGCAGTTTGGCAAGCTGGAAAGCCCCCAAGGCAAATGTTTGGATTTGTTTGTGATGTCTGTAACCATCTTTGTGGCAGTGTGCTTTGGGGTAGCGTGGTACCACCTGCAGGTCATTTTTCCTTACTCCAGGTATATGAAAATTAATGTTTAAACTGTATTTTTTGATCAAATCGTGGATGTGTGGTTTGTCTAGCTATTTTCTTGCTGAGGGGGGCAAGTTTACCTTTCAAATGGTGTATCATTTGTGTGTGGGTGGAGTATGAATGGAGGTACAAAGTAATCACTGAAAAATAGTGTTTAGAAATAGTAGAAGAGATATGGCTGTGTGGGGGCTTGTTTTTTGCAGGACGAATTGTACTTTTCAAAAACACCATTGATTTTACCATATAGTGTACAGGAAAATAGGGAAAAAATTCCAAGTGCAGTGACATTGCAAAAAAAAAGTGCAATTTGAAGGGGTTTTTTTACCATGTTCACTAAATGCTAAAACTGACCTGCCATTTTGGTTCTCCAGGACATTACGAGTCCATAAATACCAAACATGTAAAGGTTTGTAAAAAAAAAAAGGCGTCATTTTCTGTGACCCGTAGCATCTCCATTTTTCAGGATATAAAGCTGAATGAGGGCTCCTATTTTACGTGCTGAGCTAATGTTTTTATTGATACCATTTTGGCGTAAAGATAATTTTTTGATCTCCTGTTATTGCATTTTATTGCAATGTTGCATCGACCAAAAAACCTAATTCTGGTGTTTTGATTTTTTTTCTAATTTTGTCGTTTTTCTAATTTAGTTTATATTTTGACAGATCAGCCATTTCTGAATTCAGTGATACCAAACGTGTATTTTATTCTTTGATTGTTTTATTTTGAATGGGGCAAAAGGGGAATGATTTGAATTTTAATATTTTTTTAAACTTTTTATTTTACACTTTTCACTGAGTTCAACAGTCTCTTTAGAAGACTTGAAGCTGCGATAATCCAATCGCTTGTGTTACAAATATTAAGGGCTCCAGATCTCCTATGGACACTTTGGGCAAGTGTCCATAGGAGAGCTGCAAAAACAGGCAGAGGGATCTTCTGCAGACCCCTGGCTGACATGCCAACTCATCAGCACCTCGCGATCATGTGACAGGGGTTCAGAGGCGCAGATAGGCGGGGCTTGTGACTCACTTTCAGAAAACACAAGTTAAATGCTAATGACAGAGACAACATGTTATCAGCTGCGGGTGGATCACGATTCCATGCTCTGCTGTTAGGGGCACATGACAAATATTTTATTTTAAAGAAAGGTATAAAAATACCCTGGCGACACATAATGAGTTATCCAGCATAGTGCAATATGAATACTATTTCCTACCCTAGACATACAGGTCCTGGTGGTCAAAAAGCCTGTGGAAGGTCCTACTCTTGATCCCCCGAGGAAGCAACACACAGTGTACGTGAAATGCGCATTGGAGTTCCTTCTTTCTCCCTGGTTAGGACTTTCCTACTACCATGGGTAATGGTGCAATATTTGAACTAATTATGTAGCTATGAACAATTACTCGGGTTACAACAGTTTAACAATTGGATGATTATGCCAAGTATTGTTGGATAGCATTTCAGACACCCCAGAATAGTGTAGCCTTATGTCCCGCTCAGCACCCCAATCTGTCTAGAGTAGGATATATTATTCATATCTTCACTATGCTGGATAACTGATTATGTGTTGCCAGTACAATACTGTATTTTTCAGACTATAAGACACACTTTTTTCCTCTACAAATGTGGAGGAAAATGGGAGTTGCGTCTTATAATCCAGATGTACCTGCTCTGGCTGTAGATGGGGAGGTGGGGAGCGGCAGCAGCACAGCAGTGGGTTTCAGGAGTCTGGAGCTGGCGGTTGCGGTTAACTCCTGCTCCCGCTGCTAAAGAGAAATGAATATTCGGTGCTCTCCATGACCATGGGAGTGGAGACCAGTGTATATTCATTTCTCTTTAATAGTAGACACGCTGTTACTCACAGCCGCTGGCTTCCTGCAGCTGCCAGGCTTTCACCTGTGCCCACTACTTAAGGGAATGAATATTCACTGCTTTCCACTCCCTAATGTATGGAAAGCAGTGAATATTCATTGATCTTTAATAGCGGTCACAGGAGCAGCAGCCGCCGGCTCCTGCAGCTGCCGCACAATCAAGTATGTGTAGGAGGAAGGGCCCCTGCCGAGTTTCCAGGCCAGAACCAAGGAGACCGTCATCTAGGTTCCCAGGGGGTTTGTTTCCGGGGAGCAGAGGTAAGAGATGGACTGCTGAGACTGACAGGACGGTTGGGGGAGGAGCCTATATAAAAGGGGCGGAGGACGCCAGTCAGAGTGAGTCAGCAGAATGGGAAAGAAGGAGCAGGAGACCGTGGGAGGGCCAGGGAGCCAGAACCACGAGCAGTAACCAGAGAAGAGGACAGCGCCAGGAGGGATTCTCACTGTGGACTGCAGGGAGACGTCACCAAGTCGACCAACAGAAGACCACTGCTTCACTCCAGCCCATGGCCATCGCCGCCTCACTCCAGCTCGCGGCTGTGGCCTGCCCGGAGCCACCTGCGGCCGTTGCTGCCTCACTCCATCCCGCGACTGCGGCCTGCTTACGGCCGTTGCCGCCTCACTCCAGCTCGCGGCTGCGGCCTGCCCGCTGCTGCCCGCAGCCGTTACCGCTCCACTCCTGACCGCGGCTGCGACTTGTCCATTGCCGCCCGCAACCGCTACCGCCCCGCTCCAGTCCGTGGCAAGAGCCGAGCCGTTGACCGCCACAGGCCCCCTAGTGCAGCCGCTGGCTGCGATGGTGGCCTACCAACCGCCACTCAGCACCACCGCTGCCTGCCCGGTTTCGGGGGCTGCGGCCTCGACTCTCCCACTCCCGAGCAGTACCCCGCTGCCTCTGCTGGGGGACACTCCACCAAAGAACTCTTCTAGGGCCTGTTGTGCCCCTGCTTCGCCTAGGCGCCGGAACGCCCGAAGACTACGCCAGATCCTCAGCAGCTGGGCCCAGCGGCTGCGACGCCGAAGCACCATTGTCCAGGACGCCGAGGGACGTCAGGACGAATAAGTGACATAATATAACTAAGGACCCGTAGTCAGCCATACCGCGGCCCTATAGTGACTGGCCATTGCCGGAGTAGTCGTGTTCTCATTACCAGTGTTCGCTTGTATTGGGTCCCTGCGAGGACGATTTCTGTTATTTTGCTTGGTTGCTTAGGAAAGATAGGAAAGACCTACCGTCATCAATCTATAAAAGTTACTGCCTAAAGTTCAATCCGTCTCGCCTCTAGTCACTGCATCCCGCATACCTGCCATTACCACATGTGCCCGCTATTAAAGAGAATGAATATTCACTGCTGTCAGTGAATATTCATCTCCTTTAGCCTTTAGTAGCGGGCACATGTGAACACCTGGCAGCTGGAGGAAGCCGGCGGCTATGGCTAGCATAGTCCTGGCGTGGGGAGCAGTGAGTATTCCAGCAGCTGTCCTCTACTTGTATGCAGTGCATTATGTCACTGCCATGCGCTGCTTACAAGCATAAAACAATTGCTGGCATCGGAACAGGAAGCTGTGAGGGAGCGCAGGAAGGTAAGTAGAATGGTTTATGGTTTGATTTTTTTCTGATGGGGGTCATGCATACCAGGATAGGCATGTGGAGGCTATGCATACCAGGATGAGGATGAGGAGGCCATGCAAACCAGGATAGGGATATAGAATGGTTTATGGTTTGTTTGTTGGTTTCTAATGGGGTCATGCATACCAAGATGGGGATGAGAGGTACATGTATACCTGGATTGGGGAGCTATGTATACCGTTATAGGGAATATTAGTACAGGATTGACCACATTTTTTGCTTCAATTGTTTTTTCTAGTTTCCTCCTCTAAAACCTAGGTTCAACATCTTATGGTCCAAAAAATACGGTATATTGATATTTTGTCATAAAGCTCCTTGCATTTCATTGCGTTAAATTGTCTTCTGGAGTGGCAACTTATATCCACATCCGTACATTGGTATATTGAATCATTGTGGATTTTCTTAAATGTGTCTGTTTAATCAATTGCTATTCAAAGTAAGAATGTAAAAAATGTTAAAAAATGAAAGTGTTGATTACTAATAATGAGTCAGCACTAAGATGTTCAGATGCTCGTTACTCGAACCAAGCAATTCTTAATGCTCGGATGCTCATTTTGAGTAAAGAGAATAATGGGAGTTAATGGGAAATTTGAGCATTTTTACAACAGACCCTACAAGGAGGTCTGATTGCACTGAAAATGTTGAAATGGATGGAAGTAGTGCTGAATGGAAGGAGAACAGCATAGGGAAGACCCCTGGAAGCAGCTCTGACTCCAAGATCGCTGCAATGGTGTCACACTTTTACTCCACTTTAAGGACTGTCAATAAAACATTCAAAATCAAAGAGAAATTGGAATTTTCAAGAATAAAAATGTTAAGAAGCATTCTTTCCTGTGTAATGACTTGTATATAAGGAAAATTTTAAAAAGGATTTAAAAAATAATAATTTAAGTGAACCAAAATTGAAATAAAAAAAATATACTGGACATTTCTGCATATTTTCAAGCAAGCAAGACCTGCCAACAATGTGATGGAACAGGGACTCAGAAACACCCTGTATTAGACATAAAGGAGGGCCTAATACACATTCTGTTCAAATGATCATGTAGTGGCAATCCTAGACTCATAAAGGCTCTGCACACAGTACAAAACCTAACAAAAATTACAAGCAGGGTCATACACTCACCCTTCAAGGCACCAACTGTAGTAACTCATTCATATATTGCAAACAAATATTAGCTGTGGTACTCCTACATGCATAGAAGTTGTGCACACAGTGCAATGCCTGCCAAAAATTAAAGCAGGGTCATCCATACACCCTTGAAGGCGCCAAGTGGAGTGCCTCATTAACAAATTAAGAAATTGTAGTTCTGGTACTTCTACACTCATAAAGTCTCTGCACATAATGCAAAGCCAGAAAAAAATCCAAGGAGGGTCATTCATAAACTCTTGAAGGCACAAACTGGAGTGCCTCACAATAAAAATTAAGAAAATGTGGTTCTGGTACTTCTACACTCAAAAAGGCTCTTCACAGTGCAAAGTGTTGTGAGCTCATCTGTTCATTCATCTTTTGTGTCCGATAATCTCCCTCCTCCGGTTGAAGTAAGGTAGTGAGGCTGATTACCAAACACTTGATCAGGTGGATGGTGACTGGGTAACGGGAACTTCTGACTGGATATAAGGCAGCAGACGCCCTTCTGAGTTGCTGCTGATTTCTCTGCTGGATTCTTGGAGACCAGTCTGATTCCTGCTTCCCAAAGATAAGTTTTTGCTCTGCTATTGAACTTATTAGTTTTGGTTTTGTTTACCTTGTTTTTTGGAGTTCAGCCATCCCTGGCCGAGGGTGTGCTGGATTCTTTTTCCTTGATCAGTGTTCTCTTTTGCTCTGCTTCCAGATTATTCTGAGTGCTGATATAGAGTTTGAAGTCTAATGACTTCAGGGTCCTTTTTGCTTATCAGTTGTGTTGGTAATATTTTTACCAGGGTTTTCTCGGATTGCAGACAGCAGCTTTTCTATCCTGTCCTTTTTAGTTAGCTTGGGCCCCATCGTTTGCTCAACCTATCTTTCTATCTGTGTTAGTGTTTTCATCTTGCTTCACCGTCATTATATGTTGGGGGCTGCCTATTGCTTTGGGGTCTGCTCTGGGGCAGTCAGTTTTTCCATTTTCTCTCTTTAGGCTTATGTAGATCTCCGGCTGTGACGAGGTGTCTAGGATCACCGTAGGAACACTCCACGGCTACTGTTAGTTGTGTGATAGGATTAGGGGTCTGCAATCCACTAGTTTCCAACCTCTCTGTTTTTCTGGGCTGAGCTTGTGTTTTGTTTTTTCCTCCTCGGTGACTCAATCATAACAGCAAAGGCAGAAATATATTCTAAGGAGGACCATCCATATACCCTTGAATTTAACAACTGGAGGACATCATTCAAATATTGAAGATTAAAAACACTTTATGTGCTGCTGTCATCTAGTGGTATGGAAAACTTGGGGCTAATCCAGGCTTTGTTACTTTTTATCATAGTGATCCTGTCAGTATTTTCTTTTGACAAGCGAAAGCACCTTTCTGTTATGACACCCCCTAGGTGGCACAATATATTAAATTTAATATTAAAACTAGAATTGAATTAAAAAATACATTGATGACAGTAAGTATCCCAAAAAACCTAGTGAACAGATATATATATATATATATATATATATATATAAAATGATTGTTAAAATTATGTAAATATTATATAATTGATTGACCCTTTTTTTCTTTCACATTAAACATATTTTCTTTTATGTCAAGATTATGTTTCAAGGACCCTGTATACCAGCAGCAACATCCAGAATAGGATAAGCATTTCCAATGGTTCTAGCTCCATCTGGTGGTGTACGCCTCACTAACGTCATACATTTGGATGCCATATGTGCATGTGTTTTGTTATCCAATTTTTACTATTATTTCCTCAGATTTAAGAAGGCATAAGCTATAACTTCAAACCACATAATGTGATTAGATGTTGGCATGCTATGTATCAGAAACTCTCAGCAGTAAAGAATAATTGTAACAAACTGAAATCTGTTGAATCCAGTTACTGAAACATTTTACTGCTAAGTGTTTACATTTCTGCATTTCCATAGGTGTTGGTAATCCATGCATAATAAGAAAACTGATCTTTTCATTGAAGGAGTTTCCACAAATCAACTTTTTCTTTTAATTCATAGCCTAGCATCCTAAATAACTCTTTTATCATTTACTTACATTGGCCAAAGTGCCTCATTCCTGTAATTTGTGATCCAGCCTTGATTATATGTCTCCAGACACATGGTCTACAGTCCCCCTAGCACTGCCTAGTTGACAATCAGCAGTGACATCCAGAGGAGTAACTAGACTCCTATGTGCCCCAGTTCAAAATTTGGACCTGGGACCCACCTGCATGTTGGTTAGATGATTGAACATCTGTAGCCTTCCAGATCCTAAAAAGAAATATGTATTTGCTCACCCACTCCACTTCCATTAGAAAAAAAAGGACAGATAAAATATATAAATGTAATTTTCTAAGTAATGTTTATAAATAGTATAAATAGTAGTCATACAATTATCTATAAGTATAATTGCCTTAAATTGTCCGTCATCCACTTCCGTCTGGATGTCCCCGATTCCCACAATCCACCGTGTCACACCAGAAGTACGCCGACCGCCATATTGGAATACCCAAGTGATGGGTATTCCAATATGGCACCCGCTGGTGGTACCAGGCCCTTCCATAGTACCACCAGCAGGATACCGTCAGGACACCCCGACAGCAGCTGCTGGACCCGCCGCCACGGGACCCGCCGCTGCCTGCCCACCCACCTCCGTCACAGCCGGCAGGAAAGACTGCGGCTTGCGGCCTGTGCTGGAGATGGGGTGCGGGCGCCCTCTGGTGGCGCAACACCCCATCTCCAGCACAGGCCACAAGCTGCGGTCTTTCCTGCCAGCTGGCCGCCACCAGGACCCCCGCTGCTGCTGAACCCCCCCACTGTCGCCGCTGGACCCGCCGCTGCTGGCCACGCCGCCGGACCCGCCACTGCCTGCCCACCATGTACATACACACACACATTTACATACACACACATTTACATACACACACATGTACACACACACGTGCACACACATGTACACACATATGTACGTACACACATACATATGTACGTACACACACATGTACAGTTAGGTCCATATATATTTGGACAGAGACAACATTTTTCTAATTTTGGTTCTAGACATTACCACAATGAATTTTAAACAAAACAATTCAGATGCAGTTGAAGATCAGACTTTCCGCTTTTATTTGAGGGTATCCACATTAAAATTGGATGAAGGGTTTAGGAGTTTCAGCTCCTTAACATGTGCCACCCTGTTTTTAAAGGGACCAAAAGTAATTGGACAGTTTAATAATTGTAAATAAAATGTTCATTTCTAGTACTTGGTTGAAAACCCTTTGTTGACAATGACTGCCTGAAGTCTTGAACTCATGGATATCACCAGATGCTGTGTTTCCTCCTTTTCCATACTCTGTCAGGCCTTCACTGCGGTGGTTTTCAGTTGCTGTTTGTTTGTGGGCCTTTCTGTCTGAAGTTTATTCTTTAACAAGTGAAATGCATGCTCAATTGGGTTGAGATCAGGTGACTCACTTGGCCATTCAAGAATATTCCACTTCTTTGCTTTAATAAACTCCTGGGTTGCTTTGGCTTTATGTTTTGGGTCATTGTCCATCTGTAGTATGAAACGACGATCAAACAGTTTGGCTGCATTTGGCTGGATCTGAGCACACAGTATGGCTCTGAATACCTCAGAATTCATTCGGCTGCTTCTGTCCTGTGTCACATCATCAATAAACACTAGTGACCCAGTACCACTGGCAGCCATGCATGCCCAAGCCATCACACTGCCTCCACTGTGTTTACAGATGAAGTGGTATGCTTAGGATCATGAGCTGTACCATGCCTTCGCCATATTTTTCTCTTTCCATCATTCTGATAGAGGTTGATCTTGGTTTCATCTGTCCAAAGAATGTTCTTCCAGAACTGTGAAGAGAAAGAAAAAATAGGATGGCACTCACCGTTCATGTGAATCAAATCACTTTATTTCACATACACAAGGCATCGGCATAGGCAAGGGAGCAATGTGCTGGAAGACGGACAACAGCCGTTTCGTGCTCAATACGCTTCAACAGGTCCTATTGAAGGACCTGTTGAAGCGTATTGAGCGCGAAACGGCTGTTGTCCGTCTTCCAGCACATTGCTCCAGTGCCTATGCCGATGCCTTGTGTATGTGAAATAAAGTGATTTGATTCACATGAACTGTGAGTGCCATCCTATTTTTTCTTTCTCTTCACAATGAAATGTTCTGTTTTTTCAACATGGGATTGAGCACCCGTTCCAAGTGGGATTAAGGTGTTTTTTTAATAATGTGAAAAATATATGTGCAGACATCCAGGGTATTTTTCCACACAACGGTGCAAGATATCTATTTTCTCAATTTGTCTTCCAGAACTGTGCTGGCCTTTTTAGATGTTTTTTTTAGCAAAGTCCAGTCTAGCCTTTTGATTCTTGATGCTTATGAGTGGCTTGCACTGTGCAGTGAACCCTCTGTATTTACTTTCATGCAGTCTTCTCTTTATGGTAGATTTGGATATTGATACGCCTACCTCCTGGAGAGTGTTGTTCACTTGGTTGGCTGTTGTGAAGGGGTTTCGCTTCACCATGGAGATTATTCTGCGATCATCCACCACTGTTGTCTTCCGTGGGCACCCAGGTCTTTTTGCATTGATGAGTTCACCAGTGCTTTCTTTCTTTCTCAGGATGTACCAAACAGCAGATATTGCCACTCCTAATGTTGTAGCAAATTCTCGGCTGGTTTTTTCCTGTTTTTGCAGCTTAAGGATGGCTTGTTTCACCTGCATGGAGAGCTCCTTTGACCGCATGTTTCCTTCACAGCAAAACCTTCCAAATGCAAGCACCACACCTCAAATTAACTCCAAGCCTTTTATCTGCTTAATTGAGAATGACATAACGAAGGGATTGCCCACACCTGTCCATGAAATAGCCTTGGAGTCAATTGTCCAATTACTTTTGGTCCCTTTAAAAACAGGGTGGCACATGTGAAGGAGCTGAAACTCCTAAACACTTCATCCAATTTTAATGTGGATACTCTCAAATGAAAGCTGAAAGTCTGAACTTCAACTGCATCTGAATTGTTTTGTTTAAAATTCATTGTGGTAATGTCTAAAACCAAAATTAGAAAAATGTTGTCTCTGTCCAAATATATATGGACCTAACTGTACACACACATGTACGTACACACACACACACTTGTACGCACACACACGCACACACACACAAGTACACACACGCGTGCACATACATACACACGCGCGCACACACGCACACGTACACACACGCACACACACGTACTCACATACATACACACATGTACTCATACACACACGTACTCATACACACACATGTACTCACACACACGTACTCATATATACACACATACATACTCACATACACACACACGTACTCACATACACACACGTACTCACATACACACACACCTACGTACTCACACACACGTACTCACATACACACACACGTACTCACATATACACACACACTTACTCACATATACACACACACTTACTCACATATACACACACACGTACTCACATATACACACACACGTACTCACATATACACACACACGTACTGACATACACGCACACACACATGTTGTTACGAGCTGGCGGAACGCACTAAATAATAAGGAAAGGAGGTAATTAGGTGCGTTCGCAGCCCGGGGTCCACCATGCAGGGATGGTAACTGCTGCTTGACAATGGCAGACATTATATGGAGGTACAATAGAGGAACACACAGGGTTAACTTCACCTAGTGTGTACAGAGGCAGACTCTGTTACCTCACAGAGCCGCCCGACCGCCAAACACAAATGCAGCAGCCTATTTATGCTCACAGAGCTCGGCAATGTGAGCACTGGTGTATAGACACAGGACTCTACCCCTGAGACACTGGGTTAGAGTCCCTCTAGACACACTACTGCTCGGCACCGCAGCAGTGGTGCCAGGAAGAAACAAATAAAATAACTAAAGCACACTATGTGCGAACTGCACGGCTCTGGCGGATGCCACTAACCACCCGGAGCAATGGAGGAAAGCGCTAGACTTGCGCATGGCATCGCACTGGCAGATGCAGCCGCTTAATGCGGTACTGAAGGTGCCTAGCTCTGGACGGCACCATATGGCGCTGAGTGAAGTGCTGAGATGTGGAAGCACTGTGGCGCAGACCAAGCCACTAGTAGGCGGTGACTCTAACTCTATAGCCCTATACCATACGTATCCAAGGGAGGGGAGTCATAATGAGTCAGTCACCAGATACATGCATCCATCATCACTCACACAATATACAATAAGAGTCTATACTAGCGCATGGCCGTGCAGCCATGCGACTTTTATAGCGGCGTTCTTCCGGGACCTTCCTAGTGGTCCAATGGAAGCAGCAATAGGCTATTGCAGGTTACTATACCTGACTCCGGATTAGCAGCAGTAACCAATCCAACTGCAGTAGACTGAGCAAGATGCTGGGAGCGACATCTCTGCCGTGCAGGCTCCTCTGCGACCGGAGAGGAATGGGAGACTGCAGAGGGCAAGGCTTTGGATTCCTCCTGTGCAAAGGCTGGAATCTGATGCCTAACATTACCCCCCTCCCCCTGTGCCTCACTATGCTCAAAGGTCGCAATGAGCAAGGGAGCATGAAAATTCTCCCCAGGTTCTATCCTCTGGGCCATGACCCTTCCAGTCCACCAGATAATATTTTTTACCCTGTACCACCTTACACCCACGATGGCGTTCACCTCGTACTCGTCTGAGGACAAGCTTAATGTCCCGTTAGGTGACTCCGAAAACCGGGACATGTGAACGGGCTTCAGTATGGACACGTGGAAAGTGTCGGTGATACCCAGGTGTGGAGGAAGAGCCAGATGGTAGACCACAGGGTTAACCTGTTCAAGGACCTTGAAATGACCAATATAGAACTTAGTGGACTTGACCCGCAGCCTGATATTATGGGCGGAGAGCCACACTAAGTCGCCTGGGGCGAAGGTCGGAGCAGGGCGCCGATGTGCATCCGCGGAGACCCTCATTCTCTCCTTAGAGGCCTGGGTGTGGTCTCAAATGTCACGTGCCTCCACCGCCCAGTCTGCCACCCTAGAGTCGGTGGAGGACTCAGGCATGGGCACAGGGATGCGCGGATGCTGGCCGTAATTAAGGAGGAATGGGGTCTGACCGGTGGAATCGGCCACAGCGTTGTTCAAGGCAAACTCTGCCCACTGCAGCAAGGATGTCCAGTCATTCTGCCTGGCCGAGACAAAATGTCATAGGTATGTGAGTAGGGTCTGGTTGCCCCTCTCTAACAACCCGTTCGTCTCGGGATGATAGGCCGAGGAGAGATTCAGCTCAATGCTGAGTAAGCAACAGAGTTATCTCCAAAACCGAGACGCAAACTGGGAACCCCGGTCACTGACGATCTGGTCCAGCATGCCGTGTAGGCGGAAGACATGTTTGATGAACAGGCACCAGGTGCACCATTTTAGAGAAATGGTCGGTGATGACCCAGATAACCGTGCTGCCACTGGACTTGGGTAGGCCCACCACGAAGTCCATACCGACCATCTCCCAGGGCCTGTCTGCCACTGGCAGGGGGTAAAGCAGCCCAGCAGGCCGTTGCCGAGGAGAACTATTCTCCAACGTCACGGGCCATATGCGGCCACCAGTACGTCCTCACCAAAAGCTCAGAGGTCCGTTTTGTCCTGAAATGTCTACCCACCCTGGACGAGTGAGCCCAAGAGAGGACCTCCGGTCGCAGATGAGCAGGCACAAATGTCTTGCCCGGAGGTACTGACTCAAGGGTGACCGGAGCCACGGTCCTCATGCTCTCGGACGGGACGATCAGCCGAGGCTCCTCCTCCTCCGCTGACACCATGGAGCGAGAGAGCATCGGCCCGGATGTTCTTCTCACCAGAGAGAAAATGGATGGTGAAGTGGAACCTGGAGAAGAACAAGGACCATCTGGCCTGGCGAGAATTTAGCTGGGCTGTCTGCAAATACACCAAGTTCTTGTGGTCCGTGAACACCTGGAAAGGGTGGCGAGCCCCCTCCAGGAGGTGTCTCCACTCCGAGAAGGCCAACATCATCGCTAGCAACTCCCTGTCCCTGATGGAATAATTCCTCTCCGCCGGTGTAAAGGTCTTAGAGAAAAAGAAGCATGGGTGCTTCCGACCTTGCGTGTCCTTCTGGAACAGGACAGCTCCAGCACCGACGGAAGAGGCATCCACCTCCAGAATGAAGGGTTTATCTGCATCGGGGCGATGTAGAATGGGAGCGCTAGCGAAATGGGACTTAATGGAGGAGAAGGCCTTGGAGACAGGTTCCGACCACAACTTGGAATTTGCACCCTTCTTGGTGAGGGCCACCAAGGGGGCTACCAAAGTCGAGAAGTGGGGGATGAATTGGTGATAATAATTTATGAACCCCATAAAGTGCTGCATCACTTTGAGAGAATGGGGCTCCTGCCAATCAATCACTGCCTGTAGCTTATCAGGATCCATGGCCAATCCCTGGGCAGAGATGATATAGCCCAGGTTAGGCAAGTACTCCTGCTCAAACACACACTTCTCCAACTTGGCATAGAGGGAGTTTGCCCGTAGGAGGTCGAAAACTTTGCAAACATCTCTCCGGTGATAGTCAATATCTGGAGAGTAGATGAGGATATCATCCAGATAGACTACAACTGTGGTGAGCATACCCCGGGAGATGTCATTCACAAAGTCTTGGAAGATGGCTGGGGCATTACAGAGCCCAAAGGGCATCACCAGGTATTCATAGTGCCCTTCCCTGGTGTTAAAAGCTGTCTTCCATTCGTCCCCCTCACGGATGCGAATTAGGTTGTAAGCCCCCCGCAGACCAAGTTTAGCAAACACTCTCGCTCCCCATAACCTATCGAACAGTTCCGATATCAGGGGCAGAGGATACTTATTCTTAACGGTGATGGTGTTAAGACCCCTTTAATCGATGCAGGGACGAAGTTCTCCATTCTTCTTCTGGACAAAGAAGAATACTGCCCCCGCTGGTGACACCGACTTCCTAATGAATCCCCTTGCCAGATTCTCCCTAATATATTGAGACATGGCCTCTGTCTCTGGGAGAGATAGGGGATAGACTCGACCCCGGGGAGACTCAGCACCAGACAAGAGGTCAATAGGACAGTCGTAGGGGCGGTGAGGCGGAAGGGTCTCCGCCGCCTTCTTGGAGAACACGTCTGCATACTGTCGATAGTATTTAGGGAGAGAGGAGAGATCTGCAGGGACTTCAGTGGAGGCAACCTGAACGCACTCCCTCTGACATTTACCCTCACAGGATTTACTCCACCTGAGAATTCTCCCCGTGGACCACTCTATATGGGGAGAACAATGACGCAACCAGGCTATGACCCCTAAGAGGACCTGGTCGATACCCTCGGGCATGACAAGGAGAGATAGCATCTCCTGATGGGAAGGAGACAGCGAGAGTATCAGCAGGGCGATCTGGTGGGTAATCTGAGAGGGTAGTGCAAACCTCCACCGCCAGAGTGGAAGAACCAAACTCAAGCGTCCCCTCAAAGGACAGCTTGGAAGAAAACGTTGCAGTATCTAGTAGGCTTCCTCCGGCGGCCACTAGACGTGAGCATTTTCCTGGCCGCTGTGGGCACCTGTTGGCAGGGTGACCAGACTGCCGGCAAATGTGACAGACCACGGGTGCTCCCGCGGAACGGGACCTGAATCCCATGTGAGAATCCCCCATGGCCTCTTGGAACTCGGACGCCCGATCGGGAGATTCCGAAGGTTTAGCTAAACTGGGTGCCAACCTAAACCCTCTGCCTACACTGGGACCGCTCCAACCTTTGCTCTGAAAAACGAAGGTCAATGCGGGTGGAGAATGTGATAAGTTCCTCTAGTGTTGAGGGAATCTCCCTGGTGGCCAGGGCATCCTTTACGTTGTCAGGCAGACCTCTCAAGAACACCGGAATGATGGTCTTATCTGACCTCTCCATTTCTGAAGCCAGCATCTGGAAACAGATGGCATACTGGCTGACCAGAAATGAGCCCTGCGATAATGCCAGCAGCTGGAGCACGGTGTCATGGGTGACTCGCGGTCCCAGAAAGACCTGCTTCAGAGTGCCCAAGAACTGCGAGGCATTCTGCACCATGATCACCACGCTTCCACAGTGGTGTGGCCCACTCCAGAGCCCTGTCCAACAGGAGGGAAATAACAAATCCCACTTTAGCCCGCTCGGAAGGGAATCGTGCAGCCAGCAGCTCCAGGTGTATGGTACACTGGCTCACGAAACCCATACAAGAAGCACTATCGCCAGAGAACTTCTCGGGCAATGGGAGGTGGGACAAAGTCGGGCCAGGGATGGCAGGGGACACATGGGAGAGAGCCTCCGTGGCTGCCTGGACAGCGACCACAGTAACATTCACAGCTGAGGCTGAGCGCTCGAAAGCCGCCAACCTGCCCTCCAGCTGCTGGATGTACCACTGCAGTCGCTGTTCGTCCGCCATTACTAGCCAGATCCTGGTTCTAGTATAATGTTACGGGCTGGCAGAATGCACCAAATAATAAGGAAGGTAATTAGGTGCGTTCGCAGCCCGGGGTCCACCGTGCAGGGATGGTAACTGCTGCTCGGTAATGGCAGACATTGTATGACGGTACAATAGAGGAACACACGGGGTTAACTCCACCTAGTGTGTACAGAGGCGGACTCTATTACCTCACAGAGCCGCCCGACTGCCAAACACAAATGCCGCAGCCTGTTTATGCTCACAGAGCTCGGCAATGTGAGCACTGGTGTATAGACACAGGGCTCTACCCCTGAGACACTGGGTTAGAGTCCCTCTAGTCACACTAGTGCTCGGCACCGCAACAGTGGTGCCAGGAAGAAACAAATAAAATAACTAAAGCGCACTATGTGCGAACTGCACCGCTCTGGCGGACGCAACTAACCACCCGGAACAATGGAGGAAAGCGCTAGACTTGTGCACGACGTCGCACTGGTAGATGCAGCCGCTTAATGCGCTACTGAAGGTGCCTAGCTCTGGACGGCACCATATGGTGCTGAGTGAAGTGCTGAGATGTGGAAGCACTGTGGCGCAGACCAAGCCACTAGTAGGCGCTGACTCTAACTCTATAGCCCTATACCATACGTATCCAAGGGAGGGGAGTCATAATGAGTCAGTCACCAGATATATGCATCCATCATCACTGACACAATATACAATAAGAGTCTATACTAGCGCATGGCCGTGCGGCCATGCAACTCTTTTATAGCGGTGTCCTTCCGGGACCTTCCTAGTGGTCCAATGGAAGCAGCAATAGGACCTGAGCATGTGACCTCAGATCTCCAATGAGAGGACTTCCTACGGGCATGCTCAGTGGGCCGAAAGAAGGACTTAGCCCCAAGAGCTGCTCATTGCTGACCCCTGATCAGCAGCAGTAACTAAGCCAACAGCAGTAGACTGAGCAAGACGCTGGGAACGATGTCTCTGCTGAGCAGGCTCCTCTGCGGCTGGAGAGGAATGAGAGACCACAGAGGGCAAGGCTCCGGATTCTTCCTATGCAGAGGCAGGAATCCGACGCCTAACACACGTACTCACATCTCCAGCACAGGCCGTAAACCATCCTCTTTTCTGCCGGCTGTGACTGCATGGAGGTGGGCAGGCAGCTGTGGGACTTACACACATATCTACTCACACACACTTCCCTCCAGATGCGATATCATCGGGCACACCTCTAGTCAGATAATAAATATCATCATATTGTTACTCAACAAGTCGTTTATACCAAAACTAATATATCAATAATAAACCACATAAATACCGCCACTAGTGTTGAGCATTCCGATACTGCAAATATCGGGTGAAGTGAGACTAGGGACTATTTTTTTACAGTGGCGGAGGAATACAGTGCGGAAGGATACCTACCTCCCTTCATTGTATTCCTTGGGCCCCTAGAGAGCAGTGGCATCAGCTGTTGCTGCTGTTCTCTATGGGAGATCGTCGTGGGACACTCGTGGATTTCTGCTGATCAGGGAGTATATCAGTTGTTTGTTATTTTAATATTTTTATAGATGACACTGGCTTCGGGGAACAAAGTGATGGTGAGTATGTACTCTATGTAATATGCACTGTATGTCTATATGTATGTATTGTATGAATGTATGAATGTATTGTATGTAGTATGTATGTAGTATGTATGTAGTAAAGTATGTATGTAGTATATATGTAGTATTATGTAGTATGTATGTTGTATGTATGTAGTATATATGTAGTATGTATGTTTTTTTGAATGTAGTACATATGTAGTATGTATGTATGTTGTATGAATGTAGTATATATGAAGTATGTATGTAGTATGTATGTATGTTGTATGAATGTAGTACATATGTAGTATGTATGTATGTTGTATGAATGTAGTATATATGAAGTATGTATGTAGTATGTAGTATGTATGTTGTATGAATGTAGTATATATGTAGTATGTATGTAGTATGTATGTTGTATGAATGTAGTATATATGTAGTATGTATGTATGTTGTATGAATGTAGTATATATGAAGTATGTATGTAGTATTTAGTATGTATGTTGTATGTATGTATTATGTTGTATGTATGTTGTACGAATGTTGTATATATGTAGTTTGTAATATGTATGTATGTTGTATGAATGTAGTATGTATGTTGTATGAATGTAGTATATATGAAGTATGTATGTAGTATGTATGTATGTTGCATGAATGTTGTATATATGAAGCATGTATTTAGTATGTATGTTGTATGTATGTATTATGTTGTATGTATGTTGTATGAATGTTGTATATATGTAGTATGTATGTAGTATGGTTTTTTGTTTTTTTTTACATTCAACACATTAGCCGGATGATGGGACTACTACTGTCCCATCATTGGCTAATGTGTCAATCACTGTCATTGTAGCAGGCATGGCCCGATGGGACTTGTAGTCCCATCGGACGATGCCTGCACAGAGCCCCGGCAGGCCCGCACAGAGCCCCGGCAGGCCCGCACAGAGCCCCGGCAGCCCGCACAGAGCCCCGGCAATCCACACAGAGCCCCGGCAGGCCCGCACAGACCCCCAGCAGGCCCGCACAGAGCCCCGGCAGCCAGCACAGAGCCCCGGCAATCCGCACAGAGTCCCAGCAGGCCCGCACAGACCCCCGGCAGCCCGCACAGAGCCCCGGCAATCCGCACAGAGCCCCGGCAGGCCCGCTCAGACCCCCAGCAGGCCCGCACAGAGCCCCGGCAATCCGCACAGACCCCCGGCAGGCCCGCACAGACCCCCGGCAGGCCCGCACAGACCCCGGCAGGCCCACACAGAGCCCCGGCAGGCACAGACCCCCGGCAGGCCCGCACAGACCCCCAAGAGGCCCGGACAGACCCCGCCCGCCCACACACACAGACACGCACAGTGTCCACCCATGCAAAGCCCACACTCTCCCCCCCTCCCGAACTGGATGTGCAAGGAAAGAAAGGGGTGTTTTTACTTCCGATATTTCTGTCCCATAGATTTGCATGGGACTTCCAATATCAGAATCGGCGATACCCGATACTTTTTGGGTATCGGTCCGATCCAATACGATCCGATATTTCTCAATATCGGATGGTATCGCTCAACACTAACCGACACACAATGACCAATATAGTATCACCAAAACTTGTCTCATTATAACCCCATCCTGTTGCCAAACAAAATCCACTATACCAAGACCAATATACTGATAATACGACATATAGGACATAAATGCAACCACATCATGACCAGACCAGATACTACCACCACATAGTAACCAAATAATACCACCATTCTGATCACTGTCATAAATCAAAGTACTAACACCAATAAGACCACATGTGACAGTTGTACACAGAATTTCTGTAGACCATATAAGTATATTAAATAAACAGTGGGGGAAATAAGTATTTGATGCACTGCTGATTTTGCAAGTTTTCCCACTTACAAATAATTGAGAAGTCTATAATTTTTATTGTAGGTACACTTCAACGGTGAGAGACAGAATCTAAAAATAAGAACCAGAAAATCACATTGTATGATTTTTAACTAATTAAATTGCATTTTATTGCATGAAATAAGTATTTGATCACCTATCAACCAGCAAGAATTCTATCTCTCACAGACCTGTTAGTTTTCTTTAAGAATATAGGCAAGCAGCTTGGTGAGAAGGCATCAACACAATTATTAGAGAAAGGAAGAAATAAGATGACTGTCAGTCTTCCTTGGTCTGGGGCTCCATGCAGGACTTCACCTTGTGGTGTAAGGATAATTGTGAGAAAGGTCAGGATTCAGCCCAGAACTATACAGAAGACATAGTCAATGCTAAAGAGAGCTGGGACCACAGTTTCAAATATAACCATTAAAATCACACTACACTGTCACGGATTAAGATCCTGCATGGCACGCAAGATCCCCCTGCTCAGGTTAGCTGTTGGGCGTCGGGTTCTTGTCGCTGCACAGCGGGAATCCCAAGCCTGGCTTCCGGCGGTCTCCCATTCCTCTCCAGCTGCAGAGGAGGTTGCTCAGCAGACTTGTCGGTCCCGGCGCTCTGACCAGACTAGCTCTGTGGGTTTGGTTGCTGCTGCCACCTCTGGGCCAACTATAGCAATGCATGCTGGTCAGCAGCGAGTCTCTCCAGGGACTAAGTCCTCCTGTCGATCCACTGAGCATGCCCGTGGAGTGATCTCCCATTGGAGATCGAAGGCCACGTGCTCAGGTCCTGCTCCTGTTCGGATTGGACCATCCGAGAAGCCAGGAAGGTCCCGGACGCTCGCCGCTTGGCCATGCGCTAGGATAGACTGTATTTTCAGACTATAAGGAGTGAGTGATGACTGCACGTATGAATGTCTCTGGTGACTGACTCATTATGAAACCCCTACCCTTGGTACACATGTGTTGTGCAGCCTAGCCTGCTAGCACCCAGGCTTAGGCGTAGGTAGGTCAGAGTCTGAGTCAGGCATTAGGCATCATCAGTGACTTGGCACACTTCAGTGCAAGTGCTCCACACTCCATTGCCAGCATCTTTAGCGGTGTTCGTGGCAGCGACGCCGTCCGTTCAGTGGGCCTAGAGGGACTCTAACCCTGTGTCCTTTGGAGTAGAGTGCTGTGGCCACTTTCTGTGCGCTCATTGGCCAGGCTCTGTGAGCTAAACAGGCCCCGGCATTTATGTTCAGCGGTAGTGCAGCTCTGTGAATTAACAGAGTTCGCTCCTGTTCACACTGGGTGACGTAACCCACGTGCGACCTTTCCACACCGCTTTATACTTCTGCCATTACCTAGCAGCAGTGTACCACCTCTGCACGGTGGACCCCGGGCTGCGAATGCACCTACTATTATTTTATAATTTGATGCGTTCCGCCAGCCCTAACATTAGCACATGTCCAGGCCCATTTGAAGTTTGCCAATGACTATCTGGATGGTCTAGAGGAGGCACAGGAGAAGGTTATGTGGTCAGATGAGGCCAAAATAGAACTTTTTTGTATCAACTTCACTCACCAAGAACACCATCCCTACTATGAAGCACGGTGAGGGAAGCAATATACTTTGGTGGGGCTTTTCTGCAAAGGGGATAGGATGATTGCACCGTATTGAAGGGAGGATGGATGGGGTCATGAATCACAAGATTTTGGCCAACAACCCCTTTCCCTCGGTAAGAGCATGATGGATTGTGGCTGGGTCTTCTAACATGACAATGACCCAAAACACACAGCCAGGGCAACTAAGGAGTGGCTCCACAAGAAGCATTTCAAGGTCCTGGAGTGGCCTAGCCAGTCTCCAGACCTGAACCCAATAGATATCTTTGGAGGGAGCTGAAATTCGATGTTGACCAGCGCCAGCCCCGAAACCTGAAAGATCTGGAGATCTGGATGAAGGAGTGAGCCAAAATCCCTGCTGCTCTGTGTGCAAACTTGGTCAAGAATTACATGAAACTTCTGGCCTCTGTATTTGCAAACAAAAGTTTCTGTACCAAATATTAAGTTCTGTTTTTTTCTATTATATCAAATACTGTACTTATTTCACGCAACAATACTAACTAACTATGTAAATATCATGCAACGTAATTTTCTGGATTTTTATTTTTAGATTCTGTCTCTCACAGTTGAGGCGTACTTGCAATAAAAACTACAGACCCCTCCATTCTTTGTAGGTAGGAAAACTTGCAAAATCGGCAAGTATCAAATACTTATTTTTCCCACTGTAGGTAAATCCAGCAAGTTTATGGTAATGCCTCCAATTAAAATCATGCATTTTTACTTTTCTTCTTCATTTGGCATAGACTGCTATGACTTCTTCTAGCCAGGACTCATCCCTGCAGAAAGTAACACTCATGCAGCCATGGGCGAAAGTGGTGGCACCCTGGAAATTGTTCCATAAAATGAAGTATGATTGCTGTTTTCTTTTATTCTTTTCTGTTTCCATTTGAGTCTGTATTATAAAGCGGGACTAGTGTTCCTGTTGCTCCACGCAATAGCCAGGGCCATGCTTAGGGTAGGGATAGGAATGCTATTGCCATGTGAGGTGAAAGAACCTATCTGGGGAAATCAGGAAGCTCAGGGTTACGCAGGGTAAGTTTCAGGGGTTGTCCCACAAATTTTTCCCTAGTGGCAGTGCTCCCCTTCCCATTCGTCTCACTGTGTGCCATCTGGCTCCTTGGTGGAGCATGACACTGCATTGGCAAATAAGTGGCGAGGAAGTTGAGGCAGACATGTACAGAAAACTGGCATAAAACACTTTGAAAAGTCAGAATATTTTTGTACAATGCTGATTGTGAAAAAATTCACATCAATTGGAAGCGGCTCTGCCAAAATTGAAGGAGATGGCTGTGGAGGAGATGGGGTGGGATGGGGCCACATCCACTTGTCAAATTCAGGAAAAGTGCAGACATTTTTTATGCCAGAAATACTACTCTAGTTCCTGACTGGAATGACTCTTCTGGCAAGGTGCATGCCTCTGAGAAAATGTACCAAATTAATTACATGGCATGCTCCTCCTAATTGGCACATCAAACTCCAAAGAGCTCTTCATTAATACTGGCGTACATAATGTCAATATTAATGAATTAGTCCTTTCATGCTTAAAGGGAACCTATCAACTGTTTTGGCTGCTATAAGATACAGCCACTGCCTTTCAGGGCTTATCTACAGCATTCTATAATGCTGCAGATAAGCCCCCCGGTCCGACCTGGAAGATAAGAAAAATAAGTTTTATTATACTCACCGGGGGGGGCAGTCCAATGCAGTCTGGTCCTGTGGATGTTGCAGGTCCGGATCCGGCGCCTCCCATCTTCTTGAGACGTCGCCGATATGCTTGCTTCCTCACTCCTGGCATCACACTCCTGCACAGGCGTACTTATCTGCCCTGTTGAGGGCATAGCAAAGTACTGCAGTGCGCAGGCGCTGGGCCTCTCTGCAGATCCTGCTGTGTCAGCATTAGAGTGTTTCTACTGAAGAAGTCCGATCCTGGCCCCAATGAAAGAAAAAAACACCAGAGCAAATTCTTGAAAAACTGAAGGAAGCCTTTGATGTTACATCCATATCCAAAGTCAAAATGAGATTCACAAGATGACATCAGCCTCGTGAACCCCTATGGGTCTATGCTTTATCCCTCCAAAGAGGCTTTCTCCACTGTGCTATAGGTTGACCCTCATGAAAGTGTGGACTCTTACAAAATCCAAATGGACCATTTCATAGAGTGGGTGGGTTCTGAATTGCTGCAGTGTCATCTCCGCATGCTTGTTACCCAACATCCCAGCGTTATCTTTGCAGACTTCAAAATCCTAGCCATCCATGCCCTGGTAAATGAACATTCTCAAGGAAACTCTATCACTGTTGCTCCTCTAGCTGGGTCTATTCCTTGCACCCCTCCATCTTTCATGATGACATCACCAGATAATATGCAACATACCCAAACTGCGCAGACTCCTGCTGCTGACTCCGAGTCATCTCTTGAGACCTGTATAGACATTGCAAGAGGACTCAAGCAAGTCTCTCAGCAGAAAAACCTTATTATTCCACCTTCATGCTCCAGTGACCAATTCCAGACCAGAACTCTCTCTCCTTAACCTCCACCCAGACATTTACCTCCAGACAGAGCTGCTCACCATAGGAGACCTTTCTGTCAGCACTGCCACAGATATTGCAAGAGTTTAATGGTAATGTTCAATCGATCCCTCACCAGGAATACTGGGAGCTTACTATTCAGATTGGGGACATTAAACTCCAAATACAGTGTGTCATTGTAACGTATGTGGAGGATTTGGTTTTTGCCAAATGGGTCTAGGCAAAGTTTTCCAGTACATTTGACAATAGTCAAATTTTTTACCAAAACGGCTTAAATATTGCCGATTACACTCTTTGAACAGCCTGAAATAAGCACATGTAAATACAACCAAAATGTTTGAGTGTCATGGTGCAATATGTGAGCATTCGGGGTCTTATTTTATTTTTATGCCGAGGGCCTCACTTTGTCTAAAACCAGCTCTGGTAGCCGGCAGACTCTAAGGCCGCTATTTGGCCATGAACTGCCATGGCAAACATCAAGACCACACAATCATGATCTCAGGGTGCCGATGTGGATGATGAGGAAGCCCCCACACACTTTTAACAATTTACAGTGGGGCAAAAAAGTATTTAGTCAGTCAGCAATAGTGCAAGTTCCACCACTTAAAAAGATGAGAGGCGTCTGTAATTTACATCATAGGTAGACCTCAACTATGGGAGACAAACTGAGAAAAAAAAATCCAGAAAATCACATTGTCTGTTTTTTTTTTTCACTTTATTTGCATATTATGGTGGAAAATAAGTATTTGGTCAGAAACAAAGAATCAAGATTTCTGGCTCTCACAGACCTGTAACTTCTTCTTTAAGAGTCTCCTCTTTCCTCCACTCATTACCTGTAGTAATGGCACCTGTTTAAACTTGTTATCAGTATAAAAAGACAACTGTGCACACCCTCAAACAGTCTGACTCCAAACTCCACTATGGTGAAGACCAAAGAGCTGTCAAAGGACACCAGAAACAAAATTGTAGCCCTGCACCAGGCTGGGAAGACTGAATCTGCAATAGCCAACCAGCTTGGAGTGAAGAAATCAACTGTGGGAGCAATAATTAGAAAATGGAAGACATACAAGACCACTGATAATCTCCCTCGATCTGGTGCTCCACGCAAAATCCCACCCCGTGGGGTCAGAATGATCACAAGAACGGTGAGCAAAAATCCCAGAACCACGCGGGGGGACCTAGTGAATGAACTGCAGAGAGCTGGGACCAATGTAACAAGGCCTACCATAAGTAACACACTACGCCACCATGGACTCAGATCCTGCAGTGCCAGACGTGTCCCACTGCTTAAGCCTGTACATGTCCGGGCCCGTCTGAAGTTTGCTAGAGAGCATTTGGATGATCCAGAGGAGTTTTGGGAGAATGTCCTATGGTCTGATGAAACCAAACTGGAACTGTTTGGTAGAAACACAACTTGTCGTGTTTGGAGGAAAAAGAATACTGAGTTGCATCCATCAAACACCATACCTACTGTAAAGCATGGTGGTGGAAACATCATGCTTTGGGGCTGTTTCTCTGCAAAGGGGCCAGGACGACTGATCCGGGTACATGAAAGCATGAATGGGGCCATGTATCGTGAGATTTTGAGTGCAAACCTCCTTCCATCAGCAAGGGCATTGAAGATGAAACGTGGCTGGGTCTTTCAACATGACAATGATCCAAAGCACACCACCAGGGCAACGAAGGAGTGGCTTCGTAAGATGCATTTCAAGGTCCTGGAGTGACCTAGCCAGTCTCCAGATCTCAACCCTATAGAAAACCTTTGGAGGGAGTTGAAAGTCCGTGTTGCCAAGTGAAAAGCCAAAAACATCACTGCTCTAGAGGAGATCTGCATGGAGGAATGGGCCAACATACCAACAACAGTGTGTGGCAACCTTGTGAAGACTTACAGAAAACGTTTGACCTCTGTCATTGCCAACAAAGGATATATCACAAAGTATTGAGATGAAATTTTGTTTCTGACCAAATACTTATTTTCCACCATAATATGCAAATAAAATGAAAAAAAAACAGACAATGTGATTTTCTGGATTTTTTTTTCTCAGTTTGTCTCCCATAGTTGCGGTCTACCTATGATGTAAATTACAGACGCCTCTCATCTTTTTAAGTGGTGGAACTTGCACTATTGCTGACTGACTAAATACTTTTTTGCCCCACTGTATATGATATAGTCATTATTGACAGCAGCATCTAAGAGGTTAAACAGATTGAGATGGTGCCAACACTGATCGTGGCTGATGCAGCAAGTTGTCAAGTATAGTGTACAGCAGACAGCTGTTCGATTGTCACCTGTATGGGGATGCTATTCTCTTAGGTCAGTAAACAGACGTATTGGTGGTCATTAAGGGGTTAAAATGCAATAACGGACTATAAAAAGATTGTATCCACACCAAAATGGTATCAATAAAAACATCAGCTCGGCACGCAAAAAATAAGCCGTCACCCAGCCCCAGCTCATGAAAAATTGAGACGCTACGGGTCTCGGAATATGACAGAATTTTTTTTTAGATAACAAACTTTAGATTTTTTTTCACCATTTAAACAAAAATCAGCCTATACATGTTTGGTATCTTTAGCATTTGGTGAACATGGTAAACAAAAATCCAAAAAACAGTCATGAGTTATGAAATTGCACTTTTTTTTGCAATTTCACTTTACTTGGAATTTGTTTCCTGTTTTTGAGTACACGATATGGTAAAACCAATCATGTTGTCCAAAAGTACAACTTGTCCTTCAAAAGCCAAGCCCTCACATGACCATATTGACACAAAAATAAAAAAGTTATGGCCCTGGGAAGAAGGGGAGTGAGAAACAGAAATGCAAAAATGAAAAAGGCCCGTGGTGTGAAGGGGTTAATAATAGAGATTTTTTAGGGAATGTTTTTTTCTATTAAAGGACTTTTCTCTGTGTGTTTGTCTTTCTTACTTTTCACTACAGGGTTAGTAATGTGGGTGTCTTATAGATGCATCTCCATTAAGAATCCCTGGGCTTGATGTCAGCAGACATAAAACAGCTGACATCAACCCCAAAACCAGTACCCCGCTTGTCAACGCATCAGGGCAAGTGGGAAGAGCTGAAGCTAAGCACCAGAAATGGCACATCTAATGGATGTGCAATTTGTGGGGCTGCTGAGGGCTGGTGTTATTAATCTGGGAAGAGGCCAATATCAATGGCCCCTTGCTTCCCAGTCTACTAATATCAGCCAAAAGCTGTCTGCATAGCATTTGCTGGCTATTATTATTATTATTATCATTTATTATTAAAGCACCATTTATTCCATGGCGCTTTACATTTGAGGAGGGGTATACATAATAAATACACGTACAGTAATCTTAAACAATACAAGTCACGACGGGTACAGGATGAGAGAGGACCCTGCCTGCGAGGGCTCACAATCTACAAGGGATGGGTGAGGATACAGTAGGCGCTGGTCATGCAGCGGTTTGGTGAATCGGTGGTTACTGCAGGTTGTAGGCTTGTCGGAAGAGGTAGGTCTTCAGGTTCTTTTTGAAGGTTTCCATGGTAGACGAGAGTCTGATATGTTGTGGTAGAGAGTTCCAGAGTAGGGGGGGATGCGCCGGAGAAATCTTGCATGCGGTTGTGGGAAGAGGAGATAAGAGGACAGTAGAGAAGGAGATCTTGTGAGGATCGGAGGTTGCGTGTGGGTAAGTACCGGGAGACAAGGTCACAAATATATGGAAGACTCAGGTTGTGTATGGCTTTGTATGTCATGGTTAGGGTTTTGAACTGGAGTCTTTGGATAATGGGGAGCCAGTGCAGGGATTGTCAGAGGAAAGAGGCTGGGGAATAGCGGGAGACAGGTGGATTAGTCAGGCAGCAGAGTTTAGAATGGATTGGAGGAGTGTGAGAGTGTTAGAGGGGAGGCCATAGAGCAGGAGGTTGCAGTAGTCAAGGCGGGAGATGATGAGGGCATGGACTAGGGTTTTTGCAGATTCTTGGTTGAGGAATGTATGGATCCGTGAAATGTTTTTCAGTTGAAGTTGGCAGGAAGTGGAAAGGGCTTGGATATGTGGTTTGAAAGAGAGATCAGTGTCAAGGATAACCCCGAGGCAGCGAGCTTGTGGGACTGGAGAGAGAAGGCAGCTGTTTACTTTAATGGATAGGTCCGTTGTGGGGGTCGGGTGAGATGGGCAAAATATGATGAATTCTGTTTTGTCCATATTAAGTTTTAGAAATCTAGCGGAGAAGAAGGATGAAATAGCAGACAGACATTGAGGGATTCTGTTTAGTAGGGAGGTGATATCTGGTCCAGAGATGTAGATCTGTGTGTCATCAGCATAGAGGTGACACTGAAAGCCGTGAGATTCTATGAGCTGTCCAAGGCCGAAGGTGTAAATGGAGAAGAGCAGGTGCCCTAGGACTGAACCTTGTGGGACTCTGACGGATAGGGGGCACAGTGAGGAGGTGGTGTGCGAGTGGGAGACGCTGAATGTCCGGTCTGTTAGGTATGATGCGATCCAAGATAGGGCCAAGTCTGTGATACCAAGAGATGAGAGGGTCTGTAGTAATAGAGAATGGTCCACTGTGTCAAAGGCAGATGACTAGTCCAGGAGGAGGAGGACAGAGTAGTGTCGCTTGGCCTTGGCAGTTAATAGGTCATTGATGACCTTAGTTAGGGCAGTTTCAGTTGAGTGGTGTGGCCAGAAGCCAGATTGTAAGCGGTCAAGGAGGGAGCAAGAAGAGAGGTGGAAGGACAGTTCAAAATGGACATGTTGTTCCAGTAGTTTTGAGGCATAGGGGAGAAGTGATATAGGGCGATAGCTAGATACAGAGGATGTGTCAAGAGAGGGTTTTTTGAGGATAGGTGTGATTGAGGCATATTTAAAACTTGAGGAGAAAACACCAGTTGTTAGTGATAGGTTGAAGAGATGGGTTAGGGTTGGGATAAAGACTGTAGTGAGGTTTGGGATGAAGTGGGATGGGATTGGGTCAAGTTCACAGGTGGTGAGATGTGATCTTGAGAGAAGAGTGGAGAGTCCATCTTCTGTAATGATGGAGAACTTGGTTTTGAAGGAGGAGGGCAGGGAAGTAAGGAGGAAGGACTCTGGGGGTTGTCGACCAAAACTGTGTCTGATGTTATCAATCTTCTCCTTGAAAAATGAGGCAAAGTCTTCAGCTGAGATGAGTGGGGAGGGAGGAGGTGCTGGGGGGCGGAGGAGAGAATTGAAGGTGTTGAATAACTGTTTAGGGTTGTGAGACAGGGAGGATATGAGAGATGAGAAGTAGGTTTGTTTTGCTGCAGCGAGTGTGGCCTTGAAAGTAGTGAGGGACTGTTTGAATGTGATGAAGTCCTCATTGGAGTGGGATCTTTTCCATCTTCGCTCAGCAGCCCTGGAAGCTCGCCTCAGTTCTTTGGTCAGGCTGGTGTGCCAGGGCTGTCTGTTGATTTTGTGAGCTTTGGTATGTGTGAGAGGGGCAACCGATTACAAAGCTACAGCTATTGTGGTATTATATAGAGCGGCAGCGGCATCCGCATTGTGTAAGGAACTTATGTCTTTAAGAGGAAGAAGATTCAGAATAGGAAAAATGTGGTCAGACAATCCGCGCTGCGAATCACTAAAAACTCGGATTATTAATCCAGTGGTCTTTATTCTACACGTTTCAGAGTCTCACAGAACTCCTTCCTCAGGAGAAAACCAGATGTTTTTTTCCTGAGGAAGGAGTTCTGTGAGACTCTGAAACGCGTAGAATAAAGACCATTGTATTAATAATCCGAGTTTTTAGTGATTCGCAGCGCGGATTGTCTGACCACATTTTTAATATTCTGAATCTTCTATGTTGGTCCCTTGTGGATCTGTGGTTCTGCTGCAGTGAATCCTCCATTGCCTGTTACAAAACTCCATTTGGTGAGTGTATTACTTGCAATTGTTATCTGCACACCAGATAATGCACTATTGCACTATTTCTCTTTTACAGCAATTTAAGAGGAAGAAGGGATTCAGACAGTGAGTGTAGGTCGAAGTGTTTAAGATTTCCATATTAAATATAGGTTGGACCCCATGTTGTTTTTTGGGGGGTTCCCCCAATTTTAACAACCAGTAATGGCTAATCAGACAGCTGTAGGCTGATATTAATAGGCTGAGAGCGTTTATGGATTTGACTTCTTCCTAGAATAACATCACATCTGTCTGTTTTCTCTCGGCTGGTTTTAAAAAAGATGGGGATTGCAAATTTTTTTTTTCAAATTATTTATTTATTTTACAAAGTCAGGCCAGGTCAAGTGCTGCACCAGCCAATCACAGCCATGCCACTACATGACATGGTTGTGATGGAGCCGTAAGTGCCCAGAGCCTTAAAGCTTGTTGATTGGCTGCACTGCAACCTGTCAACAACCTTTATTAGGATTAGAGATGAGCAAACATCATCGGCCCCCTCCTTATTCGGCAAGCTATAGCACTTACTGAAGAAGCTGCATTAGGAACCCGGATACCTGGAGCGCTCTCGATGATCAGCTGTTCAGCGCTGCATGTGTCACGGCTGTGTGACGATCACAACATACAGGCTCTCCCATTCATGTGTTGTGACTGATACACTGCCATGACACATCCAACTGCGGCGCCAAACAGCTGATCATTGGAAGCGCTCCAGGTATCCGGGTTCCCGAAGAAGTTTCTTCGGTAAGTGCTATAGCTTGCCAAATAAGGAGGGAGCAGACAATGGATGACAAACCCGATGACAAACCCGAACAGAAAGGACATACAGTAAGTAGTTCATGTTCAGAGACGGGTACCAGAAACTAGAAGTTCGGTACAATCCCTGAACTTTCCAATTCGGATTTGCTCATCCTTAATTTACACGTTTCCCCTTAAACACTCAAGTGTTGCTTTAACAGTATGCTTTGAGTCATTGGCTTGTTGGAAGGCGAAATTTCGTCCCAGTGTTAAATCACTGACTGACTAAAAAAGGTTTTGCTCAATAATATCCTTGTATTTTGCACCATCGATCTTCCCCTCAACTCGGACCATCATGTTGCAGAAAAACATCCTCACAGCATGATTCACCCACCACCATATTTTACAGTGGGGATGGTGTTCTTGGGGTGATGAGCTGTGTTTATTTGACACCAGACATAGTGTTTACATTGGTGGCTAGAGTTGAGCGATACTGTCCGATACTTCAAAATATCAGATCGGAATGGATCGGCCAATCTTTAAAAAAAGTATCGGTATCGCCGATGCCGATACCGGAAGTCCCATTCAAGTCTATGAGACTTCCGGTATCGGAATTGGAAAAACCCTTTCCTGCCCTTGTACAGCCTCTCGGGGGTCTGTACGGGCCTTCCGGGGGTCTCTGCCGGCCTGCCGGGGGTCTGTGCCGGCCTGCCGGTGGGCTGTGCGGACTGCCCGGGGTCTGTGCACCCTGTGGGGGTCTGTACCGGCCTGCCGGGGGGCTGTGCCGGCCTGCCGGGGGGCTGTGCTGATGTCCGGGGGTCTGTGCAGGCATCGTCCGATGGGACTACAAGTCCCATCAGGCGATGCCTGCTACCATGACAGTGATTGACACATTAGCCAATGATGGGACAGTAGTAGTCCCATCATCCGGCTAATGTGTTAAATGTAAAAAAAAAAAAAAATACTACATACATACATACTACATGCATGCTACATACATACTACATGCTACATACATAGTACATATATACTACATGCATGCTACATACATACTACATGCTACATACATACTACATACTACATATATACTACATGCATGCTACATACATGCTACATGCTACATACATACTACATACATACTACATACATACTACATATATGCTACATACATGCTACATGCTACATACATACTACATACATACTACATGCTACATACATACTACATACATACTACATATATGCATCATACATACTACATGCTACATACATACTACATACTACATATATGCATCATACATACTACATGCTACATACATACTACATACATACTACATATATACTACATGCATGCTACATACATACTGCATGCATGCTACATACATACTACATGCATGCTACATACATACTACATACATGCTACATACATACTACATGCTACATACATACTACATACATACTACATGCATGCTACATACATACTACATGCTACATATATACTACATACATACTACATATATACTACATGCATGCTACATACATACTACATGCTACATACATACTACATACATACTACATGCATGCTACATACATAATACATGCTACATATATACTACATACATACTACATATATACTACATGCATGCTACATACATACTACATGCTACATACATACTACATACATACTACATGCATGCTACATACATACTACATACATACTACATGCATGCTACATACATACTACATGCTACATATATACTACATACATGCTACATACATACTACATATATACTACATGCATGCTACATACATACTACATGCTACATGCATGCTACATACATAATACATGCATGCTACATACATACTACATGCTACATACATACTACATACATACTACATGCATGCTACATACAATACATTCATACAATACATACATAGACATACAGTACATATAACATAGAGTAACATACTTACCAATACTTGTCACATTGTTCCCCGAAGCCATTGTCGTCTACGGAATAAATATTAACATAACAAACCACAAAAATACTCACCCATGATCCGAAGCAGTCCACGAGTGTTTCCCACGACGATCTTGGGTAGAGAACTGCAGCATCAGCTGATGCTGCCGCTCTCTACGGGCTGCAGGAATCCAATGACGGAAGGTAGGTATCCTTCCGCACTGTATTCCTCCGCCACTTAAAAAAAAAAATCCCTAGTCTCACTTTATGGTAAAAGCTGTGTGGGAAATTCCCACACAGGTTTTACCATAAAGTGAGACTAGGGACTTTTTTTTTTTAAGTGGCGGAGGAATACAGTGCGGAAGGATACCTACCTTCCGTCATTGGATTCCTGCAGCCCGTAGAGAGCGGCAGCATCAGCTGATGCTGCAGTTCTCTACCCAAGATCGTCGTGGGACACACTCGTGGACTGCTTCGGATCATGGGTGAGTATTTTTGTGGTTTGTTATGTTAATATTTATTCCGAAGACGACAATGGCTTCGGGGAACAATGTGACAAGTATTGGTAAGTATGTTACTCTATGTTATATGTACTGTATGTCTATGTATGTATTGTATGAATGTATTGTATGTAGCATGCACGTAGTATGTATGTAGTATGTATGTAGCATGTAGTATGTATGTAGCATGCATGTAGTATGTATGTAGCATGCATGTAGCATGTAGTATGTATGTAGCATGCATGTAGTATATATGTAGTATGTATGTAGTATGTATGTAGTATATATGTAGCATGTAGTATGTATGTAGCATGTATGTAGAATGCATGTAGTATATATGTAGTATGTATGTAGTATGTATGTAGTATATATGTAGCATGTAGTATGTATGTAGCATGTATGTAGAATGCATGTAGTATGTATGTAGTATGTATGTAGCATGCATGTAGTATGTATGTAGCATGTAGTATGTATGCAGCATGCATGTAGTATATATGTAGTATGTATGTAGTATATATGTAGCATGTAGTATGTATGTAGCATGCATGTAGTATGTATGTAGTATGTATGTAGCATGCATGTAGTTTGTATGTAGTATGTATGTAGCATGTAGTATGTATGTAGCATGCATGTAGTATATATGTAGTATGTATGTAGTATATATGTAGCATGTAGTATGTATGTAGCATGCATGTAGTATGTATGTAGTATGTATGTAGCATGTAGTATGTATGTAGCATGTATGTAGTATGTATGTAGCATGCATGTAGTATGTATGTAGCATGCATGCAGTATGTATGTAGCATGCATGTAGTATATATGTAGTATGTATGTAGTATGTATGATGCATATATGTAGTATGTAGTATGTATGTAGCATGTAGTATGTATGATGCAAATATGTAGTATGTATGTAGTATGTATGTAGTATGTATGTAGCATGTAGTATGTATGTAGTATGTATGTAGCATGTAGCATGTATGTAGCATGCATGTAGTATATATGTAGTATGTATGTAGTATGTATGTAGTATGTATGTAGCATGTAGCATGTATGTAGCATGCATGTAGTATATATGTAGCATGTAGTATGTATGTAGCATGCATGTAGTATGTATGTAGTATGTATGTAGCATGTAGTATGTATGTAGCATGTAGTATGTATGTAGCATGCATGTAGTATGTATGTAGTATATATGTGGTATGTTTGTAGCATGTAGCATGTAGCATGCATGTAGTATGTATGTAGTATATATGTGGTATGTATGTAGCATGTAGTATGTATGTAGCATGCATGTAGTATGTATGTAGTATGTATGTAGCATGTAGTATGTATGTAGCATGTAGTATGTATGTAGCATGTAGTATGTATGTAGCATGCATGTAGTATGTATGTAGTATGTATGTAGCATGCATGTAGCATGTAGTATGTATGTAGCATGCATGTAGTATGTATGTAGTATGTATGTAGCATGCATGTAGTATACATGTAGTATGTATGTAGCATGTAGTATGTATGTAACATGCATGTAGTATATATGTGGTATGTATGTAGCATGCAGTATGTATGTAGCATGCATGTAGTATGTATGTAGTATGTATGTAGCATGTAGTATGTATGTAGCATGTAGTATGTATGTAGCATGCATGTAGTATATATGTGGTATGTATGTAGCATGTAGTATGTATGTAGCATGCATGTAGTATGTATGTAGTATGTATGTAGTATTTTTTTTTTTTTTTAAACATTTAAGGCCTCTTTCACACATCAGGTTTTCGCCGTCAGGCGCGATCCGGCGCTTTTGACAGAAACCGGATCCGGCGAAATGCAATGCCGGATCCGGTTTCCCCCCCATTGACTTGCATTTGCGCCGGATCGCGCCGGATGGCCATGCGTTTCATCCGGTTTTCGCCGGATCCGGCAATGTGTCGCGATCCGGCGTCTGGAAAAAACGGTGACTGTAACGTTTTTTGTCTCCGGCGAAAAAGCCGGACACGCCGGATCCGGCACGTCCGGCTTTTTCACACAATGAAAGCCTATGAGCGCCGCAATGCGCCGGATCCGGCGAAAGCCGGATCCGGCGGCCGGATCCGGTTTCTTGGTCTGAGCATGCTCAGTAGCTCTGCCCACAAGACATATATAAAAGCAAGACAGTGGGACCCACAGCCACACCCAACATGCCACCCAAGACAGCAACCAGGCGCAGGAGAAGGCAGGAGACCACTGCAGCACCATCCGCACCACCACCACCCCAAATGGAGCAGCAAATAGAACATGCTGAGGAGGGGAGGCCAGCAGCAGATGAGAGACGGTAATTATCAAATAACCCATTCCTCCAAACTAGGGCTATTGAATATCAAGAAATTCATTGGCCCTTTGTTTCTCTTTATTCAACAGCCGCCCAATAGATGCAGCAGCAGCAGCAGCAATGGCAGCAGCTGGAACACCACCCACAGGCATGGAGTGTGGCCACCAGGAAGACAGCACATCATCTTCTGGGAGCCCTCCCTCGCATCGTCAGCGTTTGACGGTAAGTTTTTATTTCCAAAATCCATCTTCTCTGTAATATATGTCTATTCATTGCCTTTTATTTCAAAACAGGAATCACAAGATGAAGAGGAGCTCCCAGAAGAAGAAGGAAGGGGTGGACAGACACCTGGAGTGGGCTCACAATTGGTAAGTTTTTTGCATCAAACGCAGAAACACAACATCACACTACACACAACACATAGAAAACAATGTTCTGCAGACCACACACAGCAAACAAATGCCTACATCCAAAGACATAACATTTTTTGTTTTCTTCTCTAGTCTTCCCAATCTGGTGCTTGGCCAAGAGGTCCTCGCAGTGCCTCCCAGGGTCGTCGGCGACAGCAACGCGGCGGTCACCAGCGTGTAAGTATAAATATTTTTGCTTTGTTTTTTTGCACTTTTTATTTCATTTCTTTTGTGGAGGCTAATTATGTTATTTTTGTCTTTTTCTTTAACAGCCTTCACAGCGTGCTCCCGACTCTGACGGTGAGGATGGAGGGATTGATGTGGACCGCCTCATCGATCTCGTCAGAGAAAGGGAGCCGCTCTGGAATATGGCTGACCGCCGCCACGCTGACCTGATCGTTACCCGACGACTCTGGGAGGAAATCTGTTCGCTCCTTGTTGGCCGCTGGGAGGACCTCGAAGCTCGGGCCCAGATTAAAGAGCGTAAGTATATACAGTACCGGTTGCTTGATGTAAACCAGTGTTTCCCGAACTCCAGTCCTCGTGGTCCCCACGGATCATGTGTTCAGGATTTCTATTTACTATAGAAATCCTGAAAACATGACCCCTGGGGACCATGAGGACTGGAGTTTGGGAAACACTGATGTTGTATACTAACCACTCCTTTCTCGTTTCAGGGAACAGAATTGTGAATCGGTGGCGGTCTGTGAGAGATCGTTTCAAGAAGGAGTTCAATAAAGAGATGCGGGCCCCGAGTGGATCTGGAGGACGCAGGAGCAAGTACAAGTACGCAGAAGCCCTGTCGTTCCTACGGGAAACAATGGTCACCAGAAGGTAAATATTACACCCCACATGTGAAAAAAAATGTTATATGTAAATTTTTTTTTCAGCCAGGGCCATACCATGTCAGTATTTTAATTGTTTTTTTTTCTCTTTATTCCACAGCACGGTGAGCAGCACTCGGGAGCCGGCACGATTGGACCCTTCTGAGGCAATCCCTGAGGAGACCGGCACCGAGGGACACTTCGACCTCCCCGGTACATCTGCACCTTCCCAGCCTTCCCACACATTCGACCCATCTGTCCCATCCACCAGCACAGGAGCATCGTGGCCGCCTACATTACATGAAGCTGCTGGTGAGGAGATCGCTTTCCCTTTACCCCACCCTTCTGCCCCTGCCACCTCTAGTACACCTGCGGGTACTGGGCGGCAGCGGCAGAGGGGTCAGGAAAAGACTTATGCGCCAGAGTTCTTGCATCTGAATGCATCTTTCCAGAACTGTCTAAAAGTCTTGTCAGAGCAAATCTCCGCAGGCTATCAGCAGATCAACTCCAGCATTCTGGAGGTGAAGACACTTCTGCAAACCATGCATTCAGAAGCAAGATCTTCGCCAAACCACACCTTTTTCAGGTCTGTTGTGGAGCGCATGGAAACGCTCTCTCCTGCCCAGCAGATGCATGTAATGCATTCATGCCACGCTGCTCTCCAGCAAGTTACCTCCCAACCTCCTCCTCCCACCACAGTAGTTCCTCCACCTGCACCCCCTCCAGCCACTTTCCATCCTCCCCCTCCTATTACATCTACACCCCCTCCAGCCACTTTCCATCCTCCCCCTCCTATTACATCTACACCCCCTCCAGCCACTTTCCATCCTCCCCCTCCTATTACATACCATCCACCTCCAGCCACTTTCCATCCTCCCCCTCCTATTACATACCATCCACCTCCCCAGCACCATCCACCTCCCCAGCACCATCCACCTCCCCAGCACCATCCACCTCCCCAGCACCAGCAACCTCCCCAGCACCAGCAACCTCACCAGTACCAGCAACCTCCACAGTACCTGCAAACTCCCCAGTACCAGCAACCTCCCCAGTACCAGACATCTCCCCACTTCCAGCAACCTGCCCCGTACCAGACATCTCCCCACTTCCAGCAACCTGCCCCGTACCAGACATCTCCCCACTTCCAGCAACCTGCCCCGTACCAGACATCTCCCCACTTCCAGCAACCTGCCCCGTACCAAACTCCTTCCCCATACAACTTGCCATCAACATCATCTGCTCCTACAGTCCCTGCCCAACCCTCCACTCCACCACCCACCACCTCTTCTGCTTCCTACATGTCCACCCATTCTGTAGTTTTTTCCACACCTTCACCTCTAACTGTTCCTTCCCCACCACGATCCCAGTCCTCTCTCCACACTCCCAGTGTCGAAGTGTCCCGCAGCCCCTACAGCAGTATTTCCACCACACACTACACAAAATTATAATGTGTGTATTTAAATAAAAATGACCAGTTTTATGGTTTCAGTTTTATAGTTTCAAAGTTTTATTAAACAAGTTTATTAAAATTTTAAAAAAGTTTACTAAAAAAAACATTTTTCAATAAAAGTTAAATTATTTTACACTGGTTGTCTGTCATTTCTTTCTGCGGCGAAAAAGGTTAAATACAGGGTATTTAAAAGGTGAAATGGTATTCAAAACTAGGTATATAACTGTGGGTAAATTTTAGCTTTTTGCCACAGTTGTGTTCCTGGTTGTGTTTGAAGCAAAGTATTTCACCTAAAAAGTTGTGTTTATTGTTGGTGATTTCCTAACAATGTACACAACTTTTGTTAAAAGGTGAAATACTTTGCATAAAACACAACCAGGTACACACCTGTGGCCTAAAGCTAAAAATAGAGACCATGACAAGATAGCCAACTTTGGTTGGCAAAGGTATATACTGTTGGTACAGAAGGTACACAAGTTTGGTTAGGGCACAAATCTTTCACACTCTGTCATCCTGCCAGTGTACTCTGCCTTGAGGTGACATAAAGTATAGTGCAAAATTGTCCCTCATTACTGAAACCGTCACAGAACTTCTAGTGGTAATGTCATGGTAATCTTGCAAGGTGGTTTCTTCAGAGGTGTCCTCAATGGAAATGGGTTCCTTGCAGATAACAAAATTGTGGAGTACCACGCACGCTTTGATCACCTCGTCAACAGTTTCTGTCTTGAGGTTGATCGCAGTCAATAGGACCCGCCATTTGGCTGTCAGAATACCAAAGGTACATTCAACCATTCTTCTTGCTCTTGTGAGGCGGTAATTAAAAATGCGTTTTGGTCTTGTCAATCCTCTGCTAGAGTACGGTTTCAAAAGGTATTCTGACAGCTGGAAGGCTTCATCCCCTACACAGACAAATGGCATAGGTGGACCAGATGTTTGCGGCAGCGGTCTAGGTGGTGGGAACTGGAAGGTGTTTCTATACAGTTTACGCCCCATGGCAGACAGTTTGAAAACTTGAGAGTCATTGGAGCGGCCATAGGCCCCAATATCAACCGCAATAAATTTGTATTCCGCGTCAGCGATGGCCATGAGGACAATTGAAAAATATTTCTTGTAATTGAAATATTCCGATCCCGATCCGGCTGGCTTTACAATGCGGATATGTTTCCCGTCCACAGCGCCCAAGCAGTTTGGAAACTGACATATCTGTTGAAACTTGTCAGCAATTTCAATCCACCTCTCTGTTGTGGGCTCTGGTAAAAACTCTTCAGCTAAGGAGTCCCACAGTGCACGGCATGTGTACTTCACAATTCCAGATATGGTGGAAATCCCGAGTCTGTACTGGAAATGCAGTGACGAAAGGGATTCTCCAGTTGCAAGAAATCTGTGGGGAATTAAAAAACAATAAATTAGTTTTAAATCACAGCATTACATACCAAAACTGACCTATAACACTTGGAGATACAAATTACCACCAACAAGATTGCAGTGAAAGTGTGCTCTGATGCGATCATATCCAATAAATGTGGCTTACCTTAAAGTCACCATCAGACGCTCTGCGGGTGAAACAGAGAAGCGGCAATAGGTGTCCGCTTTTCTTATGAGGTGTGCAATGCGCTCCACCAAGTAATCAAAATTCTCCATTTTCATCCTAACATATCCAAAAAATTTATCCGGGTTTCGTCGAAGGTCCATGCATAGTGTAGAATAGACCCCACGCGTCATTCTCTTGGCTGTGATGGGGTGGATCCACAAACGTCGTCTACGATGCCTGATGCGCTGCTGTCTCACTCTCTCCTTCTCCAGAACAATCACCCTCAAACGATTTGCCTCCGCTGTAAAATCCGCCAAATTCTTCAAAATATTTCCAATGACAACATCCATCTTCGCCAGTAACTTGCTCTTCTCTCCAACCTGCACTTTCTCCTCTACAACCTGTCAAAGAAGGGCTGTAGGAACATGCTATATATAGTTTTCCAGTAGCCAATCCCGTTCGGAAGGCCACAAGGGTCAATTTTAAAAACCGGATCCGGCGTAATCCGTCGAAAAACGGATAGAAAAACGGATGAACCGGATGAGACGGATCCGGTTTTGTCTGTCCAGAAAAAGACGGATCCGCCAGAAAACCGGATCCGTCACATCCGGTTTTACGAAACATTTGCCGGATCCGGCGTTCCGGCACGACGCCGGATCGCGCCTGACGCCGAAAACCTGATGTGTGAAAGTAGCCTTACACATTAGCCGGATGATGGGACTACTACTGTCCCATCATTGGCTAATGTGTCAATCACTGTCATGGTAGCAGGCATCGCCAGATGGGACTTGTAGTCCCATCGGACGATGCCTGCACAGACCCCCGGACATCAGCACAGCCCCCCGGCAGGCCGGTACAGACCCCCACAGGGTGCACAGACCACCGGCAGGCCGGCACAGCCCCCCGGCAGGCCGGTACAGACCCCGGGCAGTCCACACAGCCCCCGGCAGGCCGGCACAGCCCCCCGGCAGGCCGGCAGAGACCCCCGGAAGGCCCGAAATGACGGCGCATCATGATGCGCACACACCGCGCATCATGATGACGTCATTTCGGCTGTCAATCAACTTTGAACTTCCGATTCCGATGCCCGATATTGAAAAAATATCGGATATCGGTATCGGAATTCCGATACAGCAAGTATCGGCCGATACCCGATACTTGCGGTATCGGAATGCTCAACACTATTGGTGGCCATAGAGTTCAATTTTGGTCTCATCTGACCCCAGCACCTTCCTCCATAAATTTAGGGAGTCTCCTACATGTCTTTTGGCAAACTCAAAACGAATCTTACAATTTGAGTGTAAGTAAAAGTTTTTTTCTGCCCACTCTTCAATACAGGCCACCACTGGAGTGTCCAACTTATTGAGGTTGAATAATCCAGTCTCCACTTGCCCTCTCTTGGCAGGTTTGTTGTGGTACCATGTTCTTTCCATTTAATGATAATGGATTTGATGGTGCTCCAGCAGCAGAGATTGTGATTTTTTTTATAACCCAACCCTGACTTGTACTTCTCCACAATTTTGTCCCTGACTTATTTCGAGATCTCCTTGGTCTTAATAGTATAGTTTAGTTAGTGGTGCGTCTTGCTTAATGGTGTTGCTCTGGAAGCTTCATTTCTATATTTTAATTACATTATGTTAATAGAGGTTATTTTTCAAACTTTGGCAATTTATCGTCGTACCTCGTCTTTCACCTTTTGAGGTTGTGCACATTGATTTCATGAATGGACATTTTTTGCTCCATTATTTCTTATTTATGACTGTGTTAATCTGTTAATGGTGGTGCAGCCTCTGTGGCCTTTCAGAAAAGGTAATTGCTTGCACCAGAAATTTGTAGGGGCTTCATTGCTTAAAGGGTGACTAAATATGCACGTGCCAAAGTTTTAGTTATTTGATCCCATACATTTAATTTATGTCCATATTTTTCTCACTTCACTTCATCAACTTAGACTATTTAGTGCGGATGCATCCCACACAATTCGGATTACAAAAATATTTAAACGTAGGTGGTAATGTAATAAAAGAGATAAAGAGCCAAGGCGTGAATATTTTCACAAGCCACTCTGTATAAAACAAAGGATAACGTTTTTTCTTGCAGAGAGTGACATGTTAAGCAGCAATGCTCCTCTGGGATATTTGCAAATTGTCTCTTCAGAGAGAAAGAGGACTAGAACTCTAGTGCCACCTATAGGAAATAACAATACTACAAGTCAATATTGACCCTTTAACAAGCCTTGTCACATGGTTAAAAGCCAAAACCACAATCTCGATTTGCTTTTATCCTAAGTCATGTGACAAGGTTGATAAAGGGTCGATATTGACTTTTAGGATTGCTACCTCCTACAGGTGACACTAGAGTTCTAGTACTCCTCTTCTCTAAAGAGACAATTTGCATATATATATATATATATATATATATTTAACAAAGGAAAGTATATATGCTGGAAAAATATATATCTGGCAAGAGCATAACGCAAACAACATAAATCAGCATTCAATAAAGATATACTGTAACCATTGCGATACCATGTGAGTTTAAATGGCAATTCCTCTAAAGTACTGAGAAAGCCTAAAATTATTACAAAGAAAACTGTAATTTCCAAAGATCAAAGGATCCCTCTTCACCCCATTCTCATTATCCAAGAATGTTTAATCATCTTCATCACCCCCAGACATAGCATTCATGTGGAATTAGCATCAGATGAGAAGGAATTGATACAAGCCATAAAATGGCCAAAAATAGTGTTATTCTTTAGAGTACAAACACATAACTTATTGTGAAAAGTTTCCTAAAAGGGCAAATAGATTATAAAGAGGTGCTCATCTCTAGTTATCATGTTTAGATAAACATAAAGGAGTTTAAGATGTCAGGGCTGGACCATGACTGTTGAGTAGAGCCGAACCAATAGGCTGAAATTAATTCTACTCAAGGCACAAGGTGATACAACGGCAAATGCACCATTACCATCTTGACTAGGTGAGACTTTATTATTATTATTAATATTATTATTATTATTAATATTTAGTCCAAAAACCAGTAGATGATTATGAACATTTGGCTGTTTCTTCAACACACAATCAGGAACGGATATAGCTGATGCGAAAGAGAAGAAGGATGTGTACTCAGAGCACAGCAAGCAGTAGTTATGGGTGGCAATGATGATGGTGATGATGAGACTGTCCAGGTAATACTTGAGAGCATGGCCGCCATCAGGGCATTACTGCCTTAACTGGTGTATGGGGCCCGGTCTGGGTCCCTCTCCTCAACTGACTGAGCCCCCCTCCTGACTTGGCCTCAAGGGCAGGATTGGGCAGTTTGCTAATAAACGAATGTGCGTTCTTGGACACATGTTCAGTTTCAACCTATTGACGTGTAGGACTGCTTCCTGCACAGCAATAAGAGCCATAATCCAATCAGAGGCTGACATCAATGCACACATCGCTGACGTATGATGTCACTGTCATGCGCCAGTGTGTCCGCGCCTCAAATGGTTGAGGAAGAGGAAGCCACTGGACCAGGGCCAGGTAAAGAGAACTTTTTTTTACTCAAATCTGCAAAAGGGGGCGATATATGGGGGGCAGGATGGAGATATATGAGGGGACAGGATAAGAGGACATATATGAGGCAGGACGGAAACATAGGGGGCAAGGTATAAGAGGACATATATGGGAGCAAGATGAGAGGACATATATGGGGCAGGATGAGAGGACATACCGCATTTTTCGGATTATAAGACACACCCCAAATTTTGAGGAGGAAAAATAGGAAAAAATGTTTTTTTTTTAATAAAATGGTGGTGTTTCTTATAATCCATGCATCTTATTGCTTACCAGGGGTGGTGGCTGAGGTGAAGCAGGGTCCCAGGATTGCTGCTGGAGAAGGCACGAGTGGGGTGATGCTGCAGGCCACAGGCTGGGATGAGAGGATGTCCGATGTGCAGCGGAACTTGAGATCTCGGCATCAAGATCTCAGGAGATGAGATTTCAGCTGAGATCTCCATCTGCGCATGCGCTGCCCCCGGTGCCCATTTTCTCACAGTCCCACAGCAGCACCGGACACCCCAGCAGCACCGCCAGGCACCACCTCATCCCAGCCTGCAGCAACGGTACCGGTAAGGTACATACGCATTATAAGACTCACCCCATTTCCCCCCCAAATTTGGGGGGAAAAAAGTATGTCTTATAATGCGTAAAATCCGGTATTTGGGAGCAGGATGAGAGGACATATATGGGGCAGGATGACAGGACATATATGGAAGCAGGATGAGAGGAAATACAAGTGCTTCTCACAAAATTAGAATATCATCAAAAAGTTTATTTCAGTTCTTCAATACAAAAAGTGAAACTCATATATTATATAGAGTCATTACAAACAGAGTGATCTATCTCAAGTGTTTATTTCTGTTAATGTTGATGATTATGTCTTACAGCCAATTAAAACCCAAAAGTCATTATCTCAGTAAATTAAAATACTTTATAACACCAGCTTGAAAAATTATTTTAAAATCCGAAATGTTGGCCTACTGAAATGTATGTTCAGTAAATGCACTCAATTCTTGGTTGGGGCTCTTTTAGAATCAATTACTGCATCAATATGGTGTGGCATGGAGGCAATCAGCATGTGGCACTGCTGAAGTGTTATGGAAGCCCAGGTTGCTTTGAAATCAGTATTCAGCTTGTCTGCATTGTTGGGTCTGCTGTCTCTCATATTCCTCTTGATAACACTATGGGGTTAAGGTCAGACGAGTTTGCTGGCCAATCAAGCAAAGTGATACTGTTGCTTTTAAACCAGGTATTGGTACTTTTGGCAGTGTGGACAGGTGCCAAGTCCTGCTGGAGAAAAAGCTTGTCAGCATAGGGAAGCATGAAGTGCTCTAAAATGTCCTGGATGATGGCTGCACTGACTTTGGTCTTGATAAAACACAGTGAACCTACACCAGCAGATGACATGGCTCCCCAAATCATCACTGATTGTGGAACCTTGACACTAGACCTCAAGAAGCCAGACTCTGGGACCTTGATTTCCAAATGAAATTCAAAATTTACTTTCATCTGTAAACAACACCTTGGACCTGTGATGCAGTGACCCCTGTGACTGCTAGGGGGGACTGTATGGGTTTCCCAGGACATGCATGCAGGTGTTTCCTTTATTATAATGGGGAAATTATGAGCGGCAGGATTGTAAATGGCCAATATGTATCACAGGGTGGGTGGCCCTGTGATGGAATCTGGAACTTGTATTGATCAGCAGAGGTTACTGCTGATGGTTTCTGTTTTACAATAGGGAAGCTTCCAGGTGACTTGATGAGATGGGAGACCAGTCACCTACAAACCCACCCAGAGGAGTGTGTCTGAATGCCCAAAGTAAAGCCTGTGTGTGACTGTATATGTGGAATAGGACCTGTACTGAGGTCATGACCGTGTGATCCATACCTCACCTGTGGGTGTGGTTATGGACCATATAATGTGACCAGTGTGGGTCACATGGGGAGAGTGTGTGTACCTGAAATGGTGCAGACTGCAAGGTCCTCTAAGGTCTGTGCTGGGAGATGCTGGAAAGAGGATCGGATCCCTGGGGCATGTGGTGAGACTTTGGACCCGGTGAGGCCTGTGTGTGTTGGACGGTCCCCAGGAGGGGACGGACTTCCTGAATAAGGAGCAACTAAGAGGTAACCCAGGACAGGGGGAAATAACAGTGCTGAGGCTACAGAGCCGGGTTGCTGGACATAGCACAATACCCAGTTTTCAGAGGAATGGAACGGGATTTTGTTAAAATGTTCTCAAGATCTCCTGAATTTGGTTTTACATCAAAATAAAGAGAACTATGAAAACGTAAAAGTAGAATTAAATAAGACGAAAGAAGAACTAAAAACCAGACTTATGGAGAATCAATGGTCAGGTTTATATAAAAAATTGGACACTAAATTGATTATTTTGCAAACAGAAATAAAACAACAAGAAAGGGATAAGTTTATTCGAGACAAAAATGAATTTGAGACTGGTCAAATTTTCACATGGAGCAAAAATAAATTGCCGCAGAATAAAAATAGTTTTTTTTAAAACGTAGTTTTAAAGGAAAACCTAAATCTCGTTATACCAGTAAGAAAGACTATCTGACAACCGACTCCGACTCCAGCGCTAATGAGGAATTCACCATTTCATCTGAAAACAGAGACACTTCGCAATGTACTTCTATGTCGGGGATCCCTTTAGGCGCAGGTTGTGCAGAGGGGGGAGAAGGAGAAGGGTCCAGCAGCGGCAATCAGAAGAAGAGGAAACAGGTCTCTTGGAGACCATAGCGCCCTTACGGTTGCCAGAAAATTCAGTCATTAATTTAACCAGCCATGTATTGAATGAATCACATTTTTCTATTTTGAAAAAAGGTCTCAATTTTTGTGTACCTACAGATTTCATCATGGTTGATTTTAAAATTAGTTTGTTCAAAGCTTTGAGAAAGATACATTTGCACAAAACCTATATGTCAGCGAATTCCACTAATACCCTTTCCAGGTGAAATTCTCTGTATGATTGGTCCTCTAGGTTTCATGGCAGGTATGGGAGCTTTAGCTGATGTCAGAAAGTACACTCTACAATAATTAGAACTTAATGTACAACAGGAGGAATTTAATAAAGATAAGGATATTTCAGTTCAGCCTTTCATGGGAGGTTGTAAATCAACTTTCATGCCACCTACCTCCCCTGGCAATATTGTAGACGTCTTCGAGACACAGGTTATTAAGGGCATGGAAGCATTAGTTTATCAACAGTCTCCCCCTAATTTGTCTTTAACAGAAAAAAGTGCAATAAAAGAAATACAGAGCTGATCAGACGTTATTATCCGTCCAGCTGACAAAGGAGGCAACGTGGTCCTCCTCACAAGAGATTTTTATTTAACTGAGGCAAAAAGACAGTTATCGGACACTCAAACCTACACTGCACTGAAATTCGATTCCACCAATAGGTCAAAAGTTAATTTACGATCCCTTTTACGTAAATATGTTGAGAATAATACCTTGTCTAAACAAAAAGTGGAGAAATTGTTACCTGACTTCCCAAGGACGCCTCACTGGTACCATATCCCGAAGGTACATAAATGTTTAGCTCGCCCTCCTGGTCGCCCCATCATTTCTGGGATAGGGTCGCTCACAGAGCCCTTGTCTCAGTATATCGACTGGCTATTACGTCACCTACTTAGAGAAATTCCTTCATATGTTAAAGATTCGAAAGATTTTATAAAAATTATAAAGGATTTTGATTGGCAAGAGAATTTCTATATGGCCTCAATTGACGTTGAGAGTCTATATACTAGGATTCCACATAGTATGAGGGTTGACTCGATCAGGCAGATTGTCAGCAGCACGGGTAAGGACGCAGGCACTGTGAATTTCATTTGTGAAGGATTAATGTTTATTCTAACCCATAATGCATTTAAATTTGGTGATTCTTGGTTCAAACAAATAGAGGGTACAGCAATGGGGACACCAGTCGCATGTACATTTGCAAATCTGTTCCTTGCAGTCTTTGAAGAGAAGTACGTATATTCCACCCAAAATCCTTTCTTGAAACACAAAAAATTGTTCATTCGGTATGTGGATGACATCTTCATATTCTGGGATGGTGTTGTCACCCTTTGTGGTAACCTTTATTTCTTATTGAGACAAGGTGCCACAGAATGGTATATCATAAAAGTAAAAATATTTTTTATTGAACAATACACATTACAAACATTAAAAAGAAGGTGCTAGACCAATTGAAAGAGAGGACCATGCACCATAAAAGCACATCATAACAGCATTTATCAAAGGCAATAATAAAGGGCTTCACATATAATGAATACACAGAGACGGACAACAAAATAAATACGTCTAAAAAATGCACTGACCATCTTCGGAAGTATCCCATAACGCAATATGACTATGTCTGCCCCTAACTAGTGTCCCTTAAGGTCCAGTACTTGATACCGCAATGGCACGTATTGAAAAGCAGAGTTCCACCCAGGTTATTTCTACTAAAAAAAACTAGCTAAAAAAGGTTCACATTTTGCTTCACATTCAGTCCCATGGACAATTATATCAGAACTGTGATCAGGAAAAATCGGCATTTACTTGAGAAAGATAAAGATTTAACAGAAATTGTCAAGAGAGGTCCTTTATTTGCTAGTCGCCACAGTACCAATCTCAAGGATCTATTGGTCCATAATCGATTTATTAGTGGGAGTGAGAATTGCCTACGTTCAAATAGCCCTGTAGGTAACTATAAATGCAAGAATTGCCCTTTTTGTCCTTTTAAATTAACAGGCAAATCTCTTAAAATTGGAACCATTCACCATGAGATTCGGAATTTTGTTTCGTGCAAAACATCATTTATTGTATATGTCATTTTTTTGCCTGTGTGGCTTTTTTTATATAGGAAAAACCATTCGCCCATTATATGTTCAATTTAGAGAGCATTTTCACTCCATATCCTCTGGAAAAGGGGTTCCCCGTTTGATTGATCATATAAAAGAAGTGCATGGGGGCAACCCAGAATCTATGCGGTTTGCAGGAATAGAGAGAGTTTTTTTACCGCAACAAGGAGGGAATGAATGCAGACTTCTCTTACAGAGAGAAGCTAGATGGATTCTGCAGTCTAACGCCACAGGACCACTAGGACTAAATGAAAACATTTATATTTATGTTTTCTTGTAAAAATTATAACGATATCAACATTGTTTAGGTGATTTTTTGCATTTAGTTATTGTGTTTTGTTTTTTTTTTTAAACATCATTTTTATTGATTTTGTAATGAAGTTGCATAATACAAGTTATAACCGTTGCATTGAATTGTTACAAAGAATATATTTAAACATGTTTATCACCTAAGCCTGAATAGAAGCAAAAATAAACTCAGCAAATATAAAATTATCAAACCCCCTTACATCCACATTTTCATAGATTACATTGACTGAAATCCGACACCTTACCTCCAGCTCCACCTTATCCTCCATATACAGTGGGGCAAAAAAGTATTTAGTCAGTCAGCAATAGTGCAAGTTCCACCACTTAAAAAGATGAGAGGCGTCTGTAATTTACATCATAGGTAGACCTCAACTATGGGAGACAAACTGAGAAAAAAAAATCCAGAAAATCACATTGTCTGTTTTTTTTTCATTTTATTTGCATATTATGGTGGAAAATAAGTATTTAGTCAGAAACAAGCAATCAAGATTTCTGGCTCTCACAGACCTGTAACTTCTTCTTTAAGAGTCTCCTCTTTCCTCCACTCATTACCTGTAGTAATGGCACCTGTTTAAACTTGTTATCAGTATAAAAAGACACCTGTGCACATCCTCAAACAGTCTGACTCCAAACTCCACTATGGTGAAGACCAAAGAGCTGTCAAAGGACACCAGAAACAAAATTGTAGCCCTGCACCAGGCTGGGAAGACTGAATCTGCAATAGCCAACCAGCTTGGAGTGAAGAAATCAACTGTGGGAGCAATAATTAGAAAATGGAAGACATACAAGACCACTGATAATCTCCCTCGATCTGGTGCTCCACGCAAAATCCCACCCCGGGGTCAGAATGATCACAAGAACGGTGAGCAAAAATCCCAGAACCACGCGGGGGGACCTAGTGAATGAACTGCAGAGAGCTGGGACCAATGTAACAAGGCCTACCATAAGTAACACACTACGCCACCATGGACTCAGATCCTGCAGTGCCAGACGTGTCCCACTGCTTAAGCCTGTACATGTCCGGGCCCGTCTGAAGTTTGCTAGAGAGCATTTGGATGATCCAGAGGAGTTTTGGGAGAATGTCCTATGGTCTGATGAAACCAAACTGGAACTGTTTGGTAGAAACACAACTTGTCGTGTTTGGAGGAAAAAGAATACTGAGTTGCATCCATCAAACACCATACCTACTGTAAAGCATGGTGGTGGAAACATCATGCTTTGGGGCTGTTTCTCTGCAAAGGGGCCAGGACGACTGATCCGGGTACATGAAAGAATGAATGGGGCCATGTATCGTGAGATTTTGAGTGCAAACCTCCTTCCATCAGCAAGGGCATTGAAGATGAAACGTGGCTGGGTCTTTAAACATGACAATGATCCAAAGCACACCACCAGGGCAACGAAGGAGTGGCTTCGTAAGAAGCATTTCAAGGTCCTGGAGTGGCCTAGCCAGTCTCCAGATCTCAACCCTATAGAAAACCTTTCGAGGGAGTTGAAAGTCCGTGTTGCCAAGCGAAAAGCCAAAAACATCACTGCTCTAGAGGAGATCTGCATGGAGGAATGGGCCAACATACCAACAACAGTGTGTGGCAACCTTGTGAAGACTTACAGAAAACGTTTGACCTCTGTCATTGCCAACAAAGTATATATCACAAAGTATTGAGATGATATTTTGTTTCTGACCAAATACTTATTTTCCACCATAATATGCAAATAAAATGAAAAAAAAACAGACAATGTGATTTTCTGGATTTTTTTTTCTCAGTTTGTCTCCCATAGTTGAGGTCTACCTATGATGTAAATTACAGATGCCTCTCATCTTTTTAAGTGGTGGAACTTGCACTCTTGCTGACTGACTAAATACTTTTTTTCCCCACTGTACATTTCAATTTACCCAGATTACCACTGAAATCCTCTAATAGATACCAATCCGAATCCACAAAGGCGCTCATTAAGTCTTGAATTTCTCTGGTGGTCAGTGACGTTTCTAAAAACACTCTCCATTTTTAAAAATTTTTCGTCATTTTAGCTTTATTTCTTTCTGTTTCTCTTTTTTCCAAAAATAAGACCGATGTTAAACCTTCCTTGATCTCTTTTATTCCTGGGAGTGTATTAGTTAGCCAGTGTTGCAGAATTAGATGTTTTGTCACCATTGCAATAGTTTGAAACAAGTAATATAGCAGTCCCCCTCTTGTTTTACCCGTTGTAAAGTGAAACAACCAACACAATGGATCTACTTCTACCCATATCTCACATATCTTCAGATACATATCCTGGACTTTTAACCAGAGTTCTAGTGTCCTGGGACATGACCACAATCTATGTTCTGTGTCTGTTTTGGGCATTGTACATTTTGGGCAACTTGTCTGCCTATCAGGATTCTGCGGAGTCGGATGTATATTGAAGCCACATATTGTTTTATGCATTATTCTGAACTGACTATCTCTCCATTGTTCATTGATGATATGCTTTCTTACCAATTCCCAGCCCCGCAGAATCTTATGCTCAAGTTCTTCATCATGTATATGTTTTTCCCATTTGTGAAATATTTTGCCCTTCCCTGAAGGGCGTAATATGTCCCTCAGCATCCCATATATTGAGGTGATAGATATTTCTCCAATGTCTTTGGTAACTAAGTCCTCCCATATTTCTGAATCGATTTCCTTCCTCATATCCTGAAGGAGGTCTAATACATAATGCTTTAATTGACTATATAACATCAAATTAAATCTCAGCAGCTCAAATTTGTCTATCACTTCCAATCCCGTCAACCAGCTGCCTTCTTGTAGATGTAGTAAGTCCCCTAACGTCTGTATACCTTTCCCCAACCACTCTGTGTATAATTTATTTTCTCTTCCTAATCTAAAGGCAGGAAATGCCCAAGGATTCAGGTGTTTCGACATTCTCCACGACATTTTTAGTTTTTTTCTTACTGCCTTCCATGTGGCAATGGTATCTTTACATAATACCGAAAATTTAATATTTGGTGGTATGTGTGACAGCGGCGTAGGTAGCAGTGCTGTCAGGTCCCACAAACCACAAAATTCCGTTTCCAATTTGTAGTCAGTATATCGCCCCGTTTCTTTAATCCAGTCTATTACATTCCTCATTAAGCACGATAAATTATATCCCCTAATATTTGGCAATCCCACTCCCCCTCCCTCCTTTGTGTGCATTAGAGTTCTTATAGCCAATCTCGCTCTTTTACCCCTCCAGATGAATTTAGAAAAGGCCCTGTTTAATCTGAGAACATCTGCGTGATGAATTAACATTGGGATAGTTTGCATTGGGTACAGTAATCTCGCAAAGCTTGTCATCTTGATTAGGTGGCAGTGACCCAGCAGTGAGAGGGGTAGATTTCCCCACCTCTCCAACTCCTTCTCTATTTTGTCTATGATAGGCTTATAATTGAGATCATAAATCTGTTTCGGCGTTCTCCCCAAATAAATTCCCAAGTACTTTATAGATGTTGTCGCTTTCGGGATACCCATTATATTACTCTCCTGGCCACGTTTTACCTCACTCCTCATGAACGGAATCTCACATTTAGACTTATTTAAACGAAAGCCCAAGAATTTTCCAAACTTTTCAATTTCAAGCAGCAACATAGGGAGATCTTCCTCTGGGTTGTTCATGAACAGAATTATGTCACCTGTAAATAGGGCATTTTTGACTGTCTCATTTCCCACCTTTATCCCTTTGTAGGTACTGCAATCACTTAAATATCTCGACATAGGTTCTATTGTCAAATTAAACAGTAAGTGGGACAGTGGGCATCCCTGCCTCATTCCTTTTTCAGCCCAAAGGCATCTGAGAGAAACCCCGGCGTGTATACCCTTGCTTTGGGATTCTGATGTAGTACCGCCAAAAATTGTCTAAACGGACCTACCAGATTTATTTTATCCAACACTTGTCCCAGCCATGGCCACTTCACGTTATCGAACGCTTTTTCTGCGTCCAGTGTGACCATAGCTGGATCCTCTCCCTTATCCAAATTCTTCACTCTAATCTTGTCTATCAATAACATGGCTTTCCTTATATTAGTAACGGCTGATCTTCCCTTCACAAAACCTGTTTGTTGCTTTGATATCAATCTAGGCAGTATCCTAGCCAGCCTGTCTGCCATTATTTTTGAGAGAAGTTTAACATCTTGATTTATTAATGATATCGGTCTATATCCCGAAGGGTCTTCCAAATCCTTGCCTCCCTTCGGGAGAAGCTTTATGTAGGCCATATTCATCCCTTCTGACATAGCTTCCCCTTGCAAAATGTGATTATATACAGTTGTGGCCAAAAGTATTGACACCCCTGCAATTTTGTCAGATAATACTCAGTTTCTTCCTGAAAATGATTGCATACACAAATTCTTTGGTATTATTATCTTCATTTATTTTGTCTTAAATAAAAAAAACACAAAAAGAATTGTCCTAAAGCCAAATTGGATATAATTCCACACCAAATATAAAAAAGAGGGTGGACAAAAGTATTGGCACTGTTCAAAAAATCATGTGATGCTTCTCTAATTTGTGTAATTAACAGCACCTGTAACTTACCTGTGGCACCTAACAGGTGTTGGCAATAACTAAATCACACTTGCAGCCAGTTGACATGGATTAAAGTTGACTCAACCTCTGTCCTGTGTCCTTGTGTGTACCACATTGAGCATGGAGAAAAGAAAGAAGACCAAAGAACTGTCTGAGGACTTGAGAAACCAAATTGTGTGGAAGCATGACCAATCTCAAGGCTACAAGTCCATCTCCAAAGACCTGAATGTTCCTGTGTCTACCGTGCACAGTGTCATCAACTAGTTTAAAGCCCATGGCACTGTGGCTAACCTCCCTAGATGTGGACAGAAAAGAAAAATTGACAAGAGATTTCAACGCAAGATTGTGCGGATGTTGGATAAAGAACCTCGACTAACATTCAAACAAGTTCAAGCTGCCCTGCAGTCCAAGGGTACAACAGTGTCAACCTGTACTTTCCATCGGCGTCTGAATGAAAAAGGACTGTATGGTAGGAGACCCAGGAAGACCCCACTTCTTACCCCGAGACATAAAAAAGCCAGGCTGGAGTTTGCCAAAACTTACCTGAAAAATCCTAAAACGTTTTGGAAGAATGTTCTCTGGTTAGATGAGAGAAAAGTAGAGCTTTTTGGGCAAAGGCATCAACATAGAGTTTACAGGAGAAAAAAAGAGGCACTCAAAGAAAAAAACACGGTCCTTACAGTCAAACATGGCGGAGGTTCCCTGATGTTTTGGGGTTGCTTTGCTGCTTCTGGCACTGGACTGCTTGACCGTGTGCATGGCTTATGAAGTCTGAAGACTACCAACAAATTTTGCAGCATAATGTAGGGCCCAGTGTGAGAAAGCTGGGTCTCTGTTGTGAACTCATTTTCTGGTCTACCAGTTGTGAGTTCTCCTTCCAGGCTCCCTCTGGTGGTAACAGGAGGTAGTGAGGTTGATTTAATTAGTAGAGATCTGCCACCTGATGATGAGGATAACGATTGGATCTCTGGAATCTCAGACTGGATTTAAGACAGCTGACGCCCTATTCTGGTGCTGGTGATTCCTTCTGTCTTTTCAGGTCTTGGTTTTCAGCTCTGTTCCAGTCATCTAAAGCTAAGTGTTTCTGCTAATGTTCACACTTGATTTTGTTGGTCTATTCAGTTTTTTGTGTGGTCAGCCAGCCCCGGCTGGGGCTGTGCTGAATTTCCACTCTTATTTATCTGTATTTGCCAATTTGCTTTTTGTCCCTTATTAGATTGGCCTCTTTTTTGCTCTGTCTCATAATATTTCAGAGTGCTGATATAGTGGGAAAAGTCTAGTGACTTCAGGGTTAATTTTGTTATCAGAAGTGTTGGACATTATTTTTGTAGGGTTTTTTGGGCAGATTGCAGACAGTGTCTTTCCGTTCCTGTCCTTTCTAGTTAGTTTGGTCCCCATCGCTTGCTCAGCCTATTTTCCTGCCTGTGTTTGTGTTTTCATCTTGTTTCACCGTCAATACATGTGTGGGGGCTGTCTATTCCTTTGGGGTCTGTTTTGGTCAGTTAGTTTTCCCCTTTCCTTGCTTTAGGCTTATTTAGTCCTCCGGCTGTGACGAGGCGTCTAGATTCATCGTAGGAACGCTCCACGGCTGCTGCTAGTTGTGTGGTTAGGATCAGGGGTCTGCAATCTGCATAGGTACCAACCTCTCTGGTTTTCTGTGACTTAGCTTGTTTAGTTTTCCTCCTCGGTGACCCATTCATAACAGGTCTCCCTCAGAGGTCATGGGTCTTCCAGCAGGACAATGACCCAAAACACACTTCAAAAAGCACTAGAAAATGGTTTGAGAGAAAGCACTCGAGACTTCAAAGGTGGCCAGCAATGAGTCCAGACCTGAATCCCATAGAACACCTGTGGAGAGATCTTAAAATGGCAGTTTAGAGAAGGCACCCTTCTAATATCAGGGACCTGGAGCAGTTTGCCAAAGAAGAATGGTCTAAAATTCCAGCAGAGCATTGTGAGAAACTCATTGATGGTTACCGGAAGCGGTTGGTCGCAGTTATTTTGGCTGAAGGTTGTGCAACCAAGTATTAGGCTGAGGGTGCCAATACTTTTGTCTGGCCCATTTTTGGAGTTTTGTGTGAAATGATCAATGTTTTGCTTTTTGCTTCATTCTCTTTTGTGTTTTTTCATTTAAGACAAATTAAATGAAGATAATAATGCCAAAGAATTTGTGTTTGCAATCACTTTCAGGAAGAAACTGAGTATTATCTGACAAAATTGCAGGGGTGTCAATACTTTTTGCCACATCTGTAAATCTTTTAGCGTGGGAACTATTTTCTCACTCAGCGCCTTATAAAATGAACCATTAAATCTATCGGGCCGTGGAGCCTTATTGACCCCCAGTCCTTTTATTGCCATACTAATTTCTTCCTCCGTGATGCAACCATTTAAATTCTGTAATTCCTCCTCCGTCAGTTTAGGGATATCAACTCTACCCAGCCATGTCTCCCCCGCTACATCTTGATGATCCTCATCCTTGTATAACCAAGCATAGAATTTGCCTAGCACTCTGTTTATATCTTTGGGATTAGTCAGTTGTTGTCCTTTTTTATCTCTAATTGCCATTATAGATGTACCCACATATCTTCCCCTAGCCAAATTAGCCAGTATTCTCCCTGCTTTGTCACCATACCTGTTTAATTCTATCTCCCAGTGATTCCTATATAATTGCTCTCTTTTTTCCGCCCATTCTTCAAAATTGTTTTTGGCCCGCATCCATTTATTTTTATCCTCATCCAGTAGTGAGTTCTTATATTTTGTATAGGTGCTCCTAACTTCGCTGCTTGCTGCTAAGTACTGCTCTTTTATTCTTTTTTTATTCTCTGCGTGTAAGTCATGATGTTTCCCCTTATCATAGCCTTCGCTGTTTCCCAATATAGTCAAGGGTTAGGTTTGTGCTCCTCATTATACATTGCAAACTCTGTCCGCCATTCCCCCATCCGTTTCACAAAATCCTGCTCTTTTGTCATGTTTCCTGGGAATCGCCATAGATAGTCCATCCCTTTCTGATGTGCATCAGCTAAGTCTAGATATATAGGTCTATGATCAGATATCACCGTGTCCTCAATATTGACATCACACATTTTGTGTAGTATCTTATCTGACACAAAAAACATATTCTCGACCATGTCTTGTGTGCATGAGAGTAATGTGAAAATTCCCGATCCATAGGGTGTGACGTTCTCCACGCATCTTTCAGCGGCCAATTCGATATCATATCTTCCAAATAACCTTTTTTCCCCTATATCTCTTCCCTTCTCCGGGGTTAAATCTTATTAAGCTCCCTTTCCTATCCTCTTCCTCCTTAAGCACCTCATTGCAATCTCCTCCTATGATTATGTTGTTACCACTATCAGCCAGTATTTTGTTCTGCAAGGACATAAAAAATTTCTTTTGATTTATGTTCGGGGCATATATATTGTGCAAGGTAATACTTTCATTATTTATCTCTAATTTCAAATGGATTAACTTACCCTCCTGGTCCATTTCTACGGATGAAACTTTATGTGCCAATGCTTTATGTATAAGTATTAGGACTCCTGCTTTTCTGTCTACCGAGCTAGAACCATAAACTTCTCCCACCCATAATTTCTTCATTCTAAAAAAGTCTTCTTTACCAAAGTGTGTCTCTTGGAGCAAGGCTATATCTGCTTTCTATCTTTTCAGGTGACGAAGTATCATCATCCTTTTATGTGGTGAGCGCAACCCTTTTATATTCCATGTTATTAATCTAACCATTTTTAATTGCAAAATGGTTTCTTCTGCGAGGACGTGTGAAGCTTCTCCCTCTCAGGTATGGACTACCTGTCAATGTCATCTCAGTCAGTAATAAATTAATTAGTACAATAGCAGTGGGCTCATGAACTTTAACGTCCCTCCCTCCCTTTTTCCCCCCTTCTCATCTCACCCTCTCTCCATATAACAACCTCTTTGCTCACTCCTCTTTTTTCCGCCATTATCCAAACCAAAAGAGAAACAATTTCCCGCCCGCTTATTATCCCATATTTATCATGTTGTACCTATTTTATATCCATTCTCTATCTGAGCCCTGACCCTCATGTAACTTTGAAACTCTGAAATCTTAGATCAACATCTATTTCCTGAATTTATCATATCAATTTCCTAACATCTTAATACTCACAACCATATTATCTTAAAGTCCGTCTCCATCTCTCCTTTTTGATGTCTGAGAGGTGTAAAAATGCTTTATTCCCACCCCCTTCATCCCCCCAAGCAAGTCCAAAAAGTCCCCCCAAGTGTCCAAAAGTGTGTGCAGAGATTCAAAATCTCCCTTATCCTCTAGTCACTTTGGTCACAGCTGTGCCATCGAGCCTGTCACATAGCGCTCAGATATCAGTGGGCCTCACACAATCCAAAAGTGTCCAGTGTCCAAAAGTGTGTGCAGAGATTCAAAATCTCCCTTATCCTCTAGTCACTTTGGTCACAGCTGTGCCATCGAGCCTGTCACATAGCGCTCAGATATCAGTGGGCCTCACACAATCCAAAAGTGTCCAGTGTCCAAAAGTGTGTGCAGAGATTCAAAATCTCCCTTATCCTCTAGTCACTTTGGTCACAGCTGTGCCATTGAGCCTGTCACATAGCGCTCAGATATCAGTGGGCCTCACACAATCCAAAAGTGTCCAGTGTCCAAAAGTGTGTGCAGAGATTCCCAATCTCCCTTATCCTCTAGTCACTTTTGTCACAGCTGTGCCATCGAGCCTGTCACATAGCGCTCAGATATCAGTGGGCCTCACACAATCCAAAAGTGTCCAGTGTCCAAAAGTGTGTGCAGAGATTCAAAATCTCCCTTATCCTCTAGTCACTTTGGTCACAGCTGTGCCATCGAGCCTGTCACATAGCACTCAGATATCAGTGGGCCTCACACAATCCAAAAGTGTCCAGTGTCCAAAAGTGTGTGCAGAGATTCAAAATCTCCCTTATCCTCTAGTCACTTTGGTCACAGCTGTGCCATCGAGCCTGTCACATAGCGCTCAGACATCAGTGGGCCTCACACAATCCAAAAGTGTCCAGTGTCCAAAAGTGTGTGCAGAGATTCAAATTCTACCTTATCCTCTAGTCACTTTGGTCACAGCTGTGCCATCGAGCCTGTCACATAGCGCTCAGATATCAGTGGGCCTCACACAATCCAAAAGTGTCCAGTGTCCAAAAGTGTGTGCAGAGATTCAAAATCTCCCTTATCCTCTAGTCACTTTGGTCACAGCTGTGCCATCGAGCCTGTCACATAGCGCTCAGATATCAGTGGGCCTCACACAATCCAAAAGTGTCCAGTGTCCAAAAGTGTGTGCAGAGATTCAAAATCTCCCTTATCCTCTAGTCACTTTGGTCACAGCTGTGCCATCGAGCCTGTCACATAGCGCTCAGATATCAGTGGGCCTCACACAATCCAAAAGTGTCCAGTGTCCAAAAGTGTGTGCAGAGATTCCCAATCTCCCTTATCCTCTAGTCACTTTTGTCACAGCTGTGCCATCGAGCCTGTCACATAGCGCTCAGATATCAGTGGGCCTCACACAATCCAAAAGTGTCCAGTGTCCAAAAGTGTGTGCAGAGATTCAAAATCTCCCTTATCCTCTAGTCACTTTGGTCACAGCTGTGCCATCGAGCCTGTCACATAGCGCTCAGATATCAGTGGGCCTCACACAATCCAAAAGTGTCCAGTGTCCAAAAGTGTGTGCAGAGATTCAAAATCTCCCCTGTCCTATAGACACCTTGTACCTTGTTTTACATTACTATATAGTTTGTTGGATTTTGTCTACATTTCTACCAAAAATGAGGAAGGCTGGTGGAAGAGGCCGTGGAATTGGGCAGGGGTTGGCAGCTGGTAATGATGGTGTTGGTGGTGGATCTGATGGTAGTGGCAAGAGCAAAATAGGACCGAATGCAGGAGGTGCTGACCCTGCGTCATCGTCAGGCTACATAAGGCCTCGAACGCTTAGTTTTCTAGGAGTTGGCAAACCGCTTTTAAAGCCAGAGCATCAGGAAAAAGTTTTGTCTTACATTGCTGACTCAGCCTCCAGCTCTATCGCCTCCTCTTCTTCAGTTGTAAAAAGTAAAAGCACTGAGTCGTCATTGGAGGCTCATGTTCATGAACCACACCTTTCCTTGTGTCCTTCACCCCAACCAAGATTGAAGGATGACGCAGGCCATACTACTGATTACTCCATGGAGCTGTTTTCACATACCATGCCTGGATTATCAAGTGAAATGGTGAATTACCCAGGCCAAGATGAATCTGACATGGAGTGCACTGATGCACAGCCGCTGATGGATGATTCTGCTGGTACATTCACTCAGAGCACTACATTGTCCGCGCAGTGTACAGAGCCAGATTCTGACCCTGATGAGACTCAGGTGCCCCTTCCCGCACACTATACCACCATACACGGTGACACAGAGGAAGGTGCACATGACATAGAAGAGGAGGTGATGGATGACCCAGTTGTTGACCCAGATTGGCATCCATTGGGGGAAGAGGGTGCTGCTTCCAATAGCTCAGATGAGGAGCATCCACAGCAGACATCGACATCGCAACAGCTGTTATATGGCAGGCCCGGAGCACTCCAAAGACAGGTTCCAAACATCAAAAGAGTTGCTGGACAGCTTGTCCAGAGGGTCAAAAGATCACAGCGTGCTAGGCCGCAAAATGTCTGCCAAAGTAGGAAGAGTGCAGTGTGGCACTTTTTTGAACAAAATCCTCATGATCAGGCCAAGGTTATCTGTAAGAAGTGCGCAAAGACCTTTAGCCGAGGGAAAAATCTGAAAAATTTGAATACCAGTTGCATGCTTAGACATTTAACCAGCATGCACTTGCAAGCGTGGACACAACACCAAACCTCAAGTGCCACATGTGCAACTGATCACAACGAAGGTAGTCAGCAACGCTACATTGTTTCCCCCACTGTAAGCCCACCGGTTAGCACAGCAGCAAATGTTGAGGTGTCGTTGCAAGGCCACAGCAGTCAGGGAATCCCACTGTTATATCAACGAAAGACTGATTCTAGGCCATCAGAAAGAACACCAACTCCATCACCATCATCAACCCTCTCTCAGTCCGCCCTGTCCACCGCTACTTCCACCATATGCAGCTCTCAAGTCCAGCTCACCCTCCCAGACACTATGAGTAGGTCAAGAAAGTACTCAGTCTCTCATCCGCGTACACTGGGTTTGAACGCCCACATTGCCAAACTAATCTCGTTTGAGATGATGCCCTTTCGGTTGGTGGAAAGCACAGCTTTCCGCGAACTCATGGCCTATGCAGTACCACGCTATGACCTACCCAGTCGCCACTTCTTCTCTCGCAAAGCCATCCCAGCCCTCCACCATCATGTGAAAGACCGCATTGTCCATGCACTCAAGCAGTCAGTGAGCGGAAAGGTGCACCTCACAACTGATGCATGGTCCAGTCGGCATGGCCAGGGCCGTTACGTGTCCATCACTGCGCACTGGGTTAATGTGGTGGATGCAGGGTCCACAGGGGACAGCGGTTGTGGGACAGTGCTGCCTAGCCCACGGTATAGGAAACAGTTGGCTGTAGGCGTTCGACCCTCCTCCTCCTCCTCCTCCTCCAGAAGCGAAAGCTCGTCCACAGAGCGCAGTCGTACGAGCACTCCATCTGCAGCTGCCACTGTTGCACACGATGTGTCCCCCTATCGAGCAGCTAGTGGAAAGCGTCAGCAGGCTGTGTTGCAGATGATGTGTTTGGGCAACAGACACACCGCCGAGGTGCTGGCCGAGTACTTGAAGCGACAAACTGAGTCATGGCTGGGCAGTGTACATCTTGAGGCAGGCAAGGTAGTTAGTGATAACGGCTGTAATTTTGTGGCAGCCATAGCCCTTTCAAAACTCAGCCACATACCTTGCTTGGCTCACACCTTGAACCTGGTGGTGCAGTGCTTCCTCAAAAATTATCCGGAGTTAACAGCCCTGCTCCAGAAGGTGCGAAGACTGTGCGCGCACATCCGCCGGTCGCCTGTACACTCCGTTCGTATGCAGAAGCTGCAGCGATTGCTCCACCTTCCCAACCACCGCCTCATTATCGACATTGCAACAAGGTGGAACTCCACCCTGCACATGGTGGAGCGGCTGTGCGAGCAGAGGCAGGCCATAATGCATTTGTGGGAGGATACACGGCCAGGCACTTTGAGAGCAGACATGGAGTTGACAGGTGTGCAGTGGTCGAAGCTGAAAGACCTCTGTAAAGTCCTTCAGTGTTTTGAGGAATGCACACGGCTGGTAAGCGCAGACGACGCCATCCTAAGCATGAGCATCCCACTTATGCGTCTGCTCATGCAAACTTTGACGCACCTTAAGGAGCAGGCGTCTGCAGCCAATGTTGATGAGGAGGAAGAGGAGGAGGGAATCCTTGATGACATTCAGCCATTGTCTGCTCAGGGACCTCTCCTGGACGAGGTGGAGGAAGAAGAGGAGGAGGAGGATGATGATGGGGATGATTACTTAGGGGAGGAGGATGCATCTCGTGGGGCAAGTGAAAATGTTGGCGTGGCAAGGTCTGGTACAGGGTTTGTGCGTGACTGGAGGGATGTGGATTTGCCAGAAAGTGCTCCTCCACCCAGCACTCGCAGTGCATCATTGACACCGGGAACATTGGCCCACATGTCAGATTATGCCTTGCGGATCCTAAAAAGGGACCCCCGCATTGCCAAAATGATGAACGATGACTACTGGTTGGCCAGCATCCTGGATCCACGCTATAAATGCAAATTACAAAACATCATGCCACAGGAGAACCTTGACCTAATATTGGCTAATAAACAAGCAACTCTGGTAAATCGGTTGCTTGAGGCATTCCCAGCCCACAGCAGCGGTGATGGTTCTCACACGAGCCGTACGGGCCGGGGGCAGCTTGGCAGAGGTGTTCGTGGTGCACACAGCAGAAGTAGCGTTGGAGACAGGGGTTTCATGACAATGTTGTGGACTGATTTTTCAAATACCGCTCACACAACTGGTAATACTGCATCGATGGAAAGTGACAGGAGACAGCAGTTGTCAACTATGGTTACAAACTACTTTTACTCCCATATCGATGTTCTCCCACACAGGTCATTCCCCTTTGACTATTGGGCCGCTAAATTGGACACCTGGCCTGAATTGGCCCAATATGCCTTACAGGAGCTCGCTTGCCCAGCTGCAAGTGTGCTATCGGAAAGAGTCTTCAGTGCAGCTGGATCAATCCTGACAGAAAAAAGGACCCGTCTGTCAACCCAAAATGTGGATGATCTAACCTTCATTAAAATGAACCACGCATGGTTTTCCAAGGATTTTGTCCCACCTTCCCCTGATGACACATAGGGTGACAGAAAAATGGCTTGCTTTGGTCCACCTCTTCCTGGGACTTCACCTATTTCGCCTTTTGCATCAGCTGAATGTCCAACATCAACATATGCCACTTTCTAAAACTCCCTAACTGTGCTGCCTCCCCCCCCATGGCTGGGGTCACCACCTAGCGCACGACACCGTGCGAGTGCCGTTGCCCTGGACAGGTGGGTAGGCTGACTCTTGGGCGCGGGCACTGGCACAGGGTCCCTCATAGTGCAATCAAGTGTCTCTGACGGTGGTGGTGCACACCCGCCGTCAGACACACCGCTGTACTATGAGGGGCCCAGTGCCAGTACCGACGCCCACGAGTGGGCCCCCCTTGCTTGGGCAGGGCCCCAGCATTTGCAATCTTTACCTCTCCCTGCTCCTCCGCTGTGTAATCTGGGCCGTCAAATCCATACTGTGCCTGTCACCGTCTGAGCCTGCCTCCTGATGTATAGACATATATTTTGAATGTGTACGCTATCCATACATGTTATCCGGGGATACGGTACCCTTTCTAACCTTTGTGCAATCACGTGCAATCCATACTGGGCCTAACACCGTCTGAGCCTGCCTCCTGAGACATATATTTTGAATGTGTACGCTATCCATACATGTTATCTGGGGATACGGTACCCTTTCTAACCTTTGTGCAATCACGTGCAATCCATACTGGGCCTGAAACCGTCTGAGCCTGCCTCCTGAGACATATATTTTGAATGTGTACGCTATCCATACATGTTATCTGGGGAAATGGTACCCTTTCTAACCTTTGTGCAATCACGTGCAATCCATACTGGGCCTAACACCGTCTGAGCCTGCCTCCTGAGACATATATTTTGAATGTGTACGCTATCCATACATGTTATCTGGGGATACGGTACCCTTTCTAACCTTTGTGCAATCACGTGCAATCCATACTGGGCCTGACACCGTCTGAGCCTGCCTCCTGAGACATATATTTTGAATGTGTACGCTATCCATACATGTTATCTGGGGAAACGGTACCCTTTCTAACCTTTGTGCAATCTCGTGCAATCCATACTGGGCCTGACACCGTCTGAGCCTGCCTCCTGAGTCATATATTTTGAATGTGTACGCTATCCATACATGTTATCTGGGGAAACGGTACCCTTTCTAACCTTTGTGCAATCACGTGCAATCCATACTGTGCCTGACACCGTCTGAGCCTGCCTCCTGATGTATAGACATATATTTTGAATGTGTACGCTATCCATACATGTTATCCGGGGATACGGTACCCTTTCTAACCTTTGTGCAATCACGTGCAATCCATACTGGGCCTAACACCGTCTGAGCCTGCCTCCTGAGACATATATTTTGAATGTGTACGCTATCCATACATGTTATCTGGGGATACGGTACCCTTTCTAACCTTTGTGCAATCACGTGCAATCCATACTGGGCCTGACACCGTCTGAGCCTGCCTCCTGAGACATATATTTTGAATGTGTACGCTATCCATACATGTTATCTGGGGATACGGTACCCTTTCTAACCTTTGTGCAATCACGTGCAATCCATACTGGGCCTGACACCGTCTGAGCCTGCCTCCTGAGACATATATTTTGAATGTGTACGCTATCCATACATGTTATCTGGGGAAACGGTACCCTTTCTAACCTTTGTGCAATCACGTGCAATCCATACTGGGCCTGACACCGTCTGAGCCTGCCTCCTGAGACATATATTTTGAATGTGTACGCTATCCATACATGTTATCTGGGGATACGGTACCCTTTCTAACCTTTGTGCAATCACGTGCAATCCATACTGGGCCTAACACCGTCTGAGCCTGCCTCCTGAGACATATATTTTGAATGTGTACGCTATCCATACATGTTATCTGGGGATACGGTACCCTTTCTAACCTTTGTGCAATCACGTGCAATCCATACTGGGCCTGACACCGTCTGAGCCTGCCTCCTGAGACATATATTTTGAATGTGTACGCTATCCATACATGTTATCTGGGGAAACGGTACCCTTTCTAACCTTTGTGCAATCACGTGCAATCCATACTGGGCCTGACACCGTCTGAGCCTGCCTCCTGAGACATATATTTTGAATGTGTACGCTATCCATACATGTTATCTGGGGAAACGGTACCCTTTCTAACCTTTGTGCAATCACGTGCAATCCATACTGGGCCTGACACCGTCTGAGCCTGCCTCCTGAGACATATATTTTGAATGTGTACGCTATCCATACATGTTATCTGGGGAAACGGTACCCTTTCTAACCTTTGTGCAATCACGTGCAATCCATATTGGGCCTAACACCGTCTGAGCCTGCCTCCTGAGACATATATTTTGAATGTGTACGCTATCCATACATGTTATCTGGGGATACGGTACCCTTTCTAACCTTTGTGCAATCACGTGCAATCCATACTGGGCCTAACACCGTCTGAGCCTGCCTCCTGAGACATATATTTTGAATGTGTACGCTATCCATACATGTTATCTGGGGATACGTACCCTTTCTAACCTTTGTGCAATCACGTGCAATCCATACTGGGCCTGACACTGTCTGAGCCTGCCTCCTGAGACATATATTTTGAATGTGTACGCTATCCATACATGTTATCTGGGGAAACGGTACCCTTTCTAACCTTTGTGCAATCACGTGCAATCCATACTGGGCCTGACACCGTCTGAGCCTGCCTCCTGAGACATATATTTTGAATGTGTACGCTATCCATACATGTTATCTGGGGATACGGTACCCTTTCTAACCTTTGTGCAATCACGTGCAATCCATACTGGGCCTAACACCGTCTGAGCCTGCCTCCTGAGACATATATTTTGAATGTGTACGCTATCCATACATGTTATCTGGGGATACGGTACCCTTTCTAACCTTTGTGCAATCACGTGCAATCCATACTGGGCCTGACACCGTCTGAGCCTGCCTCCTGAGACATATGTTTTGAATGTGTACGCTATCCATACATGTTATCTGGGGATACGGTACCCTTTCTAACCTTTGTGCAATCACGTGCAATCCATACTGGGCCTGACACCGTCTGAGCCTGCCTCCTGAGACATATATTTTGAATGTGTACGCTATCCATACATGTTATCTGGGGAAACGGTACCCTTTCTAACCTTTGTGCAATCACGTGCAATCCATACTGGGCCTGACACCGTCTGAGCCTGCCTCCTGAGACATATATTTTGAATGTGTACGCTATCCATACATGTTATCTGGGGAAACGGTACCCTTTCTAACCTTTGTGCAATCACGTGCAATCCATATTGGGCCTAACACCGTCTGAGCCTGCCTCCTGAGACATATATTTTGAATGTGTACGCTATCCATACATGTTATCTGGGGATACGGTACCCTTTCTAACCTTTGTGCAATCACGTGCAATCCATACTGGGCCTTACACCGTCTGAGCCTGCCTCCTGAGACATATATTTTGAATGTGTACGCTATCCATACATGTTATCTGGGGATACGTACCCTTTCTAACCTTTGTGCAATCACGTGCAATCCATACTGGGCCTGAAACTGTCTGAGCCTGCCTCCTGAGACATATATTTTGAATGTGTACGCTATCCATACATGTTATCTGGGGAAACGGTACCCTTTCTAACCTTTGTGCAATCACGTGCAATCCATACTGGGCCTGACACTGTCTGAGCCTGCCTCCTGAGACATATATTTTGAATGTGTACGCTATCCATACATGTTATCTGGGGAAACGGTACCCTTTCTAACCTTTGTGCAATCACGTGCAATCCATACTGGGCCTGACACCGTCTGAGCCTGCCTCCTGAGACATATATTTTGAATGTGTACGCTATCCATACATGTTATCTGGGGAAACGGTACCCTTTCTAACCTTTGTGCAATCACGTGCAATCCATACTGGGCCTAACACCGTCTGAGCCTGCCTCCTGAGACATATATTTTGAATGTGTACGCTATCCATACATGTTATCTGGGGATACGGTACCCTTTCTAACCTTTGTGCAATCACGTGCAATCCATACTGGGCCTAACACCGTCTGAGCCTGCCTCCTGAGACATATATTTTGAATGTGTACGCTATCCATACATGTTATCTGGGGATACGGTACCCTTTCTAACCTTTGTGCAATCACGTGCAATCCATACTGGGCCTGACACCGTCTGAGCCTGCCTCCTGAGACATATATTTTGAATGTGTACGCTATCCATACATGTTATCTGGGGAAACAGTACCCTTTCTAACCTTTGTGCAATCACGTGCAATCCATACTGGGCCTAACACCGTCTGAGCCTGCCTCCTGAGACATATATTTTGAATGTGTACGCTATCCATACATGTTATCTGGGGAAACGGTACCCTTTCTAACCTTTGTGCAATCACGTGCAATCCATACTGGGCCTGACACCGTCTGAGCCTGCCTCCTGAGACATATATTTTGAATGTGTACGCTATCCATACATGTTATCTGGGGAAACGGTACCCTTTCTAACTTTTGTGCAATCACGTGCAATCCATACTGGGCCTAACACCGTCTGAGCCTGCCTCCTGAGACATATATTTTGAATGTGTACGCTATCCATACATGTTATCTGGGGAAACGGTACCCTTTCTAACCTTTGTGCAATCACGTGCAATCCATACTGGGCCTGACACCGTCTGAGCCTGCCTCCTGAGACATATATTTTGAATGTGTACGCTATCCATACATGTTATCTGGGGAAACGGTACCCTTTCTAACCTTTGTGCAATCACGTGCAATCCATATTGGGCCTAACACCGTCTGAGCCTGCCTCCTGAGACATATATTTTGAATGTGTACGCTATCCATACATGTTATCTGGGGATAAGGTACCCTTTCTAACCTTTGTGCAATCACGTGCAATCCATACTGGGCCTGACACCGTCTGAGCCTGCCTCCTGAGACATATATTTTGAATGTGTACGCTATCCATACATGTTATCCGGGGAAACGGTACCCTTTCTAACCTTTGTGCAATCACGTGCAATCCATACTGGGCCTAACACCGTCTGAGCCTGCCTCCTGAGACATATATTTTGAATGTGTACTCTATCCATACATGTTATCTGGGGATACGGTACCCTTTCTCACCTTTGTGCAATCACGTGTAATCCATTCTGGGCGTGAGAACGGCTGGCGAGCTGTTAAGCAAGCTACAGCACCTGTGGTTTGCACACGTAAGTTTTTCATTTTTTCAGGAATGACGGTTAGGCCTAATTCCGGAACTGCGGTTGACCTGCACTTACTGGGAAATCATTGTTCGCGGGTAATAATTGTAATCAGTGATCCCCATCACTAACGTTGTTCAGCGGGTTATCTGCACCTGTAAGCGACAAACGCTGGCCTTTTCAGTGTAGCGCACATGCAGCCACGGACATGTAGGGGCATGACACACCAGTTATTGGCCAATCTCATGTGCCAGAGCCTCACGTGTCCCTCTAGTAAGCCGGACTCGGACCGAGGGGCATGACGGAGTCTCTTTCGTTAATGGAATTAAGCTTGCAATGTGTGCATCTGTTCTGTAGCTGGCATGGTTGAGGTTTCCCAGGTGGAGTCGAATTTAACCGTAGGCTCCACTCCTGGTGGTGCCCTTCTGGACATTCCTTTAAGGTTCAGCTTTGCAACCATACTGCCCACGTAAAACAAACACTTTGCCTTCATGAACTCTGTTTGGATGGTCATGACTCGTGGGAATAACGCCGCCCAATCAGTTAACCTGCTAGAGAGATCCTTCTTTGCTCCCAAGCATGACATCACACTCCCTAGGAAGAAGGTAATGCCACTGTGGCGACCGTACTCCTGGGGGCGACACAAGTGCACTGATGCCCAGCCACTGCTCGATGAATCTGCTGGTACATTGACCCAGACCACTACATTCCCCTCGCACGCTACACGACCTGAATCTGACCCTGATGAAACTCAGGTTACCCTTCCCATATACAGTTCCATCTTACACGGTGACAAAGAGGAAGCTGCAGATGAAAGTGCAGGTTCGGCCCACCCGCCATCAGACACACCACCGTACTATCAGGGGCCCTGTGCCAGTGCCATCGCCAACGAGTGGGCCCCCCCTGCTTTCTCAGGATCACAGCACTTGCAAAGTTGAAATACTGTGCAGTGAGATGGAAGATGGGGACGACAAGGAGTCCAGACAAGTACAGGGATTCCCTAGCGAGGAGACTTATTTGATTGTTTTCAATGTTGGGACAGCAATTTTTGGGGAGCACTATACTCTGGAGAATGATAGATGGGGCCCACCATACACTGGAACATTCCAAAGGTGAACATCAGACACTGGAGCAGCATTTACAGGGCCCATTATACACTAGAGCATTAGAAATGGGGCCCATTATGTTTGGAGCATTATTTGGGCCCATAAGACAGTGGAGCTTCATCCATGGGGACCAACATATACTGTAGCATTATGTGGAGCTCATCATATACTGTTTCAAACATTATATGGGACCAATGATTCTGTATGGAGAAATAGATGGGCCTCGTCATGAGATGTAAAAAGTGAGGTATTTTTCATTGTACTATACCGCTATTTCTCTGCCGTATCGGAGCATGATGAGTTGTGGTATGTGTTAAAGGGGCGCTCTTTCGCCCAGGGCACATGAAAACCTGCAGCCAGCCCTCCCCCCCCACAACTTTAGCCAAATAACCCCCATTTTTCAGTGCGTAACTTGTATTATGAAGTTAATTAAGGTTGACAAGCTTAAGTAAGAAGAATTGATGCTTTTGGCATTCAAATGGGCACTGTAGGTGTGTTTCCTGTCCTCCTCTCACTGCCGACTTTTATTCCCCATTGACTTACATTGGGTTTCGTGACGACCCCGACTTTTCCCTATAATCGGACGATCTTGCTCGACCCGACTTTTGGAAAAGTCGGGTTTCACGAAACGAAACGCGACCCTAAAAAACCAAAAGTCGCTCAACTCTACTCCTAACTACTTTTTACTGACTTCCTGAAGCACTAAATTGGTTTTGTAACCTCATTGAGCTTTGAACTTCATAGCCAGGTGTATCAAATCATGAGAAAAGGTATTTAAAGTGGCCACTTGCAAGTAGTTCTCCTATTTGATTCTCCTATGAAGAGTGGCATCATGGGCTCCTCAAAACAACTCTCAAATGATCTGAAAACAAAGATTATTCAACATAGCTTTTCAGGGAAGGATACAAAAAGTTGTCTCATAGATTTAACCTGTCAGTTTCCACTGTGAGGAACATAGTAAGGAAATGGAAGAACACAGGTACAGTTCTTGTTAAGCCCAGAAGTGGCAGGCCAAGAAAAATATCAGAAAGGCAGAGAAGAAGAATGGTGAGAACAGACAAGGACAATCCACAGACCACCTCCAAAGACCTGCAGCATCATCTTGCTGCAGATGGTGTCACTGTGCATCGGTCAACAATACAGCGCACTTTGCACAAGGAGAAGCTGTATGGGAGAGTGATGCGAAAGAAGCCGTTCCTGCAAGCACGCCACAAAGAGAGTCACCTGTTGTATGCAAAAGCACATTAGAACAAGCCAGTTACATTTTGGAAGAAGGTCCTGTGGACTGATGAAACAAAGATTGAGTTGTTTGGTCATACAAAAAGGCGTTATGCATGCGCTGTATTGTTGACCGATGCACAGTGACACCATCTGCAGCAAGATGATGCTGCAGGTCTTTGGAGGTGGTCTGTGGATTGTCCTTGACTGTTCTCACCATTCTTCTCTGCCTTTCTGATATTTTTCTTGGCCTGCCACTTCTGGGCTTAACAAGAACTGTACCTGTGTTCTTCCATTTCCTTACTATGTTCCTCACAGTGGAAACTGACAGGTTAAATCTCTGAGACAACTTTTTGTATCCTTCCCCTGAAAAGCTATGTTGAATAATCTTTGTTTTCAGATCATTTGAGAGTTGTTTTGAGGAGCCCATGATGCCACTCTTCATTGGAGAATCAAATAGGAGAACTACTTGCAAGTGGCCACTTTAAATACCTTATCTCATGATTTGATACACCTGGCTATGAAGTTCAAAGCTCAATGAGGTTACAAAACCAATTTAGTGCTTCAGGAAGTCAGTAAAAAGTAGTTAGTAGTGTTCAAATCAAGAAAATGATAAGGGTGCCCATACTTTTGCACCGGTCAAATTTTGTTTAAATGCAGATTGCACATTTTCTGTTAGTACAATAAACCTCATTTGAATCCAGAAATATAACTGAGTCCATCAGTTATTAGATATATGAAACTGAAATACCTGTTGCAAAAACCAAAATTGCTATTAAGAAAAAAGGTTAACATTAATAGGGGTGCCCAAACTTTTACATATGACTGTATGATGAGCTCCACATAATGCTACAGTATATGTTGGTCCCCATGGATGAAGCTCCACTGTCTTATGGGCCCAAATAATGCTCCATATATAATGGGCCCCATTTCTAATGCTTAAATGTATAATGGGCCCTGTAAATGCTGCTCCAGTGTCTGATGTCCACCTTTGGAATGCTCCAGTGTATGGTGGGCCCCATATATCATTCTCCAGAGTATAGTGCTCCCCAAAAATTGCTGTCCCAACATTGAAAACAATTAAATAAGTCAACTCGCTAGGGAATCCCTGTACTAGTCTGGACTCCTCGTCGTCCCCATCTTCCATCTCACTGCACTTGGCTGTTTAGGCAGAGGGCGTATAGACGTGATGTCATTGCGCTCTCTGATCAGAATATCACTGTCAGGACACGCGGAAGACGTCATGGCGGTGGAGCAGGGAGAGGTATGTATTTCAACTTTGCAAGTGTTGTAATCCGGAGCAAGCAGGGGGGCACACTCGTTGGCGACGGCACTGGCACAGGGACCCTCATAGTACGGCGGTGTGTGGCGGTGTGTCTGACGGCGGGTGGGGGGTGGGGGCCCTCCCACCAGCAGAAACACTTTTGCGTACTATGAGGGGCCCTGTGCCAGTGCCGTCGCCCATGAGTATGCCCCCCACCTGCTCAAGGAACCTGCACCTTCCTCTTTGTCACCTTGTAAGGTGGTATAGTATGCGGGAAGGGGAACCTGAATTTCCTCAGAGTCAGATTCTGGCTGTGTAGAGTGTGAGGGGAATGTAGTGGTCTGGGTCAATGTACCAGCAGAATCATCTAGCAGTGGCTGGGCATCAGTGCACTTGTGGCGTCCCCAGGAGTACGGTCGCCACAGTGGCATTACCTTCCTCCTAGGGAGTGTGATGTCATGCTTGGGAGCAAAGAAGGATCTCTCTAGCCGTTCAACCAACACACAACACATTTCCCACTCCAGGCCAGCAGAGACCTCTGAACATGACTGCTGAGAAGCTGCTCTCTGTGGTCGGGAGGAGGTAAATTAGGGCACTCTGTGCAGGGAAGGGGAAGTGTGTGGACGTAAGAAGGGGAGCTGGAGGATGAGCAGAGTTAAGGCTCACTCCTAGCTGGAGCGCATGGTCCGGAGTCCGGTCTCCGAGTTTGTAGGGACACTGACGTTCCTGCAGCAGAAACCGGAGGAAGTAGCAACTGTAAATGCTCTGTACCCAACTAAGGCTCGGAGGCCCCAGCATCGACATGTGGGAACCAGAAGGAAAAGGCTACGGCTGCCTGCCATACGAGAAAGTTCCAAAAGAGAGTCAACAGGGGGAACTTCATTGAACTCAGCACTGCAAGTACCTCAGATAAGCGCTAGAACAGAGGCCACACTACCTATCTGCAGAGAGAGAATTCCAAATTGGCTTCCAGGCTGACCAAATCCTTCTCCATCTGTACTCTGGGTCCTGGACGGCACTTACCAAGTACAGGTAAAGGAACTGCACGACTGTGTCTGTCATCTTTCTCCTGCACCTGGTGCACGGCTCTGCTACATGCTACACTGCACACCATCTACCAACTCTTTCATCTGCCCTGCGACTATGGCCCTATCTGTGCAGGGCTTCTACATCTTAGCTGCACCACAACATCTGTCCCAGAGAAGCGACAATGCAGCGCTGGTCAATCTAATCAGAAACCACAGGTGGCGTCACGTATCATTCACCTATAAACGTAATTCACCCCTTTGCATGGATGCCCAGGGCCACGGAACGGGTCACCACCACGGTTACACATCCCTGTGAGACACCGGCCCGGTACTGATTAACCCCACTGCCCTGGCTGGCCACCCACACTCCATGTCTGATTCATCTGTGGGAGAGAGGGTCCCCGTCGAGTGTCCGGGTCGGCAGTTGGTGCACTAGGGATGGAGGTTGTCAGGGACAGAAGGGTAATAGCTGGGAAAGATAGACAAGAGGATGCAGTACCTAGAAATAACCACAAGATGGCAGGGGGAGTAGTTCAGGACTCAACAGCAACTTCGAGATAGGAACCCAGAAGGGGAATTCCCAGGACAATGAGTCAGCAGACAGACACGGAGGCAGCTGGAGACGGTGGGAGCGACTGTCAGCAAGTGTAGATTATCAGGGCGAGACGAGATGCTTACCGAGGACTTCAGGGGAACGGCACCAAGACAAGCAGCCGAGACCTGCCTCCACGCTCCAGCCCGTGGCCGCTGCCGCCTCCACACTTCAGCCAGCGGCTGCAGCCTATCTGCAGTCACTGGCGGCCGCTGCCTCCATGCTCCAGTCTGTGGCCGCTGCCGCCTCCCCACTTCAGCCAGCGGCTGCAGCCTACCCGCGGTCACCCGCGGCCGCTGATTCCACGCTCCAGCCCGCCGCAGCCACCCCGCTTCCACCAGTGGCCGCAGCTGGTACAGTGCTGTTGGCGGCCACGGCCCCGCCCCGGTCCACACCAGGGGTCGGTCCTCTGCTGGTCGCGAACTCCCCGTCACAGCCGTTAGCTGCGCAGGTGGCCTGCCATTTGCCACGCCTCACTGCCACCGCTTGCCCCAGTCCGGGGACTGCTGCCTATCCAGCCAAGGACTCCGCTGAGGCCCGCGGGACCCCCGTGTCATCAACGTGCCGGAACGCGCGAAGCTTTCGTCAACGCCTCAACAACTGGGCCCAGCAACTCTTCCGTTGAAAGGTCAGCCGAACGGCGAGGGACGTCAGGACAGCTAAGTAGACTTTAGACTTAAGGACCCGTTGTCGGCCACACCGCGGCCCTATAGTGACCAGCCGTTGCCGGGAGTAGTCATGTTCTACATTACCGTGTTTGCTTGTTTAGAGCCCCTGCGTGGGCAACCTGTGTTACCCCTGTTTTGGTGATCAGGCCGTGACTGAGGGAAGTCCCCTCAAGTCCCATAAAAGAATCTTTAAAAAGCACCGTAGTTGTCTCGTGACTCGATGCTGCATCCTCCGTACCTGCTAGTACCACACATCTTGGACTTGGGAATTCACGATTTGACTTGATAACCCAGGCATGCTATGATAGAAAGAGCTACATGGACTAATGTGAAGTGTGGCCTGCTGCATCATTGACTTTTGATGGGGGTGAAGGACACAAGGAAAGGGGTTCTTCCTGACCAGGAGCCTGCACTTGACGACTCAGTGCTTGCATTTTTTTGAAACTTCAGAAGAGGAGGGCATAATTGCTGGAGTCTGTTTCGGCAATGTAAGCCAAAGCCAGTACCTCATGCTCAGCCTTTAAAAGCGGTTAACCTACTCCCAGAAAAGGTAGCCTTCCAGGCGTTCCGGAGCCAGACCATGACACAGGCTCAACACCTCCTGCCTTAGCTGCTATTGTGCTTTTGCCACTACCAGCAGATGCACCACCACCATCAGCACCAGTTGGCCCCCCCACGCCCATGTCCGTGGCCTCTTCCACCAAACTTCAAAATTTTGCAGAAAATAGACCCAAAATAACATCAGATATATGGCACTGTATCAGAAGCTTACAGTTCTATTCAGTCAAAGGATAATTGTCAATCTCCCTATATATTCCATCAGTCACACAGAGACACTCACAGGTTCAGTATGGATTAGACAAGAATATAAAAATTAGACAAAGTGTACAGTATCATCAGATAGCAGGTATATATAGTATAGTTTAAACATTCTAAATCTCCGTAGATATTTGAGGAGGCACACACAGACACTCTCAGGCTCAGGATTACAACACAATCTAAAAAGCCATAAAATGGTAATGGATCTCAAGAGTACAGCTGTACACAGTGTAGGTGTCATTGTTGTCAATTTCAGTATTTATTTCCACAGTCAGAAAATAACTCTCACTTGGTCAGTTTGGATTAGACCAGAATATAAGAAGCAGTAAATGGGTAATGTATCACAAGAGTAGATATGTATACAGTGTTGGGGTAATTTTTAAATGTACATCTAAATTGCAGGAGTAACACAAAGACACTCACACGCTCAGGATGGATCACACCACAATATAACAAGAAGATCCGCAAGAAATAATCACATATGTGGGACAATGTTCCAGGTGTCAATGATACACTTAGAGTGTTGATTGGAGGAGGACTTCCTGGCAGAAAGGGTACAGTATCACCAGACACCAGGTATATATAGCAAAGTTTAAACATTAACAATGTACTTCTATATATCAGGAGTAGTGTTGAGCCACCCCGCTAGTGTTTTGGTTCGTCGCACAGGAGGCAAGTTCGTTGAATGTTCGTCGAACGTTCGAAGAACACCGTCGAACCCCATTGAAAACAATGGCAGGCAAACACAAACACATACAAACACATAGAAAACAATTACAAAACACCTTTAAAGGTGTCCCTAAGCAGACAAAATGCTCAGAAGACAAAAATAACATATGGAAAAGGGCAACTACATTTAGAAAAGAGGTGGAGGAGTAAAAGGAGGAGGTGGAGGAGACGCAGATATAGGCTTGTCATGCCCTTATGAAGTCAAGAAAGGCTGGAATAAAAATGTAAAATACAAACCCCAAAAAAAAAAATTCTGAAATCGAACACGATCATATACCGTCGGACTTCCCACCAATAAATTATGCCAACTGCCGATGGGGCGGCGTTATTGACACGAACCTCCAAACTGCGTCCATGAAGGCAAAGTGTTTGGTTTCCGGGGGCTGTATGATTGCAAAGCTGAACCTTAAAGGAATGTCCAAAAGTGTACCACCAGGAGTGGAGCCTGTGGTTTAATTGGACTCCACCCGGGAAACCACAACCATACAAGCTACAGAAAAGATGGACAGATTGCAAGCTTTGTCGATTCTGTGTGTGGTGTGGTATGTCCGTTTGTAGTTGTGCTAGTGATTTCTCAGCTTTATTCCGTTAACGACCGAGACTCCGGCATGCCCCCGCTGTACGCGTTAAGCTTACTAGAGGGATACACGAGGCTCTGGCACACGAGATCGAGCAATAACAGGTCTATCATGCCCTTACATGTCCGGGGCTGCATGCGCGCTACACTGAAAGGACCAGGTTTTGTCGCTTACAGGTGCTGATAACCCGCTGAACACCGTTAGCGATGGGGATTTGGGATTCCAATTATTACCCGCGAACGATGATTTCCCAGTAAGTGCAGGTCAACCGCAATTACGGAATTAGGCCTAACCGGCATTCCTGACAAAATGAAAAAATTACGTGTCCAAACCACAGGTGCTGTAGCTTGCTTAACAGATCGGCAGACGTTCTCAGGCCCAGTATGGATTCGACAACATTGTAGAAAGTTGATAAAGGGTACAGTTTCACCGGATAACACGTATATATCTAGCATAGTTTACACATTGAAAACCTATGTCTATAGATCAGGAGGCAGGCTCAGACGGTCTCAGGCCCAGTATGCATTAGACGTGATTGGACAAAGGTGAGAAAGGGTAACGTATCACCAGATTACAGGTATGTATAGCATAGTTTGCACATTAAAAACCTATGTCTATAGATCATGAGGCAGGCTCAGACCGTCTCAGGCCCAGTATGGATTAAACGTGATTGGACAAAGGTGAGAAAGGGTACATTATCACTGGATAGCAGCTATATATAGCATAATTTAAACATTTAAAATCTCTGTGTTCTCAGTATGGATTAGACAACAATCTAAAAAGTAGAAAAAAGGAAATGTTTTTGAAGCGTACACCAGTATACACTTTTGGTGGTATTTTTAAATCTTCATATATATTTCTGTCTCAGTAAGACAGTCCAGGCTCTCTGCAATAGGAAATGAGATGCATACAATTACTGACATAAAGTCTAGTGATTGCAGAAATCTAGGAATTAATAATCACGGGAAAAACTTCCGTCACAATTCTCAGAGGCGATGCTGACCCTCAATTAATTTGTGTGTGGAGACAGCGAAAACATAACTTTGTGAAGAAAGTGTTGCTGTATTGCAGTACCGTTGATCCCATCAGCGTTACTCACCTCCATCATATTTTTATCACAGGGAGAGATGTAAACATGTTGCTCACTGCCTATCATGATGATCTGTCACGTAACTTTGGAGTGCAAAAGACAGAAGCCACAGGCCGTAGGCGATTCTATGGGTTTGGCATGAGAGGGCACATTTAAAAATGTGCGCCGGAATGTCACATGTCTGTGAGTAGGAAAACTGTGAAAGTTGATGATAAACCACCACTGCATGTCATTGTGAGTCGACGTCCATAAGAAATGGAAGCCATTGATCATCTGAAGCTAGAGCCCGGCCAGCCGGACAGGGCATAGCTACATCTTAACCATCATCTATCAGTTCAACAAATTTGTAGTGGCAGTCCCAGTGAAGGATTTGACAGCCCAGACTACACAGCGGAGGAGCAGGGAGAGGTAAACATTGCAAATTCTGTGGCCCTGCCCAAGCAAGGGGGCACACTCGTGGGTGTCGGTACTGGCACTGGGCCCCTCATAGTACGGTGGTGTGTCTGACAGTGGGTGTGCACCCCCACTGTCAGAGACACTTGATTGCACTATGAGGGACCCTGTGCCAGTGCCCGCGCCCAAGAGTCGGCCTACCCACCTGTCCAGGGCAACGGCACTCGCACGGTTGTGTGCGCTAGTTGGTGACCCCAGCCATGGGGGGGAGGCAGCCCAGTTAGGGAGGTTTACAAAATGGCATATGTTGATCTGGGACATTCAGCTGCTGCTAAAGGTGAAATTGGTCAAGTCCGAGGAAGAGGAGGACCAAAACAAGCAACCTATGTGTCATCAGGGTAAGGTGGGACAAAATCCTTGGAAACCTATGCATGGTTTATTTTAATGAATGTTAGATCATCCATATTTTGGGCCAACAGATGGGTCCTATTTTCTGTCAGGATTGATCCAGCTTCACTGAAGACTCTTTCTGATAGCACACTTGCAGCTGGGCAAGCGAGCTCCTGTAAGGTATTTTGTGCCAATTCAGGCCAGGTGTCCAGTTTAGCGGCCCAATAGTCAAATGGGAATGACCTGTGAGGGAGAACATCGATATGGGAGGAAAAGTAGTTTGTAACCATAGTTGACAACTGCTGTCTCCTGTCACTTTCAATCGATGCAGTATTACCAGTCGTGTGAGCGGGACTTGAAAAATCAGTCCACAACATGGTCATGAAACCCCTGTCTCTGACGCCACTTCTGATGTTTGCACCACGAACACCTCTTCCAAGCTGCCCCCGGCCCCTATGGCTAGTGTGAGAACCATCACCGCTGCTGTGTGCTGGGAATGCCTCAACCAACCGGTTTACCAGAGTTGCTTGCTTGTTAGCCAATGTTAGGTCAAGGTTCTCCTGTGGCATTATGTTTTGGAATTTGCCTTTATAGCGTGGATTCAGGATGCTGGCCAACCAGTAGTTGTCATTAGAGTTGAGCGATACCGTCCGATACTTCAAAGTATCGGATCGGAATGGATCGGCCGATCTTAAAAAAAAGTATCGGTATCGCCGATTCCGATACCGGAAGTCCCATTCAAGTCTATGGGACTTCCGGTATCGGAATAAGAAAAACCCTGTTTTTGCCTTGTACAGCCTCTCTGGGGTCTGTACGGGCCTTTCGGGGGGCTGTGCCGGCCTGCCAGGGGGTCTGTGCAGGCTCCGGTGGTCTGTGCCGGCCTGCCGGGGGGCTGTGCCGGCCTGCCGGTGGTCTGTGCAGGCTCCGGTGGGCTGTGCCGGCCTGCCGGGGGGCTGTGCCGGCCTGCCGGGGGGCTGTGCAGGCTCCGGGGGGCTGTGCCGGCCTGCCGGTGGTCTGTGCAGGCTCCGGGGGGCTGTGCCGGCCTGCCGGTGGTCTGTGCAGGCTTCGGGGGTCTGTGCAGGCATCGTCCGATGGGACTACAAGTCCCATCAGGCGATGCCTGCTACCATGACAGTGATTGACACATTAGCCAATGATGGGACAGTAGTAGTCCCATCATCCGGCTAATGTGTTGAATGTAAAAAAAAAAAAAAAAATTACATGCTACATACATGCTACATACATACAACATGCATACTACATGTAACATACATACTACATACATGCTACATTCATACTACATACATGCTACATTCATACTACATATATACTACATGCAACATACATACTACATATATACTACATGCATGCAACATGCATACTACATATATACTACATGCTACATATATACTACATATATACTATATGCATGCTACATACATACTGCATGCTACATACATACTACATGCTACATACATACCACATATATACTGCATACATACTACATGCATGCTACATGCTACATGCATAACACATATATACTACATGCATGCTACATACATACTACATGCTACATACATACCACATACATACTACATACATACTACATACATACTACATGCATGCTACATACATACTACATGCTACATACATACTACATATATACTACATGCATGCTACATACATACTGCATGCTACATGCATGCTACATACATACTACATACATACTACATGCTACATACATACCACATATATACTACATGCATGCTACATGCATGCTACATGCTACATACATAACACATATATACTACATGCATGCTACATACATACTACATGCTACATACATACCACATACATACTACATACATACTACATACATACTACATGCATGCTACATACATACTACATGCTACATACATACTACATATATACTACATGCATGCTACATACATACTGCATGCTACATGCATGCTACATACATACTACATGCTACATATATACCACATACATACTACATACATACTACATACATGCTACATACAATACATTCATACAATACATACATAGACATACAGTACATATAACATAGAGTAACATACTTACCAATACTTGTCACATTGTTCCCCGAAGCCATTGTCTTTTACGGAATAAATATTAACATAACAAACCACAAAAATACTCACCCACGATCCGGTGCAGTCCACGAGTGTGTCCCACAACGATCTTGGGTAGAGAACTGCAGCATCAGCTGATGCTGCCGTTCTCTACGGGCTGCAGGAATCCAATGACGGAAGGTAGGTATCCTTCCGCACTGTATTCCTCCGCCACTTAAAAAAAAAAGTCCCTAGTCTCACTTTATGCCATTGCTGTGTGGGAATTTCCCACGCAGCAATGGCATAAAGTGAGACTAGGGACTTTTTTTTTTTAAGTGGCGGAGGAATACAGTGCGGAAGGATACCTACCTTCCGTCATAGGATTCCTGCAGCCCGTAGAGAACGGCAGCATCAGCTGATGCTGCAGTTCTCTACCCAAGATCGTTGTGGGACACACTCGTGGACTGCTTCGGATCGTGGGTGAGTATTTTTGTGGTTTGTTATGTTAATATTTATTCCGTAAAAGACAATGGCTTCGGGGAACAATGTGACAAGTATTGGTAAGTATGTTACTCTATGTTATATGTACTGTATGTCTATGTATGTATTGTATGTAGCATGCATGTAGTATGTATGTAGTATATATGTGGTATGTATGTAGCATGTAGTATGTATGTAGCATGCATGTAGTATGTATGTAATATATATGTGGTATGTATGTAGCATGTAGTATGTGTGTAGTATGTATGTAGCATGCATGTAGTATGTATGTAGTATGTATGTAGTATGTATGTAGCATGCAGTATGTATGTAGCATGCATGTAGTATATATGTAGTATGTATGTAGCATGTAATATGTATGTAGCATGCATGTAGTATGTATGTAGTATATATGTGGTATGTATGTAGCATGTAGTATGTATGTAGCATGCAGTATGTATGTAGCATGCATGTAGTATATATGTAGTATGTATGTAGCATGTAGTATGTATGTAGCATGCATGTAGTATATATGTAGTATGTATGTAGCATGTAGTATGTATGTAGCATGCATGTAGTATATATGTGGTATGTATGTAGCATGTAGTATGTATGTAGCATGCATGTAGTATGTATGTAGTATGTATGTAGTATTTTTTTTTTTTTTTTACATTTAACACATTAGCCGGATGATGGGACTACTACTGTCCCATCATTGGCTAATGTGTCAATCACTGTCATGGTAGCAGGCATCGCCAGATGGGACTTGTAGTCCCATCGGACGATGCTTGCACAGACCCCCGGACATCAGCACAGCCCCCCGGCAGGCCGGCACAGCCCCCCGGCAGGCCGGTACAGACCCCCACAGGGTGCACAGACCACCGGCAGGCCGGTACAGACCCCGGGCAGTCCACACAGCCCCCCGGCAGGCCGGCACAGCCCCCCCCCGGCAGGCCGGCAGAGACCCCCGGAAGGCCCGAAATGACGGCGCATCATGATGCGCACACACCGCGCATCATGATGACGTCATTTCGGCTGTCAATCAACTTTGAACTTCCGATTCCGATGCCGACTTCCGATATTGAAAAAATATCGGAAGTCGGTATCGGAATTCCGATACAGCAAGTATCGGCCGATACCCGATACTTGCGGTATCGGAATGCTCAACACTAGTTGTCATCGTTCATCATTTTGGCTATGCGGGGGTCCCTTTTTAGGATCTGCAAGGCATAATCTGACATGTGGGCCAATGTTCCCGGTGTCAATGATGCACTGCGAGTGCTGGTTGGAGGAGCACTTTCTGGCAAATCCACATCCGTCCAGTCACGCACAAACCCTGTACCTGACCTTGCCACGCCAACATTTTCTCTTGCCCCACGAGAAGCATCCTCCTCCCCTAAATAATCATCCCCATCATCATCCTCCTCCTCTTCCTCTTCTTCCTCCACCTCGTCCAGGAGAGATCCCGGAGCAGACAATCGCTGACTGTCATCAAGGCTTCCCTCCTCCTCTTCCTCCTCATCTACCTCGGCTGCAGACGCCTGCTCCTTAATGTGCATCAAAGTTTGCATGAACAGACGCATAAGTGGGATGCTCATGCTTATGATGGCATCGTCTGCGCTTACCAGCCGTGTGCATTCCTCAAAACACTGAAGGACTTTACAGAGGTCTTTCAGCTTCGACCACTGCACACCTGTCAACTCCATGTCTGCCCTCAAAGTGCCTGCCCGTATACCCTCCCACAAATGCATTACGGCCTGCTTCTGTTCGCCCAGCCGCTCTACCATGTGCAGGGTGGAGTTCCACCTTGTTGCAACGTCAATAATTAGGCGGTGCTTGGGAAGGTGGAGCAATCGCTGCAGCTTCTGCATACGACTGGAGTGTACCGGCGACCAGCGGATGTGCGAGCACAGTTTTCGAACCTTATGGAGCAAGCCTGTTAACTCCAGATAATTATTGAGGAAGCACTGCACCACCAGGTTCAAGGTGTGAGCCAAGCAAGGTATGTGTCTGAGTTTGGAAAGGGCTATGGCTGCCACAAAATTCAGGCCGTTATCACTAACTACCTTGCCTGCCTCAAGATGTAGACTGCCCAGCCATGACTCAGTTTGTCACTGAAAGTAGTCTGCCAGTACCTCCGCGGTGTGTCTGTCGCCCAAAAACATCATCTGCAACACAGCCTGCTGACGCTTTCCACTAGCTGATCGATAGGGGGACACCTCGTGTGCAACACTGGTAGCTGCGGATGGAGTGCTCGTGCGACTGCGCTCTGTGGACGAGCTTTCGCTTCTGGAGGAGGAGGAGGGTCAAACGCCTACAGCCAACTGTTTCCTATACCGTGGGCGAAGCAGCACTGTCCCACCACCGCTGTCCCCTGTGGACCCTGCATCCACCACATTAACCCAATGCGCAGTGATGTACACTTAACGGCCCTGGCCATGCCTACTGGACCATGCATCAGTTGTTAGGTGCACCTTTCCACTCACTGATTGCTTGAGTGCATGGACAATGCGGTCTTTCACATGATGGTGGAGGGCTGGGATGGCTTTGCGAGAAAAGAAGTGGCGACTAGGTAGGTTATGGCGTGGTACTGCGCAGGCCATGAGTTCGCAGAAAGCTGCGCTTTCAATCAACCGGTAGGGCATCATCTCTAACGAGATTAGTTTGGCAATGTGGGCGTTCAAACCCAGTGTACGCGGACGAGAGGATGAGTACTTTCTTGTCTTACTCATAGTCTCTGGTAAGGTGAGCTGGACTTGAGAGCTGCATATGGTGGAACTAGCGGTGGACATGGCGGACTGAGAGAGGGTTGATGATGGTGATGGAGTTGGTGTTCTTTCTGATGGCCTAGATTCAGTCTTTCATTGATGTAACATTGTGATTCCCTGACTGCTTTGGCCTTGCGACGACACCTTAACATTTGCTGCTGGTGGTGTGCTAACCGGTGGGCTTATAGTGGGGGGAAACAATGTAGCTTTGCTGACTACCTTCTTTGGGAGCAGTTGCACATGTGGTATGTGAGGTTTGGTAGTCCGTCCACGCTTGCAAGTGCATGGTGGTTAAATGTCTAAGCATGCAACTGGTATTCAAATTTCTCAGATTTTTCCCTCGGCTAAAGGTCTTTGCGCACTTCTTACAGATAACCTTTGCCTGATCATTAGGATTTTGTTCAAAAAAGTGCCACACTGCACTCTTCCTACTATGGAAGACATTTTGAGGCCTTGTTGTGGCGCCCCTGAGGCTTCAGTCGCCACAGAGGTACTGCACCTTCTCCTAAGGTGTAGTGCCCCACCATCCAGGTAAGGTGGGAACTCCTGACCACGCTCCACACCTGCATTCCACACAAAGGATAGTTCAGTGGGGCCACCTAGCAGCTTCAGGCTGGGGGTTAGCAGAGCACCCTTCGGGGAACCCTGCTTCGTAACACGAGATGTGCTGGGAGGCGGGTGGAGTGTGATGATATAAAAGAGTGGGAAGAGTGAAAGATAGTTGGTTAGTTGGAGAAAGAGAGAGAAGATGGGTGTCTGAGGGACGTGCTACAGCAGGTCCCAGTGATCTGGGCTGCTGGCACGAGAAAGACCAGAGAAAGAGACTGATAAGATTGATAACATAACCTTCCATAAGAGAGATAGAACAGATCGGAACGAAGGAGAATAGAAGGATGGTGGGAAGCTGGTTGAAGAAAGATAGAGAACCCTTCCAGTCCAGAGAGCGCAAAAGCCGGGGCCCGGTCCCCGAGATTGATTGGATCTTTATGTCTGGCAACAGACACCGGAGGAGTAGTGAGCCGCTAACGCCTTGCTCCCATCATAGGCTTAGGACACAACAGCAACTGAATAGAGAGACTCGGGACGCAGAGTGGAGTCCCCGAAGCAGGCTGCAGATGTCTGTCATACAAGTAAAGACTAGGAACACCTAGAGAGAGGCATTCCAAGGTAACTAAGTACTGGAGTGCTTCGCACCTAAAGGCACATTGGAGGAGTCGTTCAGTAAGGTACATGTTGGCGGAGTGTGGAAGGGAGAATCCTATCCTGCCTGGAGGTTGGCTGGAGCACTGCCCTGGAGAACACAGTACGGAGGAAGGCAGTTGTGTGAACTGCAAACAGTGAGTAAAGCTTTGGAACCGCATACTCTGGTGTCCTCCAGTTATTCCCGCACCATTACACCTGAGTACCAGCATCCATACCATTCTGCGCCTCTCCTCATCCATTGCTCCTACACTGCCCTGGGACTACAGCTCCACCTGTGGGGAGCTACACCATCTTTGCTGCACCACACCATCAGTCCCAGCGGATCTGCATGCAGCGTTGGCTCAACACCTTACTTGCCAAACACCACGGGTGGCGTCACGAACTATTCTAATAAACTTTAACACCATTAACATCACCGCCATTGATATTGGGCGCCCAGGGCCACGGACCGGGTCACCGCTGCTGTGACACGTTCCCGCCTTGACACCGGCCCGGTACCGAGTACCCCGCTGCCCTGGGTGTGCGAGGGCGACCCATTGCACGCTGTGCTATTTTGACCATCTGGCCAAGCTGTCCTGCAACTCTTGGTTTTTGTAACCCGTTTTTGGACTGCTCAGGGCCTGCCAGATAACAGCTGTTGCGATGTCGATGCCTGCTGCGGATGCTCCTCCTCTTCTGAGCTATTGGCAGCGGCACCCTCTTCCCCCAATGGATGCCAATCTGGGTCTACAACTGGGTCATCCATCACCTCCTCATCAATGTCATGTGCACCTTCCTCTGTGTCACCATGTATGGTGGTATAGTATGCGGGAAGGGGCACCTGAGTTTCATCAGGGTCAGATTCTGGCTCAGTACACTGCGAGGACAATGTAGTGCTCTGAGTGAATGTACCGGCAGATAAATCTAGCAGTGGCTGTGCATCACTGCACTCCATGTCAGATTCATCTTGGACTGGGGAATTCACGATTTGACTTGATAATCCAGGCATGGTATGAGAAAAGAGCTCCATGGAGTAATCTGTAGTGTGGCCTGCCACATCCTTCACTTTTGGTAGGGGTGAAGGACACAAGGAAAGGTGTTGTTCCTGACCAGCAGCCTCCACTGATGACGCAGAGCTTTTATTTTTTGAAACTTCAGAAGAGGAGGTGATAGAGCTGGAAGCTGTGTCAGCAATGTAAGCCAAAACTTGTTCCTGAAGCTCCGGCTTTAAAAGCGGTTTCCCTACTCCCAGAAAAGGGAGCCTACGAGGTCTTGTGGAGCCAGACAATGACGCCGGCTCACCACCTCCTGCCTTAGGTGCTATTGTGCTTTTGCCACAACCAGCAGAAGCACCACCACCAACACCACCATCAGGACCAGCTGGCAACCCCCGCCCACTTCCACGGCCTCTTCCACCATACTTCTTCATTTTTTTGAAAAAGGTAAACAAAATAACAACAGCTATATGGTACTGTAAAACAAGGTAAAGGGTCTATAGAGTATTGGTGAGAATTTGAATCTCACTGTAGATTGGAGGACGCTGAACTATTGTCTCAGGCCCAGTAGAGATTACACCGCAATGTGACAGGCAGAAATTGGCTGGTGTATGAGAAGACAGAAGCTGTATATAGTATTGGTGAGAATTTGAATCTCACTGTAGATTGGAGGACGCTGAACTATTGTCTCAGACCCAGTAGAGATGACACCGCAATGTGACAGGCAGAAATTGGCTGGTGTATGAGAAGACAGAAGCTGTATATAGTATTGGTGAGAATTTGAATCTCACTGTAGATTGGAGGACGCTGAACTATTGTCTCAGGCCCAGTAGAGATGACACCGCAATGTGACAGGCAGAAATTGGCTGGTGTATGAGAAAACAGAAGCTGTATATAGTATTGGTGAGAATTTGAATCTCACTGTAGATTGGAGGACACTGAACTATTGTCTCAGGCCCAGTAGAGATTACACCACAATGTGACAGGCAGAAACAGGCTGGTGTATGAGAAGGCAGAAGCTGTATATAGTATTGGTGAGAATTTGAAGCTCACTGTAGATTGGAGGACGTTGAACTATTGCCTCAGGCCCAGGACAGATTACACCGCAATGTGACAGGCAGAAATTGCCTAGTGTATGACTAACTACAAGGTGTATATAGAATTGGGCAGAATTGGAATCTCCCTAGAGTGTAGGTCTGTAAGAACGGACAAACTCCTCGACTTTTCCTTACAGAGTCACACACAGATAGCTTCAATTTAGCCGTGATAACAGCCGGTACACGGTACTATGTGAGGAGCGTACACCGCTGTACGGTGTGTGAAAAAATGAATGCTCAGTAACTCACCAGGACAAAACAATAAAATTTGGATTGCTTTGAAAAAAGCAGTTTGCTCAGCAGTGTGAAAACAGCAATGCAGCTATCAGGGAGCCTTAAAAGGCAGCCTAATAACCAACAGAGCTGATGCACCAAAATATAGCCTCCCCTTGCACTGCACTGTAACTGGTGTTTTGCACAGGCAAAATCGCTAGCAGCAGAAGTTTTTGGTATCTTCTTCCCTGCCTAATGCTCTCCCTACAGAATCAGCAGCAGCAGCAGCTCTCCCTATTCTGTGATCAGCATAAGTAACATGGCGGTTGGCGTGCACGCCCTTTTAAACCCCCTGTGACGCCACACAAAGCAAGCCAATCACTTGCATGCCCTTCACAAACATGGTGGTAACCGCTGCCTATGTCATCACGTTGCCCACAGTGTCCGTTCTTCCTGACTGGCTGAAAAAGGGCGCAAAAGCATCTTTTGAAATGCGACTTTGGCGCGATGGTCGCTGACCTCGTGGCCAACCTCACGCTAAGGTCGGGTTTCGTTTCATGAAACCCGACTTTGGCGAAAGTCAGTGACTTTTGAATTTTTTCGACCCATTTCGCTCAACTCTACTGTGCAGAGCAACACTGTTGCTTTATTTATTCATCTGGCGTAGTGTAGAAGTTGGGGAAAAATTGGGGAATGTGCTGTAGATAACTGTGTTATTTTATGCAGAGACAAACCTTGGCTGGAAGAAGTGATGATGGTCTGCACTGGATGAAGAAGTTAATAGAAAAATATCTTCAACAAGAGACTTCACAGGTGGGTCAGTGTATTACCTGTACACTTACAAAATACAGTGACACTATTTACAGAGCTCCTGTGTATGTCACTGGTGAATCAGTGTGTTACCTGTGCACTGACACTATGCACTTTGTGGTATATACAGAGCTCCTGTGTATAATGTCACTACTGATCCCTGTATTACCTGTTGTAGTGCATCGGTAGCAGCGTACGCAGTGAAGAGGCAGGGACCCCACAAAATTCGAACACAAAAGTCTCTTTAATGTGTTGACTACACAGCATTAAAGTTCAAATTCACACAAGTGAATAACATTAGTGTTCAGTTCACACCAGTCTATAGCCCTACATAGAACACGGCTTTAAATCACAGTCCCCAAACACGCCGGACTTCCCTGTGTCCAGTTTCCGTGGGCGATTGCATGCCATATCAAAGTCTCTTACACATAACTTCACTCCATCAGTTTGCACAGTACATGACTTTAAATCACAGTTCCTAAACACACCGGACTTCTCTGTGTCCAATTTCCTTGGGTGACTGCATGCCGTGACAAAGTCTCTTACACACAGCTTTGACTCACAACTTTACTCCATTGGTTTGCGGCCACTAAACACGCTGGACCTCCTCTGACTAGTTCCCATGGGTGACTGCAGCGCTTTGCTAGCTGTGGATGCCAAGTGTCTCAGCTCCCCTTGCTGTTTGGCTCCACTCTGTCCTGTGTCTCCATACACCAGCAAAGCTCCGCAGAGCATCGTACTCTCCTCCAAACACAACGGGACACTAACTCTGACCCTGACACACCCAAACCCTTTCCTGCAGGGCTTTTATCATAGAAACCTGTGGCCTCAAGCCACATGGAAAACCCCGACCAGAAATGAAACGGACTGCGCCACTAACATACTGCAGTCAGTTTCAAAACACACATTCCAGAGCAGGTTTTCCCTACATCTGTCTGGGACACTAGCATGTCCAAGACTACACTTATCTTTATTATCAGTCGGCATTGCAGTCACAGCTACACCCGTGACTGCCATGCACTTCTATGGCCTTCATACGCCTCTGTGCACATCCTGAGGAGAACACACAGTGACCTTTACCTGTGACATTGGTCATTGCTTCACGATTGCAATCATAGCTATGCTTGCGACTGCAATGCCCCCTCATGGCCTCAATATGCCTCTCTGCGCATCCTAGGGAGAACAAACAGCAACCCCCTACCTGTGACACAGGTCACTGCCTCACACTGTACCCTGACACTATATACAGAGCTCCTGGGTATAATGTCACTGGTGAGTCAGTTGGTTACCTGTACACTTATAATGGCACTTATTGTAATTTGTATAAAAGTCCAGCTCACCCACGTCTGACCTCACCACACCTTATGTTATGTTATGATTAAGGGCGTCTAGCCAGAAACGCGTAAACAACGTTCTGTTGTTTGAACAGCATTCAATAAATCACCAGAGCACTCAGCTGGATCGCTTCTTCTTTTATTATCACTTATTGTAATATTAGTATTGTGGGTTTTTTATTATCAGTATTGTAGTATTCAGGTACTATGTGATAGTAATATGTGGTCTGGTTACGGTGTGACAGTATTTGTCCCTGTATGTGGTATTATTTGGTCACTATGTTGTGGTAATACTTGGTCTGGTCACGGTGTGGTGTATTTGTCCCTTGTATATGGTATTAGTGGTCATTCTAAAAAATGTATGAGACATTCCTTTAAAGAAAAATAAATAAAAATATGCCTAAAAAGATATGTATGTGTTATGGTGTTCACTGGGAACAGTTAATGTGTGATTGGTGAGGATGTCCAAACACACAGTAATCTCCAGCGATCTCAGACAGGAAGGTAGTTATAAAAAATATTCCTTTATTTCTTTTCGTTAAAAGAACATGTTACAGGTAGTGGATACCCCAGTCGATGGTAAAAAATCCAACGCGTTTCAACTCAAAAGAGTCTTAATCCTTGAAACTTTTGCCAGCCCTGAAATGCCTAGTGGCAGCTTTGCTTGAGAGTGTTGCCTGACAGAAAGATGAGTATGGGGAGAAAGGTGAAGAGGCTTGCTCTGATTGCTGGCCAACTTTATTTTCCCAAATGAGCAGGCGATGTTACTTCATACAAAAAATTCAATTCCACATGCGGCGAAATTGTGAAAAAAGTGCAATTCCACAATTGTTTTTTGAGTTTTTATTTACCATGGTCACAATATAGTAAAAATAATCTGGTAATAGGATTCTCCAGTCCCAATTACAGAGATACCAAACATGTAAAGTTTTTTTTCTATTTAAGTGGCGAAAACATTTTTGGAAAAAATACAAATTTTGGTTATGTTGCCATTTTTCGAGACCTCTAACAATTTCGATTTTTTGTTGATTGAGCTGTATGAGGGCTTATTTTTTGCAAATAACAAAAGACTGACCATCACTTCCAAACAGAAAAACAGGTGTGTACAGATGCAAACTGCAGCCATCTCCATATATAGCCAACAAATAAAGTTGTGCAACAGCATGAAAATATGTAACATATGAAATATGAATTACTTTACTGCTCTTGAAAATAGGAAAAATTGAGAATTCTTTGTGCATAAATTGGCCAATTCAAACATACCCAGCAGCCGCGATAAGGCGATTCTAATTGCTGGGAACCTGCCTAATGTGAATCCTCTCCTAGGCTCAAGCCTGCATTTATGTGGGTAGATAGGATCTTGCAATGATTAAGAGGGGGAATCCTCAGTCAGAGAACCTATGCATACAAATAACAAAAGACTGACCGCAACTTCCAAAGAGAAAAACAGGTGTGTGTATAGGTGTAAACTTAGAGTAGCCATCTCCAATAAAGTTGCACTCTGTAGTGCTAGAGCATGAAATATATGAAGCATGAATTGCATTTCTATTACGCATTCTAAATTTTTCCTATTTTCTGGAGCAGTAATGCAATTCATATTTCATATACATTTAAGGAAAAAATTATTTGATCCCTTGCTGATTTTGTAAGATTGCCCACTGACAAAGACATGAACAGTCTATAATTTTAAGGGTAGGTTAATTTTAACATTGAGAGATAGAATAACAAAAATAAAATCCAGAAAATCACATTGTATAAATTATATCAATGGATTTGCATTTTGCAGTGAGAAATACGTATTTGATCCCCTACCAACCATTAAGAGCTGTGGCTCCTACAGACCAGTTAGACACACTTAATCAACTTGCTACCTGCATTAAAGACAACTGTCTTACATAGTCACCTTTATAAAAGACTCCTGTCCACAGACTCAATTAATCAGTCAAACTCTAACCTCTACAACATGGGCAAGACCGAAGAGCTTTTTAAGGATGTAAGGGACAAGATTATAGACCTATACAAAGCTGGAATGGGCTACAAAACCATCCATACGCAAGGCGCTGAGTGAGGAGACAACTGTTGGTGCATTAGTAAGAAAATGGAAGAAATACAAAATAACGGTCAATCAACATTGATCTGGAGCACCATGCAAAATCTCACCTCTTGGGCTATCCTTGATCATGATTATGGTGAGAGATCAGCCTAAAACTACACGGGGGAACTTATTAATGATCTCAAGGCAGCTATGACAGCAATCACCAAGAAAATCATTCGTAACACATTACACCGTAAAGGTTTAATATCCTGCAATGCCCGCAAGGTCCCCCTGCTCAAGAAGGCACAAGTGCAGGCTCATCTGAAGTGTGCCAATTAAAACCTGGATGATTCTGTGAGTGATCGGGAGAAGGTGCTGTGGTAAGATGAGACAAAATTTGAGCTCTTTGGCATTAACTCAACTTGCCATGTTTGGAAGAAGAGAAATGCTGCCTATGACCCAAGCATGGGTGTGGAAACATTATGTTTTGGGGGTATTTCTCTGCTAAGGGCACAGGACTACTTCACTGCATCAATGGGAGAATAGATGGAGCCATGTACCATAAAATCCTGAGTGGCAACCTCCTTCCCTCTGCTAGGACATTAAAAATGGGTCGTGGCTTGGTCTTTCAGCAAGACAATGACCCAAAACATACAGCCAAGGCAACAAAGCAGTGGCTCAAAGAGCAGCACATAAAGGTCATGGAGTGGCCTAGCCAGTCTCCAAACCTTAAATCCATAGAAAACTTATGGATGGAGTTGAAGCTCCGAGTTACCAAGCGATAGCCTCAAAATCTTAATGATTTAGAGATGATCTGCAAAGAGGAGTGGGCCAAAATTCCTCCTTACATGTGCGCAAACCTCATCATAAACTACAAAAAACATTTGGCTGTTGTGCTTGCCAACAAGGGTTTTGCCACCAAGTAATAAGACTGGTTTGCCAGAGGGATTAAATGTGATTTTCTAGATTATATTTTTGATATTCTATCTCTCAATGTTAAAATTAACCTACCATTAAAATTACAAATTGTTCATGTCTTTGTCAATTGCATGGGTTGAAGAAAGGCATAAATTCAAGGTCAACTTTCCTTGACTGTTACACATTCTCTATTGCTAGATTACTTATAGCCCACAATGCTATTTGTTGTGAGAATAGCATCCAGCCCATTTTTAAATGCTGTAACATTGTCTGTTACATGTGGTAGGGCATTCCACTGTCTGACTGCTTTAACGGTAAAGAACCCTTTCCTGCTTAACTGCCAGAATCAACTTTCCTTCAAACATAATCAATATACCCTTGTCCTTTGTAAGATTATTGGAAGTAAATAATGTGCTTGTCCTTACTGACCATAAATGTATTTATACTGTAGATGTAAATGAGATTGTCAGCAATGAATTTGAAAACTGTAACATTTTTTTGGTAAATCTGCTGCAGCCCCCTTTCCACTCTCATATATGGAGAGTGTTTAATTTTTTTATGAGGATCAGGTAACATTTCCATGTAGCTGAAGAGTAGGTCCTGGAATTATTTTAATTGGTGGGCCTTTGACTCACTTGTGGCTGATCAGTGGTGTTCAGGGTCTTGAGACCCCACTAAACTCTCAAACAACTACTACTCTGAAGTGAGCAGCTCCTGTATGAGTGTGCACGCCGTACAGTACAAAAACTCAATACAAAGACTATAAGCACATACACCACTCTATGAGCACTCTCAAACAGACAACGTACCCTTCAGAGCAGTGTTTTGCACTGTAGAGAAGTTTTAGGACCCGGATCACCACTGATCAGCCACATGTTTCATTCTCATCTATAGCATAAAAACTCAGGTGAAAATATAGGTACCCATTGAAGAAAATGAGGAGGTGATATTGTATTTGGTTAATAGACAGCACAAAACCAGTGAGCCCAGTGAATAGCTGTAATGGTCACATGTTATGGTCATGACATCACTGCTGCACCCACGTAAGAAATTTAGTGGGCAGCAGCAGAGAAACAGCACTGGAACACCAGGGTGTAAGTTAAGGGGTTTTTTTTTCCAGGATTAATGAAGCACTCCTCCTCTCATCAAATTGTTTATCCTCAGTCATCATATTACATAGCACTGTGTACTTACAATTGCTCATTTTGCCTTCCTACCTAGCTAATTCTTGTTTTCTACAATAGATCTATGACATCACGTGATTAAAAACTGACTAGCTGACTCCTTCTTAGCTCTGTAGAAACAGGAGGTCAGTTTTCCTTGCATGAGTCATAAGTCACTGCAAACCTCAATGGCAGGGGGGGTCAGAGGTTGAAGAGGGGAATACTTAATGCAGGGAAAAGAGACTTCCTGTTTCTATGTTGAGCAGAAAAAATTGAAAAATTTACTTGGTAGAAAGGTAAAATGAGCAATTGTAAGTACACAGTGCAATATAATATGATGATGACAATATACAGTATTAAGATGATAAAAACTTTGATGGGAGTGCTTCTTTAACTTTTTATGCCCATAGACTTGCCCAGTGTAAAAATAGAAAACTGAACTTTTGAAGCCCACCGATGCGCCAGTAAACAGGGCACAGACACAGGTCAAATATAAAACAGAATAAGTGCAACCTCATTTCCCTAACATTGATATAAACAGTAGCAAGTGCTGTGAAGAGTCACACAGTAATGTACGCAGTTATTGAGAACACATATAACCATGAACACAAACAGTCCTTTATTGCTGCTCAGTCGATCATGAGTTTACAATTTGATCTGAAGACCATGCTCTTTATTTTATGCTCTCCATCCATTTTAGAACAAAGGGAGGAATAAAAGCTTGTAGATGTTTACAGCTTCATTAAGATGCAGTAAATTAATTACAGAATTCTGCATGTGCCAGTGGTCCGTCACTCCAACACAGCTGTGATTCAGGGGGACACAGGACATAAAGATTTGATTGTCACCAGATGAACTTTTCTGAACATTCCTCCAAAGGCTGTGAGAAAATTGTTTGGCAGTGTTAAACTTTGGTTAGATTTGATATCAATTCTATCATTTTTTTCTATTTCTAATCATTAAAAGATAATTATATACTGTTTATAATGGTATGTATTACATATATGTAAGGGAAAAACTAATAAATTATATTATTATACTATATGTAAAAGTAAAAAAATTCTCTATGTGGCATATAATTACATAATATTTTACACTATATCCATAGATAAAATTAATATAATAAAATTTTTCATGAAACTAAAGCTGTAACTGATCGATAGGGCAACTTGTGGGGTCAGTATGGAGAATGGACAACTAGTGGGGACAGAATGACAAGAGGCAGAATATAAGGGACAGTATGCAGTGGTGAAGTTTGTGATAGACAGTATAGAAAAGCCAGCTTGTGGGGGACAGAAATTAGAGTAGACAACTTGCGGAGGACAGTATGGCGAGTGACAGTATGGATAGTTGCATTGTGTAGTCACAGTATGATGCGGGACAACATATGGGGGGGACAGTATGGGGAGGGACAGCTTGCGGGGGACAGTTTGTAAAGGGACATCATGTGGTAGAAAGTATGAAGAAAGGGTAGGGGTAACTTTTCAGAGAATAGTTTGGGAAGTGGGCAGGTTCTGGAGGACAGTGTGGAGGCAGCTTGCAGAGGACAGCATGGAAAGAGGAAACATGTGGATGACAGTATGTAGGGGGGCAGCAGGTAGAGATAGTGTGGAGAGAAGTAGTATGTGGGGGACAGTATAGAGAGGGGCAGAATGCAGTGGACAGTATTTAGAGGAGGCAGAATTTGGGTGAAAATATGCACTTGGGCATATTGTGAAGGACAGTATGGAGAGTGGCAGCACGTGAGGGAGAGTATTGAGAGGTACAGCGTGTTGGCATGCAGCGTGTGTGGGACCATTTGGAGAGAGGCATCATCTACTAGGATCAGTTTGTGGGAGACAGTATGGAAAGAGGTGACATGGGATGATACTGAAGATGGGGGCATTTTGTTGATAGGTGCACCATGAGTGTAAACAGTGGAGAGGTGGTAGTAGGACGTAGGCACGGTGCAGAAGTGCAGTATGAGTGTAAATAGTGGAGAGGGGTTAGTATGAAGTAGGCGCACTGCGGAACTGCAGCATGAGTGTAAACAGTGGAGAGGGGGTAATATGAAGTGGACATGGTGCGGAGGCCATAGTTCATAAGAGGACAGTGTGGCAGTTATAGATCATAAGAGAAGACAGCGTGGAGACATTATTTTATTGAAGAATACAGTGAGGAAGCCATATACCATAAGATAGACAGTCTGGGGGAGTTTATTTTGTGCAGATAGAATTATTTAATCAGTGGCACAAAACAGAGCTGATATTTTTATTCAGGGCCACTATAATGACAATGCAATCTTTAAAGGCACCTGTCATGATCCATTTTTGGATCTGTGGCAGACCTGGCTTCTCAGATTAAAACTTTTTTCCTTTCAGGTCATCGGGGGTTAATGTCAGTTTTTTCCCCCGCTGACCTGCTGGTGTAATTGCATTGCTGCTGCGTCTGCTGATGCAGGTGGTGACCACTCCCACCATCCATCAAGAGGTCACCTGATGCATCAGCTGACTGTCGGTGTTAGAGGAATCTGCAGTGACTGAGTTGGAGGAAGGAGCTGGCTGGGTGCAGTGGTGCTTTGCTGAGTTCGCTGATCTGGTGTCTTTATCCTGCTGTGCGGTGCTTTGCAGCAGAAAGCTAAGTGTTGCATTTTTTGTTGCGTTGTCCCTTTTGGTGTCTGTCTTTCCATTCCTTTTGTTGTATTAGTGCAGCGATGGGACCAGTGCTCTCACCTGCCAGTTCCCTACTTAGGGATAAGAGCAGGGCAAGTGAGGGATTAGGTATCCTGCTCGGCGATGGGGTGAAAGAACCTGTATATGGACGATAGTGAGGGCACATCCTCAAGTGAGTGCATTCTCCCGTTCCCTATCGACAGGGCCCACCGTTGTTATAGTTTCCCTGGTGTTCAATGGTGTGTTTGGTGACCAATCAATTGTTGGGTCCTGTCACACTGGGTCAGTCACTCCGTGACAGCACCCATGGTGAAGATAGATGTCTGCAGAGACAAGCTATGAAAGTAAAAATCATCATGGCGTATGAACTAGTTGCAGAAGAAACAGATGAAAAGGACTTAAACCAGAGAAAATGTTATCTATGAAGGTACCTAAATGTAAATCCTTAATTTGTGATATTGCCTGCATTTAATCAGTACTCTAGGTCTGTATTCTAATGATGACTGGTAACAATAACTCTCAGTATTTCCTTTTTTATTAAAGACTTACTTGGAGTTGTAGTTTATGTGATACAAATTTATATGGCGGAGGTTGATTTCACATTGCAATTGATCACTGTGTTAAAGAGGTTGTAAGCTTTTAAGAATTCTGGTCCCCAAGTGCAGTTTGTTATAAAAACACAACAGCGCTTTACTCACCATCACCAGGTCCAGCGCTTATTCTCCAGTCCCAGTCTCTGTAATTGCCTGCAGTGCTGATGTCACACCAGCATCATGGCAGCCAATCATTGACCTATAAGCATGGCGTTTAGTCTATACTGGCATAGACACTTAGCTCAGTTTGTAATAAAGAAATTAAAGACTAGAAAAATATTTGGTATGACCACATCCATAAAAGTTCAGTCCATCAAAATGATAAAATATAAAACTAATCAACTCAGACTGTAAGGATAAAAGCAAATTACAGCCAGGACTGCTTTTTTGTCATGCATGCAATAAAAAGCGATCAAGACATCATATGGACCTCCAATTGGTATAAAAAAACATCAAGTCACCATTAGAGTTGAGCGATACCGTCCGATACTTCAAAGTATCGTATCGGATGGTATCGGCCGATCTTTAAAAAAAGTATCGGTATCGCCGATTCCGATACCGGAAGTCCCATTCAAGTCTATGGGACTTCCGGTATCGGAATAAGAAAAACCCTTTCCTGCCCTTGTACAGCCTCTCTGGGGTCTGTACGGGCCTTTCAGGGGGCTGTGCCGGCCTGCCAGGGGGTCTGTGCAGGCTCCGGTGGTCTGTGCCGGCCTGCCGGTGGTCTGTGCAGGCTCCGGGGGGCTGTGCCGGCCTGCCGGGGGGCTGTGCCGGCCTGCCGGGGGGCTGTGCAGGCTCCGGGGGGCTGTGCCGGCCTGCCGGGGGGCTGTGCCGGCCTGCCGGGGGGCTGTGCCGGCCTGCCGGTGGTCTGTGCAGGCTCCGGGGGTCTGTGCAGGCATCGTCCGATGGGACTACAAGTCCCATCGGGCGATGCCTGCTACCATGACAGTGATTGACACATTAGCCAATGATGGGACAGTAGTAGTCCCATCATCCGGCTAATGTGTTATATGTAAAAAAAAAAAAAAAAAATTACATGCTACATACATACAACATGCATACTACATACATGCTACATTCATACTACATACTACATACATGCTACATTCATACTACATAAATACTACATGCAACATACATACTACATATATACTACATGCATGCTACATACATACTGCATGCTACATACATACCACATATATACTACATACATACTACATGCATGCTACATGCATGCTACATGCTACATACATAACACATATATACTACATGCATGCTACATACATACTACATGCTACATACTACATATATACTACATGCATGCTACATACATACTACATGCTACATACTAAATATATACTACATGCATGCTACATACATACTACATGCTACATACATACTACATATATACTACATGCATGCTACATACATACTACATGCTACATACATACTACATATATTCTACATACATACTACATACATACTACATGCATGCTACATGCATGCTACATACATACCACATACATAACACATATATACTACATGCATGCTACATACATACTACATGCTACATACATACCATATACATACTACATGCATGCTACATACATACTACATGCATGCTACATACATACTACATGCTACATACATACTACATATATACTACATGCATGCTACATACATACTACATGCTACATACATACTACATATATACTACATGCATGCTACATACTACATGCTACATACATACTACATATATACTACATGCATGCTACATACATACTACATGCATGCTACATACATACTACATGCTACATACATACCACATACATACTACATATATACTACATGCATGCTACATACATACTGCATGCTACATGCATGCTACATACATACTACATGCTACATACATACCACATACATACTACATATATACTACATGCATGCTACATACATACTGCATGCTACATACATACTATATACATACTACAAACATACTACATATATACTACATGCATGCTACATACATACTACATGCTACATGCATGCTACATACATACTACATACATACTACATGCTACATACATACCACATATATACTACATACATACAATACATTCATACAATACATACATAGACATACAGTACATATAACATAGAGTAACATACTTACCAATACTTGTCACATTGTTCCCCGAAGCCATTGTCTTTTCCGGAATAAATATTAACATAACAAACCACAAAAATACTCACCCACGATCCGAAGCAGTCCACGAGTGTGTCCCACGACGATCTTGGGTAGAGAACTGCAGCATCAGCTGTTGCTGCCGTTCTCTACGGGCTGCAGGAATCCAATGACGGAAGGTAGGTATCCTTCCGCACTGTATTCCTCCGCCACTTAAAAAAAAAAAGTCCCTAGTCTCACTTTATGCCATTGCTGTGTGGGAATTTCCCACGCAGCAATGGCATAAAGTGAGACTAGGGACTTTTTTTTTTTTAAGTGGCGGAGGAATACAGTGCGGAAGGATACCTACCTTCCGTCATTGGATTCCTGCAGCCCGTAGAGAACGGCAGCATCATCTGATGCTGCCGTTCTCTACCCAAGATCGTCGTGGGACACACTCGTGGACTGCTTCGGATCGTGGGTGAGTATTTTTGTGGTTTGTTATGTTAATATTTATTCCGGAAAAGACAATGGCTTCGGGGAACAATGTGACAAGTATTGGTAAGTATGTTACTCTATGTTATATGTACTGTATGTCTATGTATGTATTGTATGAATGTATTGTATGTATGTAGTATATATGTGGTATGTATGTAGCATGTAGTATGTATGTAGTATGTATGTAGCATGCATGTAGCATGTAGTATGTATGTAGCATGCATGTAGTATATATGTAGTATGTATGTAGCATGCATGTAGTATATATGTAGCATGTATGTAGTATGTATGTGGTATGTATGTAGCATGTAGTATGTATGTAGCATGCATGTAGTATATATGTAGTATGTATGTAGTATGTATGTAGTATGTATGTAGTATGTATGTGGTATGTATGTGGCATGTAGTATGTATGTAGCATGCATGTAGTATGTATGTAGCATGCATGTAGTATGTATGTAGTATGTATGTAGTATGTAGCATGTATGTAGTATGTATGTAGTATGTAGCATGCATGTAGTATGTATGTAGCATGCATGTAGTATATATGTAGTATGTAGTATGTATGTAGTATGTATGTGGTATGTATGTAGCATGTAGTATGTATGTAGCATGCATGTAGCATGCATGTAGTATGTATGTAGCATGCATGTAGTATGTATGTAGTATGTATGTAGCATGCAGTATGTATGTAGCATGTATGTAGTATGTATGTAGCATGTATGTAGTATGTATGTAGTATATATGTAGTATGTATGTAGTATATATGTAGTATGTATGTAGTATGTATGTAGCATGTAGTATGTATGTAGCATGCATGTAGTATGTATGTAGCATGTAGTATGTATGTAGCATGCATGTAGTATGTATGTAGCATGTATGTAGTATGTATGTAGTATATATGTAGTATGTATGTAGCATGTAGTATGTATGTAGCATGCATGTAGTATGTATGTAGTATTTTTTTTTTTTTTTTAACATTTAACACATTAGCCGGATGATGGGACTACTACTGTCCCATCATTGGCTAATGTGTCAATCACTGTCATGGTAGCAGGCATCGCCCGATGGGACTTGTAGTCCCATCGGACAATGCTTGCACAGACCCACGGACATCAGCACAGCCCCCCGGCAGGCCGGCACAGCCCCCCGGCAGGCCGGTACAGACCCCCACAGGGTGCACAGACCACCGGCAGGCCGGCACAGCCCCCCCGGCAGGCCGGTACAGACCCCCACAGGGTGCACAGACCACCGGCAGGCCGGCACAGCCCCCCGGCAGGCCGGTACAGACCCCACAGGGTGCACAGACCACCGGCAGGCCGGCACAGCCCCCCGGCAGGCCGGTACAGACCCCGGGCAGTCCACACAGCCCCCCGGCAGGCCGGCACAGCCCCCCGGCAGGCCGGCAGAGACCCCCGGAAGGCCCGAAATGACGGCGCATCATGATGCGCACACACCGCGCATCATGATGACGTCAGTCTGTCAATCAACTTTAAACTTCCGATTCCGATGCCGAATTCCGATATTGAAAAAATATCGGAAGTCGGTATCGGAATTCCGATACAGCAAGTATCGGCCGATACCCGATACTTGCGGTATCGGAATGCTCAACACTAGTCACCATGCAAAAAACAAGCCTTACAGCTGCAGTTGCTGAACAATAAACATTTTAGGTCCTGTTCACATGTTCAGTATTTGGTCAGTATTTTACATCAGTATTTGTAAGCCAAAACCAGGGGTGGGTGATCAATCCAGAAGTGATGCACGTGTGTCTTATACTTTTCCTCTGATTTTTCCACTCCTGATTTTAGTTTACAAATACTGATGTAAAATACTGACTCGTTTTTACAAGTATCTTCTGGCATTGTTCAAGTCTTCTTATTACATGATTCAATCCTGCTGACTACGCCAAATGTAAAGTGACTGAAGGCTGTAGCCATGGCCAAGCTGCTGCTACATATTGCTGCAACCCTTTACAGGAAAATCAAGTCCCAGTCTCAATATGCTATCAGGTGGATCACATTCTCTTATAGGCTACAAACCTTCACCATCTCCAGGCCTTCATCTTCATTAGCTGCTGCACATAGGTAAAGGGACATCCAGTTCATTTCAACAACCAAAAGTTTACTGGACAGTTCAGGTTCATCAGATGGCAACATGCAATATTGGTCACAACACTTTACATTCCTTGGTTCCTTAACATAGCACACCCTCAGCACCACTATCCTTTCCTCCTTGACTATCCCCATGTTCACTGGCTCTTTCAGCCCCTTTACCTTCCCTTCTCTTCGTTTGCTGTCCATCATCCTTTGTACACAAGAGGATAAGGCATTGTCCATAGTGCTCATACCAAGCCCTGAGCTCCAGATGTTGGAGGAATATAGCAAAGGATTCTAGTAAGGCCTCCCACTGCCATGAACAATAGACACTTGCTGATACTAGTAGCCCACTGCAATTGAACTTGACCTTGGTTACTGTACTTCCCTATTTGACTATCTATCAGGAAGTAGTCCCTTTTTACTATCACTATCCACCTCCCACTGTGGGCTAGTCCCAAACATTAATTGTATCTTATTTTATGTATTTGCTAACTACAGATACTTTCTTATAACAGTATGTACTAAGCCTATTACCCTTATCTTATGTCCTAAATCATAATCTATATCACTACCTTATCCTGTACACTACCATATTACAGTCTATTCACAATATGCACTAAAACTACAGTACCTAGTTCACATTTCACTTAACACAATATATGCAGAAAATGCATGACATTATCTACATGATGCAACTGGTGTCTTCAGGGGTAGCAATACAGTAGTACAGTCCACCATTCTTACAATCCACACACTTAGGTCTGCTTTATAAGTGCTAACCGCTCTGATTGTTTGTCTTCTGTCCTGCATACCCTGATGTTCTTGTCTTCGCTGATCCATAGGTTCTATGTCAAGAACCACTAAGATGTACTGTCACTTCAGTTTCAAGTTGCTCACACGGACATACAGTTTACAGAAACCCCCTCACAGGTGAGCCTGTGACACACTTCTGCAGCTAACTGGCAGACGGTTCTCATTCGACCGGCGAATCAAGAAAGTTCTTCAGGTGACTGATGAGAGGGCTGTCTTAGTGGAAAATTAGTGATTCTGGAAACTTATTGCTGTTACCATGTTGGTATTTGGAACTCATGAAGAAAAGATCAGTCTATCACTAACTTTTTTTTACTCCTCCACATTTATCCACAATTGATTAGTCACCCAGCGTGCCAATAAATCCTCAGTGAGTGCTCAGTAATATTGAAATATTCCAGACCTACAATAGAGAAAACTGCAGCATTTACTACCAATGTTTTATTTTCCATAATTGATTGCTCTCACATGCAGCAAGTCCATAATCATAATTCTGCACTTGAGGGCACGTACCTAGGGCAGCAAGAAGCAGTGTGCAGCAATCTTCAATAACATTTTCTAATTTGCTTGTTTATTTGATCAAATGCTGTCACCAGGTAAATTGTTTTAAAATCTTGCAGCTGCTTGGATGGAGGAGGGCAGGTTTCCTTGGCTGGGACAAAGGTTGTAGCACAATATTGGGTTACTTGCAGAAAAGGAACAATGTGTTGTCATACATTGGCAGCTCAATGATTCAAGCTGATTCATCTTGGAGTAGAGAACTGCAAATTGGGTTTGCTATTTGGGGCTCCTGATGAAATTAGCCTGTCGTGGGAAAAAGTTTTGTGACCGACATAAATTTTTTTAAAAAATTTTGACAACGTTTGCCACTTCAGTGTTTTTAGACCTTTCAGTCAGATATCAGCTTCTTGGCCAAATCATCAACGACGGCAGCCTATTCTTGTCTAATCAGCGTCTGGTATTTATCACAATGTCTGTGTTTGCTTTTATCAACCCATCTTTTGAGGATTGACTATAGGTTCTCTATGGCTTTGAGCTCAGGGGAGTTTCCTAATCTTTAGTTCCCCCAGGCACTTAGTTACGATTTTTACCTTGCCGCATGGTACTCCATCAAAGCAATTTTCAGCACCAAATTTCTCTTGGATCGTTCTTTTGCTTTCCCCATGACTCACAACCCAGAAACATCAGTGGCTGGATGAAAGATGCAAGAGTCAGTCTGGATCCCAGAAGCTCACTCAGCTTTTATGCACACACACTGATTACAAGCAAACAGGTCACAAGTGAGAATGTTCCCTTTAGTAGCCATGACTAGAGTTGAGCGACTTTTGCTTTTTTAGGGTCGAGTTTCGTTTCATGAAACCCGACTTTTCCAAAAGTCGGGTCGAGCAAAATCGGCCGACTATAGGGAAAAGAAACACGAAACCCAATGTAAGTCAATGGGGAATTAAAGTCGGCAGTGAGAGGAGGACAGGAAACACACCTACCGTGCCCATTTGAATGCCAAAAGCATCAATTCTTCTTACTTAAGCTTGTCAACCTTAATTAACTTCATAATACTAGTTGCGCACTGAAAAATGGGGGTTATTTGGCTAAAGTTGTGGGGGAGTAGGGCTGGCTCCAGGTTTTCATGTGCCCTGGGCAAAAGAGCGCCCCTTTAACACATACAACAACTCATGATGCTCCGATACGGCAGAGAAATAGCGTTATAGTACAATGAAAAATACTTCACTTTTTACATCTCATGACGAGGCTCATCTATTTCTCCATACAGAATCATTGGTCCCATATAATGTTTGAAACAGTATATGATGAGCTCCACATAATGCTACAGTATATGTTGGTCCCCATGGATGAAACTCCACTGTCTTATGGGCCCAAATAATGCTCCAAACATAATGGGCCCCATTTCTAATGCTCTAGTGTATAATGGGCCCTGTAAATGCTGCTCCAGTGTCTGATTTCCACCTTTGGAATGTTCCAGTGTATGGTGGGCCCCATCTATCATTCTCCAGAGTATAGTGCTCCCCAAAAATTGCTGTCCCAACATTGAAAACAATGAAATAAGTCTCCTCGCTAGGGAATCCCTGTACTAGTCTGGACTCCTCGTCATCCCCATCTTCCATCTCACTGCACAGTATTTCAACCTTGCAAGTGCTGTGATCCTGAGCAAGCAGGGGGGGCCCACTTGTTGGCGACGGCACTGGCACAGGGCCCCTGATAGTACGGTGGTGTGTCTGACAGCGGGTGTGCGAAACCTGCACTTTCATCTGCAGCTTCCTCTTTGTCACCGTGTAAGATGGAACTGTATATGGGAAAGGTAACCTGAGTTTCATCAGGGTCAGATTCAGGCCGTGTAGCGTGCGAGGGGAATGTAGTGGTCTGGGTCAATGTACCAGCAGATTCATCGAGCAGTGGCTGGGCATCAGTTCACTTGTGTCGCCCCCAGGAGTACGGACGCCACGGGGGCATTACCTTCCTCCTAGGGAGTGTGATGTCATGCTTGGGAGCAACAAAGGATTTCTCTAGCAGGTTAACTTATTGGGCGGCGTTATTCCCACGAGTCACGACCCTCCAAACAGCGTTCATGAAGGCAAACTGTTTGTTTTACGTGGGCAGTATGGTTGCAAAGCTGAACCATAAAGGAATGTCCAGAAGGGCACCACCAGGAGTGCAGCCTACGGTGTAATTTGACTCAACATGGGCAACCTCAACCATCCAGCCACAAAAAAGATGCACACATTGCAAGTTTAATTCCGTTAACAAACGAGACTCCGTCATGCCCCGCGGTCCGAGTCCGGCTTACTAGAGGGACACGCGAGGCTCTGGCATGTGAGATTGGCCAATAACTGGTGTGTCATGCCCTTACATGTCCGTGGCTGCATGTGCTCTACACTGAAAAGGCCAGCGTTTGTCGCTTACAGGTGCAGATAACCCGATGAACAACGTTAGTGATGGGGATCTGGGATTATAATTATTACTCGCGAACGATGATTTCCCAGTAAGTGCAGGTCAACCGCAGTTCCGGAATTAGGCCTAACCATCATTCCTGAAAAAATGAAAAACTTACGTGTGCAAACCACAGGTACTGTAGCTTGCTTAACAGCTCGCCAGCCATTCTCAGGCCCAGTATGGATTACACATGATTGCACAAAGGTGAGAAAGGGTACCGTATCCCCGGATAACATGTATGGATAGCATAGTGTACACATTCAAAATATATGTGTACAGATCAGGAGGCAGGCTCAGATGGTGTCAGGCCCAGTATGGATTACACGTGATTGCACAAAGGTGAGAAAGGGTACCATATCCCCGGATAACATGTATGGAGAGCATAGTGTACACATTCAAAATATATGTCTATTGATCAGGAGGCAGGCTCAAACGGTGTAAGGCCCAGTATGGATTACACGTGATTGCACAAAGGTGAGAAAGGGTACCGTATCCCCGGATAACATGTATGGATAGCATAGTGTACACATTCTAAATATATGTCTATAGATCAGGAGGCAGGCTCAGACGGTGTCAGGCCCAGTATGGATTACACGTGATTGCACAAAGGTGAGAAAGGGTACCGTATCCCCGGATAACATGTATGGATAGCATAGTGTACACATTCTAAATATATGTCTATAGATAAGGAGGCAGGCTCAGACGGTGTCAGGCCCAGTATGGATTACACGTGATTGCACAAACGTGAGAAAGGGTACCGTATCCCTGGATAACATGTATGGATAGCATAGTGTACACATTCAAAATATATGTCTATAGATCAGGAGGCAGGCTCAGACGGTGTCAGGCCCAGTATGGATTACACATGATTGCACAAAGGTGAGAAAGGGTACCGTATCCCCGGATAACATGTATGGATAGCATAGTGTACACATTCAAAATATATGTCTATAGATCAGGAGGCAGGCTCAGATGGTGTCAGGCCCAGTATGGATTTGACGGCCCAGACTACACAGCGGAGGAGCAGGGAGAGGTAAAGAGACACTTGATTGCACTATGAGGGACCCTGTGCCAGTGCCCGCACCCAAGAGTCGGCCTACCCACCTGTCCAGGGCAACAGCACTCGCACGGTTTCGTGCACTAGGTGGTGAACCCGGCCATGGGGGGGGAGGCAGCACAGTTAGGGAGTTATAGAAAGTGGCATATGTTGATGTTGGACATTCAGCTGATGCAAAATGCGAAATTGTTCAAGTCCCAGGAAGAGGAGGACCAAAGCAAGCCATTTTTCTGTCACCCTATGTGTCATCAGGGGAAGGTGGGACAAAATCCTTGGAAACCCATGCATGGTTCATTTTAATGAAGGTTAGATCATCCACATTTTGGGTTGACAGACGGGTCCTTTTTTCTGTCAGGATTGATCCAGCTGCACTGAAGACTCTTTCCGATAGCACACTTGCAGCTGGGCAAGCGAGCTCCTGTAAGGCATATTGTGCCAATTCAGGCCAAGTCTCCAGTTTAGCAGCCCAATGGTCAAAGGGGAATGACCTGTGCGGGAGAACATCGATATGGGAGGAAAAGTAGTTTGTAACCATAGTTGACAACTGCTGTCTCCTGTCACTTTCCATCGATGCAGTATTACCAGTTGTGTGAGCAGTACTTGAAAAATTAGTCCACAACATTGTCATGAAACCCCTGTCTCCAACGCCACTTCTGCTGTGTGCACCACGAACACCTCTGCCAAGCTGCCCCCGGCCCGTACGGCTCGTGTGAGAACCATCACCGCTGCTGTGTGCTGGGAATGCCTCAACCGGTTTACCAGAGTTGCTTGTTTCTTAGCCAATATTAGGTCAAGGTTCTCGTGTGACATGATGTTTTGTAATTTGCCTTTATAGTGTGGATCCAGGATGCTGGCCAACCAGTAGTCGTCATTGTTCATCATTTTGGCAATGCGGGGGTCCCTTTTTAGGATCTGCAAGGCATTATCTGACATGTGGGCCAATGTTCCCGGTGTCAATGATGCACTGCGAGTGCTGGCTGGAGGAGCACTTTCTGGCAAATCCACATCCCTCCAATCACGCACAAACCCTGTACCAGAACTTGCCACGCCAACATTTTCACTTGCCCCACGAGATGCATCCTCCTCCCCTAAGTAATCATCCCCATCATCATCCTCCTCATCCTCTTCTTCCTCCACCTCGTCCAGGAGAGGTCCCTGAGCAGACAATGGCTGAATGTCATCAAGGATTCCCTCCTCCTCTTCCTCCTCGTCAACATTGGCTGCAGACGCCTGCTCCTTAAGGTGCATCAAAGTTTGCATGAGCAGACGCACAAGTGGGATGCTCATGCTTAGGATGGCATCGTCTGCGCTTACCAGCCGTGTGCATTCCTCAAGACACTGAAGGACTTTACAGAGGTCTTTCAGCTTCGACCACTGCACACCTGTCAACTCCATGTCTGCTCTCAAAGTGCCTGGCCGTGTATCCTCCCACAAATGCATTATGGCCTGCCTCTGTTCGCACAGCCGCTCAACCATGTGCAGGGTGGAGTTCCACCTTGTTGCAATGTCGATAATGAGGCGGTGGTTGGGAAGGTGGAGCAATCGCTGCAGCTTCTGCATACGAACGGAGTGTACAGGCGACCGGCGGATGTGCGCGCATAGTCTTCGCACCTTCTGGAGCAGGGCTGTTAACTACGAATAATTGTTGAGGAAGCACTGCACCACCAGGTTCAAGGTGTGAGCCAAGCAAGGTATGTGTCTGAGTTTTGAAAGGGCTATGGCTGCCACAAAATTACGGCCGTTATCACTAACTACCTTGCCTGCCTCAAGATGTCAAGATGTATACTGCCCAGCCTTGACTCAGTTTGTCGCTGAAAGTACTCGGCCAGCACCTCCGCGGTGTGTCTGTCGCTCAAACACATCATCTGCAACACAGCCTGCTGACGCTTTCCACTAGCTGCTCGATAGGGGGACACCTCGTGTGCAACAGTGGCAGCTGCAGATGGAGTGCTCGTACGACTGCGCTCTGTGGACGAGCTTTCGCTTCTGGAGGAGGATGAGGGTCGAACGCCTACAGCTAACTCTTTCCTATACCGTGGGCTAGGCAGCACTGTCCCACCACCGATGTCCCCTGTGGACCCTGCATCCACCACATTAACCCAGTGCGCAGTGATGGACACGTAACGGCCCTGGCCATGCCGACTGGACCATGCATCTGTTGTGAGGTGCACCTTTCCACTCACTTACTGCTTGAGTGCATGGACAATCCGGTCTTTCACATGATGGTGGAGGGCTGGGATGGCTTTGCGAGAGAAGAAGTGGCGACTGGGTAGGTCATAACGTGGTACTGCATAGGCCATGAGTTCGCAGAAAGCTGCGCTTTCCACCAACCGATAGGGCATCATCTCTAACGAGATTAGTTTGGCAATGTGGGCGTTCAAACCCAGTGTACGTGGATGAGAGACTGAGTACTTTCTTGACCTACTCATAGTCTCTGGGAGGGTGAGCTGGACTTGAGAGCTGCATATGGTGGAACTAGCGGTGGACAGGGCGGACTGAGAGAGGGTTGATGATGGTGATGGAGTTGGTGTTCTTTCTGATGGCCTAGATTCAGTCTTTCGTTGATATAACAGTGGGATTCCCTGACTGCTTTGGCCTTGCAACGACACCTCAACATTTGCTGCTGTGCTAACCAGTGGGCTTACAGTGGGGGAAACAATGTAGCGTTGCTGACTACCTTCTTTGTGATCAGTTGCACATGTGGTACTTGAGGTTTGGTGTTGTGTCCACGCTTGCAAGTGCATGCTGGTTAAATGTCTAAGCATGCAACTGGTATTCAAATTTTTCAGATTTTTCCCTCGGCTAAAGGTCTTTGCGCACTTCTTACAGATAACCTTGGCCTGATCATGAGGATTTTGTTCAAAAAAGTGCCACACTGCACTCTTCCTACTTTGGAAGACATTTTGCGGCCTAGCACGCTGTGCTATTTTGACCGTCTGGACAAGCTGTCCAGCAACTGTTTTGATTTTTGGAACCTGTCTTTGGAATGCTCCGGGCCTGCCAGATAACAGCTGTTGCGATGTCGATGTCTGCTATGGATGCTCCTCCTCCTCATCTGAGCTATTGGAAGCAGCACCCTCTTCCCCCAATGGATGCCAATCTGGGTCAACAACTGGGTCATCCATCACCTCCTCTTCAATGTCATGTGCACCTTCCTCTGTGTCACCGTGTGTGGTGGTATAGTATGCGGGAAGGGGCACCTGAGTCTCATCAGGGTCAGAATCTGGCTCATTACACTGCGAGGACAATGTAGTGCTCTGACTGAATGTACCAGCAGAATCATCTATCAGTGGCTGTGCATCAGTGCACTTCATGTCAGATTCATCTTGGCCTGGGTAATTCACCATTTCACTTGATAACCCAGGCATGGTATGTGAAAACAGCTCCATGGAGTAATCAGTTATATGGCCTGCGTCATCCTTCAATCTTGGTTGGGGTGAAGGACACAAGGAAAGGTGTGGTTCATGAACATGACCCTCCAATGATGACTCAGTGCTTTTATTTTTTACAACTTCAGAAGAGGAGGCGACAGAGCTGGAGGCTGAGTCAGCAATGTAAGCCAAAACTTTTTCCTGATGCTCTGGCTTTAAAAGCGGTTTGCCAACTCCTAGAAAACTAAGCCTTCGAGGCCTTGTGGAGCCAGACGATGACGCAGGCTCAACACCTCCTGCATTCGGTCCTATTTTGCTTTTGCCACTACCATCAGATCCACCACCAACACCATCATTACCAGCTGGCAACCCCCGCCCAATTCCACGGCCTCTTCCACCAGCCTTCCTCATTTTTGGTAAAAATGTACACAAAATCCCACAAACTATATAGTACTGTAAAACAAGGTACAAGGTGTATATAGGACAAGGGAGACATCGAATTTCTGAACACACTTGTGGACACTGTTGGATTGTGTGAGGCCCAGTTAATATCACACCGCTATGTCATAGGCTCAATGTCGCAGGTGTGAAAAATGTCACTATAGGACAGGGGAGATGTAGAATTTCTGAACACACTTGTGGACACTGTTGTGTGAGGCCCAGTTAATATCACACCGCTATGTCACAGGCTCAATGTCGCCGGTGTGAAAAATGTCACTATAGGACAGGGGAGATATAGAATTTCTGAACACACTTGTGGACACTGTTGTGTGAGGCCCAGTTAATATCACACCGCTATGTCACAGGCTCAATGTCGCAGGTGTGAAAAATGTCACTATAGGACAGGGGAGATGTAGAATTTCTGAACACACTTGTGGACACTGTTGTGTGAGGCCCAGTTAATATCACACCGCTATGTCACAGGCTCAATGTCGCAGGTGTGAAAAATGTCTCTATAGGACAGGGGAGATGTAGAATTTCTGAACACACTTGTGGACACTGTTGTGTGAGGCCCAGTTAATATCACACCGCTATGTCACAGGCTCAATGTCGCAGGTGTGAAAAATGTCACTATAGGACAGGGGAGATGTAGAATTTCTGAACACACTTGTGGACACTGTTGGATTGTGTGAGACCCAGTGAATATCACACCGCTATGTCACAGGCAGAAATTGGCTAGTGTATGACAAACTACAAGGTGTATATAGAATTGGGCAGAATAGGAATCTCCCTAGAGTGTAGGTCTGTAAGAACGGAACATGTCCTCGACTTATCCTTACAGAGTGACACACAGATAGCTTCACTGTGGCCGTGATAACAGCCGTTACACGGTACTCAGAGAGGAGCGTGCACGTACACCGCTGTCCGGTGTCCGTAAAATTGTCAAGCTCCGTGTTTTTTAAGTATACGGACTGACACATGCTGTCTCTCTATAGTTTTGAATGTGATCAAACAGCAAAATATACTTAACTGTTTGAAAAGCAGACAAAACTAGAAGGTGTAGGTCTGTAAGAACGGAACATGTCCTTGACTTATTCTTACAGAGTGACACACAGATAGCTTCGCTGTGGCCGTGATAACAGCCGTTACACGGTACTCAGAGAGGAGCGTGCACGGACACCGCTGTCCGGTGTCCGTAAAATTGTCAAGCTCCATGTTTTTTAAGTATACGGACTGACACACGCTGTCTCTCTATAGTTTTCAATGTGATCAAACAGCAAATATACTTAACTGTTTGAAAAGCAGACAAAACTAGAAGGTGTAGGTCTGTAAGAACGGAACATGTCCTCGACTTATTCTTACAGAGTGACACACAGATAGCTTCGCTGTGGCCGTGATAACAGCCATTACACGGTACTGTGTGAGGAGCGTACACCGCTGTATGGTGTGAAAAAATGCACGCTCAGTACCTCACCAGGACAAAAAAAAAATTTGGATTGCTTTTAAAAAGCAGTTTGCAGAGCAGTGGGAAAACAGCAATGCAGCTATCAGGAAGCCTTATAAGGCAGCCTAACAACCAACACAGCTGATCCAGCAAAATATAGCCTCCACTTGCACTGCACACACAGTGACTGGTGTGTTGTACAGGCAAAATCGCTAGCAGCAGAAGCAGTTTTTGGTGTCTTCTTCCCTGCCTAACGCTGTCCCTACAGAATCAGCAGCAGCAGCTCTCCCTATTCTGAGATCAGCATGAGTAACATGGCGGTCGGCGTGCACGCCCTTTTATACCCCCTGTGACGCCCCCCAAAGCAAGCCAATCACTTGCATGCCCTTCTCAAAGATGGTGGTGACCCCTGCCTATGTCATCACGTTGCCCACAGTGTCCGTGGATCCTGATTGGCTGAAAAAGGGCGGAAAACAAACTTTTGAAACGCGACTTTGGCGCTAAAGTTGCCGAGCTCGTGGCCGACCTCACCCTAGGGTCGGGTTTCGTTTCAAGTCGGCGACTTTTGAAATTTTTCGACCCATTTCGCTTAACTCTAGGTGAGGGTATTAAGTTTGTACTGGATTCTGGAGTGGATGGGTAGCCAGTGTAATGACTGGCACAAGGTAGAGGCATCGGTGTAACGATTGGCGAGGAATATGATCCTGGCTGCAGCATTCAAGACAGATTGGAGGGGAGGAGTTTGGTAAGAGGGAGACCGATTAGAAGAGAGTTGTAATAGTCCAGACGAGAATGAATAAGAGAAACAGTAAGAGTTTTGCAGAGTCAAAAGTAAGAAAAGGTCAAATTCTAAAATGTTTTTGAGGTGCAGATAACAAGAGCGAGCCAGTGATCGGATGTGGGGGGCGAATGAAAGCTGCAAGGAGCCTGCTTACTTCTTCTGTGACTGGTTCAAAATCAGACAGTGAGCTACATGCAGTGGGGGAGGAAGGAAAATGCATGGTATGAGGTGATTGGGAGATAATTTCCTGTCGGATATGATCAATTTTTTCTTTGAAGTAATTGGCCAGATCGTCATCTCGACGCTCCGTGGTTGGGGCCTGCTCTCTTGGGTTGAGTAAGGAATGAAACGTGTCAAAGAGACGTTTTGGGTTATTGGACAGTGAGGTGATGAGGGTGTTGAAATAGGTTTGTTTGGAGAGGTGAAGGCCAGTGTTGTATGTTCTAAGCATAAACTTATGATGGATGAAATCTTCGTGTAGATTGGATTTTCTCCACAGACGTTCAGGGCACCTGGAGCACCGCTGCAGGAAACGTGTTTGCAGGGTGTGTCAGGGTTGTCGCCATCTGTGTCGTGTTGTTCTATGTCTAGGAGGTGAAATTTCATCCAGGGCACTTTGACATGTTTCATCGTAATGCTTCAGTGCAGAATCAGGACATGAGAGGGAGGAGATAGGGGCAAATGATGACTGCAAGTTCTTCATAAGTTTCTGGGTGTTAATGGCCTGTATGTGTCTATAAGTGTGGACAGTGGGGGTGACCTGAGCGGAATGGCAGTTCTTGATAGAAAATGAAAGAAGGTTGTGGTCAGAGAGTGGGAGAGGGAAGTTTGCAAAATCATCTTCTCCACAAAGCCGAGAGAAGACCAAGTCGAGGGAGTTTCCATCTTCATGCGTTGGAGAAGGCCTGTTTCACATTTCCGTTTTTTGATGTCAGTCAAAATCCGCCAATTTTAGAAAAAAACGGATCCGCCCCTTTTTGGGCGGATCCGTTTTTTTCCCCCCATAGACTTAGTTTAGCAGCGGATCTTGACTGACGGTCGTCCGTCTCACCCATTTTTTGACGGATCCGTCAAAATTTTAGTGGCTCCCGGGCGGATGAGACGGACTCTGAAACGTTTTTTCAGAGCGACGGTCCGCTATTTTCTATTGCGCGTGCCCGGCACATTCGCTCTGGCAGAAGAAAATTCTTTCTCTCTCTCTCTCCTTTTCCAGGACGCGACTTCAGCGGATCCATCAAAACAACGGTCCGGTGGCATACGTTGGTGTCACAACGGACATGGATCCATTTTTAGCTTCTTTCATGGATTGCAACTGACCAGAAAAAACGGAAGTGTGAAACAGGCTGCTGCGAAAGGCCAAACAAAGAGGTTAGAGATAAAAGGTGAGTAGCAGATGGGGAGAGTGGAAGAGCAATGGGGATGTTGAAATCGCCCATGATGAGGGTGGGGATGTCACAGGAGAGAAAATGTGGAAGCCAGGTGGCAAAATGATCCAGGAACTGATGGGAGGGGCCGGGAGGATGATATACCACTGCCACTCGCATGGAGAAGGGGGTGTAGTCTGATGGCATGGACCTCAAAAGAAGGGAAGACAAGTGAGGGTACTTGAGGGATAACCTGAAAGGTACATTTTGGTGATAGGAGCAGACCAACGCATCCACCTGCTCTATTGTCTGATCTTAGGGTATGAGAAAAGTGTAGTCCCCCATATGAAATAGCAGAAGCAGCAGTGGTGTCTGACTGCTGGATCCAGGTTTCAGTAAGAGCCAGAAGGTTAAGAGAATCAGAAAGGAAGAAGTCATGGATGAAGTAGAGTTTATTACACACTGAGCGAGAATTTCAAGGGGACAATTAAGAGAGACAGAAGGCATGTAGGGAACAAAAGTAAGATTAGAGGGGTTTCTGAGTGTAGCATTTGGGGGGTTTGACTTTCTATAACATGGTGGACCGGGGTTGGGAGCAATGTCTCTTGCGACTAGGAGAAGAAGGATAGAAAGAGTGAGCAGATGGTTAGGTGATTTGTGAGAGCGTCTCTGATGTTGAATGGTGGGACTGAATGGATCTGTGCAATTTAGCAATGTGAAAAGAGCGTGAGTGCTATACATAGGAGAGGAAAGGAATGAGGGGCCAATATGGATGGAGTGTAAAGAATTAATGCCAGGGTGGTGAATGTGTATGAATGCAGCGGTCAGGATATAAATTATACTAATGCATATGATATATAGTTGTTGTAATCCAAATGTACAGGGAATAGATGTATATAAATGTCTTACCTGTCTCTTGCCCTGTCTAACTGTCATGTTATAACTGCCTCATACTTTGATGAAATGTACTTCGATTAAATGTACATAAATGCCGCCCTGCATAAATGCATCCCCAAGATATGTCTGAATATATAATAGGCTATAGTTGGACATGTTCTGCCTCATGTGGTGCATGATAATAGCTCACCCAGCATGCCTCCATCCCGGAAGGTGTCCTCACAGAGCGATGCGCTTCAGCGTCATCACCGGAACACTTGTTCCCGACGCATCACTGCCGCGACACCAGAAGTGATGGAAGGGCACCGGAAGTCCAGCCCTCATGTGCTGGACACAGATAACGGAACAGAACCTCCGGGATTGGTTAGCCTTGTTGCCAAGGGATATATAAACCTTGCAGACAGCTCATAACACACATAACACACTGCACCCCGAGAAAGCAAGTGTGAAACGCACGTCGGGGCCTGTGCTCAGCATATAAGCACCACACAACATGGTTAAGAGCACTTTACACATGCTTCAGCTTTATTTCGGTCTCACTATGTGACTATTGTGTTCTTTTTTGTGGAGAAATTGATGTTCTGCGCAGCACCTTCTGCAACTCATCACTGTGTGAGGTGTAACAAACAAAACTATATGTGATTTACTCTTAAACCTCTGTTACAGTCTGTAAGGACATTTATGGATTACCCCCATTTTTTTAATACAATAAGCCGAGAGCTGTAAAATTGGCAATGGTGCTGTCCCCATAACATGTGTAGTAACCTGCTTACTTTCTTGCTGACACACGGTTGTATCACTGCTCGCCTGTCACATTCATGACTATTTATATGGTGAATAAGTTTATATTTGTATGTCTTGTTTGTGTCTTTATGAATAAAATATATTTTTTACTTTCCTAATAACAAGACTCATAGACTGACTTACTTGTTCACAATTCTTTATTTTTGAGATTTAAGCTCCCAAATGTTCTCTTATGTTTTCTATGTTGCATGGAGAGTCTCTCTTGGCTTTTAGTATACCATTTTTCCAGGTTTGTGAACCATGCTTCCTCAAAGACATCATTCTGACCTTCATCATTCTGACCCTGGATGTGCACTCTGGTTTTCCCTCATGCTATTTGACCCTTTTTGTTTTCCTGAATCCACTACCTTCCATTCTTACAATCTGACTTGGCAATTCCTAACTTTGCTAGTTCATTCTGATTCTGTCTCTGGATATTGAATATCTGACTATGTTGCCAGATATTTTGGTTACCCCTTAATTGCTAGTGAATATTCAGCAGATGCAACCCGATGTTCAAATTCCTATAGAGAAGGTATAGGACAAATAACAGTGTACTTTTTAGATTATGCTAAATAGAGTGGGCAGTGCAATTAATTTCATTGTTTTCTGCTCTCTATCTAGTGAACGACCAACTCTGTGGTCTAGCAGAAGTGGCTAGTCTCCTAGATAAGGAGTGTAGTGCTTTAGCATAGAGAATTCAAGCGCTGCTATAAAGCTGACTGGATCCAGTTTGAGTGCAACTGCGCCAAGCCGATGCTCCAGAAGCAAACCTGGCTCTGCGTGCATCATCAGAGAGCGCACAGTTCCGGCTGAAAGATCAACCATGCTGCTGATCCAAAATGTCAATAATTCAGGAGCACAAGAAGCCAGAAGTAGGGAGGCAGGGGAGCGGAGGGCTTCTATAGCAACCCTTTAATGATAAATGAATGTAACATTTTCTTGGTGTAACATTTGTTAAATATTGTGCTCTTCCCTCAGTGATTTGTGAACCTGCCCGATGAAGGGGCCTATGTGCTGCAAAAGTTTGGCAGTATTATATTTCTGGCTAATAAAGATATCACTCCAACGTATTTCAGATCACATTAGCTAACACATTCCCACACTATTTTTTTTTATACATATGGAATAAAGATTAAAGCACATTGAAATCCAGATTGTCCAATTTTGTCAGCTGCTCTCCAGGAATTGTCTTATTAAGATAATTTGATGCTGATATAGTATTGCAGTTGTCCAATAATTCAATAACAACAGCCTTAACACTTACCGTGGTCCTAAATAGACTGTACATTTCATGTCAGCACTAGCAATACATTGAAAAGCCCTCAACATGTCACGAGAGATCTATACAGAAGTCTATCCTATTAACTAATGCTTTGATGAGACTTTCCTGACACGTGTGCTCGGCATCCTTACACTTAGGAGGATTGCTGCCCTCACATTATTTGCCTATATATAGGTTTGACACCAATTAGGGTAAATTCAATTATCCTCCTGATGGCAAACAGTAATCTAGAGACAATGCAATTATGCATTTCCACAAATGTAATACTAAACAGTAGGGATATGTTCTACATATCAGTAACGCCAATGGCAGGAAATGCTCAGTTATTGGTAATATACCTATTATTTAACAAAAACAATGTTGCTTTTTATATTTTTTCTTATAAGAGGTTCCAGGAATTTTTTATCGTTAAAGTGTACCTGTCACCTGTTTTGGCCGCTATAAGATGCGGCCACTGCCTTTCAGGGCTGATATACAGCATTCTATAATGCTGTAGATAATCCCCCGAGCCTATCTGCAAGATAAGAAAAATGACTTTTATTATACTCACCTGCGGGGCTGTCCGATCCGATGGGTGTCGCAGGTCCAGGTCCGGCGCCTCCCATCTTCTTGTGACGCCGCGCTCCTGCTTGCTTCTTCACTCCCTGCATTGTACTTCTGCGCAGGTGTACTTCTCTGCCCTGTTGAGGGCAGAGCAAAGTACTGCAGTGCGCAGGCACCAGAAAAGGTCAGAGAGGCCCAGCGCCTGCGCACTGCAGTACTTTACTCTGCCCTCAACAGGGCAAAGAAGTACGCCTGCACAGGAGCGTGATGCTTGGGAGGCATGAAGCAAGCAGGAGGATGGCATCTCAAGAAGATGGAAGGCGCCGGACCCGGGCCGGCGACACCCATCGGACCGACCGGACCGCCCCCCCAGGTGAGTATAATAAAAGTTATTTTATGCTGTAGATAAGCCCTGAAAGGCAGTGGCCGCATCTTATAGTGGCCAAAACAGGTGACAGGTGCACTTTAAATGCTGCAGCTGATAAAATAATAAGCTGCTCACCCTCCGGTCCTTTGCTGGTCCCCTCTGGCCTCTGCTTTCAGGTTCCATGCTTGACATGCCAGAAAAGACTGTACATTTTTAGAAAAAAAAATTTATCAAGACTTTTTTTTTATTTTTTTACATTTTTTTTTAATGCCAGGGGGATTTACCATTTTCACATCCCTGGGATTCTTCACTTACCCCGGGTACATATTCAGCTCACATCACAGGGTGATGCAATCACATGGGGGCTTCACTCTCACTGTGAATGTCGCAATTACCATTCATTTACTTAATAGGTACACATAGCCAACAATGTCTACAAAGCCACTGGTTTTTACAGTCCTTTTCAATAACTATTTATCAGTAAATAAATTATAATAAGCAATATGCCATAATGTATAAAAACTTTAGGGAAAGGGTATTTTAGATTATTTGGCCAAAAGAACGAGAAAGTTTAAATCAATTAAAAATGTAAAAGTTCTACTAAATATAAGAAGATATTCTGAAAAAAGATGAAATTGCTGGCTCTCTGTTTAGAGAATGTATTGATTTTATTTTTATAAAGTATCTAAAAAAATATATATGGTATATGTATATATACTTTATACTTTTTATATTCTTTATAAAAATAAAATTAATATATTCTTTAAAAACTTACAGACATATTTTTTATTTTTTGTATACATTTTGCAGTTGGGTATTTGCATTATTGGCCCGAGCTCAGTAGTGAGAATTTGCGGGTAGAGGTGTTCACCCTATTCCAAACATTAAGAGGATATCCTGAGAAAAATTGATTTTGGGTAGCGTATTCCAATTTCCTTTCTCTGCACTCCTCGGTGCATCTGCAGCCTCGGATCACTCATCTGCACTCTCTCTGGAGTGCATAGCCATGCAATCAGAGGTTATCCAAGTGCAGTCCAATGTTTTCAATGGACTCAGTGACTTTCACACCCGAGTGCAATACGAATAACTGATGCAAATCATGCATGTTGCAATTTTTGTTCCTCGGTCAGACTCTGTCCAAGGAATAAATTGGAGATGTGCACTGCCCCATTATTCTGACATATGATCAGACTATTATGCATTATTTAAAATTATAACAGAGAGGTGCATGGAGGGAGGACAACTTGATTTTAATATGGCTTAATTTGCCACAATAAAATATATATTTTTTTCTTCATTCCTTTGTGCCGTCAATCTCCTTTTTTCCTTAAATTATAACAGTTCATGCTGCACAAAATTAAAAAAAATAATAATTATACATTGGAAATAATATCATGTTGTTTTTTTCAATAGTATTTATAATATTAACACATAAGTGAGCTAAAGGGCATAGCCGTGTTAATGTGTTAACTGTACCATCTCCAATAGGAGAGTATTACCACCTAATGATTGACTGGTCGGGGCAGTTCAATTATGGGTCATCTGTCTTTTTGCATCTTAGTCGCTAATGTGTAATATGCTTAAATATTTTCCTGCCACCTAGAGGTCGTCTAATCTATTTCAATGTGCTTTTCCTAATCTAATCTGCTTTATGGGAAACTGACTGAGCTGGTGAACACTCCAAAGTGCAGTGATCGTAAAGGTTTATTCAGGTCTATATACAGTAATTGAAGATATTAAGGAGTAGCCGTCTTTTTATTTACTTACTTATTTTTCAGAGATCATAAGTACACAATAAAAAAGAAACTTTGCAATATATCATAACAGAGATATCTTCTTCTTTCTCATTCAGGACTGATCTTTCATTATCAAAATTCACAATTCATGGGTAAAATCTGTCTTCAGTGAATATAGACTTTCCCATTACTAAGATGACAATTGATGCTCCTAAGTTCTATGGAGAATTATAAGTACCATTTCAGGAGAACTTACAGCAGAATGTCTACATCTGCCTCTAGATCCCCTTCCTCCTCCGTTCTCCCCTCGTCATAGAAATTTAAAAGCACCAACTGCCATCCCTATTGTTACGGTTGCTGTTACAGGGGCGATGAGGAACAACCCGGAAGTGGACCCTCTGGGTCAGGGCTCCAAAGCCCCCGAGGGCGAGCTGCCCAGGTGTGGCCACCCCCTATACAGGGAGTGTTAGGGGCAGGCCCATGGAGGGTAGAATCATGACGGCCGGAACCAAAGGGGCGACTGGGGTACGCCTGGAGAGGATACACAGGGAATCAGGGCTGATGCAGAGAAGGACCTGGAGTAATGGAGCAAGGACTGCGAGACAGACTCAGCGGATGGCACAGGCGGGAGGCTGCAATAGAGAGGGACAATGGATAAGGCACAGACAGGGAGACAAGGCAGGAGACAAGCGGACAGAGGCAGACACAGGAGACAACGGAGGCAAGGGCAGGCAGAAGGGACAGAGCGAGAGCCGACAGGGAGAGCGCAGGCAAGGTGCAGACAAGACAGGGAAGGCGCAGCAAGGCGCAGACAAGACAGGGCCTGAGACACAGTGAACGCTGCAGGAGACAGCGTCACCGAAGTCGACAGTCAGGCACCTACCTGACTGGACACAGATCCTAAATAGCCGGTGGACGCCGCCATGTTGGGGGCGGCGCCACCGCGTCATCACTCCCAGGATGCAGAGCGCCGGGATCCCCACAGTGCGCAGGTGCCCGATGCCGAGGAACCCGGAAGCCGGGCGCAGGGACGCGCCGGGGCACAGAGACGCGGCGGGAGGAGCGCGCAGCAGCCGGGACCGTGACACCTATGTCAGCAAAGGGAAATCCTGTTTTCACTGAATACATATTTTACCCATGAAATGAGATTGAAAGAGGAATCCAGGGGGAACAATAAGCAGATCTCTCTGATCAGATATTACAAAGTTGCTTATTTTACTCTTTGAGTAGAATGATAGAAAATTTACAATTTCATACATGAATTTCTATAATAATATACTTTCCTGCATTTTGTATCATAAAATTACTACATCTGTACACACCAAGTATAAATTAACCTTGAGAACTACCTACATACAGTTGAAACCAACCTGAAGTTTACATTAACTATATAAAAAGACACAAATGCATGTTTTTCCCAGTATCTGACAAGAAAACAGAATAAACCTTTCCCGTTTTAGGTCAATTAGGATTACCCTAATTATTAATATTTGCCAAAAGCCAGAATAATGAGGCAGAGAGAGAATATTTTAAGGCATTTTTATTACTTATTGCAAAGTCAAAAGTTTACATACACTAAGATTACTATGCCTTTAAAAAATTCTGGACTGCCCATATGATGATGGCATGTGTTTGGAAGCGTCTGTTTTTTTGGCAACATCTGAGTTAATTAGAGACACACCTGTGGATGTATTTTAATGCACACCTGAAACACACTGCTTTTTTGTGTAGCATCATGGGAATGTCTCAAGAAATCGGCCAAGATATCAGAAAGAGAATTGTGTACTTGCACAAGTCTAGATCATCCAGGGGTACAATTTCTGCAAGTACAAACAAGATGGGAATGTCCAGCCATCAAACCACTCAGGAAGGAGATGGGTTCTGTGTCCCAGAGGTGAACGTGCTTTGGTCCGACGTGTGCATATTAACCCAAGGACAAAAGCGAAAGACCTTGTGAAGATGATGGTGGAAGTTGGTAAGACTGTGTCAATATCCACAGTGTAATGAGTACTGTATCAACATGGGTTGAAAGGTCAATTTGCCAGGAAAAAGTCATTACTCCAAAAGAAACATAAAAAAGCCAGATTGATGTTTGCAAATGCACACAGGAACACAGACTTTAATATTTGGAGACATGTCCTGTGGTCTGATGAAACTAAAATTGAACGTTTTGGGCATAATGACTATGTTAACCTGGGAGGAAAAAGGGAGAAGCTTGGAAACCTAAGAACACCATCCCAACTGTGAAACATGGGTATGGCAGCATCATGTTGTGGACTTGCTTTGCTGCAGGAGGGACTAGTGCACTTCACTAAATAGATGACATCATGAGAATACAAGATTATGAGGCAATACTGAAGCAACATCTCAAGACATGAGCCAGGAAGTTAAAGCTTGGGAGGAAATGGGTCTTCCAAATGGACAATGTTCCAAGGCATACTGCCAAAATGGTAACAATGTGGCTTAAGGATAACAAAGTCAATGTTTTGGAGTGGCCATCACAATCACTGATCTTAATCCTATTTAAAATGTATGGGCAAAGCTGAAAAGGCAGGTGCGAGCAAGTCGACCTACAAACCTGGATCAGTTACACCAGTTTTGTCAGGAGGAATGAGCCCAAATTCCGACCAACTATTGTGAGAAGCTTGTGGAAGGCTATCCCAAATGTTTGACCCAAGTCATTCAGTTTAAGGGCAATGGTACCAAATACTAATGAAATGTATGCAAACTTTTGACTTTGAAGTAAGTAATAAAAATACCTTGAAACATTTTCTCTCTCTCTCATTATTCTGGCATTTGGCAAATATTATTAATTATGGTAATCCTAACTGACCTAAAACAGGAAAGTTTTATTCTGATTCCATGTCAGATATTGAGAAAAACATGCATATGTGTCTTTTTATATAGTGTATGTAAACTTCTGGTCTCAACTGTACATAAATATTATGTGGTTGCGTGTCTCTAAGATACAATTTGAGAGAGTATAAAATTTGGGAATGCCTTTATGAGGCACAACATCTGGAAACCACATCAAATACTGTTGACTTTAGCAACATCCATAAGATTTCCGTTCATGTAAATAAGGGAAAACAAGTGCTTTGGTGCACTCAGCATGAAATCCATCAGAAAGGACTTACCGTATTTTTCGCTTTATAAGACGCACTTTTGTTCCCCCAAATTTTGGGGGAAAGTAGGGGGTGCGTCTTATAATCCGAATATACGGGGGAGGGGGTGTATATATATATATGTACTGCAGGGTCTGGGGGCAGCTTTGGAGCGGTGCTGTGAGCTGGTAAAAGCTGCCGAAGGGAGCCTTTGATCTCCTGCTCCCGCTCATATAATATGCACTGCCGCTGTCCATCACCATGGTGCTGAAACCGCACCACGGTGACTGGCTGGGGGAGCGGTGCATATTATAGCTGCCTGCGCCCTCCTTTGATCGCACATGATCCCCTGTGTTAGATATCGCCCCCATGCTGCTGCCCATAGTAAAATAAAAAACTCTTTCCTTACCTCCTCCAGCGCTGATCTCCCGGTGTCTCTGCTGCTGCTGTCATCAGCACTCTGCTGTGCTGATCACATGACCGGCTCTGAGAACCAGGAAGTGGAGGAGGAGCTCAACCACACTGAGGGAGACACGAGGAGGGACAGCGCTGAGAAGGTAAGGAAAGAGTTTATTTTACTAAAAGCAGCAGCATGGAGGCGATATCTAACACAGGGTGATGTGTGCCAGCCACAGGGGGGCCAGTGTGCCAGCCACAGGGGGGCCAGTGTGCCAGCCACAGGGGGGCCAGTGTGCCAGCCACAGGGTGATGTGTGCCAGCCACAGGGGGGCCAGTGTGCCAGCCACAGGGTGATGTGTGCCAGCCACTGGGGGCCGTGTGCCAGCCACAGGGTGATGTGTGCCAGCCAGAGGGGGGCCAGTGTGCCAGCCACAGGGGGGCCAGTGTGCCAGCCACAGGGGGGCCAGTGTGCCAGCCACAGGGTGATGTGTGCCAGCCACAGGGGGCCAGTGTGCCAGCCACAGGGTGATGTGTGCCAGCCACAGGGGCCAGTGTGCCAGCCACAGGGTGATGTGTGCCAGCCACAGGGGGCCCGTGTGCCAGCACAAGGGGGCTATATTCAATATAAGGTGGCCATATCCAGATTAAGGGGGCTAATTTTAGGGTGGGGGGGCTATGAGGGACATATACCCTATATGATTTGTTAGACGGACACTGGCATTATAAGACGGACCCCATTTATTAAAAAATTCTCTATTCCTTCACCACATTTGGGGGTGCGTCTTATAATCAGGTGCGTCTTATAAAGTGAAAAATATGGTAATTGTGAATTGGTTTACTGTGTCATTATATTTTATCTTTAAAAGCTCATCCAGAAGGAGAGATTTGATACAGAGCCAAATTTTTTCCCCTGGAAAATTTTGAGAGCACAAGCTTTTTTTTTTTCTTACAACACATTCATTGTAGAGACACCACTGTTAACATACTTAAGTAATCCACTCATAATTGTACTGCTCTGTACCAAAATGCTTCTACTTATTAAAGATTATATTGAATGAAAATACATCTAGAATGGAAGACTTAATCTACTAATTAATGCATAAAAGGTCAATCCCTATTTTAGATATTTAAAGTCTATATAAGTATATGATACACTTCCAATTTTGCAAGTTTTCCCACCTACAAAGAATGGAGAAAGGTCTGCAATTTTTATCATAGGTACACTACTACTGAAAAAGACAGGATGTTTTAAAAAGTCCAGAAAATCATATTGTATGATTTTTACATAATTATTAATTTGCATTTTATTGCATGACATAAGACTGGACATGTGTTGGTGTGCCCTGCAGGATTTAATTTATGACGGCGTAGTGTGTTACTAAAGGTAATGTTTGGGACTGTGGTTCCAGCTCTCTTCAGGACATTGACCAGGTCCTCCCATGTAGTTCTGGGCTGACTCCTGACCTTCCACAGAATCATACTTACTCCATGAGGCTACATCTTGCATGGAGCCCCAGACATAGTTGTCATGGGAGATTTCAACTATCCAGACATTTGTTGGGAATCTCTCTCAGGCAAAACTAATAGGTAAAGGAAATTTTTATCCTCTCTTGCTGAAATGCGTATGTCTTCACAGAGATTGAAGCTTCAGAGACTGGGAGTTCTGTGGAAACTGTTTGGGTAAGAATACAAGGACAGAACAATGGAAAGGACATCATTGTAGGCATTTACTACAGACCGCCTGTGCAAGCTGAAGATATGGATGAACTCTTTATGCATCAAATGGCCAAGTTATCCAAAAAATATGACATAGTTGTCATGGGAGATTTCAACTATCCAGTCATTTGTTGGGAATCTCTCTCAGGCAAAACTATCAGGTCAAGGAAATTCTTATCCTCTCTTGCTGACAACTTTATCTTCCAAAAGGTAGGGGAGAAAGCAAAGGGATCTGCTACCTTGGATCTATTCCTCATAAACAGGAAGGAAATGGTTGAGGAGGTAAAAGTGGCTGGGACCCTAGGAGGTAGCGACCATGCTGTTTTAGAACTTTGGATAACTAGAGAAGGAAGACCTGTGAAGACTCAGACGTCAAGGTTAGATTTCAGAAAGGCAGATTTTAAGGGAATCAGAAAGAGAATTGGAGGGATCCAATGGCTGGATATCCTTAAGGACAAAAATGTCCAGGAAGGATGGGAAATCTTGAAAAATGAAATTTTCAAAGCACAATTGTTAACAATTCCGAAAAGAGGGAAGAATAGGAAGTATTTAAGGAAACCAGGATGGATGAACACAGAACTTAAGCACATGCTAAAAAGGAAGAAAGAAATCTTTATAAAATGGAAAGAGGGAGGCATATCTAAAGAAGCATATTATGCTGTCTGCAGAACCTGCAGGGCACAAATCAGATTAACTAAAGCTGACAATGAATTGAGGCTTGCAAGAGACATCAAAAGCAATAATAAAGGATTTTGGGGATATGTCAAAAGTAAAAGAAAAGTCAAAGATGCTATAGGATTTTTACAGGATGAAAATGATGAAATGGTAAGACAGGATGTTGAGAAGGCCGAACTTTTAAATTCCTATTTTGCATCTGTTTTCTCTCAGAAAGGAAATGTAATATCAACTGTTCTTCACTGTCCTATTAAGGGAATAGAAGAATCCAGGATATCTATAGATGGAAAGATAGTGAGGAAACACTTAGCTAAACTAAATGAATTCAAGTCTCCAGGTCCAGATGAATTACACCTCAGAGTACTGAAGGAGATAGCAGAAGAAATTTTTGAACCGCTCTCCATAATCTTTGAAAATTCTTGGAGAACAGGAGAAGTCCCAGAAGACTGGAGAAGAGCAAATGTTGTTCCTATCTTCAAAAAGGGGAAGAAGGTGGACCCAGGCAACTATAGGCCGGTGAGTCTGACTTCTATACCAGGAAAGATCTTTGAACAAATTATTAAACAACATGTATGTAAGTACCTGGATAAGAATGAAGTGATTAAACAGAGTCAGCATGGGTTTGTAACTAATAAGTCATGTCAGACTAACTTAATTTCCTTCTATGACAGAATCACTGTTTGGGTGGATCAGGGAAATGCTGTAGATATAGTATATCTTGACTCCACCAAAGTATTTGACAAAGTATCTCACACAATCCTTATTGAAAAAAATGACTAAGTATGGAATGGACAAGGCAACTGTTAGGTGGATTCATAACTGGCTTAGTGATTGGACCCAAAGAGTGGTCATAAATGGCTGCACATCCAGTTGGAAGAATGTCTCAAGTGGGGTACCACAGGGCTCTGTCCTGGGCCCTGTATTGTTCAACATCTTTATCAACGATTTAGATGAAGGAATTGAGGGTAAACTGATTAAATTTGCTGATGACACAAAGCTAGGAGGGATAGCTAATACTAGAGAAGAGAGAGAGGATTCAAGAAGATATAAATAAATTGGAGCAGTGGGCAGCAACTAACAGAATGGTTTTTAACAAGAAAAAATGCAAAGTACTACATCTGGGCAATAAAAATGAAAAAGCATATGCAGAATGGGAGGAATAGGGCTAAGCAACAGCTCATGTGAAAAAGACTTGGGTATACTACTAGATCACAGACTGAATATGAGTCAACAGTGTGATGCAGCAGCAAAAAAGGCAAATGCAATTCTAGGATGTATTAACAGAAGCATACAGTCTAGATCACGTGAAGTCATTATTGCCCTCTACTCCTCTTTGGTCAGACCTCATCTGGAATACTTTGTCCAGTTTTGGGCGCTACATTTTAAAAAGACATCAACAAACTGGAGCAAGTTCAGAAAAGAGCGACAAGAATGGTGACCGGTCTGCAAACCCTGTCTTATGAGGAAAGGTTGCAGGATTTGGGAATGTTTAGCTTGCAAAATCGAAGACTGAGAGGAGAGCTAATAGCTGTCTACAAATATCTCAAGGGCTGCCACATTGTAGAAGGATCATCTTTATTCTCATTTGCACAAGGAAAGACTAGAAGCAATGGGATGAAACTGAATGGGAGGAGACACAGATTAGATATTAGAAAAAAATTTTTGACAGAGTGATCAATGAGTGGAACAGGCTGCCACGAGAGGTGGTGAGTTCTCCTTCAATAGAAGTCTTCAAACAGAGGCTGGACAGGCATCTGTCTGGGATGATTTAGCGAATCCTGCTTTGAGCAGGGGGTTGGACTAGATGACCCAGGAGGTCCCTTCCAACTCTACGATTCTATGATTCTATATATCGACCTAACTGTACATACAGTTAGGCCCAGAAATATTTGGAGAATGATCAAATCATTGTGATTTAGGACCTGCATGCTGCTCTTTTTTATTTAAAATCAAACAACTGAGACTCAATTGAAGTGTAGACTTTCAGGTATAATTGAAGGGGTTGAACAAAAATATCTTGTGAAACGTTTACGAATTGCAACCCTTTTTCTACAAAGTCTCCTCATTCCAGGGGCTCAAAAGTAATTGGACGAATTAACTTTACCATAAATAAAATCATCATTTTTAATTCTTTGTAGAGAATCCTTTGCAGGCAAAGACTGCCTGATGTCTGGAAGCCATGGATGTCACCAAATGCTGGGTTTCCTGCTTTGTGATGCTTTGCTAGGCCTTAACTGCAGCTGATTTCAGTTGTTACTTGTTTGTGGGTCTTTCAGCCTTAAGCTTTGCTTGAAGCATGTGAAGTGCATGCTCAGATAGAGTTGAGATCTGGTGATTAAATATACATAAATTTGGCACTCCATGTAGGTGCTCTCTTGCATTTTACCAGCAGTGCACAGCACAGCATTACAAAAGCACTGAACTCCTAGCAGTGTCAACATTACAATCTGTGTACTGACAAAGGTCTATTGTTGATCAAAACGTTTTTTACCATTCTGGAGGATTGCTCTTTATAATAAAACTCACCATTGCACCTACTTAGAATGTTAAATTTATGTCTATTTATCTGCAAGACAGGATCTTATTTGTGCACCCATCCACAGAAGTGTCGTGGCTACCTTCTGTGAGATCTGGTGATTGATCCGGCCATTGAAGAATATTCGACTTCTTTGCCTTAAACTCCTGGGTTGCCTTTGCAGCATGTTTTGGGTCATTGTCCATTTGTACTGTGAATCACTATCCAATCAACCTTGCTGCATTTGGTTGAATCTGAGAAGAAAGCATTGCCCTGTACACTTTAGAATTAATCCAGCTGCTTCTCACTTCAGTCACATCATCAATAAACACTAGTGACCCATTTTCATTGGAAGCCATGCATGCCCATGCCATCACATCGCCTCGCCTCGCCTCCACCATCTTTTACAGAGGATGTGGTGCGCTTCGGATCATGAGCTTATCCAAGCCTTTTCTGTACTTTCCTCTTCCCATCTTTCTATTACAAGTTGATCTTAGTTTCATCTCTCCAATAAATACTTTTCCCAAACTGGGCTAGTTTCTTTAGATTTTATTCTTGAAAAGTATTTTTTTTTTTTTTTTTAAGACTGATTATTGATTTGAACCTTGTGGTGAACCCTTTGTATTTGCTCTCATGAAGTCTCCTCTGTATGGCAGACTTAGATACTGAAACAGTGTACTTCACTTAGGTGGATGTTGTGAAAGAGTTTTTCTCCACCACTGGAAGGATTCTGCAATCATTCACCACTGCTGTCAGCCATGGACATCCAGACCTTTATGAGTCCCGAAGCTCACCAGTGCGCTCTTCTTTTTTTTTTGCAGAATATAACAAATTGTTGATTTGACCATTCCTAACATTTTTTCTAGCTCTCTGATGGATTTCTTTCTTTTCAGCCTAATGATGGTCTATTTCTCTGCCATTGATAGCTCCTTTGACCACATGTTGTGGATTCACAGCAAAAGCTTCCAAATGAAAATGCCACACCTGGTATCAGCTCCAGACCTTTTACCTGTTAATTGATGATGGAATAACGAGGGAATAGACCATTAAAGGGCTTTTGAGATAATTGACCAATTATGTTTGGTCCCCTGAAAAAAATGCAACTAAATATTAAAGAGTCCATACCAAGAGAAAAAAGAGCCAAAGTGTCTTAAGGAGAATATCAAATTTTATTTTATTTTTTACTTCCCCTTGAGAAAGCGGCCCTGCTTGGCCGCGAAATGCGCGTCGGGGAGCCCCACACCCTCGCTCTGGTGCCTGCTGTCCCTCTCCGGTAAGCTTGACAGTTTGCTTTATGGCCTACTGAGCGCTAGGTGCGTCCAGCACTACTCTCACTGTGATCCTTTTTTGCACTCAATTCTGTCTGATCTGACCTGCTTCAGTTCCCCTTACTGATTTATGGTTCACTGAGCGCTTCATTCTAGTGAACGCTTGGTGCATTCAGCGCTATTTTTATTGTGATCTTTTTGTATTTAATACCATTTGGTCTGACCTGTTTCAGCTTACCTTACTGATATTGACTACACGTTAGGCTTTTTTTACATACTTGAGAGGCACGGTGGCATTTGGGGTTAGTCTCCTTCTCTGCACTCTAACTGGTATCTGTGTATTAATAATAAAATATTATGAAATTTTTATAAAAAAATAAAATTTGATATTCTCCTTAAGACACTTTGGCTCTTTTTTCTCTTGGTATGGATAGTTTTTGAGCTGGTGCTTTTCTCTCTTGGATTTCTGCTGAGACCCGGCTGTCCGAGTGATGTATTGGGAATTTTGTGTTCTAATAAATATTAAAGAGATGTAATTGCTAAATATTTACTCCAATTAGGATGTGAATATCCTCAAATTAAAGCTGAGAGTCTGCACTTTAAGCTCATATTGATTATCGTATGTACTCGAGTATAAGCTGAGTTTTTCAGCACATTTTGAATATTCATTTCTCTGTAATAGCAAGCACAGTGTCAGCTACAGCAGACGTCTCCTGCAGCTGCCAGGCTGTCACATGTGCCACCTACATAAGAGAAATGAATATTCACCTCTCATGGGCGGGGAGAGAGGTGAATATTCATTTGTCTTGAGAAGCGACACACGTAACCGCTTGGCAGCTGACACTGTGCACGCTACTTAATACTCACTGCCTTCCACGCTCATCGTTCTGGCGTGGGGAACGGTGAGTATTCCGGCAGCTGTGCTCTGCTTGTGAGCAGTGCATGACGTCCCTGCCATACGCTGCTTACAAGCATAAAGCAGCTGCTGGCACTGGAACAGGATGCTGCAAGGGAGCACAGGAAGTGAAGTGTAATGGTTTATTTTTTTATGTTTTGGTGGGGGCCAATCATATCAGGATAAGAATGGTGTCATGCATACACGGATAGGGATGGGGACAGGCAAACAAGGATAGGGATGGGGCCATGCATGCAAGGATAGGGATGGGGCCATGCATACAAGGATAGGGATGGGGCCATGCATACAAGGATAGGGATGGGGCCATGCATGTAAAATGTGGATGGAGCCATGCAAACATGAATAGAGATGGGGCCATGCATACAAGGATATAGATGGAGCCATGCATTCAAGGAAAGGGATGGGGCCATGCATACAATGATAGGGATGGGGCCATGCATACAAAGATGGGGATGGGGCCATGCATGTAAAATGTGGATGGAGCCATGCAAACATGAATAGAGATGGGGCCATGCATACAAGGATATAGATGGAGCCATGCATACAAGGATAGGGATGGAGCCATGCATACAAGGATAGGGATGGGGCCATGCATACAAAGATGGGGATGGGGCCATGCATGTAATATGTGGATGGAGCCATGCAAACATGAATAGAGATGGGGCCATGCATACAAGGATATAGATGGAGCCATGCATTCAAGGAAAGGGTTGGGGACATGCATTCAAGGATAGGGATGTGGCCATGCATACAAGGATAGCAATGGGGCCATGCATACAAGGATAGCAATGGGGCCTTGCATACAAGGATAGCAATGGGGCCTTGCATACAAAGATGGGGATGGGGCCTTGCATACAAGAATTGGGATGGGGCCATGCATACAAGGATGGGGATGGGGCCATGCATACAAGGATGGGGATGGAGTCATGCATAAAAGGATAGGGTTGGGGGCCAAGCATACCAGGATAAGGGATGAGGAGCCTTTAATATAAAGATACGGATGAGGAGCCATGCATACAAGAATAGGGTTGAGGAGCCATGCAGACAAAGATAGGGATGAGGGGACAATGCATTACAGGATAGGGATGAGGAGCCATGCATACCAGGATAGGGATGATGAACCATGCATACCAGGATAGGGATGATGAACCATGCATACCAGGATAGGGATGAGGAGCCCATGCATACCTGGATAGGGATGAGGAGCCCGTGCATATCAGGATGGGGATGAGGAGGCCGTGCATACCAGGCTTACACTCGAGTCAATAAGTTTTCCCATTTTTTTTAGTTAAATTAGGTGCCTCGGCTTATACTTGGGTTGGCTTATACTCGAGTATATACTGTATATAACTGCGTCTTGAATATGTTTTGGTAAACAGATAAAATGCCAAAATTTGTCAGACTGTCCAAATATTTCTGGACCTAACTGCAAATGTTTGACAGAAGTCCTACCTCTATATCTAAAGTAGGATCTGCATCTATTGGAAAGGTATGTTAAATCACAGGTTATGCCAAATACAATATGTCTAAGATTGGAATGTCCTTTTTACCACTTGTTCAGATCAATTGCATATGTAGCACAAGGCTTCAGGTACACATATGTATTATAGACCAATGTTATTCACCTCCATGATCCAGTACCTATAGAATTAAAGTCTATAGTGAACCTCCGTGTACCTCTAATTTTAAATTAAGGTTCACCAAGGTAATTTTGTAAGAATACAAATGTAATGTCCTATGAAAGAAGTTCATGGGGTGCTATATGGCAACACATGTATTTCCTATGGGTCTGTAATATTGACTCTGTGTGCTTGTGTACTAGGTTAATGTCTGATAAAAAGTAGATAACACATCGTTTTATACTTATTTTTTAGGGGCCTGTTGCATGATAGTCATTTGTATCTCTTTATGATTTTGTTTAACAGAGTTCTTGCAAAAATATTTCGAAATGCAAATTTCATAGAAAATAATTCCTATTCTTTTGTCATTTTTCATGCTATGAGTAGTTTACATTTTGTATAATAGCCAAATAAACAGCAACATAACATTTGTAGCTAAAAGTTACACCATTTTCATGGTTTCTATGACGTAAAAGAAAACAACACCACCAGCCAAGCTTGTCAGTATGTCATCATTATGTACTTAGGATTTAAGCGTTAAAGGGGTTATCTGGGCCTTTGGGTTTTTTTTGGCTAGTGGGCTATAAATTAACAGGCAGGTACTTGCTGTCTACTTGAAAGCTCTGTCTGGCACCGATCTCTGTTGGCTCAGACCAGTCAAAGATTGTTCTTGGCAACAATTCTGTGGCTTCCGGTGACATAATGTCGATAAGGCAGCTTTATCTTTTCCGCTTTGCTCTGTTGATTGGGCATCTCCACTGATATCAGGGTGTATGACTGCAGGGAGCTGGTTGTCAATCGTCATGTCGTCAGTGATACCCCATGATAGAGCAGACCAGAAGAGGAAGGGTTGCTCAGTCGAGTTGAGCAGACCATGACCTCTCTGAGCCAGCAGAAACCAGCACGAGCAGTTAGCAATTACTTGCCTGAAAATCTTAACCACCATAGCATAAAATAAGTAAAGTCCTAGATAACCCTTTTAACATACAGTATAAGCACTTTCCATGATAAATGAAGAGCAATCTTAATTCTATAGTTACACGTACTTCAAGAATAATAGGGTCCATTTGTACAATAGATTAAAACACAGACAAAAGAGTCACTAGTAAGAATATATTTGAAAGTGATATCAAAGTACAAAAACAGAAACATTTCCGTGTGTAATAGGTACAATAATCATACAACAGACGACAAAAAATGGACCATTGAAACAAGCCATTGGGTGATATTCATCAAGTTGATACTGGTTTGTCCAGTACGACATAATTTAAGGAAAATCTGTAGAGTCAATCAATTCCCAACAGAACACTGTTTAGTGTCTATAAGTACATTTAGCTTATAATATACAATGTGAATTCTGCTGTATATTTGTTCTGTTTTGTTTTTGTTATTTTGGTATATATTAGGTGGGGAGAATGTAAATCTAACCCACCAAAGTGGCTTATTATGGAGTGTAATGCTCAGCATTGACATGTATGGATACAGTAGAACTGAAGATTGATGACGTGCACCCTCTATATACATATGAAAACATCTGCTTACCAATAGAGAAGGCACACCTTAAGCGTTAAAGTACACAAATACCAGATACATAAAGCAAACCAGAAAGTAGCAAACAGTTGTGTGAACAAAATGTGGTTTGGTTGTAAAACAAAAATATGTTCATATAGTTTTATGTACAGTGTTGTATAAGCTTAAATCCCACAGATATTAAATACAGGGAAATACAATAATCCTAAAAATACCATTAGCAGGGTGTATTCCTTTAAATGTAAACTAACCAATCATCAGTCCAGGGGATTGTGGAAATTACCTTAAACAATTACATACTTTAATGCACGATGCAGGAACATGCATATTTCAATAGGGAAAGGAGAGTACGCCACTGTAGGACACCCCTAAAATCTACAACCCCAATTCCAAAACAGTTGAAATGTTGTGTAAAATAGACATAAAATAAGAGATACCTGTGCTAAAAAAAATCAAAAAAGGATAACCTGTGTCGTAGCTGTGGTGGGGAATAAAAGATGCAAACAGGTAAGTTACACACCCTGTCAAATGTGTGCAAATTTAAACAAGATGTCTCAAGAAACCGTCAGTAGGTATATACCTTTGCGCTAGTGTGTCCTCCCTAGGAGCTCATAGAAACCACAAGTATACTGAATGGCACAAACCTTTATATATACATCGACCGCACAATAAGTGTCTGTAAATAAACACACCTAAAACAACAATAAAAGAGCAGTATATGTGCACTGTACACTAAGTAGCAAGCCCTAGAGTGGATATCCAATTAGGCTGTATTAAATGATTTATAAAAAAAAACATTGTGAATAAACTTGAAAAAATTTGGGGATCCGACTAATTTAGTCCACCCTGACACTAAAAATTATCTGCCAATGTGCATCCAGTTACACGTTAGACAACTCAATATTCAAGAACACTATAGATTAACAATATAAATTAACAGAGTAGGTGAGTTCCATACTCACTGCAATGCAGTCCAGAAAAGTTGTTGGTTGTTAAAAAAAAACTCGACACATATTGTAAATAGTAACACAAATTAATGGAGTAGGTATTTGCCCTATGCACCGCTATGTAGTCTGACAAAGTTCTTAGTTGTATGCGCTGGGACTAGAAGAGCAGGAAGACCTGCTCTCGACGGGTGTACGGATGTCCTTGGAGAAGGAAAAAATGCAGCACGTGAAGAGAACAGTTGGCAGTCAACAACCAGTCAGATTGCAAATGCTTTTGTCATCTGACTTGGTGTTGACTTCCAACTGTCGCTGGGATGTGGATGGCCTGGAGTGGTAATTGACAGGGATATAAAAGACACTGGGTATAGCGTGTTGACAGTCTCCTCTGATGAAGGAAACCAAGCTTTCTGAAACACGTAAGGACCAGGACTTGTGGTCTTATTGGCTTCCGTACTCTGACTCTTTTACCTGTGGCTGTGTTACTCTGTTCTTTTGTGTTCAGGCATGCCACCAGTCAAGGCTGCCTGTTTTTTTCACTGTAGTCTCACATGCTTCATTTTTTTTCTTCTTCAAGGGCATCCGTAGACCCATAGACCCATCAAGCGTGGATCTTCCTGCTCTTCTATGTCCAACGATTATAACTAAGAACTTTGCCAAACTACATAGCGCTGAGTAGGGCAAATACCTACTCCGTTGATTTGTATTACTGTTTCCTGTATGTGTTGAGTGTTTTAACAACTAGGAACTTTTCAGGACTGCATAGCGGTGAGTAGTGGTCTCACTTATTCGGTTAAATCTTTGTTAATAATGTATATGGTTAATCTATATTGTTATTCACTATATGTATTGAGATCTCTAACGTGAAACTGGATACATATTGGCAACATAAGCTTTAATGTCAGGGTGGACTAAATTAGGCTGATCTCCAAATTTTTTTGGTTTTGTTCACATATTTTTTAATAAATCATTTACTGCCACCTAATTGGATATCCATCTACTTAGTGTACAGCGCACATATACAGCTCTTTAGTTGTTTCTTTTATTTGTGTTCATTTACACATACACTTATTGTGCGGTCGATATATATAAAGGCTTTTGCCATTCGCATACTTGTTGTGGTTTCTACAAGCTCCTGGGGGGGACACATAAGAGTAAAGGAATATACCTACTTATGGTTTCTTGAGATGCCGTGTAAAATGTAAAGAAAACAAAATGCAATTATTTTGAAATCTCTTGAATTTTAATCACAGCAGAACATGGAACACAGATCAGAAGGTGAAAGTTAGACTTTTTTCAATTTCATTTGAACTCATTTAGAAATTCATGGCAGCAACAATTCTCTAAAAAGTTGAGACAAGGTTAACAAAAAGCTGGAAAAGTAACTGTTGCTAAGGAAAAACTACTGGTGAGTAAATGTACAAATAATTAATTATTTCATGAAACGGAATCTGTCACCCCTTTTTAGTGATATCATGTAAAGATATCACCCAATTGTGCATCCCATAAGGATTCTTTTAGGATTTTTTTATTCCCCCCTTGACCCCGCACCTTTGATGCAAAAATACCTTTGTTATCTTGGTGAAGAGGTATGCAAATTGCCGTGGTCTGGTCCGATGGGCGTGGCTTAGTCGGCTTCTTTCCCCCCCTCCTCAGCTTGCTGAGCGTAATCTTCATCTGTGAATATCACAGATAACGTTGTTTGCCACGCTTGCGCATTCAAAGAGACCTCCGGTGCCTGTGCAGTATGCTTTTCCCAACTGTGGGTGAAGCATATAAGCGATATTTTCCAGCGCGGTCTATGCCCCAGAAGTCTTCTCATGCAGGACACACTTCCGGGGCATAGACCGTGCTGGAAAATTCCGGCGCATGCGCAGTACCGCTTATATGCTTCGCCCACAGTTGGGCAAAGCATACTGCGCAGGCCTCTTTGAATACGCAAGCACAGCAAACAACGGCATCTGTGATATTCACAGGTGAAGATTACGCTCAGCAAGCCAAGGAGAGGGGGGGAGAAGCCAACTAAGCCATTCCCATCGGACTGGACTGCAGCGATTTGCATACCTCTTCACCAAGATAACAAAGGTATATTTGCATCAAAGGTGCAGGGTCGGGGGGAATAAAAAATCCTAAAAGAATCCTTATGGGGCGCACAATTGGGTGATATCTTTATCTGATATCACTAAAAAGGGGTGACAGATTCCCTTTAAAAATACATGTTACAGAGGCTGACACTCTCAGAACCAAATATAGTCAGAGGTTCATCAATCTGTGAACTTCATCTAAAAATTGTGGAACACTTTAAAAAAAGGGTTCCTCTGCATAAAACTGCAAAGACTTGAATATCTCACCCTCTACAGTACATAATATCATCAAAAGATTTAGAGATTCTGGAGAAATCCATGCGCACATGGAACAAGGCTGGCAGTAAGTACTGGATATTCGTGATCTATAAGCCCTCAGGCAGCACTGTATTAAAAATAGGCATGATTTGGCCGTGCAAATTATTGGGAATACTTTCAAAAATCACAGGTCGCTGGGCAATCCACAAATGCAAGTTAAAGCTCTACAATGTAAAGAAAAAGCCATGTATCGACACAATTCAGAAATGCTTATGTCTTTTCTGGGCCAACGCTCATTCAAAATGGACTAAGGCAAAATGGAACACTGTTCTGTGCTCAGACGAATCAAAGTTTGGAATTCTTTATAGAAACCACAGACGTCGTGTCCTGCAGACTCAAGAGGGGATGGACCATCCAGCTTGCTATTAGCACACAACTCCAAACCTTGCATCTCGGATGGTGTGGGGCTGCATTACAGCCTATGTCAGCAGCAACTTACACATCTAGAAAGGCACTGTCCATTCAAAGCATTATATAGAGGTTTTAGGACAACATATGCTCGCATTCAGACAACACCTATTTCAGGGAAGATCCTTTTGGAAGCGAATTGAGCAGCAGGGTGGTGTGCTGGTAAAAGGGGAAAAAAATCTCTTAAATCTTCTGCCTGAGTGAGTGTGAACGAACTGAGTGTGACTTGAGTGTTAGTGCGAACTGTGGTAAGTGTGTGACTTGTGATTCAGTGACTTTGGATTCAGGGAGTTTCCAAGGGAGGTATTACTGAATTACTGTTATATTTTATTAATGCTTTTTATCTTTGCTTATCTTTTCTTTCTGGTGCAATCCCCATTAGGATGTGCTCCACTAGTGCCAATGCCATCCAGAGTACGTCTTGCCGCATGTATGAAATCCTTGAACAGCCGGTCGAGGGGGCATAATGCTGTGCGAGATGTGAGCACTTTGTGCATTTGGAAGCCCAGATACTGGATCTAAATGTGCAGCTGGCAACACTGAGATCCATTGACAATATGGAAAGGAATCTTCTGCCCCCTGAGCAGACGCTCAATGGGAGAGATGAGGGGGGGATGCTAGGTTGGAGCTGCAGGACAATGAAGCAGCTATCTGGGTGACAGTTAGAAGGAGGGGTAGAGGGAAGAGCACCAGTAAAGGGGGAAATAGGAAAGCAGGGCAGGCCAGACAGGTGCTGGTGGTGGGGGACTCAATTATCAGGGGAACAGATAGGGCAAAGACAGGGATCGTCGAACGGTGTGCTGCCTACCTGGTGCTCGAGTCCGACACATCGCTGATCGGGTTGACAGATTACTGGGAGGGGCTGGTGAGGATCCAGCAGTCATGATGCACATTGGCACAAATGACAAAGTTAGAGGTAGGTGGAAGGTCCTTAAAGATGATTTCAGGGAATTAGGCTGCAAGCTTAAAAGCAAGGACATCCAAGGTGGTATTTTCAGAAATACTTCCTGTACCACGTGCCACGTCAGAGAGGCCACGGGAGATTAGGGAGGTTAATAAGTGGCTCAGGAATTGGTGTAGGAAGGAGGGGGTTTGGGTTCCTGGAGAACTGGGCCGACTTCTCAGTTGGCTACAGGTTCTACGCTAGGGACAGGCTGCACCTCAATGGGGAGGGTGCAGCTGTGCTGGGGAGAAAATAGCTTGAAGGTTGGAGGAGTGTTTAAACTAGGGACGTGGGGAGGGTATTCCTTTTATAGAAGGGGAAGACAGTGCAGATAGAGAGCTGGGCACAAATAATGAAATTGGGAATGGGGGTGGCATGGGGGGTGGGGGTTAGAAAAGTTAATAATTTAAGAAAGAATAGAGGTACATAGAGATACATAAAATGCATGTATACTAATGCCAGAAGCCTCGCCAACAAAATGGAGGAATTGGAGTTAATGTTGTTGGAATATATTTATGACATGGTGGGGATATCTGAGACATGGCTGGACGAGAGCCATGACTGGCCGGTTAATTTACAGGGCTATAGTCTGTTCAGAAATGACCGTACAAATAAGCGAGGGGGAGGCGTGTGTTTATATGTAAAATGATCCTTAAAACCCATCCTGCGTGATAATATATATGAATCTAATGAAAATGTAGAGTCCCTGTGGGTTGAGATAAGGGGAGGGGGGAAAAATAATAAATTACTGATAGGGGTTTGTTATAAGTCTCCAAAAATAATGGAAGCAACAGAGAATATCCTCATCAAGCTAATAGATGAAGCAGCAACTCAAGGAGAAGTCATTATTATGGGGGACTTCAACTACCCTGAAATACATTGGGGAACCAAAACCTGCAGTTCCAGCAAAGGTATTAGGTTTTTGACAACTATGAGAGACAATTACCTTTCACAACTGGTTCAGGACCCAACAAGAGGGGGGCACTGCTAGACCTAATAATAACCAACAGGCCAGACTGCATATCAAATGTAAGGGTTGAGGGTCACTTGGGTAAGTGATCACAAAATAATAAGTTTTCAGGTGTCCTTTAATAAGATGTGTAGTAGAGGGATTACAAGGACACTAAACTTCAGGAAGGCAAATTTCCAACGGATGAGAGATGATCTTGGTACAATTAACTGGGACGATATCCTGAGACATAAAAATACACAAAGAAAATGGGAGACGTTTATTAGCATCCTGAATAGGACCTGTGCACAATATATACCATATGGGAATAAACATGTTAGAAATAGGAGGAAACCACTATGGTTAAATAGAGCTGTAAGGGGAGCAATAAGTGACAAAGATAAAGCATTTAGAGAATTAAAGCAAGTAGGTAGTAGTGAGGCATTAAATAAATACAGAAAATTAAATAAATTCTGTAAAAAGCAAATCAAAATAGCAAAGATTGAGACAGAGAGACTCATTGCCAGAGAAAGTAAAAATAATCTCAAAATATTCTTTAACTGCATAAATAGTAAGAAGCTAAAAATGATAGTGTTGGCCCCCTTAAAAATAGTCTGGGTGAAATGGTGGATGAGGAAAAAGCCAATATGCTAAATGACTTTTTTTCAACAGTATTTACACAAGAAAATCCCATGACGGATAACATGATCAGTGATAAAAATTCTCCATGAAATGTCACCTGCTTAACCCAGCAGGAAGTACGGCAGCATCTAAAAATCACTAAAATTGACAAATCCCCGGACCCGGATGGGATACACCCCTGCGTACTGCAGGAATTAAGTACAATCATAGATAGACCATTATTTTTAATCTTTAAAGATTCCATAATAACAGGGTCTGTACCACAGGACTGGCGTAGCAAATGTGGTGCCAATATTCAAAAAGGGGACAAAAACGGAACTTGGAAATTATAGGCCAGTAAGTTTAAATTCAACTGTGGGTAAAATCCTGGAGGGTTTTCTAAGAGATACTATACTGGAGTATCTGAAGAAGAATAACATCATGTCAGACTAATCTGATAAGCTTTTATGAAGAGGTAAGTTTTGGACTGGACCAAGGGAATGCAGTGGACGTGGTGTACATGGACTTTTCAAAAGCTTTTGATACGGTGCCACACAAAAGGTTGATACATAAAATGAGAACAATGGGGATAGGGGAAAATATGTGTAAGTGGGTTAAGAGCTGGCTCAGGGATAGGAAACAAAGGGTGGTTATTAATGGCGCACACTCGGACTGGGTCACGGTTAGCAGTGGGGTACCACAGGAGTCAGTATTGGGCCCGCTTCTTTTTAACATATTTATTAATGACCTTGTAGGGGGCATAGAGAGTGGAATTTCAATATTTGCAGATGACACTAAACTCTGAAGGGTAATCAATACAGAGGAGGACAATTTTATATTACAGAAGGATTTATGTAAACTAGAAGCTTGGGCTGATAAATGGCAAATGAGCTTTAATGGGGATAAATGTAATGTCATGCACTTGGGTAGAATGAACAAGATGTATAATTATGTGCTTAACTGTAAAACACTGGGAAAAAATGTCACTGAAAAAGACCTGGGTGTATGGGTGGATGACAAACTCACATTTAGTGGCCAGTGTCAGGCAGCTGCTGCAAAGGCAAATAAAATAATGGGATGCATTAAAAGAGGCATAGATGCTCATGAGGAGAACATAATTTTACCTCTATATAAGTCACTAGTGCGACCACACTTAGAATACTGTGCACAGTTCTGGTCTCCGGTGTATAAGAAAGACATAGCTGAACTGGAGCGGGTGCAGAGAAGAGCGACCGAGGTTATTAGGGAACTAGGGGGTCTGCAATACCAAGACAGGCTATTAGACTTGGGGTTATTTAGTTTGGAAAATTGAAGGCTTAGGGTGATCTTATTACAATATATAAATATATGCGGGGACAGTACAAAGACCTTTCTAATGATCTTTTTACTTAGACCTGTGATGGGGACAAGGGGGCATCCTCTACGTCTGGAGGAAAGAAGGTTTAAGCATATTCACAGACGCGGATTCTTTACTGTAAGAGCAGTGAGACTATGGAACTCTCTGCCATATGATGTTGCAATGAGTGATTCCCTACTAAAATTTAAGAAGGGACTGGATGCCTTTCTTGAAAAGTATAATATTACAGGGTATATACACTAGTTTCCTTAATATTGCATTGATCCAGGGAGCTAGTCTGATTGCCGTATGTGGAGTCGGGAAGGAATTTTTTTCCCCAATGTGAAGCTTACTGTTTGCCACATGGGTTTTTTTTTTTGCCTTCCTCTGGATCAACATGTTAGGGCAAGTTGGGATAGGATATGGGTTGAACTAGATGGACTTAAAAAGTCTTCCTTCAACCTTAGTAACTATGTTACTATGTATACTTTATCAGGATTGTGCCATCGCTTTTCAGATGTGTTGCTGACATCAATTTGTAAATGAGTTACATTTTTACAAAGGAAATGGAAAAAGGTCTGACTTTCAATTTCTATATGTGTTTTATGCTCTGTTGTAATAATATATGGCTGTAAGAGAATTCATTATCACCGCATTCTTATTATTCATTTTTCGCAGCTTCCCAACTTTTATGGAATTGAGGTTGTAACATGCCCAGTGCTTCTTTCTCCCACCACTTGTGGAAAGTCTGGAGGCTAGAAACACATGAGATGATCTGAAGATAATCGTTCTCTATAAGCTGTGTACTCGGGTAATAATTTACTTAACCATAGTAAAAGCTGCCGACATGTACAGCTAATGGGCTTGGTAACATAATTGGGAAGTTGTTTAATCTTTTTCATTTCCAGAGTACAAATCTCAGAGGGAACACTGCTGCTCATCTCATCATTAGAAGCTGGCTAACCGATCTTTTCTTTCATGTGTATGGCTGGCTTTAAAGAAGTCCTCTTATGAAGCTTTTTTTTTCACCAATTCTGTGCATATGAGTATGTAATATTGTATGTGTTAATATACTCACCCACCACTGTCACCTCTGGTATCCAGTGCCATTCTGCTCCTCTTCTCAGTGACATCACCACACTTCTGACACTCTATGCATGAGTCTCCTTTACAATGTAATGCTTTGAAGCCTCGTTCTGATTCTCAATAGACTTACATTGTACAATCCACTTCAGGATCACACAGAGTGTAGTGTGATCCGGAGAGTCTGAAAAATGGTGATGTCGCTCAGGAGAAGAGCGGAATGGAGCGGGATCCCAGAGAAGAAGGTGGTAGGTGAGTATATTAACACACTCTACATACATATTTGCACAGATTTAATGAAAAAAAATTCAAGGAATGGGTTCTTAAATCTGAATCTGTAGAGCGCATTTAATTATCACACTGACATACCAGAAATGGTGTTTTCTGAATTAACAAATATTTTAAAAACATTTTGTATCTACTTAGAAAATAGATAAATATATAGACAGACAGACAGACATGACATTGATAGGCATGAGACAGACATAAGCCATCAGATAGATAACGACATATAAATATCCATCTCATATCAGATATGAGTTATTTTGATGTTTTCACCCAAATTAACTCTTATATGTTTAGTGCACCATTGTGAGTTACCCAGAGACAGGTTCTAGCAATCCTTTCCAGAGCAGAGTTATTAATCCTGAAGTTTCAAGCAATTTGCAAAACCTACCACTGATTTGGACTGTCAGATGGGGTGAATCGAAATGCACACCCTTCCAATATCATGGAGCCATTTAACAAGAACAGAAACCAAAGTCCTTTATCACAGTCTTGTACAGAAAAACAGATCTTCATAAATGTGGACATTTCTTCACAACGTCACGGTGTCTCCTTAATACAATTACATGTGACATTGTCTTACCCGCACAATGTCTAAGCAGTATTTTGTTCCCTACATTATGATATTAAGAACTATACCTTGAAAGAGAAGGTAGACTATATCATGTATCATGACACCATCACTTTCTGAATTAACAACCATCCTTTCTGAAGAGACCCATCGGTAATCCACAGAGCTTACCATCTAGTGGCTGATAGCTCGGATGATGTCATATGTTAGAAGGCAGTTGACATGAATGTAAGTGACAGACATTTGTTAGTATAACACCTAAGAACTTTTGGTCTGTGTTCCAATTATGAGACAAAATAGCCAGAAAGTCTTACATACACATACATGCATGTCCCTTACAACAATATTCAGACAGCTGACTATTGGGATTGAAAAACTAAGACACAATCACAAATACAAATGTAGCAGTGAACATATTATAAAAAAAAGTGGTTAGAAACATTTGTCCTCCTAGCATTAAACACAATATTCACCCATTATTTCACAATTCACAGCTATATATATACAATTGTGGCATAAACTGCTTCTTTATGAGGTAACTCATTTCATCTGTAATGGCAAAAAGTGATGTTTCTTCAGAAATACTTTCCTGTATTCCTAAAACCAAGATCAAAAGAAAGTATAAAAAGAATACGGTTAGATAAACATACATTGCAAGGATTTTTATCAACATTTTGAGTTTTGAATATGCAACATATGTAACACAAAGGTTTTCGCCTTTTGCCTAAATACCAGTAGCTCAATGGCCGATGTAAAGGTACTGTCACACTTAGCGATGCACCAGCGATCCCGACCAGCAATATGACGTGGTCAGGATCGCTGGTGCATCGCTAAGTGGTCGCTAGTGAGCTGCCACACAGGCAGATCTCACCAGCGACATAGCAGCAGTTGGGGGTCGATACTTACCTGTCAGACGAGGCGATCCTGACGTCCTCCCGCCCGCAACCATGCGTCGCTCGTCGGCACCACAGGAAGCCCAGCAGGAAGCTGACGACGAGAAACGGTCCAGGACGTTCTCGCGCGATCAGCGATAACCAGCGGGGAGCTGGTCAGAGGTAAGTATCACACATAGCGATATCGCTAGCAATATCGCTGCTACGTCACAAAAACCAGTGACGTTATAGCGATATTGCTAGCGATATCGCTTAGTGTGACAGGCCATTAAGTTGTCCTGATATTCTGTTAGGATTGAACTAAATTTTTGTAATCACTGCTCAACTCTTATTCAATTGAATGTACTTTGATATTGATGACCTATCCTTAGGTCAATGTTATCAGATTGGTAGGGGTCCCATACAGCATCTGCATGAATCAGTTGTTATCCACTTAGGCCACGTTCATATGTTCAGTATTTGGTCAGTATTTTACATCAGTATTTGTAAGCCCAAACCAGGAGTGGATGAAAAATACAGAAGTGGTGACGTGTTTCTATTATACTTTTTCTCTAAGACTATGTGCACACGATGCGTTTTTATTTGTTTTTGCAACTTTTTTTACGCGTGTAAACGGTCCAAAAAATGCAATGGAATACTTATGCAAGGTAATTCAATAACAATCCTGAAGTGTTTTGCACATGATCAGTAAATTTCCGTCTGTATTTGCAGCTTTTTATTTTCTGCAGCATGTCAATACTTTTTGCGTTTCTGCAGCATTTTTGACTCGTTGACTTCAATTCAGTCAGTCAAATCTGCAGCAAAGATGCAGGTGTAAAAAGGTTTGCGTATTTGCTTTGTATTTCTGCGTATTTGCTGCAGATTTGCTTCCAAAAACGCTGCGAATTGTCAAAGGAAATGAAGTCAGAAGGAGGGAGAGTGTGTGGGCAGAGAATATGTGTGTGTATGTACCCATACAACGAAGAGCCCATAGTAATTGTACTTAGGCGTCGTCTGATGAGACTACTACTCCCATACAGCTACGTCTTTTGTCACATATAACAGTATCCTCTCATCATCTGGCACATGTGTTCAATTGTAAAAAAAAATCAAAACATTGTCATAATTACATACATATTCACATACAAAATACATACTCACCGAATGCCTAACCCCTGACGCCCTCGTCTCCTGCAAACAATCAAAAATAATAAACCAACATATACTCACCTTTTCACCATAGTCCATTTAATACCAAGTGTCATACATTGATCTCAAGTGTAGAACAGTCACATCAGGAGATGTTACCGCTCTACCCAGTCGCCGGCGATACACTGACAGGAAGTAATTGCTCCCGCAGTGTATAACTGTGCTGCCATGAGAGTTCACTGGAGTTCATCAGCTGATCAGCTCCAGTGCTCTCACTTATGGCACTGCTGTAGAAGTAGAAGTGAGAGCAGCGGAGCTGAACAACTCCAGTGAACTCTCACGGCAGCTCAGTGATACACTGTGGGAGCGATTACTTCCTGTCAGTATATTGCCGGTGGCCGGGTAGAACAATCACATCTCCCAATGTGACTGTTCTACATATGAGATCGCCATGGGACACTCGGTATTAAGTGGACTACAGCAGACAGGAAGTATTATATGTTGGTTTATTATTTTTTGATTGTTTGCAGAAGACAAGGGCATCGGGGATTAGGCGTTCAGTAGGTACGGTAAATTTAGATTCAATAAATGAGTCTGTGTTATTATTTCAAATAAAGGACTTTATTCTGGATGTCTGTGTTTTATACAATATCACTATGAGGTTATTAATGGATAGGTGCCTTTTAGACGCCTTTCCATTACTAACCTGTGGGCTTGATGTCACCATGGGAGCCCATGCAAATTTTTTTTTTTTTAAAATAAACAGCTATTGCGTTTCACGCACATTTATGACAGTTGCTGTTTTGTTACAGCATATGTAAGTTAGTTATGTTAATGCTCCTACATAGGCTGGTGTGTGTGTGTGTATGTGTGTGTGTCTTTATTTAACTCTTTATGTACCATTTTATTAATGAGGGTATCTGGCTGACACCTGTTCATTACTAAACCTCGGGCTTGGTATTACACATACTGTATATACTGTATATTTCACTTATGTTTGTTTTTTAAATAATACATATTTATTTAGCTCTATGGATTTACAAACACGCATGCAAAAACGCATAAAAAAGTGCGTATTTTCCGCTGCGTTTTCCTGCCAAGAGATGCAGAAACCTTGCAGAAATTTCTGCAAGCAAATACGCAATGTGCGCACATAGCCTAATTGTTCCACTCCTGATTTTGGCTTACAAATACTGATGTAAAATACTAACCAAATACTGAACATATGAACGTGGCCTAAGTGGATAACAACTGATTCAAGCAGATGCTGTATGGGACCCCTACCAATCTGATAACATTGACCTAAGGATAGGTCATCAATATCAAAGTATTAGATAGCCCCTATAAAGGGGTTATCAAAACTTCTGAAAGAAACTTTGCAATTTACCTGTTTTTTAAAAATTCTCTCCATTTTCAAGAATGGAAGAATTTTTACTTGTATGGTTTACTGTTTGTTGCCTAGGTTACCGGAAACCTCTGCAGTTTATCAGAGATGGACGGTCTTTTAGGCAAGGCGTACACGCTTTCAAGCTCTTTGCTATACGGCTTGCAAACACTGCTCTGAAGCTGTCTAGATCCAGCCAGCTTCAGTTACCCTGTGCTACAGTTGGGACCAGTGGCTCCACCATGCCACTGGTGAGGACTGTCAATTATGAGGAACGCACCATTTCCAGGTAGGTAGGAAGCCAAGTGGTTGGGGAGTGGTGTGCCCCTGAAGATGAGAATGGAATTACCCTATAATACAACAAATAAGTGATTTCCTCTATACAATATTAGATCTAGCGCACAACTTACTAAGAACACATTCAATGTGGCTAGTCATCTGAACAATCAGAAAAGTTAAAGCCCATATTCATGTAAAGCAGACTAATTTCATACAGTTGAAGTTAATCTGCAATATTTCATGCATTGCATGGGGCTAAAAAGCTGTAGTAAAGGAAAAAAGCTATAAACGTGAGCTCAACTATCTTAAAAAGGTTATCCCTAAAATAAAATTTAATTTACTCTATTAGATATTGAAAAATGTAACATATATTCATTTGGAATAATTAGAAAAAAACACTCTTATATCTAAAATTTGCCATAGAAAATTTGTTTTTGAGCCTCTTGTGTTGTTCTGGTTTCCTTTCAGAACGATCCCCTTAGGCTTCCACTGCAGGTAGTCCCACAAGGCAGGAGATCAGTCCCACCACTCTGATTCCCTCGTGCCTAGGGGGTGCAGAGTAATTCCTGCTATCGTACAGGCCAAATAAAAACAATAAGTGCACTAGGAGAGAACACATTAAGTGGATAGGAACAGAAAGTTGCAAGAACACTAAGGGGTGCCATAAAAAGTATGTGACAGCAATATCTAGACACATTTTTAAAATATCAATTTAAAACCTGATATACCATATTTTGTGTGATCTACAGTAAAAGTGAAGTGAAATGCTTAATGATATGACAAACCCTTCAATATTTCCCACATAAGAGTCATATGTAGACTTTATGGCCTATCACTCTGGATTTAGAGCAGATTTGGTATCAAGGACCCAAGCATTGAAAGGTAAGGGAGCTAACCACTGAGTCACCATAGCGTTAACGGTGGTGACTCAGTGGTTAGCTCCCTTACCTTTCAATGCTTGGGTCCTTGGTTCTACTCTGACTGAGGTCGGAGTAATTCCTCCTCACATGTCTTCATTACAGATTTGGTATCAGACTGATCATAGGATATCTGCAGTGTGTCCAGAAAGCTTAAGATTTGACATTCTGATTTTTATGTTATTTTGCGCACTGACCATCAAAACCTGTCATAAGACGTAAGTCTACATTTGTCCCAGAGAGCTCATACCAATAACTGTAGTCAACAATATATAATCTTTACCTTTTTACGTCTTCACAAGGTAAAATAGAGGATAAAGAATTAGCTTGTTGAACTTGAACTTCTGACATCCACAGACCTATCAAAAACGCAAAAATAATATTAACAATAAGACATATTTGTAATATAGACAGTTTTTATAGGAAAATCTTTTACTCTGACCCTATTTTATTACCCAGGAGTCTGCTATATTTATGTAATATTAGATTACTTCCAGTGTACTATTTAGATTGTGAGTCGTCTACATCTGAAGCCTGTGATTACCTGCAATGGTCAAGTTAGGTATATACGGGATTTTAGTGCTGCAGCTACAGGAATACTATGAGGCTATGTTCACACATTGCATTTTTTCTGCTTTTTTTGCAGGCAAACCTGCTCTCTTAGCAGCAAGAAGCTGGTTACAAAAAGCAGGTTTGTCTCTTGTGCATGCTGCTGATAAAGTTTAGTGCCCGCCCCCCCCCCCCAAAAAAAAAAAAAAAAACGCAGCAAAACCTGATACCTGCTTTTTGTAATGGTGTGATTTTGCTGCTTTTTTGCACTTTCTCATTACTTTCTTTGGGTGAAAAACGCTGAAACAAGTGACATGCTGTAGTTCGTAAAAACACAGCAGTTTTCCAATTCAGTCAGGAAGAAAACAATGTGTGTGCATGAGATTTCTGAAATCTCATAGCTTTTGCTGATACTATAAAAAACAACTTAAAATTTGCATTAAAAAAACGCAGCAAAAACGCAACGTGTGAACATAGCCTAACGGTGTATTGAGCATGATGGGCTGGAATGATGGGGCATAAAATGAAGGACGATGAATTTTTTACTGATCTCATCACTAAGGCAATGCGAGAAACACGCGCATCAATACCCGGCATTGCTGCCGGCACTCGGGACCGGAGTGTGCGGCTGCATGTATTTCGATGCAGCTGAGCGCTCTGCTCCCGAGTGTTGGCGCAGTGCCGGGTATTGATGCGATAGACTCACGCGAGTTTCTCGCATTGCAGTTTCAAGTGTGACCCCGGCCTAAGAGTAGTTGTGGGAAAGTTTTGTGAGAAACCTCTTTAATAAATATCATTTTTGAGTAATAAATATAGAGATAATAATGTAGTAAGAAGACATGTAACTTACATTTGGTGTTGCCTCACAAATTCAGCAAACTGTCGGTCTTTTGCATAAAGTTCTATTATTCGTATTGGAATGATGGGGCATAAAATGAAGGACGATGAATTTTTTACTGATCTCATCACTAAGGCAATGCGAGAAACACGCGCATCAATACCCGGCATTGCTGCCGGCACTCGGGACCGGAGTGTGCGGCTGCATGTATTTCGATGCAGCTGAGCGCTCTGCTCCCGAGTGTTGGCGCAGTGCCGGGTATTGATGCGATAGACTCACGCGAGTTTCTCGCATTGCAGTTTCAAGTGTGACCCCGGCCTAAGAGTAGTTGTGGGAAAGTTTTGTGAGAAACCTCTTTAATAAATATCATTTTTGAGTAATAAATATAGAGATAATAATGTAGTAAGAAGACATGTAACTTACATTTGGTGTTGCCTCACAAATTCAGCAAACTGTCGGTCTTTTGCATAAAGTTCTATTATTCGTATTGGAATGATGGGGCATAAAATGAAGGACGATGAATTTTTTACTGATCTCATCACTAAGGCAATGCGAGAAACACGCGCATCAATACCCGGCATTGCTGCCGGCACTCGGGACCGGAGTGTGCGGCTGCATGTATTTCGATGCAGCTGAGCGCTCTGCTCCCGAGTGTTGGCGCAGTGCCGGGTATTGATGCGATAGACTCACGCGAGTTTCTCGCATTGCAGTTTCAAGTGTGACCCCGGCCTAAGAGTAGTTGTGGGAAAGTTTTGTGAGAAACCTCTTTAATAAATATCATTTTTGAGTAATAAATATAGAGATAATAATGTAGTAAGAAGACATGTAACTTACATTTGGTGTTGCCTCACAAATTCAGCAAACTGTCGGTCTTTTGCATAAAGTTCTATTATTCGTATTCGATCTTGAATTTCCTACAAAACATATTATAAAACAGAAAATGAGTCTTAAGTGGTAATAGTAGGATGCAGCTAATGAAGGATAAGGTATAGCAGAGTCCGGCTGCCCCTCAGGTTTGGATAAGCCACATCGGGAGTTGACTACATGTCCACCTACCGTCATTAAAATCAGTGTAAGTTATGGAAACTCAGGAGGCCCATACTGTATGTAGTCAGCGCTTCATGAAGTTCACACTAACGTGTAGATTTAGGGATACTATATTGATTATTTATAGTAACTATATATTTTTTTTTACTATAAATGTAAAGAGACATCTGCAGGTTGGTAAACCTCACTACTCATAAAAATAAACAATAATAAGATAACATACTATACAATTACAGTATCCGAAGAGCAGCTATTCGATCCTATGGTAATCTACAGTTAGGGTCCATATATATTTGGACAGAGACAACATTTTTCTAATTTTGGTTCTAGACATTACCACAATGAATTTTAAACAAAACAATTCAGATGCAGTTGAAGTTCAGACTTTCAACTTTCATTTGAGGGTATCCACATTAATATTGGATGAAGGGTTTAGGAGTTTCAGCTCCTTAACATGTGCCACCCTGTTTTTAAAGGGACCAAAAGTAATTGGACAATTGACTCCAAGGCTATTTCATGGACAGGTGTGGGCAATCCCTTCGTTATGTCATTCTCAATTAAGCAGATAAAAGGCCTGGAGTTGATTTGAGGTGTGGTGCTTGCATTTGGAAGGTTTTCCTGTGAAGGAAACATGCGGTCAAAGGAACTCTCCATGCAGGTGAACCAAGCCATTCTTAATCTGCAAAAACAGAAAAAGCCCATCCGAGAAATTGCTACAACATTAGGAGTGGCAAAATCAGTTTGGTACATCCTGAGAAAGAAAGAAAGAAAGAAAGAAAGAAAGAAAGCAAGCACTGGTGAACTCATCAATGCAAAAAGACCTGGGTGCCCACGGAAGACAACAGTGGTGGATGATCGCAGAATAATCTCCATGGTGAAGAGAAACCCCTTCACAGCAGCCAACCAAGTGAACAACACTCTCCAGGAGGTAGGCGTATCAATATCCAAATCTACCATAAAGAGAAGACTGCATGAAAGTAAATACAGAGGGTTCACTGCACGATGAAAGCCACTCATAAGCATCAAGAATAAAAAGGCTAGACTGGACTTTGCTAAAAAAACATCTAAAAAAGTCAGCACAGTGCTGGAAGAACATTCTTTGGACAGATGAAACCAAGATCGTCCTCTACCAGAATGATGGAAAGAGAAAATTATGGCGAAGGCGTGGTACAGCTCATGATCCAAAGCATACCACATCATCTGTAAAACACGGCGGAGGCAGTGTGATGGCTTGGGCATGCATGGCTGCCAGTGGCACTAGTGTTTATTGATGATGTGACACAGGACAGAAGCAGCCGAATGAATTCTGAGGTATTCAGAGCCATACTGTGTGCTCAGATCCAGCCAAATGCAGCCAAACTGATTGGTCGTCGTTTCATACTACAGATGGACAATGACCCAAAACATAAAGCCAAAGCAACCCAGGAGTTTATTAAAGCAAAGAAGTGGAATATTCTTGAATGGCCAAGTCAGTCACCTGATCTCAACCCAATTGAGCATGCATTTCACTTGTTAAAGACTAAACTTCAGACAGAATGGCCCACAAACAAACATCAACTGAAAACCACAGCAGTGAAGGCCTGGCTGAGCATCAAAAAGGAGGAAACACAGCGTCTGGTGATGTCCATGAGTTCAAGACTTCAGGCAGTCATTGCCAACAAAGGGTTTTCAACCAAGTACTAGAAATGAACATTTTATTTACAATTATTTAATCTGTCCAATTACTTTTGGTCCCTTTAAAAACAGGGTGGCATATGTTAAGGAGCTGAAACTCCAAAACCCTTCATCCAATTTTAATGTGGATACCCTCAAATAAAAGCTGAAAGTCTGAACTTCAACTGCATCTGAATTGTTTTGTTTAAAATTCATTGTGGTAATGTCTAGAACCAAAATTATAAATTGTTGTCTTTCTCCAAATATATATGGACCTACCTGTATGTACAGTCATATGTTAAAGTTTGGGCACCCCTATTAATGTTAACCTTTTTTCTTTATAACAATTTTGGTTTTTGCAACAGCTATTTCAGTTTCATATATCTAATAACTGATGGACTCAGTTATATTTCGGGATTCAAATGAGGTTTATTGTACTAACAGAAAATGTGCAATCTGCATTTAAACAAAATTTGACCAGTGCAAAAGTATGGGCACCGCAACATAAAAGTAACATTAATACTTCGTAGATCCTCCTTTTGCAAAAATAACAGCCTCTAGTCGCTTCCTGTAGCTATTAATGAGTTCCTGGATCCTGGATGAAGGTATTTGTGACCATTCCTGTTTACAAAATAATTCCAGTTCAGTTAAGTTTGATGGTCGCCGAGCATGGACAGCCCACTTCAAATCATCCCACAGATGTTCAATGATATTCAGGTCTGGGGACTGGGATGGCCATTCCAGAACATTGTAATTGTTCCTCTGCATGAATGCCTGAGTAGATTTGGAGCGGTGTTTTGGATCATTGTCTTGCTGAAATATCCATCTCCTGGGTAACTTCAACTTCGTCACTGATTCTTGCACATTATTGTCAAAAATCTGCTGATACTGAGTTGAATCCATGCGACCCTCAACTTTAACAAGATTCCCGATGCCGGCATTGGCCACACAGCCCCAAAGCATGATGGAACCTCCACCAAATTTTACTGTGGGTAGCAAGTGTTTTTCTTGGAATGCTGTGTTTTTAAGCCTCCATGCATAACGCCTTTTTGTATGACCAAACAACTCAATCTTTGTTTCATCAGTCCACAGGACCTTCTTCCAAAATGTAACTGGCTGGTCCAAATGTGCTTTTGCATACCTCAGGCGACTGTTTGTGGCGTGCTTGCAGAAACGGCTTATTTCGCATCACTCTCCCATACAGCTTCTCCTTGTGCAAAGTGCGCTGTATTGTTGACCGATGCACAGTGACACCATCTGCAGCAAGATGATGCTGCAGGTCTTTGGAGGTGGTCTGTGGATTGTCTTTGACTGTTCTCACCATTCTTCTCTGCCTTTCTGATATTTTTCTTGGCCTGCCACTTCTGGGCTTAACAAGAACTGTACCTGTGTTCTTCCATTTCCTTACTATGTTTCTCACAGTGGAAACTGACAGATTAAATCTCTGTGACAACTTTTTGTATCCTTCCCCTGAAAAGCTATGTTGAATAATCTTTGTTTTCAGATCATTTGAGAGTTGTTTTGAGGAGCTCATGATGCCACTCTTCATAGGACAATCAAATAGGAGAACTACTTGCAAGTGGCCACCTTAAATACCTTTTCTCATGATTTGATACACCTGGCTATGAAGTTCAATGCTCAATGAGGTTGCAAAACCAATTTAGTGCTTCAGGAAGTAGGTAAAAAGTAGTTAGGAGTGTTCAAATCAAGAAAATGATAAGGGTGCCCATACTTTTGCACCGGTCAAATTTTGTTTAAATGCAGATTGCACATTTTCTGCTAGTACAATAAACCTCATTTGAATCCAGAAATATAACTGAGTCCATCAGTTATTAGATATATGAAACTGATATAGCTGTTGCAAAAACCAAAATTGTTATAAAGAAAAAAGGTTAACATTAATAGGGGTGCCCAAACTTTAACATATGACTGTACCTCTATGGTGACCTATGTACCTGTATGGAGATCTATGTACCTGTATGGAGATCTATGTACCTCTTTAGTGAGCTCACTGTTTTCATAAATGTGCCGAATCTCCTCACTACTGAAGTCTGCTGATGTCTCAGGACTCGTAGATGTGCTGGAAGATGGGAGCTGTGGATATCTCTTATAATAGTGACTGTAGCCCGTGATGTCACTTTCATACATTGGGTTGTATTTAACAGGATTCTCAATAGAGGACAGACTGTCACTTGGTCTCCTGTGGAATAGAATATTGATCAAAATGTTTAACAAGAAACACTGAAAAAGTGTAGATGAACTGATGAAAATGGAGCTGCTAGAACAAACTGCAAAACCAATATTGTCCAGTTCAAGACAATCAAAAAGTATCCCTGTATTTGTACGCTTCAGTTCACCACTGTGTCTGCAGTAAAAATTAACCTTCATGAGAAGTCTATGAAGAACAGTCAACATTATTTAAGAAGACCTTTCACCAAATTTTACATGTTGAACTGGACACACAATGTACTAGTGGAATGTAGAGAGGAATAAAATGTTTCAGATTTTATTTTTAATTTAGCGTTTTTGTTGCAGATATACAGTATTAGCAATCAAAGTATTTGGCACCTACTCAGTTAACTTTAGTGAATGTTATTGTATACTTTTCACTGGGGACATGGTAGACTCCATATTCACAGACCACTCAGGAGCAGTCTGGTATGTGTTTTCTCATTTTCCATGTTTTTCCAATCCCTCATCACTTGTGCACTATTTGACACATTGTGTCGCCTATTCTTCTTGTTATACTCATAGATGTAATTTACATAGTTGTATTTATTTATTTTTGTGACATTTGGTTCTGCAGTGTATTGATGAAGGTCAGATGTATTGACCGAAACGTTTGCTGCCTTTGACTTCAAATAAAATCCCTCGTTTATTCTCAAGTTGAGTGCCAAAAATTTACTTTATTATTGTTGTGGTGTGGGAACCTATTTTTGAGCACTGACACGGCTGTGCCACGATATACTTGATATATGTTTAATATCACTGACTGTTGATTTTCCAGTCACATATGTTAAAAGATTTTACTAGGCATCTACTACTGTTTCAGTAAAATAATATTTTAGAAGACTGTTTCTCATCTTCCCCTCAAACTAACTTCATGTTGTGCTCCTTCCATAAATATACACATTTCTTTCTGTGGCTGTAAGAATTGTGGCCAAGAATAGGGAATGCTATAATATAAATAAAAAACTGCATAGCAATACATGCAGCTGAGGGCTCTGATCCGAGTGCCGGCGTCAGTGCCGGGTATTGACGTGCGAGACTCGTCCGAGTTTCTCGCATGTGAGTATGAGCCCTTATAAGCATGTTCAGAAGAGAAGTAGAACATGCACTTATTCCTTAGGCAGCTAGGAATTTTCATAGCATCTAATCAGACTGTCATACATGCATATGTAAAACATTACGTTTATATTGATATGTTAATTGTGCATAATACTATGAGAATGAAAAGATGACACCCTAAAACTGCAAGGTGGAAAGCTACATAACGTGCTTGATGACACTTCTGATCTATTCACCCTGAAAAGAATGAGGTGTAACAATTCAATACTTAAATTTTTGGACAAGTGTATGTAGTGCATTTTATAAAGTATAATGGTGAACATTCTGTTTTAAAGCCACACATGGTGTAGTATATTTGATGTGTGGAGGATAAGGTTTAAATTGTTTTTTTTTACTTGGACATGGAATGTAAATCCAGTACTGCCTACATATCTACAGAACCTGTGTTGGAAATTAAGAAAAATAAAATAATCTTACCCTCCAGACTCTTCTGAATCACCCTTTGAATTCTGTACTCTAAGTGTCCTTGCTAGGAAAAATATTATAGCTGATGCCACAAGAAGAAATCCAGCAACAGATGCAATGGCAATACCAACCACTAAGGGCTCTGAGACATATTCTTCACAGTGTTCTCCACGATACCACCAGTTTTCTCCTACTCGACATCTTAAGAAATCCAAAAAAAAGTGCTGAACAGATAGATTCACTGCGTGCACAATTATTAGGTAATTTGTATGTTTGATGATTAATTTTATTACTGAACATCTACTGTGCTGTCAGTCAAACCAAAATATTAATAAAATTAAAATCTGAATATCTAGGAAAGTAAAAGTGAGGTTTTGCCTTTCTTAGGAAAATGTCTATGAGTGCAGAATGATTGAGAAACTATTAGTGTGCAGAATTATTACGCAACTAAATGAGAAATGTAAATCTTCTCATCTGAAAGGTTTACTTTCATCTGTTAAACTGAGAGTAATAATCAAACAACTCAAAATGTTTCAAAAATACAGCTCTGACATTTAAAAAAATATATCAGTGTCCAATGTAGCCACTCTTCTTTTCAATAATCCTCACGAGTCTTCCATTCATGGAGTCTATCAATTTCTTAATTTGTTTCTATTCAACTTTTTTTGCAGCACCAACTGCAGCCACCGAGACACTGTTCAGAGAGGTATACTGTTTTTCCTGTTTTACAGTTTTTTTCATTTACTGTAAATCTCCACTTTAAGAAGAGCTGAGAAGTTCTCAATAAGGTTTAGGTCAGATGAGGGAAGAGGCAATGTCATTATTCTTTCATCTTTAAGACCTTTAGTGGCTTGCCAAACAGTGGAGTACTTCGATGCATGTAATGGAGAATTGTCCATAACAGAAAAATCAAGCTTTTCTTGAAAGATGCAGACTTTTTCTTGTACCACTACTTGAAGAAAGTGTCTTCTAAAATCTGGCAGTAGGTTTGGTAGATAATTTTGAGACTGTCTTTAATCCAAAATGGTCCAGCTAGCTAATCTTAAATAATACCAGCCCATAGCAATACCCAACAACCAACATGCTGGCTTCTGAGTTGAAATGCAGTTTTGTACCCATTGCCGATTCAGCCATGGGCTCATCCATTTGGTCCTTCAAGAATCACTGTCATCTCATCAGTCCATAATACCTTTTGAAAAATCTGTCTTCAGATATTCATCGGGCCAGCCTTTACATTTCAACTTATACAGTATGTCTTGTTCATGTCACGATCCATTTTTGGATTTGTGGCAGCTCTGGTTTCGCTTTGTTTAAATGTAGCTTTTTTCCTTTCAGTCCATCGGGGGTTAATGTCAGTTTTTCCCCACTGGCAAACTGGTCTAACTGCAGTGCTGCAGGATCAGCTGATGTGGGTGGTGACCACACCCATCATCCTTTAAAAGGTCACCTGATGTATCAGCTGACTGTTGGTGATAGAGTTTCTCTGTAGATCAGCCGATGTGTGTGGAGCTCTCTAGTGCCAGCGTGTATCAGCTGTTTAAGATCCTCGTGTCGTATCCTACACTGAGTGGAGTTTGGAGTCCGGCCTCAGTGTCATCTGCGGTGTGTAGCTTGACTGTGGAGACTGAAAGCTAAGTGTGTTTTTTTTTCCTAGTCCCTTTTGTGTTTGTCACTGTTACCTGTGTGGTACTATCTGCAGTGGTGAGGCTAGCACCCCTTGACGGCCAATATACTAGCCAGGGCAGTGTGAGGTAACAACTAAGAACTAGGTTCCTGATGGTGGGGGGGGGGAAGGACCCACGTAGGGAGTTAGGTTAGTGTAGGGACAGGCTCAAGTTTGAGCAGGAGGTGACCATTCCTTCATTTCCCTATTGATAGGGCCTTCCTCCCCTTTTCCATCCCATTGTGAGTTTGTTGTGCCGTCCACTGGCTGACCACCCGTTGGGTCGTGTCACTCCGTGACGGTTCAGTAGTGGTCGGGTTTCAGCCTTCCTTACCTTGGCCATGTCTCTAAGCACTGAATACCTTGTACTTCTGGTCTCTCCAGGCAGGCTACAGATCTGGAATATGACAGCACTGGAAGATAATGGGTTCCTGTTCACTTCACATTTGATTCTTCTCAACTCTTTGGCAGATATATGCGTCTTTTTTCTCAACAACTTTTTTGCAACATTGTTGACTATTTGCAAAACCCGATGGTTCTGTGATCACACCCCAATACCATAACAATTTCAAGAGTGTTGAATCCATCTGTAAGACTCTCAACAATTTTTGACTTTTCAAAGTTAGTTAAACCTCTTTTTTGGCCCACTTTGCCAAAATCAAGCTTCATAATAATTCTGCATATATTAATAAATGGTGTTGATATCTTTAGGCTGCACCCTCCCTCATTACACAAATACACACCACCTGATCTGCTTCATCCAATAAGCATTCAAGATTATACAGATTGGCAAATCTGCATAAAAATGATATGGGTAAAATACTCACTTTCCTAAAAATTCCACACACAGCGTACAGCCTATGCATACATCTAGCTTCAACAAAGATAATGTGATACTACATAACAAAAGAAGTTAAAAAAAATAAGGGTTCAATAGAAGTAAGTACCTGCATATTGCTCCTTGTCCAGGAATAATGTCACATTTACCATCGTTCATACAGAAATCTATTTCCAGATCGCACATGCTTTGGCATGGCAAACCATCAATGCTGACATATCCAGGGTTACAGACACATTCTCCTTCACCACTCCACTTGTTTATAAGACATTCAGAATACTCATTGCATGCTTGAAATTTACAAGGGTCAGCTACGTCTCCTGATTATGAAGAGGGAAATAAATCATGTATGTGCTATAATAGGAAAACACATTCATCAGATTACATGAAAACTGTCATTATTATAGTAATCTAATAAAGAAGAGTCTTCTAAACAAAATTTAGATAAAGTAACATTGTGTAAAGGGGATTAGCAGACTTATATCAATGATGTTTGAATAAATCAATCAAATCTTCCTTATGGCTTGAACATCCTTGTAGACCAAATACATCTCACAAGGAATGGATAGAATGGAACCTGTGTAGACAATCCTCTGTGTGAGCTTTTGCAGCATTAATATCTCACAGATTACAAAGACACATGTATCCATTTTTGCTATTTGGCAAAATATAAGTCAAAGCCTTTATTTGAGTACCTGATTCAACATCCAAGGAATACTTATCAATTGCCAGGTTCATGGTTTGGTAAGCAGTGTTACAGAAGTCTTCAAGAATGATGTACACGGCATTTGTTACATTTCTTGGAACAGGTTTTGCAAATTTCATTCTGCTATTTACAATGATGCTGCCATTCCGAAAATTCAATATTTCAAGGTTTTGAAATCCAGTCAAATTGGACTGCAGATAGGGAACCAACTGAAAGAAAAATAGGATGGCAAAAGTAATCTGTGCAAAGTGTACTTGTATGGTTCCAGGCAATAGTTTTATTTGAATATTGTTCTAAAGAAATATAATAAGCATGTTATTTCAGATACAGTTATATTATAGTCCTTGACTTTTATACTTTCACATATAATAGAAAAACAAAATGTCAGAGAGTTGTGATGTTATATCATTTACCAATAGCCATTCATTTTCAGAAACTAGGAGATTTCTAAACTTTTGATCATTGTGTTTATTTCACTTAGAATTAGCCTATTCTATTCAGCTACAAAAATCATTATTGACCTCTGACACCTTTGAATTAGATTTTTCACTAAATTTTTTCTTTGATTTTGTTTAAACAGTCTCAGCTTCTGCAAAGATCATGTAAAGGTGAATGACAACCAATACAGCCAGTATACTGGTATACTACTGTTGATTCCCAGCAAGGATATGTCAAAACAACACAGTTCAATAGGCATCCAAATACTTTCAAAATCCAGATCTACAAACCGTAGGTTAAAAACTTGCACTTTATTGCATCACTAAAATGATGGTGCAAAAAGAGTCACTATCAAAACTACACGTTTCAGCATTAAGCCTTACTCATCGTAAAGCTTAACACCAAAATGCGAAAAAACCCACGGGTTGTCCAGGAGGATGTTGAAAATATTTGGCATGTTTTACCATATATATATGGTATATATATATATATATATATGGTAAAACATATTTTATCAATATAATCATATATATATCTATCTATCATTAAAAAAATGTTTTTCTTCTTTCAGAAAAATCCAGTCTCCAGCACAGTTTTAAAAAAAGGTGTTTATCTCACCCTCAACGGGCCCAGCCCTAAGTCTCCCGACATCTTTTATTGACAGTTGTACTGATGTCAGCCAATCAGTGAGCTCAGTGACTCTGAGTGGTTTGTGCTGTCTACTCAGGCCTAGCCTCTGAGATTACTGATTGGTTGTAGCAGTGTTGATGTAATATCAGCACTGCAAACAAGAAAACACACAGGAAACAGCAGCAGAGACTCAGACCTTGACTTGTCTAGGGTGAGTGAAGCACAGTTTTTTTTGCTTCTAAAGCAAACTTTGCCTGGGGACAGGGTTTTTCTGAACTGGAAAACCCATTTAAATGGGTGCTCTCAAGTTTAAAATAAATCTCTTATCCACTTGCTTGGAGTTAACTTTTACGGTCAGTGGAGGTTCAACCACCATGGCCCCATCCATCCATAAAGCCTCAGCAGAATGTAGCAGAGATTGGTTATGTGCAGTGCCTCTCCAATCCTTCTAATAGGTGCACTTAAGATCAGAAATATCGGGAGCGCCCTTTTATTTTTCTTGGGATCAGTGAAGAGCCATAGTGGTCAAAACCCCAAGAATCGGAAAGTTATCTTCATCCTTTTTATAGGGGATAACTTTCAAACTTGAGAACTCCCTTTAAGGTCAAAAAGCTTATTTGTGAGTCAAACTATAAAAAATACCAAATGATTTTTTTAACTGATAAATTGAGTGGTCTGCTGTTGGAATAATTCTTTTAGCTCCTGATCCCAGTAATAGAGCCACTGGTAATCTGGTAGGCCATCCCAGTCCTTGCTCCTTTCTTATCCTTACAACGTCTGCTGCTTTCTGTGCCCATGTTTTATGTAAAACATGTAATTGAGGGATGAAAATCCTGATCTGCACATGTAGGGATGGCAGAATTGTATCTAATTTTAGTCAAATGCCTGTAATTCGCTTTACTACATATTTTCTAAGTTATCTATTCTCCACCTATCAATAGACACATCACACTCGTAATAAGGACATGAAAAAACATGAAGCTAAAAAGTTTGACGTACACAGAATCTGTCACCAGATTTTAGAATAAAATGTGCATACATTATTAAAAAGATCTCTTAGACCTGATAAGGTTGGTAAACTTTAAACTATGAATTTTAGTTGTATAATCCTTTTAAAAATTAGCATGCTGTGAGTCCAGATAACGACCGAGTTCATGAGCTCATGAGTTCAGAGTATTAATGAGCTATACTCAGTCTCTGCCAGCCTAGCCTGATTGACAGCTCCACAACACCCTCCTCCCTCCTGCTGTTGATATTTTACACTGATTAGTACAACCTAGTGCTGTCAGCAAGGCCGAGTGGGTGAAGATTTAGGTTACCTGAATATTACACTCGGACTCAAGAGCTCTTTAACAGTATTGCTGGATTCACAACTTATTCATCTTAAAACACCACTCCAGCATTTTTTTTATTGCAGCACTAGAGTGGTGCTTCATATCTAAGTTCCGTGTCCTTAGTCTTATACTTATCCACCACTGTCTTCACCTTTTATTGCCAACGCTCTCTTCAGTCTCCAGTAGTTTATGACCTGAGGGATCGCTCCAGTGTTTGCTGGAGTGAGCCGAAGTTCACTTTTCACTGCAAGGCTGTGAGAGCTTTGTTCTGGTTCTCACAAACTTACATTGAGATCTTGTGACGTAACTACTGAATTCCGACCACTTAGAAGTTGCCTCGCAAGATGGCGCAGCGTGACCAGAGAGGCACAGATAAAAGGTTCAGATGGCGATGGGTAATTATGAGATTACAGGCAGTGAACTTTGATTAGTAGCACCACTCCAGCGCTGAAAAAAACTCGCTGGACTGATGCTTTAATATCAAGCAGGAAAATGTTCAGTTTTAAAACACCCACATTATGGGATGGATATCAATCTCATCTGGAATAAAAGATCTATTTACTATTGCACACCGTTCATATTGTGAAATCTGGTGACAGATCTTCTTTAAAACAAGGGCTCCTGTCAGCCCCAAAACTCAATTTTATCTAATCAGACTGTTATATAGGGGAATAAACATTATGCTTGTTTAGTGTTCTTAACTATGGCTATCCAGAAAATGACCTTATTTATTATGCAAACTAGGGTGCTGCCTGCACCCACGTTGTGGCCTAGCTCTTGGTGCAACATTCATCTCTATTACATCTTTGTTGGATGACATGGTTGACAGCACTCACAAACGCTGCTTGAACTATAAACTTGGCCCTGCGCAGTCACACTGACATTGCTGGAAAACAGTACACATACACTGTCACATGACAGTGCTGGAGCCGAACAGACAAGCACACATCCCTCTCTCCATTGTGCTGTGCTCACTCATTCCAATAATCCATAGAGTTCTAGTAAGAGTGCATCCGCTGCAAACACAAGGAGGGATGTGTGCACCCGCTTGGATCCTACAGCATAAGTGTGTGCACATTTAGCCAAAAAATTCCATTCTAGAAGCGTTCACTCTGGGAGAGGGAGCATTGTCACTCAACAAAGGAGAGGGGTGGAACAGTGCACTGAGAGTTTGACCAAGGATGCACCCTCATTAGCATAATTACAATTTTTTTTCTGGATAATCATAGCTGAGAACACTAAACAATGGAATGATTTTTGCAGGGGCTAAGACCACAATATCACAATCTGATTAGTTGCTTACAAGTAGATATCTATAAAATTTTGCACAGATGGTGAGGTGGATCCATAGAGTCATTTTTGGTAGTTGGCCCAAGGCAACTGTCTAGTCAAGTTACTATGTTCACTTTCTCATTTATGGTATGTGTTATTATGCTCGATTTGGGGAAGCAAAAAAACCCTTGATTAATAACTACTTATTAACTACTAAAACAACAAAAATAAATTTAAAGGGAACATCCACAGCCAGACATGAGACTAGTCCTTTGTCGCAAACAGTCTGCTTTTCACAGTACAGGGTTCACTCACCAGGTCTTTAAAATAAATTTTTTTGGAAACTTTGAAATCCCAGAGCATTTCAAAGAAAAAATATACATGCTACAATTATGTAGCCAGGATCTGATTTATGCTGCCCACGATTTTGGCAGTATAAATCAGCTGACAGGTTCCCTTTAAATAAATTACATATCAGAACTTCTGGGAATTATCAAATCACACTAAGGATTTTTGCTATGTATAGCAACATAAATGAGTCACAGTCACAGACAATAATGCCTCTACAATAATGAAAGATCTGCTAAGCCGTCTTCTATAGACTTCTAATAGTTTCACCTAGTGAATGGCATTATCTAAACACAAACATAACATGTTAATATTTACCAGCTCAAGAAATCTTTGTTCCAAAGCCTTATATTCAGGGGAGCGCTTATTAAATAAGTCTTCTGAGAATATCATATTAGTGACACGCAGGCTGAAGAACACCACAAGCGCCCGTGCCTTTGCCGAAGTATTGACACTGTTCTCATGAGTAGAAAACACACTTGTCAAATCCGTAGAATCTATATTTTTTGCTATCATGCTTCTGTCTTCCTGACTCATTTCGGGATGAAAATATACCGTGCTCATGTGATCAAGTTCCAGTGATATATCCTGAACATCAACCGTTACTTCTATATCTTGAGTCTGAAAATTTGTTGGACCTACAGAAGAACCGCTGGGAAGTTGTTCATACTGTATAGGATCTGTAATGGCCTCTCCTTTCTGTATACTAGGAATTATATTAGGTATGTTGTTTTCTCCTGTTGAATCAATGGCACTGTGTGACTGAGTGGTGTTGGCATCTATGATGGGTATGATATTTAACATTTCCTCTTGCGATTTAGATGATGGCACCAATTCCCTTTCTTCTGTTTTGACATCATTACTCAATGACGTAACAAAATCATTTGTGTCAGAGATGGATGTATGTGTGGGATGTTTGGTGATTGTTGGAACTGTGTGTGTAGTTAAACTATTGGCTACAAAATGTTGCTCAATTTCATTAGATATTGAAGTCTCTGTAGTCTCAACATCATGTTCTACATTGAGGCCTGTCTTTGATGGAGATTCTGGTGCATGTGTAGACCACAATGTATCTTTTGTTAAAGTTGGTGAAAAATCCACTGTGCTTCCATGTAACACATCTGGTTCATTAGTGACAAACTGTCTTTCTGAATCAGATGATTCTGGTGTTTGCACTGACAACTCAATATTCCAGTATTCTGGTGTCCACAACATTGGAGGCGGCTTAGAAGAGGATTCATGTATAATCAGCTGTTTTTCTAGATTGGCAGTGGCAACAGGGTTTTGAGGGTGGGAGGCATCAGATTCCTGGTCTGAAATCGAGCTGACCTGAGTGCTACCCAATATAATGTTCTCAAGAGATTTATCAGTAAAATGTTCTTCTATTAAGTCTTCAAGGTTATCAGTTGTGTCCATTAAATCAACATCTATTTGCTGTCCTTTAAAAGTAGAAAGTGGATCCACTGTAGATTTTAACCAAGACCATGTAGCAATGCCTTCTTCTGCCTTATGTTCAAATCCTGAGCCAGAACCCTCATCCAAAGGTTTAATACTTTCTGCTGTTGGCAGTAAGTTATCTTCCATGAGTATTTCAGCTGTTTCTTGCATGTTTTCAGAAGTGACTTGTGAAATCACTGTATCCCAATCTGCATTTGTTTGTTCTGTGTTTATTAATACACTCCCCAAAGAGGACTCACTCAGTGCAGGTTCTTCAGCTGCTATAGCAGAAGTCACAATGTCTGAATTGTGTTCTCCAGCTGATGAAGTAATTGGGGTTGGAAGTAGATTGGTGGTAGTTAACTGGATTTCATTAGGATTTACCCCAATAGTACTGAGCTCTTGATCAGTTCTTACAGTTGGATTTTGGAACAATGATATGCCATTATCCCCGGATTCTTCTTCAATTTCTAAAATATTGGCAATTGTGGTAGATTCAAGTACACTTAAGGTTGTGTTCAGCTGGAAGGTTAGGTCATCTGCTGGAGTGGTAAAGCTGCTTTTCAAGGCTGATGTGGCATGAACATTAAAATGAATGTCTTCTGTAACAACAGGGCTTTCTGCTTCCAGGGCTATCTGACTTCTTGATGTAAGCTCTTCACTTGTTTCTTCAAAGGAATAGATGTTTTTAATAGTTGAAAAATCAGTTGGAAGCCATTCAGCTTGTAAGGCATTATCCTAAAATATAAAGTTAGATAAAAGTATTCTGCTATAGCTCAAAATGACAAAAGAGACATATAGGGACACATAGTAGGAATAAAAGATAGATGTGGAGCTTCACTGAAAGAACTTACAAAAAAAAGTTGAAATCTGCTCCGACAATTATTCTCATGGGTGAATTTAGTGATCTTTAGTGCCACCAAAATAATACAATCGGACCTAAAGAATATACGGTATATTTGCTAATCCATATTCATCTAATATTTTGTTTGTTCTAACATGTGTCTCATGTTTGTCATAAAATTCAAGCAGAATTATGAATAATGTAGTGCAACATGAATATTTTAACTTTACTTTTAAATGTTGAAATATGAAATAGATGTAATCTGGTACTTACAACATCAGCTGTGGAAGGAAAAGGAAATGTTGGTTTCTCTGTTATAAATTCATTATAAAGATGTAATGGAACAATCTTGACTAAAAAAAAATAGAACAAAAAAATGATCAATGAGATTAAAACATATATTTTAAGAAGTTTTAAATAATTATTATACACAATATTATGGTAATATTTTATTAGACTGCCCCCTCCAAACACATTAGACTAATGTTGCCTGAACCATTGATATTGAAGACTGTCCAATGTATACAAAAGCTCCAGACAATTGATTGTCGGGGAAGTTGAGAAATCAACTTGTCCAAATCTGAACTTCCAGTCCTTTTGCTCTCCCAGAGATAAGCTGTCGACAGAGAGAGAACATAGGAGCGCTTGGCAGAATATGTCCTTCTGTATATGGGAGAGCCAGCTGAGATAGCTTCCAAGCCGAACGATTCGTCGAACCATCTAACATGAATGGCAGGGTCAAGACTAGAAGGTAATGATTGGGTGAACGAACACTGTAACATGTAGAGTATATTCTAGTATAATTGGACAATTGGCATTATAGTTAGTTATCCATTTCTCATTTTAATGGGTTGTCTCAGAAAATCTGCTAAGACTTCCAATAACAAACTGGAAGAACCTGACATCAAGTATTTAAGTCCCCTATGGTGCCACCACAGGAGAAGCTATGCATTACTCAGATTTCATTAAAATCATTAACAGTATGAATATGGTGGATCCTCCAGCGAGAGAGAGAGCTTTGTAGCTGCACTTTACTAAGAATCATGGATGAAAGTTGTGGATTTTCTCACATTTTTTAATTAGCTATTTGAAAATAGTTTTATGAACCCTCCCTCCAAAAAATGTAATCCTTTCTAGCAAGAAAACAATTTATTCTTACAATCATGTTTTTTTATTCTAGACTATAATGTCACAAATAAATGTAGATTTTGAATTTTTTTCATAGTCAAGAATACAAACTTTTGTCTCTATGAAAACTCTTAGCATACTGATCTTTAAGGTGTTTTCATCACTGGAGAACTGATAAATGTTTGATCACAGTGGGCCAATCTTTGAGATTACCATTTGTTTATAGAACCAAGGTCCTAAAAGCAGTAGTGCACGTGTGACCAAAGATCCATTCACTTCTATGGGCCCCTGTTGTTGGGAACAATGGATGTCTCAGTAGTTGGGCCCCAAGAGATCAGACTTGTATCACTTTTCCTATGGACTGATGATAATTTTATTAACTATGAAATGTTTTTTTCAATGCTTACCATTAACAAGCTGCAGGGAGTCCGCATCAATATCCAGTGGACCTCCTCCTAATAATATCTGCTTGCTTAGAGCATCTACTATGTAATTCCTGAAGCTGCTGCCTGTATAAACCACTGTGGGATTATCTTCAACATCATTCAATGAAAAATCTTCAATTATATTGGAATGGAGATTCATGAGGTCTAACGTTGCACTGTTAATGGCATCTGCATCCCCTTCAAAAATAACTGCATAGTGTACTTGTAAGACAACTCTGCATCAGAAAGAAGGTGAAAAAATATTCTCATATTTGTAAAAGAAATGAACAGTTCCATTGATTAAGTCTAACTTTTACCATTCCTTATTTCTACTTTTATAACTTGTCAAAAAGTGTCAGATTTTTTAAGTTGCTACATAAACTAACGGAGAAATTTGCTGTAAAAAAAACTAAAGGCCAAAGAAAATAAAAAAATAGAATAGAAAGTCAAAAATATACATGAGGTAGCACTCACCGGTCTAAAATCCATTATTTATTGCAATTCTTAAAACATGTTCAGCAGGACGAGGGGGAGTAGAGTGTGAGGACGACTGCTGTTTCGCGCTGTTGCTGTTGACCCGTAGAAGCGCAACAGCGAAACGTCCGCATTGCAATAAATATTGGATTTTAGACGGGTGAGTGCTACCTCTTTCTCTTTTTAATGGACATACAGTACTGTTATTCTTCTGGGTGAGCACCTGAGGTTTGTGGTATATGCCCCTACAGCGTTTGTTTATTGCTTCGGAGGTGCATTGTGACACAAGGTGCAGCGGAGGTGCTCATCATTGTGTGCTTTTGTGGAAAAATATACATGAGCTATCAATAATTTAATTGTCCATTTTCACCGTACCTGTCATCCATAATGGGAGGACTGAAAATAAAGACAATGATACATTAGAAATTAAACTTCATTGGTTAAAGATTTGGTTCTATTACCAGCACAACTATGAGCAATACCTGATTTTTTGAACTATGATTCTTTTATATCCAGGCAAAACTTGAAATACAGGTTCAATCTGAAAGAAGTGAAGCAAGCCAAGTTAGATAAGTTGAGTTCCCTGTTAATGACAACAGGTGATTAGTAAGACAGAATGACTATGTCCACGATAATTAGTGGGTTCATTGGTCAGAATCAACTCAGTGAAGCAGTTTGGAGTAATCAGTACCAAAGAGATTGATCTCACTCAGATCTTACCTCATCAACGAACCTTTCAGTTATCTCTTTGTACAAATCACTAGACTTGTCGGCTAGCTCCATTTCGTATGGCTCATTTAGAATCAGGATACTAAATTCTACCATTTTGTCCGCTTGTTTTTTTGCATTCTCCGTCACCTTTAATATTTCATTGTCCATCTAGAGATAATGATAGAAATAGTTTGATCATCTAGTGATTGCCATGTACAATTTTCAGAAAGAATCTATGGCAGTAATCTGAAAAATGCAAAATAATAACGTTTTTTAAATATTCAATACCAAATCTATAGCTTATCTCATAAAGATAATCCTTTGTCAACAAGAAAGAAGCGCTGGATTGTATAAAGTCAGTTGATCAACATGGGATAGACCGTTTTGACAAGGGTAAACCACAGGCAGCCACACATTGCAGCATCTACGCGGATATACAGCATTACATGCCAGACAGGCCAAACAGACTGGCTGCTCATTTAAAGCATAGATGCTTTCAGTCCACCTGAGCAAGAGACATTCTTAGTCTGACCATATACATTAGATACTTCAACCGATTTCATCTCAGCCGTCACTTCCATACACAGGAGTGTTCCAGTGTTTTCTATGAGAAAGCAGCCTGCTGACATATCGGCCAGCGGCTTACGTCAGGGAGAACAATGCAGTTGGCAGACTGAAATCAGACATATCCTTTTAATTTATTTCCTGACCATCAGCCACTCAGTGTATCGGGCAATAACAATGGTCAGTACTCTAATATGTATGTGGGCCGTTAGTCTCCTATTCTGGCACATTGAAAGAAATACCAAGTAGTGACCTTCTCCCCAACATGATGACGATATTTCATAATAAGTTATATGGACAGCAGTTGTTCTTACTGGACAGGTCCTATACTATTGAAAGATACGTTAGACTCCAGGAAACAATCTTTATTATTTTCTACATTTCAGTGACATATATGACTGCTGTCTGGCTTATTTTACTGGCTAACCAGGTCCCCTTATTTGCCTCTGAATCAGCCTTGAAAGAGGTTAGATTAGCTAATGAATTAATCCAGACAGACAGCTTGCTTCATGCCGAAACATGGGGAAGAAGCTCTCTGCAACCAGATCCTGTAGAGTTATGTCACAGCTTACACAAGTAGATCAGAATTTACAGTAAAAGAAATTTTGCTCCATGACATTTTTGAAGTTTTTAATTTCTAAAGCAATAAAGAGCTTCTTCTGGCGCCAGAAAATATCACTAATACAATAAATTACTTAATCTAGATACATAGTGGTAGTATTTTAATCTAGCACCCAATAATCCAGAAATTCTACTGCTGATCCTATATTGCAGGGAGCTGTCAGATTCATGATCTCAGTATACATTTCGATGCCCTTAATATAAAATATTAAAAGCATTTTACACATTTATGATCCAGAATATTAATATTATTTGCACTATATATGTGTTCACTTACATCTTCTTCAGTTTGCTTTTCTTCCAGAAAGGTTGTAGATGAAGAGTTCTCAATAGATATTTCTTGTGAAGTTACTTTGGCTGCTGCATTGAATAAATCAAGACAAGCAAATTTAGCTTTAAACTTCTCTAATATGTTTACAATGCGTTCTAGAAAATATCAAGTAAATTAGGCTGTGCTACCAAAATCAGAACTATGAAAATATCCTGTATAGAGCAATTAGTACCTGGAGCTGTTGTACTGTCCACGGCTTCAGGTGCTGATGTGACATCGGATCTGTAAGGAATGAAAAAAAAGCAAATCATAGGAATGAAACGAAGAAAAGAAAATGTATAAAAAAAAGAAAAGAAAATGTATCACAAATCACAATTTTATATGACAATAAAAAATGTTTTCTTTTAAATTAATTTTCTTTTATATAAATGTTAGTCTGAAAGAAGAAATGCAAATAGAAAGTAAAATGATGTCATTTGCCTGTAATACACTCAAATAACAAAAATATTGCCTTCCAAAAAATATATTTGAAAGCAAAAGCGAGAAAAAACAGCTGTAGTAAATCAATTTTTAAGTCCAAAATAAACTTACTGTCAAGGTGTACAAATGGCCACATAACATTAAATGAAAGATTAAAATGAGCCAAAGTTTTGTCATTATGTTTTAATCACAAACTTCTATTCAAATGACATTTTTCTGGGTTATTTTTTTCCTTATAAAGTGCACCTATGTTGGTTGTTACCTTTAAAATTAACCTGTCAGCAGGATTGTGCACAGTAACCTACCCACAGTGTCAGGTTGGCACTGTTATACTGATTACAATGATACCTGGGGGGATGAAATCCATCTAGTGGTTGTTTAATCTTTATTTTCAGTTTTCAGTTAATGATGCTCCGGGGGCAGGTCTTTATGTGGTGCTCTGCTTACATATTCATACTGATGGCTTATGACAGGTCACTGATCCCTCACTGACCTGCCCCTTATTTTGCACACTGAATATAATATGTTTTGAAAAGAAACAAAATTCAAAATCAGCAGGCAGGTGCTGGCAGCAGTGCCTACACTGTAGTATGATCGCATCTATAATGTCTATTTAATTATTTTATTTGGTGATATAAATTTATGCAGAAAAAAATTCTCTCTCAAAATGGCATTAGCCTGCTGCACAGTAGCATCTATTTGCGATCTAAACCATGCTACTGCGTAGGCACCGCCAGCGCCATTTCGCCAGAGGAAAAAAAATTGTCTCCACCAACATGGAGTCGGCGGCACCATTTTGATAGAGGAAAAAAATTGCTTCCACCAAGATGGCACCTGTGCAATAGCATCTATCGGATCGCTGATAGATGCTACAGCGCAAGCTGCACCATTTTAACAGAGAATTTTTTCATAGGAATAAATGTATATCACCAAATAAAATAATTAAATGGACATTAGAGATGCGATCATGCTACCGCCTGCCTGCTGAATGTGATTTTTGTTTTCCAAAGCATATTATATTCAGTATGCAAAATGCAAAATAGGGGGCAGGTCAGTAAGGGATCAATGATCTGTCATAAGCCATCAGTATGATTAGCTAATCAGAGCACCACATGAAGACTCCCGAAAGGCTGCCGTGAATCACGAGAATCTCATTAACTCAAAACTGAAAATAAATATTATACAACAACCACAAGACGGATTTCATTACCCAAGGTATCATTTTAATCAGTATAACGGCACCAAAAGTTTCTGAAGGTTACTCAGCACAATCCTGCTGACAGGTTTCCTTTAAAGGGAATCTGTCAGTAGGATCAATTCTTGTAAGCTGTTATTATGGACATGTAAGTAATAGGACGCTGAATAACATGGTTCCTTGATATCCACAATCCAATGTCTTATTGCAGAGAAACAGTCTGAACATCTCATTTACATACAGTGAAAGAAATAGTTATTTGATCCCTTGCTGATTTTGTAAGACTCCCCACTGACAAAGACATGAACAGTCTATAATTTTAAGGGTAGGTTAATTTTAACATTGAGAGATAGAATATCAAAAGTAAAATCCAGAAAATCACATTGTATAAATTATATAAATTTCCTTGTATTTTGCAGTGAGAAATAAGTATTTGATCCCTTCCAACCATTAAGAGTTCTGGCTCCTACAAACCAGTTAGATGCTCCTAATCAACTCGTTACCTGCATTAAAGACAGCTGTCTTACATAGTCACCTTTATAAAAGACTCCTGTCCACAGACTCAATTAATTAGTCAGACTCTAACCTCTACAACATGGGCAAGACCAAAGAGCTTTATAAGGATGTCAGGGACAAGATCAAAGACCTGCACAAAGATGGAATGGGCTACAAAACCATAAGTATGATGCTGGGTGAGGAGACAACTGTTGGTGCAATAGTAAGAAAATGGAAGAAATACAAAATGACTGTCAATCGACGTCGATCTGGGGCACTCGTGCAAAATCTCACCTTGTGAGGTGTCCTTGATCATAAGGAAGGTGAGATATCAGCCTAAAACTACAAGAGGGGAACTTGTTAATGCTCTCAAGGCAGCTGGAACCACAGTCACCAAGAAAACTGTTGCTAACACATTACACCGTAAAGGTTTAAAGTCCTGCAATACCTGCAAGGTCTCCCTGCTCAAAGGCACATGTGCAGGCCCATCTGAAGTTTACCAATGAACACCTGGATGATTCTGTGAATGATTGGGAGAAGGTGCTGTGGTCAGATAAGACAAAAATTGAGCTCTTTGGCATTAACTCAACTCACCGTGTTTGGAGAAAGAGAAATGCTGCCTATGACCCAAAGAGCATTGTCCCCAATGTCAAACATGGCAGTGGAAAGATTATGTTTTGGGGGTGTTTCTCTGCTAAGGGCACAGGACTACTTCACTGCATCAATGGGAGAATGGATGGAGCCATGTACCATGAAATCCTGAGTGACAACCTCCTTCCCACCACCAGAACATTAAAAATGGGTCGTGGCTGGGTCTTCCAGCAAGACAATGACCCAAAACATACAGCCAAGACAACAAAGGAGTGGCTCAAAAAGAAGCATATTAAGGTCATGGATTGGCCTAGCCAGTCTCCAGAACTTAATCCCATAGAAAACTTATGGAGAGAGTTGAAGCTCCGAGTTGCCAGGTAACAGCCTCAAAATCTTAATGATTTAGAGACGATCTGCGAAGAGGAGTGGGCCAAAACTCCTCTTGACAGGTGCGCAAACCCAGTGGCGGATTACAATGAGGTCAATCTGGGCGGTAGCACAGAGCCCAGTGTTGTGGGGGGGCCCACCAGCCCAGGGTAAATTGCCTCATTATAATCCTCCACCATTTGTTTGCCTGCCCCAGGCGGGAGCTTATTTTTCCCACATTACACTGAGCCGCCACGCCCCCCCATGCACCGACCCCATCCTCACCCTCCCAGACAGACCCAACGGCCACTGCAGCCCCTCACTGATAAATCCCTGCTCTGTGTGCACAGGACCTGTGATGAGGTCACAGGAGGGGAGCAGTCAGGGGTCACATAATCAGGGGCTCTGTCCGTGGCCCCTGACTCCTCCCCTCTCTCTGTTCTTTCTTTCTCTCTCTGTTCTTTCTTCTCCCTCTTTGTTTCTCTCTGTTCTTTCTTTCTTTCTTTCTCTCTATTGTTTCTTTCCCCTCTTTCTTTTTCTCACCCTCTCTGTTCTTTCTTTCCCCTCTGTCATTTTTTCTCTCTCTGTTCTTTTTGTCTGTCTCCTCTTTCTTTCTTCTGTACTTTCTTTCTTTCTCTGTTTCTTTTTCTTTCTTTCCCTTTTCTTTCTCTTTGTTCTTCTTTTCTTTCCCCTCTTTCTTTTTCTTTCTTTCTTTGTCTGTTCTTTCTTTCTCTCTATCTCTCTGTTCTTTCTTTCTCTCTCACTGTTTCTTTCTTTCTCTCTATCTCCCTGTTCTTTCTTTCTTTCCTCTTTCTTTCATTCCCCTCTTTATTTCTCTTTCTTTCTCTTTTTCTTTCTTGCTTTCTTTCACTCTCTGTACTTTCTTTCCCCTCTTTCTTTCTCTTTCTTTCTCTTTTTCTTTCTTGCTTTCTTTCTTTCACTCTCTGTTCTTTCTTTCCCTCTCTCTGTTTCTCTTTCTTTCTACTTTCTCTGTTCTTTCTCTCTCTCCTTTCTTTCTCTCTCTCTCTGTTTTCTTTTTTCTCTCTCTGTTCTTTCTTTCTTTTCCTCAGTACTAGTCAGTGTGCTCACAGTACCAGCCACTGTGCCCACAATGCCAGCCATTGTGCCCATAATTCCTGCCACTGTGCCATCAGTACCAGTCAGTGTGATCAGCAGTGCTAAATGGGTGTGGTCGGGCAGCCGGTAACCAATCAGTATTTGTAAGGCCTCATGGACACAATGAGTATTTGATGTTTTTTACCTCAGTATTTGTGAGGCCTCGTGCACACGTTGTGTATTTTTTGAGTTTTTTACCTCAGTATTTAACCCCTTCCTGCCCCTTGATGCACCGTATGCGTCATGAAAACTAGTGACTTCCCGACCCCGTCACAAAACCCCGTCACATGACCGGTGGGCCCACAGAGTCTGAACAGCCCGGGGCCCTGGCTACCCTTAATCTACCCTTACGCAAACCTCATCATCAACTACAAAAAACGTCTGACTGCTGTGCTTGCCAACAAGGGTTTTGCCACCAAGTATTAAGTCTGGTTTGCCAGAGGGGTCAAATACTTATTTCTCATTGCATAATGCAAATAAATTTATATAACTTATACAAATTGATTTTCTGGATTTTATTTTTGATATTCTATTTCTCAATGTTAAAATTAGCCTACCCTTAAAATTATAGACTGTTCATGTCTTTGTCAGTGGGCAAACTTCCAAAATCAGCAAGGCATCAAGTACTTATTTCCCCCACTGTATAAGAAAAACGTGAACTTCTCTGTAATAAGACATCGGATCGCAGATATCAAGGTACAATTTTATTCGGCTTCTTATGACCTGCATGCCCATATTGCTTAGGATCGGTGATCCTACAGACAGATTCCCTTTGAATAGCCTAATAGTAAGTGGTTGTTCTGTCAGCATCAATAACAAAGTAACTTCTCCCTTAATTTTCTGTGACGATAATTCAAACATTTTAAGACCCCATGTAAATGTAAGATAACTAATATTACAACTAATATAGCTGTCCATCCTGTTGTCTCTATAGCAAAAATAGAAAACAATCTGCAGTAGTGCATGCTATCAAAAAAATGATTAGCCTTTGTCTACTTATTTAGCATCTGAATAGTCACAGAAGACGGTCATGTGTGATTGATAATGCTTAAGACTTAATAGCAATTTGTATCTTTAGCCTAAAAGGTAGAGTATAACCTTTTAGGCTAAAGATACAAATTGTAGAGTATATACTGTAATTCTAGACTTTTTATTAAACCAATAAAATAATTGATAAATACGTGCACCAAACAATGCAATACATAAGGAGAAAAAAAATTGTATAGGGTATAGCTTATGCCAGCTGAGGATAAGGAGCCACATCTATTAGCAAAAGAATTAGGACGCTAATTTTACTGCATGAGGGCACGATAGCACTTAGCAATTCTACTCCAGTTAGTATGGATAAACATATCCTATTCCACCCCAATCAGTTGAATACATAGAGCATTGATAATGATTCTCATCCTAAAACGAACAGTTGTATCTAGTGCCATGAACAGAACATTTGATTCATATTTCTTATGTGAGTACTGTAAATCCAATATACCATTATCAACCATAGTTACTTCCAGAACTGTTGGTGAGAAACATAGAGCATAGACAATGCCTGCTACTGCACGTCCTGTCAGTGATGGTTGATTAAGGTGCCCCTGTGGCAGACAATTGGTCAACTCATACTATAAGGGTACCATCAATGCAATATCCCAATTAGGACCAAAGGACCATTTAGTTCCTCCCAAATCAGGGTAGCACAAGGAATATGAACACTGATATATGACCCATAAGTGTCAGTTTTTACCTTTTCTTTTTCGCTTTTTGTATTTATTTGTTTGGTGTACTGATTTACCAATAATTTTAATGATTTCATAAAAGTGTATTATGTATTCAACAATCGTTGATCTTTATCTAGCATCTGATTTACCGACATTTGGCCAACTCTTAGATTAAAAAAAATGATAATGGGTTCATTAAAGTTATTTATCGATGAAGATTGATGGAAAAACAAAATTGTTGTGGACCTAAAAAATGTTGTACAAAGCAATTTTCAATGCTTTAAATAAAAAAAATACCCTAGCTGAATATATAGGCAAATTGATATCACAATGGCTCGAACGGTTACCTACAGCAGGGTTCCCCAACTCCAGTCCTCAAGGCCCACCAACAGATCATGTTTTCAGGATTTCCTTTGTATTGCACAGATGATGCAATTATCACCTGAGCAATACTAAGGAAATCCTGAAAACACGATCTGTTGGTGGGCCTTGAGGACTGGAGTTGGGAAACCCTGACCTACAGCAACGAAATCTTGAGTTTCAATTAACTTATGAAAATATATTAATTGAGTTTGCATATTTTTTTTGTGTTTGTATGGGCATCCTCTGATACTTCTTTTTTCTCCCACATTCTCTAAATATACTGAAAGGTTAATTAACCTTCTGTTAAAGGGAACCTGTCAGATGATTCATACAGTACTTCCCAAACAACAGACAACATGAATCAGATCTTGGCTGCACAATTTCCTCCAGGTACATTTCTCTGAAATAATTCAGCGCCTTTCCCATGAAAACTGTCAATCAAATAGATGGTGCAGAAAGAAGATGGATGCCCGGGGGTGGTGCCGGACTAGTCTTGCCTCTCCTGATAGTCCCCAGTTGGGTTTTCAAACTATATTTTCTCTGAATTGCTGCAGTGCTTCAGAGAAAAAAATACTTGCCTCCAATCATGCAGCCAGGTTCTGATTCATGCCGTTCAAAATGCAATTTATTGCTACAGAACGTATTATCCATATTCAAGTACTCTTTAAACTGTTTTAATACTTTCACCACATGCAATTTCTAAGAAATCATCTGCATATAATTTGGTATTAACAAATTTATGACAACACTCTATACTAGTAAGAAAGAGAAAGAGTAAGCCAAAGATGGTAGGAGCCAGCAATATGTTGGACAATGGCATGGGAAATATCCCATGGAATTGATCCACAAATACTAATGAGGGAGGAAGGTCAACTTAGTTATCCCATGAACACAACACCATTTTAAGATCAGAATAACAACTAATTCCCAATTCTGTGCTAAATAGAAAGATGAAAACTGGAATTAACATTTATTCGCAATTGACTATTTTGGGTCGTCGTCATTGCTGCACAGCCGCCATCTAATGATACTAAATATTTTACTAGGAAACATTTGCTTTAGTAGATTTAATCTAGGAGCCAATGGATCTATCCTACTTTGTACAATGTCATGGATTGACCCTGCTACTCAGTCTGAGATTTATGCTGGTCAAAATAATTTATTTTTCTTGTCAAGTCAATGATTTCTAATGCTGGTAAATTTATGTGAGAAAAATGACCTGCTAAATACTCATTATAGGCATACAGTATGTGTCTTCGTGATTGTTCACGTTATTTCCATGACAGGGGTTGTCCCATGAAGGCAACCCCAGTCCAAATATATAAATCTATGTATTTCACAGGAACGACCATACTCATATTAAGCCAGCATACTCGCTCATAATTAAGCAGGCACAACTGATGAGCATTTCCTATATTCTTTATCTATGCAGCTACTACCTGTAGGTTCTGTATAGATAGGTGAGCATTACGTATTTCTGTCTTCAACTTACACACACTATTGGGCATTTCAAATAATTCCGTAGACATAAAACCACTTTAATTAGGTTCCAGCATCCAAGGAGTCTTTTAGAGTCTCCTGACAACGCAATCACGGTGAGCAAAATGTACTACAGCACCTATAGGAGTGCACGGTCATAAGCCCCAATGATGGGGAAAGTGATGCATGGTGATAAGCTCATTTTCTAATAGTCAGCACAACACCCAGTCAGGTTCTCACAGACACCATGCCCAGTGTCGGACTGGCCAACCAGAGCATCGGAGGATCCTCCGATGGGCCCTCCGCCTTGCTTCTGTGTGTTTAGAGTAGATTCACTTTGGCTGAAATCTGGAGCATCATTTAAGGTCGTACCGTCATCTACACTGAGTTCTCCAGTGCTACCTTACTAAAACGCCCAGTTCCACTTTAACACACACATCCTTCCTTCCCTCTGACACATATATTTCTATCTTCTTTGCTATAAGGACAGATAGAGGGAGGGAGTCTACAAGCTGCAGCTACATAAAGTGACGCCTTTTTAGTTGCAAAAAGCAACTGAGCTGTAAAGTAAGGTTTTCTGTATATTTATCAAGTATGTGTTAATTGTGTACACTGTGTGTGAGCATTTATACTCCTATAATGTGTGATTAGCTGTCAGTGTGAGTGAGGGGGGTCCTCATTCAGTAATGGGTGATAATGGTGGGTGATGGAGCCCTCAATCAGATATGGATGACTGTGGACCCACATCCCATAACACTCATATCATCCTTTACTGAATGAGGGCCCCCACACTTCAACTGGCAGCTATACACGCATTGTACATGAGTATCAGGGTATGTTCCCACGGTCAGTAAACGATGCGGGTTGGATGCTGAGTACATCCGCAGCGTCCAACCCACAGCAGCCAGATGTTACAGTATAGTGGATGGGATTTCAAGAAATCCTATGTCCACTATGCGTGCTCTGACACCCACGGCTCACCTGGAGAGACACACATGCGGTGTGTCTTTCCAAACTGCAGCATGTCTATTTATCTTGCAGAGATGCATGTCTCGACAAGATAAATTTCACCTGTCCAATGCATTGGATGCGGTAATTCCACACAGTTCAATGAACACATGTGGAATCACCTGCGTTCAAAAACCGGCAGCACTTTGGACAAAGCGGGCATGTGCTGCGTTCATAGCACTGCCGATTACTGACCAAAGGGATGTAGCCTAAACATTCATGCTTCATATACATGTACACACTCACACTTGCCTGCACACTGCAGTATTCTGCTCTGCGCTCAACAGGGCAGAGCAGTGCGCCTGCGCCGGAGCCACTACAGGAAGGGAAGAAGAGGACGGCATCGTATGAAGATGGGAGGCGCCGGATCGGACCGCGACACCCATCGGACCGGACCACCCCCTCTGGTGAGTATAATCTAACGTGTTTTTCTTATCTTTCAGGTTACATCGGGGGCTTATCTACAGCATTACAGAATGCTGTAGATAAGCCCTGATGTCAATGCCGGCAGCTGATAGTCCAAAAAAAGGGTGACAGATTCCCTTTAATGTGCACAACGCTGCCCTCCTCCAGACTTTAGCTTTTCTAATTTCGATAGTAAATGGATGTTGGGCCCCAAAAATGATGACATGGTCTTCAAATGCCCATGTGCACCTACACCTCAGACTCAGTAAACATGTAACTAATAATTGACTGGTTGGAGCAAGGAATATACAGCATTCCTCACATGACACATCCTTGTTTCTGCAGTTTTTTACATTTTAATTTATTATTGCTCATTTTGTCTTGATATACAGTATGGGTATATTTGAGATGATAAACAAAATACATTTCCAACTGGAAATGAAATTTTAATTTTAAACAGTTTTTTTTTACTTTTTTTCTTTTTAACTGCAGGCATGATAAATTTATGTAATTTATCACTTGTTCATCAGTTTGAAGGATGGCTAATGCAGGCAAAAAAATCATCATTATCGATAAACAGATCACCATGTGTAAAAACTGAATGCCTTGCCGATAACATGATACATGGGGACAGAGTGATCTGTTCCCATCAGTATTCACCAGCCACTGTAAACAGGTCAATAAATGAGTGCCAGTGGACTCGTACATAGTCATATGCCTTAGTTAAGAAGTACTGAAAGACTATAAATGCTGGCCATGAACATGTGATAACTGCTGCCCGAACGTTCATTCAGCAGACAACTAACTATCCTGACTCTCTCATATCACATGTCTTTTCAACTGGGATATAGGAGAAAGCCACTGCCAAACTTATCTGGCAGTAGCTTATCTCCCATTAATGCAAAAGGATTGGCCGCTGAATTTCCAGTGACCCAAACCTTCTCTCCTACAATATAATCTGTTGGTTGAGAGTCAGGAGGTCCCCAAACACATCAGATGGTTGGCCTGTCTCGCCCCACTGAAAATGACGGGTTTGGATGACTTTCATCTAATGTGCGTGAAGGTCTTAAGAATAGCCATATAGACTGATCAAATCAGTCAGCTGCTATTCTTAGAAAGTAAAATTAAAAGTATAAAAGAAAATACAGATATGTTATAGCAAGAATGAAGATGGATTTAACTGTAGATGACAGATATCTTGCAATGTACATCCTTTTAGCAATCGGCAAACCATGTTGGAATATATCACTGAGGGTGATGGTTGTTTTTAGAATCACTGATGCTTATGGTATTCATTGGGTGCATTTAGGCTGTGCAATATAATACTATTTACTTGCATACATTTATTATACTGCTGGACCACAGAACATATTGCTTCAGTGGTCTTTGTAAAATGTTACATTTCTTAATACTTTTTTTCTCTTAAGGGGGTATTCTCATATTATTAAATTGCATTAGTTAATTAAACAGCATGAAAATAAGCAAAAATAAGCAAGTTTTTAATTGACTTGCTTTTTTCTATCTGCTGCCATTCTCCTGCAATAAGCTGTTATCTTACACAGAAAACAGCTTATTTCCAAGGAGCTTGCAAACCAGAGCCTGGCCAAGTGACTGCAGAAGTTTTATTTCAGGAGATGAGTTAACTCCTAGCATGCCAGTCAGCTCTCTCCAGCCCATTGATTTCTATAAAGCAATAATCTGCTCAGTCCCATCCTCCATCTCAGCTACTGAGTTGTTATCAGTCCTGTAGAGTCTAGTCCTCTGGCGCCCACTATCTGAAGCTTCCTGAGCAGTTCTCCTGATCATGGCTCTCACTTTCCTGAGCTGTTTCTTGTTCAAATGCCCTTTTATCTCTATAAATATATATAGTGATAACAGTGTAGACTTAGAGCAAACACTGACAGACTAAGGGTGTGTGCAGACGCTGCGGAATCCGCTGCGGATTAATCCGCACGGATTTTGCAAAAACCGCAGATAAACCGCAGGTCAAAAGACCTGCGGATTATCTGCGGTTTTGACTGCGGTTTGGTCCTGCGGATTCACCATCTCCACAATGGTGGAGATAGGAACCCGCTGCGGATTCCGCAGAAAGAATTGACATGTCAATTCTTTCTGCGGTTTCAAAACCGCAGCAAATCCGCGCGGATTTTTCCGCAACGTCTACACAGCGTTTTTTTTTTACCATTCATTTGAATGGTACTGTACACCACAGCTAAAACTGCTGCGGGTCCGCAGCGGCCAAAAACGCTGCGGAAACGCAGCGGAATCCACAGCGTGTGCACATACCCTAACTGTTACGCCGAGGGTGACGAGGGCAAGAGTGGACCCACTGGACCATGATGCCGAACCCTCCCCGTGCGAGCGTGCCAGGTGGGACCAACCCCTATACAGGGACTGTTAGGGAGCAGGCACAGGGAGTTCAAGCGCCATGGCAGCCAGGACCAGGAGTCAGCTCGAGAAGATGGCCAGTCGATGTAGAGCAACGGGGATCCTGGAGAGGAGTCCGGGATAACCAGAGTCTGGAGGGAGGAGTTAGTAGGGTGCAGGATGATGGAGGGAGACGAGAGGCGTGAAGGAGACGGGGCTGGAGCAGGAGCTGAAAGGCAAGGACAAACAGGGGTTAGCAGGAGCCAGAGACAGGAAACCAACGGGAACCAGGGTTAGCAAGCGGGAGCAAGCAAGGCTAGCAGTAGCGAGCAGGGCCTGGACACAAAGAGAGTTAAACTCAATAGTCAGGCGCCTCCACTGAGGGAGGGCGGCCTGAAATACCTGGTGGCTGCCTCTGATTGGTCAGAGGGGGCTTCCGGGTCAGGGCACGTCAGAGGGTACAGGAGCTGCAGGGACAAGCAGCCTCCGGCGCATGCGCAGAGGCACAGTGCGCGCGGCCGACAGCAGAGGAGGAGGAGCGCGTCGGGAAGCCGCCTGCCGGAAAGCAGGAGGACAGGAGGCGCGCGCCGGAGCGGACAGCGGGACGGTTCCAGGGCGAACGGGGGTGCGAGGAGAGCCCCCACCAGAAGAACCCGGACCGGTGGCGGTGAGTATCGGACCGGGGGTGTGACCAGCAGCGGGGCCAGGGGCAGCGCTGACACTAACTATTAATTTGTTGTAGCTGGATGAAGCTCCTGACCAGAACAATCACTCAAGGAAGAGTGCATGCCACCCAAACAACCAAGAAATAAGGAAATTGCAAAGCTGCTCAATAGACAATTTCAAAGTACCCCCTCAATCACAACTGATATGTAATGTAGCATTGGCTCTTTCTACAATGTTAGATAATTGTATAAAGGTACTGTCACACTTAGCGATGTACCAGCGATCCCGACCAGCGATATGACGCGGTCAGGATCGCTGGTACATCGCTAAGTGGTCGCTAGTGAGCTGCCACACAGGCAGATCTCACTAGCGACATCGCTGGGGACGGGGGTCGCTACTTACCTGTCACACCAGGCGATCCTGCGTCCTCCCGCCCGGCTCCATGCGTCGCTCGTCGTCACAGCAAGAAGCGCCGCAGGAAGCTGACGACGAGAAACGGTCCAGGACGTTCTCGCGCGATCAGCGATAACCAGCGGGGGAGCGGGTCGTAGGTAAGTATCAGACACAGCGATATCGCTAGCAATATCGCTATAACATCACAAGTTATAGCGATATTGCTAGCGATATCGCTTAGTGTGACATGCCCTTAAGAAGTAATATTACATAACTAAAAAAAACTAAATTGAAGGGATTGGAGCAGCCAAAAAAGCATAAGTTACACTATTTGCATTAGTGATATTTTATTTTACTATTTCATTACAGCTGTGGATTTTATACTTGTATTCTAGCTTTATATTCTTTATTATTCGGTAATTGAATATCATTTTACACATCTATAGCTCTACAAGGATGCTAAAGACTTTACATACACGTAATAGTATGTTCAGACTAATGTGTTTTCAGTCTGCTATTCATGTGGAAAACAGATAGCACACTGACCCAATGTTAGCCTACGTGCTAGATCACCAGACGTCTGTGTGAAAAAAATGCAGCACACGCTAATGTGATCCAGACCAGACTAGTGCATGTAAATAGCAGACACCTCCTGCACCTGTCCATTACTCGGATGGGAACACAACGCTGCACACGTAGCTAGTCAAACCTGCAACTAGAAGACATAACTGGTTCAAGAAATTCCACGGCCTGCGTGAATGTAGCCTATAATGTGTTGCTTCCTACTGGTAAGAGTTGTGCTGGAAGCTAAAGAATATCTCTCCTAAAAGCAAATAGGATTTCACTGTAATATTTCATATATCTGCTAAGACTATGAGCTGCTAAACTATATCTTCTTACCTGCACAGATGAAGCCATAGAGCAATGTCTTTTCTGCATGGTATTCAAAGTAAAATAAAAACGTCTAAACTTCAAAAGGCAGCAAAAACTTGTCATTCATTGCTAACAAAATGTAAGCGACCATCTATGCCACATGTATCTCTAAATATTCTCTACATATGGAAACATCCACTACGCTGATCAATTCATATCTAATAAATGTGAAGTTCACTGTGAATTTATCATGATGACTATGAGAAATGATTTGATGAAAGTCTTTAACAGTTGCAATCTAAGAATCATATTGGTTGACCAATCAAATTAGTGGGCTTATGACTTATGATCAGACCGGGCTTATTGCATGAACACCAAAAGGGGCAAAGTTTTAGAAAAGGCCACAGATGAGATTGATGATTTTGTTGCCTTATATGGCCTCCCCTAGAAGCAGTTCTGTCAAAGGAAAATGGTATCTTACACTGATATTGGTTCCTAAACTGTAGCTCAATCTATTAAAAAAAACATAACTTTTATATAGTTTTGGGATCATACTTAATAATTATAATTATAGTTGAGGATGATGTGAGAAAATATAAACCAAAAGAGTGTTTTTAAGTGACAGTAGTAGAGATGAGTGGATTTTTTGAAATTCAAATTTGTTAAATTTGTCAAAAATTTGTCCCGTAGCAAATAAATTTTCACGAATCTCATCACTGGAAAGCTTGTAATTGCTTGGAAAATACACGTGAGGGAGAGGAGAGAGAGGACCCCGCTGACTATAAGAGCTTTCACTCTATCGGCAAGTGAGAGAAAGAGGACCCTGCAGATCATAAGAGCTTACACTCTACAGGAGAGAAAGACGTACTCAGTGACTCTGGAGATGGAAAATGACTCTTACATACAAACTATACTCCACTAGGATATTTCATAGCTGAAGGTCATTATGGTAAAACCCATATGGACACACAAAATGACGTTAGCCCACTCCTTGACGCTTTAAGCAGTGTGGAAAATGGTGTCAGGCAAGGTATTTTTTGCAAACCACAAATCAAATCAAAGATTATTTGAATTTGAGTGAAACCGCACATTTAAGGAAATTTAACTCAAACTCAACCCCCCATGGATCAATCCGTTGATCTCTAGCTGTAGACTCTCTTAAAGAATACCAATCATTTACTGAATCAGAGAACCCGTCTCCCTAGTGCAGACATCTCCCCATTGCACCCATCTCCCCAGTGCAGCCTCCGCTCATTCTCCACCCGGTTCACTCTTCCCCCACGCCGCTCACTCTTCCTCCCCCCAGCCGCTCACTCTCCCCCCACGCCACTCACTCTCCCCCCCTCACGCCGCTCACTCTCCCCCTTCACGCCGCTCACTCTCCCCCCCTCACGCCGCTCAATCTCCATCCAGCTCACCTGGCTGCTGCATGTCTCCTCTAGCCAGGCGCTGGTATCTGTTCTTCCTGTTTGTGTGAGTGCGCGGTTACGTGGTACCACTCTTTAAGCTCATGAATATGGGCGCCACGCCTATGAGAGTAGAGTGGTGTCCATATTCATTACTGTAATGAGTGGTACCACGTGACCGCGCACACAGTCAGGAAGCATAGCGGCGCCGGAGATCATCGGAGCTGCAAGCACCACAGGAGGAGCCAGGAAGTGAGTATGATGTCATCGAGGGAGGAGGAGGGAGGAGGGAGGAGGGAGGAGGAGGGAGGAGGGAGGAGGGAGGAGGGAGGAGGGGGGAGGAGGGAGGAGGGAGGAGGGGGGGAGGAGGGAGGAGGGGGGAGGAGGGATGGACCGACTGGAGGGAAAAGAAGAAAAAAAAAACATTGCTGAGGTGCCACCCCAGGCACAGGCCCACTTGTGCCTAATGGGAGATACAGCCCTGGCTGTGGCTATCATTCTGCTCTGAGCTGATAAGCGTGGCTGAGATTTCTTACTTTAAAGCATGTCACATGAAAGCGATGTCGGCTGCCAAACATCTCTCCCGACTTCCCCTTACACATGAGCGCTCAGCAGCAGATTAGCTAGCCTGAAAATAAAAGGGTCATTGGAATTAAAACTGAACAATGCGTCTCTCCTCAGACATCATTTGTCATGATAAACATCAGGTGGTCGGTCATTCCTGCTGAAAGTGATAGATTCATCAAACTTTCATTTAATATGTCTGGGAAACTCTAGAGAGGTTTAACACTTCCATCTAGAAACAGAAGTTTATACTTCCTATCCCTTTCACTTCTGGCTTTGGCTTAAAAACTGACAATTGATACCAAAACTATAACATAAATGTACAGCGATTGTCTTTGTGACAACATGACATAATCTGGATGCCTTTTATTTTCTTGGTGTCCAGCAGACTTATTCAAGATGCATAAATTGTGCAGCTTACAAACACGTCAGAGTACTTTCATCAAGTCATGTACAGTAAGCAAACTTCCTAAAGATTTAGATGAATTATCTATTTTTCTAAATCTATAACTACTACCATTAACAACAATACTCATAACTAAAATTGTAATACCAACATATTATTAACACTTCAAATCAGCTTTTTGTAATTGAATAGATACTGCACATATCCTGGACTTTTCACCACTTCACCTTTGTCCTGACAAAATCCCTCTAAATAAACATTTAATGTCTGTTCTCAAAGACATTTTAGGACAAGACCTAGTAACCTAATTACATAATGATTATGCAACAGAAAACAAAATGCTACATTATAAGAAAATGTTGTCTGCTAATGAGCAACAAAATAGTTTTATGCTAGCTGATTAAGATGACCTGTCACTTGCCGATAATATGCAGTTGTTTTATCTGGTCTACATGCCAATGATCTTTCGAATCTGATATTTTGTGTTTTTCTGTTCCTTCACCTTTCCACTTCTGAAATATGGCCATTCTCTTCTAGCAGGTACATTTTGTCTTGTTGGCCAAGTGGAAATGATCCTCAACTCTTCTTTCTGTGCAACTTCATAAGGATCATGTCCTTTTGCATAACAAAACAAAATTTACATACGGACAAGAAGAGGTCATATTTTAGGAATTGAGAGAAGGAAAAAAAACTGTGGAAGATTCAGCCAAACAGCCTTCAGGTCAGGTAGTTTTGCACAGCAACAGGTTTTACATAAAGGAGTTGTCCAGCCCTAGATTACATGTCTGCAGTCAGTATATATGACTGCAGACTTGTGAATCCTCACATCCCGTAAACTGCGCTGCGAGAATTCTCCTGTGCTGGTGCTGGGGGCAGGCGGTCATGTGACCATAAGTATGTGATTTGCATACTTCTGGCCACATTCCAACTAGACGTGTCTGACCTCACTCAATACACTTGCATTGTAGATAGTAAGCTCTTACGGGCAGGGTCATCATTAATTTTGCTTATTGAATTATCCTTAACGCTGTTACTTATGACTTGTATATGAACTGTTGAATTGTAAAGCGCTGCAGAATATGTTGGCTTTATATAAATAAAGATTTTTTTTTTTTGATCGAGGCCGCACGTCTAGTTGGCACTGCTTCTGGTGTTGGCACTGTGCTATGAGGATTCACATTGCATATTACTTGTCGAACAAGATCCCATCAGAAGCGGATTTTAAAAATTATAACAGTGATACCACTTGTCTTGTCATGGGTGTGCCGCAACAGAGAGGAGCCAGAAGACTGCAGCATCTGATTTCTCCTACTCCTGCACTGATTAGAAGTACTTAACCTTCATATTAAACGGTGTAAATTTATTTTAGCAGTGCAGGGGTTAATCCTCTGAGGTGACAGCTCCTGGAGTGTTAAAGCTCTCAGCTGTGCACTGTTAGTCACTCCCATCTCCTATATTACCTGGACCCTGGCTTGCACTCATTTTCAGAAAGCTTATTCTGCATGGCTGAAGGTTGTGGTTGGTTATTATTGGAGAAGGCATTTGGTGGATTTATCTGTGATTGTTGCTGAATGTATGATAATTCCCTTTCTTCTCCTACTTTGGTTTAACCCCATCCTCCACTCGCATTTTTCTTTACCCATGTACACTACTACACCCCTCTTCCCTGGGTGGGGAAAGGGTACAGACTGAAGGCAGTATCAGGAGCTAAGGCTAGGTACATGGCCCCAGCGTCTTTACCATCAGAAGTAATCTGGGGAGCAGGGCGAGCGAGGGTTTCCCTAGCGTTAGGGACAGGGAAGGAGCCCTTGGTCCCAGGACACCTGAAAACAGAGTCGTGTCAGGACTACTATAAAACAGCTCATAATGGCTAAATATACATTAAATGGGTTGTCCCATGAACAACACATTACATCACACTACTTATGCACAAGATAGATGATAAATATTTGATTACTGGAGATACAAATGTTTGGACTTCCACCGATCATGACAAGGAACACTCTAATCCTTTTGTGAAGTGTAGTGAAGATGTGAGACCACTTGTCTATACAAATGATGGTTGCACATGCTCTGTATCTCTGTAGTCATACATTTATCATCCATCCTGTGACTAGTACCTCCTCATGCCATTTCTATGCCTTCACTCATCCATATATCTGATCCAACAAATCAACTTAAACTGCCCCCCCTATGCTGGCAAAGTACATCGGTCATTGTGAGTCAATGGCCTGTGCATTTTATTATTCTTCCAAGTATAATCTGAAGTCCTTAGTAGAAAAAAAAAGAAAAACTTCTTTACAGAACTATCCTTTATTTCCATTCCTTAGGATATTGGCTAACACTGTCATTATTTCCAGTAATCTTCAGGAATCTAGGGTCTATACATTTTTATCCTAATCTCTCCAAATCTCCCGGCTTGTTGTGGCAACCATAGAACAGAAGGGACCCCACAATACAAATAAATACCGCCTCCCTGGTGTTGCTAAATGTCATCATAAATCTGTGTCTTAAAGCAAGACAGACTCGTGTCATTTGCTCTTCCTCACCATCTGCTAATAACTTGTGGAGGAAAACAGGAGGCATATTTTAGAATAAGCGTTTACTAGAGTAAAATGTAGTATCTGACATAATACCATCCTGATGATTAAGGGAGGTGGGACCCTCACAATTCACACAGTGATGTCTCTTACTAGGACCATCAATATGATAACTCGGAAAGCCACTACACATTGTCACTTGTTCACAAATCATGTGTGAAAATGTCAGAGAAGTTTAACCCTCTCTATTCATAGGGTCCATATATGTTGCATGGGATTACTCCATGTTATTTAGTATACTTGGTAGTTTTCAACTATTTTAGTTAAATAGTATGATCAGTTTGGAATGTATTATTTCTGCATACCAGTAATGTTATCAGACAGTATAGCTATAGCAGAAGTGTGAGCTAATCGACTGCTCCCTGACACTCCAAGGGTTAAATGCTTTTGATGTTCATGTATGTGATAAAGGGAAGATACCCTCTAGGGCTGCAGTTAGCTGAGACAGGGTTAATTGTAGTGACCGACTCAGTTTGGGAAGCGGAAATGAGAGTTAGTGGCAGGTCCAGGAAGTGACAGGGCTAGACAGTGTGTAACAGCAGTGAGTGAAATAGCAGACCTAGAACAAGAGGCTGCTAGGGATAGCGTGGGCTTAATACTCGGGGAAGTGGATTGCTGAAAATACCCTCCAGTGTGATTCCGCCTAATGGCCTGGGGCAGCCTCAAGATGGACATTGGGGGCCTGGGACAAACTCAGCTGGTGAAGCTACAGGGAAAGCTGGCCTCAGACTACATGGGGCGGAAGATATTGCAATCTGGATATACTGCTAGTGGTGGAGGAGATTCCCTAGTTCTAGGAAACCCAATGAGAGGCACATACCACCTATACCGAGAACCAGGGCTGAAGTTGTATCCGGGACCTGTGGGAAAGAGGACAACCCATTGTGCCTTATCCTCTACAACTGCCTGTAAATACTGTACATACTGCTATTCACCAAGAAAAAGTTTGGCTGTTTTTATGAACCTTGTGTCTCCTGAATTAATTTTTGCCAGGGTTCCAGAAGAGGGATTCCTGGACTCAGAAGAAGAAGAGGCCTGCAGCCCTAAAGTAAGTGTGATGCCCCTCACACATAGCAGTACATCGGGACTGCGACACGAGATGTCTGTAGGATGCCAAAGCGAGTGGGGACTGAAGCACGCCCTCAACGCCCTCACTTGGGCATCTTACATAGCTACCAACATTCTAAAGTATAATCAGATATATAAGACCAGGAACTTACCCGCACGTCCAATCACTGCAAGAACTTAAGGCAGAAAATAAAACCAGCAAGTATTAATTACCAATAATGATGGCATCATGTCAATAAGTTGGAATTGAAAATGTTTATAGTCTACCTACTAAAATGGTTACAGTTCACATACTATACTGGTTATAGTGTACCTACTATACTGGATATAGCATACCTACTATAATGGTTATAGTGTACCTACTATAAATGTTATAATGTACATACACTTTTACAAGTTTTTGTGGATGCTGAATAGATTTTTCATTGAGGATAGAGATTGACATTAATGCTAATCTATAAAGTGTGGCATCTAATAATAATTAATAAATAAAGTATTTATAGAAAAATAAAGTATTTTATAGAAATTATAAGGTAAACTCCATTGTTACAGACGTTGTTAGAGAAGATCAGTAACCAGGTCAAAATTGGCCAATATTTGCTGATGCTCTCTGCTCCCATTTTATGGTCTTTATCAAGGGTGTGTGGATTATAGGAGGCTCTTGAGGCATATATATTTAGGCTGCACTGCATAATTGCCCTGTGATCAACATCCCCTTATTAAAGACCATAAAACTTAGCATGTAGGACATACTAAATAAAAAGGCCTCTCTAGAACTATATGGTTTGCAACGCTTGCCGGTGGTGCACGTGGTTCGTGGACCCACTGCGCCACAGGGTCTGGCATAGGAGGGGCGTAGTTAAATGGCTACCAGATTATCACTGGAGCTCCTGAAGGTGGAGTCAGCTGAAGGTAGCCGCAAGGTACCACCACTCCGAGGCAATACCCAGTACGGTAGCTACAAATCAAAAGGGTCGGGTTCGCTAGTCAGGGACACGGGAGCAGAGTCACCGACAGGAAGGATTCGGAGACAAACAGATACTTTGGGGATAGGTTCTTGTTCAGACCTATAGTTCTCAGTAAACGGTTCAGATTCTACTGACTCAGCTACAGGGTTCAGGTACTGCCGGAGTAGCTTTAGGGGCATGTTTAAAAAAACTACAGAGAACTAAAGGGACAGTACAGGATAGTGCAGTGTTCCCCAATTCCAGTCCTCAAGAGCCATCAGCAGGTCATGTTTTCAGGATTTTATTAGTATTGTCCAGATGATGGAATTATTGCCTGTGCAGGTACAGCAATTATTACCTGGGCCATAATAAGGAAATCCTGAAAACATGAACTGTTGGTGGCTCTTGAGGACTGGAGTTGGGGAACATTGAGATAGGGGAATAACTAATTTAGACTAAGGACATGAGGCCTGGCAACATACTGTTGCACACACAAGCTACCACTATCAAACTAAAGGGGTTGCTCAGGCACTTCCCTATTGGGAAGGATGCCTTTACTATTGGCTGGGGGCATCTTTGCAGGTGTGCACGCTGCCCCTTTAAGAGCAGGGGAGCGTGCACGACGGAAGTCAGTGCTGCGTGCACAGGGAAAGGAGAGAGAGGAGCGCAAGGATGCTGACGCGGCATTGGGTTTTATATGGCTCAAAAAATATTAAATAAGAGCAAAAATTACCTACTTCTGACCCAGTAACAGATTCTATTTAACAGGTCACAACAATAGTAATAACAACATTAGTATTAATGCCGTCATATATTTCCAGTGTTGTGTCATTTGTCTAAAACCTGTAATACATAGATTGAGTAAAACTTAAAGCAAGGTGTAGCACCCTTATACTGGCTGGATAAATGTGCTAAAATGATTGATAACCACTAAAGAAAAAAATATAACACAAACTTCCCAGTCAAAGATATTTGGTGAGATATAGAACATATTGCGACCTACCTGCCAGCTGCATGTTTAGTCATGGCCAATTTCTGTAAGAGAGTATTATAGTTGTGAACTTTGACAGTATGATGTAAAATAGGTTTTGGTACGCAGTTATAAAAAATGCTCTGTGTCAACGTCATGGGATATACAGTATTCCTGAACTACTTTATTGACCTTTACATGGTCCTCCTAAATTTAGTTAAATGTGATCTTGTTTATCAACTTAAAGGGAATCTGTCAGGAGGTTTGTGCTATCTCATCTGAGAGCACCAGAACGTAGGCAAAAAAGAACCTGAATCTGACGATATATCACTTAGTTTTCAGGGTGCAGAAGTTCTCACACAATCAGAGTTTTTAGATTTAGAGAGAAGCAGAGCTGAGAAAGCTAACCCAGCCCACACCACAGCTCACCTCGCCCACACCAGGCTTTCTGTGTACAGTGAGGTGCTTAGTTGATGGACAAGTCCGACAATGCTAATCTTTTAGTGATAAATCCTTCACAGAGAGTAAACAATAGCACACACTCTGACAAGTGACACATCCCTGAGTTCTGTGTTTCTGGCTCTATCTCCTGCTGTCTTCAGATTGCAAAGCAAAAATCTGCTGACAGATTACCTTTAAGGCAAATTAATTCACCAATTGTGATCCCAGGAATTGTATCTCTATAAATCTATCATGAATTCTTAACAGAAATCTATAAATATGCGGAACATAAGTTATCAGATGAGTCATGCAGCGTCTAACTCCAAACATGAATATATTGGACAAGTTATTACAATCCGATTCTCCTCTTTTCGGCATTTGACAACTACTATGTCAGCAATTCTAGAGATTTATTGACCCTCAAATTTGATGTTGTCGCCACATTTCCCAATTTCTCCATCTCCTGTGTGTTATTCAACATCAAAATATAATTTTTGCATTTTGATGTCTATGGACTCATTTGAAGTGGATACAATTATTAGTAAAGCAATTTAATAGCTGTAAATTACACATTGCTTAAGTGTCGGCCCCTTTCTTTCCAACGGTTTTTTTCTAAGAATTCTCATAAGCATGCATGCACGCTTGGCTTGGCCATGTCAGGAGTAGGGAATAAGTTGATGTCAGTCTCCTCTGTACATCCTCGCCCTGGCCAACTAAATAAAGGTGAGGAGTAGCTCTGCAACGGCAGGAGACTAACATGAGCAGGTTGCGGAATGCAGTGACAGGAGGCAAAACAAGGGTTAACGTTAATTTTACTTGAACAGGGGGATACTCCACGCAGGGAGGAGAAGGGAGAGACAGGGGTATGTCAGATGATATGCACAAAATAGATGTGCAGGGTGAGGTAACAATTGCAATAAGTGTAACAACTGTTCATTAAGGGTTAACTTATCAGTCCGACGGCTTCCTGACTGCAGAGTCCTAGGATCAAACAGTGGCGCCAATGCAGTTAGCGCATGATGAGTCCAGTGTCGCCCTGAAGGCGTTGATGATCCGGTTCCCGGCGGTGACGGTGAGTCCTCGACATCCTGTGCAGGGTCCTGGGACCAGGATTCATGGTGCAAAGTGAAGTGCAGTCTCCAACACTACCGGAGCTTAACGTAGCTCGGCAAAAGTATGCGGGTGAGAAAGGACAGTTCTCGATGAGTCATCCGGTCTTCCTTAGGCGGAACGTGCACAGTACATACTGGCACCTTCAGTTGTGGGAGCCAATGGGTATACGGCAGGTCTCTAGTCATAGTCTCTGTAAGTAGCAGCAGAGCCTGCGTTGTCACGGTGCTCAGAGAATGGAGCATCAAACTTCCCCTGCTGCTTACTGCATATTCCCGCCAAGTCTCCCTGCTTTTTTGCACGCTCTGGCCTTTTTAGCTTAGCCACGCCCCCTGCTGTCGAGTGCAAAGGTCGGTCTGGGTTTCTAAGCTTTCTGCCGGACAACAAAGGTGACAGTCCCATCAGTTCTGGACCCCTCTCCTTTTGGTCGCCGTTCCACGGGTGAGAGTTCTTGTAGTATACGTTGACATTCTCCTATTCCTTGAATGATTTGTTGCCAAATAAATTGGTCTTGATCATATCTGTTGGGGGGTAGCCCGGCTGTCGCCCGTTCGGAGCGTTGTAAATCAAAAGGAGTAGTCGAGTTAGGTTGGGTAGTCAAGTCAGGCTGAACAGACGAGGGCGGGGACATGCCCTTTTCCAATGGAGCAGCCACTGCAGGGACTTCAGGCACCTGCCCCTATCCTGGGTCTATAGGCGACAGGTCAGGAAATTCTTCACAATCAGCAACGGCCGGAGGGAATATTTCAGGAGCACTTTGCATCTCTTCTATTTGGTCTGGATCTCTCGACAAACAGGGACATAGCATATTCCAGTGAACTACTCTAGTGGGGGCATTTTCTTCCCCTTCAGGTTGGACTTCGTAGACAGGCCCTTCAGAGTTGATTCTCCACTTCACCCGATACGGGTTTTTTTCTCACTGGTACTCTAGTTTGTCCCGAGGATGCTTATCTCGGACCAACACACGGTCCCCGGCTTGGAGAGCTGTCCCTCGCAGAGGAGCTGTCTCTGGATGCTCAAGTTCCCAAAACTTGGCTGCACCAGACGATGTACAGGGTGGGCCATTTATATGGATACACCTGGGTGGGCCATGTATATGGATACACCTAAATAAAATGAGAATGGTTGGTGATATCAACTTCCTGTTTGTGGCACATTATTATATAGGAGGGTGAAAACTTTTCAAGATGGGTGGTGACCATGGCAGCCATTTTGAAGTCGGCCATTTTGGATGCAACTCGATAAATGACCCACCCAGGCGTATCCATATAAATGGTCCACCCTGTAGTGTCTGCAGATGATGACAATGTTCTTGGACCCAGGTGGACAGCCCCGTCAGCGGTTAGTCCTCCACTGGATCCAACTCCAGCTCAGTAATCTCTCTTCCTGGCCGGCTGAACAGCAGGGTATATGGAGAGTAACCGGTGGTGCGATGTACTCGGTTGTTGTACTCCCACACTAACTCAGCTATGAATTCAGGCCACTGGGCTTTTCAATCTTCCTCTAGCGTTCTTAACATCTGGATCAGAGTTTTATTGAACTGTTCACAGGCTCCATTTCCCTGAGGGTGATAAGGTGTCGTCCAAGATTTTTCGATCTGGTACAAGTGATGCAGTTCTTCCATCACTCGCCCTAGAAAACAGGTGCCTTGATCGGAGTGGATTCTCTTCGAGTAGCTGTACAGTTTAATGAAATTCTTGCAAATGGCATGGGCTACTGATTTGACAGTTTGATCACGTGTCGGAGTCCCAACGGCAAACTTCGTGAAGTGATCCGTCATCACCAGACAATGCTCATATCCACGGTGAGCCGGACCTATCATCAGGTAATCTTTCATCAATACTTCTAGAGGGGCAGACGTCACTGTGGTCTGTATGTGAGCTCTCTGCTCCGGAGGTTTAGCTAATTTGCAGTTTCTTCATTGCCAACAGGTCTCTTCCACCGCGTCTTTCAGTCGAGGATGATAAACTAACTTTTGCAGCCACTGAAAGGTCTTCTCTTGACCAAAGTGAGCTCCTCTTTCATGTGTTTCCATGGCCACCTTAGGTAACAGTGCCTCAGGGATCACCACCTGCCAGGTGACACCCAGTTGCCATTGTAGTTGGATCTTTTGGTACAACAGCCCATTCTTCAGTTGGAATCTTTCCCACTGCTGAAGGATCTGCAGAGTCCATGGGGACAGGGCGTCTGTCTCCCTCTGACTGGGATGTTGTTTTAGTGTTACCCACTGTCTCATTTGAGTGAGTTCCCCATCTTCTTGTTGTAACCAGACCCACTCATCACGGGATCGTCCCAGTATGCATTCCCGGGACACTGCCTGTACCTGTTCCTGTGTAGCTGCCAACATCCTGGCAGAATCCCGGAACTCAGGGACCTCTTCAGCCTCCAGTTCTTTGTCTTGGTTGGTCCCAGGTTTCTCACGTGTCACCCTGGAGAAGGATGAGTATTCTCAGCTCCCCTCTTGTAGGTGATTTTATATTGATACTTTGCCATCCGAGCCACCGAGCGCTGTTCTAGGGCTCCTAGTTTCGCTTTTCCCAGGTGGGCCAAGGGGCTAATGTCGGTGTCTACCAGGACTTCAGAGCCAGACAAGTATTCCGCAAACTTCTCATTCATGGCCCACACTAATGACAACAGCTACAGTTTGAAAGAACTGTAATTGTCTGGATTCCGCTCAGAGTAGAGGAGGGACCGGTTCGCGCGGGCGATTACTCGCTCTCTTTTCCATCTTTGATCTGGGACAACACAGCTCCAAGTCATGCAGGCTTCTATCAGTGTGGAGAATAAATGGTTGGGAGAAGTCTGCATAGACTAACACTGGCGCTTCAGTCAAAGCCACCTTGAAAGCACAAAATGCTTTCTCCTGGGGATCTCCCCACAGAATAGTCCTGTTTTTCACGCCAGATGGCACCCCTTTCAACAGTTCCAGCAGGGGGTTCACAATGTGAGTAAAGTGCATTACGAATCGCCGATAATACCCAGTGAGCCCCAGGAGGGCCCGAACATCTTTCACAGTCTTCGGGGTAGGCCAATCTTGTACTGAGGCAATTTTCTCACGGGATGGTTTCACCCCTTCTACAGAGACAACATGTCCCAAGTACTCAATCTGGGTGCGAAACAGATGACACATCTGAGGCTTCACTTTAAAATCGTGTCTCTGAAGACAGCTTAACAACTGTTCCAGTCTCAGCAGATGTTCCTCGAACCTGGCGGCATACACAATGATATCGTCTAGATAGATGAGAATGGCCTCAAAGTTCAGGTCACCTAGACACCTCTCCATAAGTCTATGGAAAGTACCAGGAGCGTTAGCCAGGCATCCGATTGAGTTTGAACACGCAAATAGGAAGTATAAAGGCCGTTTTCACCCAGTCGTGCTCGTACATAGGTACTTGCCAATAGCCACTGGCTAAATCCATCAACTAGAAGTATTTTGCACTTCCCAGTGCAGACAATGATCACACAATCCTTGGTAACGGATATGTTCCATCTTTCTTTCATACCAGCACAATGGGAGCAGCCCACGGGCTCTGACTCTCTTGAACACCACTCTGTAGCATCTGTCAGCATCCCCTTCACCTCTTGGTACATATGCAATGGGATTTGTCAGTATCGTTCTCTTATGGGCGCGACATTTCCAGTTAGAATCTCGTGGGTGATTGCCGTAGTACAGCCGAAATCGTCCTTGTGACGTGCAAATACATCCTGATATCGCCCTAACAGAGCTTCTACCTGCTGGACCTGTTGCCGTTCTGTTAATTCAGCTCGCATTTGCTCCAAAATACGGTGCCCCTCCCGCAGGTGCTGAGGTTCTGGTACCGAAAATGTGTCTACAGCCACGATCCAAGGATCTCCTTGTTTCACTGTCAATTGTACGGCCTGTGGTGGTATTAGCTCCTCTGGCATGCCCAGAATTTACGCAACTTCACTCCAGGGTGGATGCATGAGATTACCTTCTCCCAAATTAACACATCGCACTGGGACCGTCCCATCGTGCACAGTAGCTAACGGCCGTGCAGCAAGAAGCCCTGGAGGTAGTTGCTCCATAAAAGTTGGCTCTATCTGTATCTCGACTCCTTCCAGAGGGGTACAAGCCCGGACGGGCAGAGTAACCATGGCTCAGTGGCAGAACAAGGTTGGCTGCGGCTGGAATGATCACTTTTCCCAACATCTTCCCGTCACGAGAGGTTTCTTGGGCTTGGGCCGTATGGATTAGCTGCTGGAACACTCTCCTCTGGGGAGTGCAAGGGCTCCACTGTTTCAGGAACACATCTGGGGACTTGATGAGAAGACTTCCGAATTCCTTCAGTACGTTCATCCCTAGAGTGACAGCATGTCCATTACCTGCGTCTCTGTCGGTCAGCACCACTCCCTTCCGACCCAGGTCTTTACCACAGACTGTGATTTGAATCCAGACCACCCCTGCAACCGGGATGGGTAAGTGATTAGCAGCCATCAACTTTATCACCAGGCCCCATTCTTGCCGCATAGCTTCGGGGAAATATCGTCGGAAGTATGTTTCAGGCATCGTGGACACCTGTGAGCCGGTATCAACCAAACAATGAATGGCCCGACCATCCATTTCAGCCCAGACGAGAGGGCACAGGGAAACTAGACTTGTGGGACTTCTCTTTCTCCTTCTTGACTGTTCAGGCTCCGGGCGGCGTCCCCCAACCTCGGTGTCTCCTCGTTTAACAGACATCGATGAAGGAGCCACCCTCATCGTACACGACCCAGAGCCAAATGTCCAATTTCACTACAATTGTAGCATGAAGGGAGTTCTTCTCTGCGGGACATTCTCACTTCGCGACGAGGTTCAGGACCAGTTTTACCTCCCATGTGGGTTTGATTATGCTGCTGATTTCTTCTTTGAATCAGCCAACTCTTCTGAAATATCCTGGATTTCTTTCCACAACTCTTCTATCCATCTTGATTCGGTGGCCATTGTCACAGATGCCTCTCCACTCTGAACCTTTCACACCGGGACTGTCACCCCCTGCTCCTGCTCGCATGTGCACGATTCGCTTCCCACCTCAGAAAAGGTCATGCGTGGATTTACCTGCAAGCGCTCTCGCAAGACTTGTTCCAGCAGCACGTCTCGCAAGCTGGTCACCAACTGATCCCGCAGTACTATGTCAGTGGACCCTATGCCTATGCCATCTTTTCTAGTAATGGCTGCGTGGATCTTCTGTAGCATGATCATGTACGTGGTCACCATCTCCCCCTCCCTTTGATCCCGGAAAAATAAACGCACGCGTAACCCCCCTACGTCCGTGGGGTCTCCGTGTGTTTCCTCCAGTATTTGTAACACCTTATTAAAAGTGTCCCTTTCTCTAGGGGGTCGTAGCATGAGAGAATCCCTCACCTCTCCATCTAAAGCCATCATGGCATTCCCCTGATCTACTCAGTTCACCTCCATAGCATGGTGTTGTTCTTAGTAAACTTCAGGAGGTTACTCAACATTGCCCACAGGGATATGCAGGACCTCGGTACCACCCTAACTGCTTGGATTGCCGCATCCGTGCTGTTGGACTGCATCTTGCAGACTACCCAAGCGTGAGCAGATTGCGGGATGCAGCAATGAACAGGAGGCAGAGCAAGGGTTAACTTTAATTTTACTTGAACAGGGGGATACTCCACGCAGGGAGGAGAAGGGAGAGACAGGGGTATGGTAGATGATATGAGCACAATAGATGTGCAGGGTGAGGTAATAATTGTAGTAAGTGTAGCAACTGTTCATTAAGGGTTAACTTATCAGTCTGACGGCTTCCTGACTGCAGAGTCCTAGGATAAAACGGTGGTGCCAACCAGGGCTGTGGCGTCAGTAAGCCAAACCTGCGACTCCGACTCCTCAATTTCCCTTACACCAACTCCACGACTCTGACTCAGACTCCCACATATATTGCTTATATTTAAGTGAAAAATGTATTGTAGTACAATGTGAACATCAGACATGCAATCATTTTTATGATACAATAATCAAGATATTTAGATAGAACATAATATATATTTATTGAAATACAACTTTAGAACACAAAAAACTGTAGTAAATTGTAAATATGTAATACACTATGTAATATCGATTACATATATATATATATAACACAATGTAATAAACTATGTAAGTGGCAAAAAACAGTTTTCATCAAAAACATACAAAATAACATTTGTGCAGTCTATGAATTTGTTCTAAGAAATAAAATTGCCTCCATCAGATCCTCCTTCATAGATGACCTCAAATCTGACCTAATAATTTTAAGGCTAGAGAACAACCTCTCTACACTAACTTGGGTTGAAGGCAAAGCCGTAACCACATGGGCAACATCTCTAACAATTTCCGGGTATAAAGGAATTGCCTCATGCACAGTCAGTTTTGATGAACGGTTGAATATTTCTATTTCTTTGAGAGCAAGTGAAACATTTTGCTGAAATATGGTCAATCTGCTTGCTATAGGAGACGGAGTGAAATCTTTTTCCTTGCGGCAACGCTTTGCCTGCTCCATGTCATCCAAATACTTGTCAAAATCAAACTCCTCATCTGATGAGGATGAAGATATGGCAGCAGTAGCACTGTCAGGACCCAAGTCCTCTTGCGTCTGGCAGTCCTCCTGTAGGCCACTCATCCTAACTGCTACCTCAGTCAGAGCTTCTTTTCCTTTAGTAAGCTGTTGATCATCAAGCAGTATATGATGACTTGGGTCCACATAAACAGCTGCCAGAAAAATTTTATTTTCCAATAGCTGTGTCTCTTTCCATTTCATTGAAGCAGAAATGCCATCTGCAATTAAACCTCCTCTTTGGGACAGGCAAAATAGCAAGTTCTTCCACTCCCTTATGAAAATGCCAGGAGTTAAATCCTCAGTTTGTAGTTTTTTAGTCACGGTAAATGGGTGATTAAGCAATTCCTTCAATTCAGCCACCTGTGTCCATTGACCTTCATTTAGGGTTACCTGAGGGTTTGCCATATCTATAAGAAACGGTTTTAGTTCAAGCAATCGCTCAATCATTAAATAAGTGCTGCTTAACTTGATCGACAATTGCCCCTTTCCCAGCACGTTTCATCAAGATGGAATCAATTTTAGGGGTTCTGGCGGTAATAACCAATTTCCACACTTTTCCAATCAGATTTCCAGCATGTCCCTCTCGCAGACTATCTCTTATTGCCAGCTGCAGTGTGTGCACAACTTTCTCACTTTCTCCACCTCGGGGCCCAGGAATCGGATCCTGTGCAGGGCAGGCACCCCTCCCCCTCCTCTCTCTGGTGAAGGCAGAAGACAGGACAGAGGAGCGGAGATTGCCCCCTGCAGACTGGAGCCGGTGCAGGATGGGAGCACTGCAGCATACAAGTGAGTTTTGATAGGTGCATGCCCCTGCTTCTAAGAGGGGGCATCTGCCCCCCCTGCCCCTCGCTGGCTACGGCCATGATTCACACACAGCGTTTTTGTGGATCCGTTTTTTGCAGTAAAATGCAGTGACTCTGGGCATCCCAGCAAAGTCAATGGGTTTCAAGATATGACATTCAGACACATTGCTTTGTGAGGATCCGTTTTTGGGCTAATTGAGCATGTCAGTTTGTGTGGCGTTTTTTTAATCTGCTTTTGCTATTGAAAACATTATCTATGAGCGCAAAAACCTTTCTGGTGATGCGGGAATAGAACAGCCATTTATAGGACATTTCATAACTTTCCCAAATTCCTATAAAAAAATATTCAGCACATTCTGCATTGAACTACTGTGCCCAATTTATTATATATTTTAGGAGTCGGTCCATTTTATACCAACTCCGACTCCACCAAAATGAGCACCGACTCCACGACTCCGACACCACAGCCCTGGTGCCAACGCAGTTAGCGCGTGATGAGTCCGGTGTTGACCTCGACATCCTGTGCAGGGTCCTGGGACCAGGACTCGTGGTGCAAAGTGAAGTGCAGTCTCCAACACTGCTGGAGCTTAACGTAGTTCGGCAGAAGTAGGCGAGTGAGATAGGACAGAGTTCTTGGTGAGTCACCCGGTCTTCCTTAGGCGGCACACGCACGGTACTTACTGGCCTGGAGCATTTGGCACCTTCATTTGCAGGAGCCAATGGGCATACAGCAGGTCTATAGTCACAGTCTCTGTAAGTGGCAGCAGGGGTTCTATAGCGCGGGCCTGCGCTGTCACGGTGCTCAGAGGACAGAGCACCAAACTTCCCCTGCTGCGCGCTGCATGTTCCCGCCAAGTGTCCCCGCTTTTTCGCGCGCTCTGGACTTACTAGCTTAGCCACGCCCCCTGCTGTCGAGTGCAAAGGTCAGTCCGGGTTTTTAAGCTTTCCCCCGGACAACAAAAGTGACAGCCCCGACAGTTCCGGACCTGGCACAAAAGAGGTACCCCCGGTCCGCTCCTTTTTTTTACATTAACATACCCCATATCCATGTTTAATGAGAGTAAAGCAGGGCTTAATCTGTAGATAATGGTCTCTACTGGGCACTATTGACATCCAACCTAAAGATGCACGATATGTTTATGGCAAAGGAGAGATGAAAATGGTAAATTGTGCATAATTGTCTCCATTTTCAAATCTCACATACTCAACTCTTCTTGCTACAATGTCTGCCATCGCCGCACTGAAGTGTTGCCATATACATATATTATTAGCTGATACCAGATAAGGTGCAATGAAATTTTAATAATAATAATAATAATAATAATGCAATGCCCTGTACATTACTGGAAAGGAATAAAAGACTATAGGGCTTTCTCATTCAGAGAAAATTAAACCTATGATTTAGGAGTTTCCTTTATACAGTAAATAATAGTGTAGTCATTTACCTCCATGACCAACTTGCGATGATCATCTGATTGACTGAAGCTCTCGCCAATCTCTAATACTGGCATTGTGCCCTCCTCACACAAATACATCCAGTGCTGATATTCTGCTTGGTCCGGAAGTCGGTCCCAAAATATCTTGAAAACTTCCCAAACTGTCTCTTGGCAAACTGTACAAATACACAATCACAAAGAAATGCTTGTCATAGCTGAACACAAAAGAAATGTCAGTGAACAACCTATGAGATGGAGTTAATGGACCTCCATTTGTGTATTAGAATATCAGGGTCAGCACTGAGGGACTGTTTCATCAGATCGACTACATCAGCTGAACAAAACAAGCCATGTGTAATATAGATTCACAATAGGCAGTTATCATTTTTATGTTTTCAGTAAATGTTTGATGTGATCCTCCATTTAAATTAACTGATTAGTAAACCTGAGCTCATGAATGACAGGACAGGGCATGATTGTTGCCAAGTGATCTAAGCTGCCAGCAGTCCAATAGAGACCTACGTGCAAAAAATATTGGAGGCCCTTTTAGGAACATTGTCATATAATACAAGACTATGACCATATGTGTGGTCAGTACAAAGAACTGGCGCATGAATTATTCCTTCCAAGGACCACACCTAGGACCAGGGAAGAAAGGCATTTCCGGCAGCTAAATAGGAAAGGGTTCTTTACAGTTAGAGCAGTCAGACTGTGGAATGCCCTACCACAAGAGGTAGTAATGGCAGACACTATAACAGCTTTTAAAAAAGGCTGGATGATTTGCTCATTACAAATAACATTGTGGGTTATTGACAGGGGCGTAACTTCTGAGATCGCAGGGTGTCGCAGCTGCAACGGGGCCCCGGAGTGGTTAGGGGCCCGCCCAGTCCAGCAAAGAAGAAGCCGGCTTCATGTGGGACCTGGGCTTTGATCACGTCTTGCGCCCCCTCCTCCAGCATGGACTCGGTTATTCCTCCCCCTGAGCTGTGCACTCCACCCCCCAGTGTCTCATATGATGGAGGATGAGACCTGCTGCCTACACCTCTTAGTGACCAGTCACATGGAGCCCCGTGACTACAGAGTGCAGGGGGAAGGCGCGCACGATGACTGTTCTGTTCGCACAAGATCTGTGATGAGGTCACAGGAGGGGAGGAGTCACGGGTCACATGATCAGGAGCCTCAATGTATGCAGGACTCTGCTGTGCTGGTTGTCATGGTGCTGGGAGAGGTTTATGTGTGGGGTCAGGAGGGGTTTACAGCATTGATATAGCAGAGCCGTGTGTGTATGAGGTGTACGGAGCAGAGCTGTGTGTGTATGAGGTGTACGGAGCAGAGCCGTGCGTGTACGAGGTGTACGGAGCCACGTGTGTACAAGGTGTGCGGAGCGGAGATGTGCGTGTATTTTGGCATGGGGGAGGCCCCACTTGAAAGTTCGCACCGGGGCCCATAACTTTGTAGTTACGCCACTGGTTATAGATAACCCCTTTTTACCCCAAGGGTGGTTTGCATGCTAATGACCAGGACAATTTGTTGTTGTTGAGCAATTTGTCCTGAGTATGCTGATACCCCATGTGTGGGGGTAAACCACTGTTTGGGTGCATGAGAGAGCTTCGAAGGGAAGGAGCGCCGTTTTACTTTTTCAACGCAAAATTGACTGGAATTGAGACCGGACGCCATGTTGTGTTTGAAGATCCCCTGATGTGTGGAAACCCCCCCCAATTATAACTCCAACCCTAACCCCAACACACCCCTAACCCTAATCCCAACCCTAACCACAAACCTAACCTTAGCACACTCCTAACCCTAATCCCAACCATAACTGTAATCCAAACCCTAACCCCAACTCTAGCCCAAACCCTAACTTTAGCCCCAACCCTAACACTAACTTTAGCCTAACTCACTTTAGCCCAACTCTAACCCTAATGGGAAAATGGAAATAAATAATTTTTTTATTTTGTTAATTTAACCTAATTAAGGGGGTGATAAAGGTGGTTTGATTAACTATTTTTTTATTTTGGATCACTGTGATAGGGTCTATCACAGTGATCAAAATGAATCAATAGGGAAAAATTTCCTATTGTTGCCAGGTGCCGGCCGGCAGATCTCGGCAGACGCACCACACATGCTCCCGCCATTTCCTCCCGGAACAAGAAGCCAACGGCCTGGGGGACTTCATGGGGGCCTGGGGGACTTCATGGGGGCCTGCAGGGACAACGTAGGTACCGGGGGGGTGATCGGGGGGCCTTAGTTCTCTATCCTCATGTGCGATCACAACAGAGGAGAGAGAAATTAAATGGAAAATCTGACTTTTTTTTTTTGCGATCGCCATTATACCATTAATAATGGCGATCGCAACACTGGGGTCAGTAAAAACCAACCAGAATCATGTTCTCTGGGGTCTCAGCTACTCCTGGCAGCTGAGACCCCTGAGAAATTTCAACGCTGGGGGGCGCTATAACCTTAAACATCAGCGCCATTAAAAAGGGGCGCTGTGGTTTAAGTTCCCTTAACTGCCACCCTTAAAGGCGTATCGGCAATCGTTAAGGGGTTAAATGTAACTCTCACCGGCAGAGCAGGGGAGAATGATGAGAGCCATGTTCAGCACCCGGCACCAGGGAACAGCGCTTACTGTAACGCTTCTTCCCTGGCTCCCATCTGTGTGGTACTGATGCAGCACACACATGCCACACGTGTACCAAGTATTACACACATGGACACTGACATCTTTGGTACCGGAAATATCAGGACGTATGAAAGAGGCCTTGACATTACGCAGGGACAAGCCCAGCCCCTGAAACGTAGGTCACTGATGACGCTTCATTTTAGTAAAGGGGCAGGGGCTGTGGCAATGTTTGAGGATCCTAGCATGCACTGAGATTCTTAAATGAAACATCATCAAAAAGAAAAGCAGTTAGATAGTGTAGTGTAATTTGTATTTTGGACCACCCCTTTAAGCATTCTGTCCACTGTGAAAACAACAAGATTTAACCTTTATTTAATATAGAAAATTATATGGAAAAAATGAAAAATAAATCACCAAAAATTACTAAAAATTATGTTTAAGATAAAAACTTGCTTCAGGTCTGCCCATTTCAACATCTGGGCAGTCTCGCTCCTGCTCTGCAGTGACATTTTAAATGTCATTGCATAGTATTGCAGCTACTTGTCCCCACAAAGATGACAGAGATGGTTTATTATCATCTATGCCTTCTTCATCGCTGTGTAGGTAAAGGGTTGTGAGTTTTATCCCTTTAAATCTCCATGTTGTTGTTATGAATATATATGTATATTTATATATTTTATATCACTGTAGCATACTAATGTATATTTCATGTTGCTGTATTGTTTATATATTATGTGTTGTTATGCTTCTGCACCATGTATATGATAGGGACAGTGCTGTCTATGCTATGGCCACTAGATGGGGCACTGAGCTCACTGCCTAGTAGAAATAAGTGTAAGACATATAGGAGTTAATTCTAGGAGGGGTTAGCTGGGGAATAAGCCAGGAAGATCTTGCTATAGTAGTCAGTCCGGGGCCTGACCCCTGTGCGCTCGGGTGGGCTATATGTCCGAGCTGCCTAACTACCCCGTAACGTTGAAGCATATTCCCAGCCATCCAAGGGGGGTACTTAGAGAAGAACAAGTTACAGCAGAACCAGCAGTAGAGAGAAAAAGAAGGAAGTAGAGGAAGATAGAAGGTCACCGTAAAAGTGTACGGGCAGGTCATTCCAGATTGTGGCGGATAGCCTCGTCGGTTGGATCTCTGATGTCCAGGGCAAAACGGATGGAAGAATGCTTCACTGTTGTAATGCATGACAGGGAGGACACTAAGGGATCGTCTGAGACGTTCCGTCCCACAGAAACACTTAGTGACGCAAGGAACAGTGAAGGGAAAGATAAAGTAATGTGCAGTCTTTACTGTGATGAAAATGCTGGATACTACGTGGATGTGCTGTGTCCTGAAGTAAATATATTTGTTCAGTTAAGAGTTGCCCTGGACTGCATCTCTATTCTTTGCGATCCAGGACCAGCTTAAAGTCAGCGCAGTAAAGATGACGCTGACAGCACCGTGAGTATTGATTGTAACATGCAAGAGAAAAGGTACTGTAGAGGGAGGCCAGGGTATACAATGCCCAACAACCTCAGCCACGACTACTGCCCTGGCCAATCTTTACATGTTCATTAAGGAAGCACTATGTATGCAGAACTAGGAAGTGCTAACAAATCCTCCGTACAAAGCAGTCCTGTGATTGGTGTGTACAGGGGGAGATCAGGAGCTGCAGGGTCATAGAGAACCAGACCGCTCAGTTATGGAGCAAGGAGGCTGCATTTCCCCTGCAACTGGGGCTAAAATTTAACTACAGACACGGTATGCATGTAGGGTATTTATTATTTCAGTGGGTCAAGCTCTTGATTAAAGTGTATTGTTAGCGACACAGATATAAATACACTTCCCAGGGTCCGCCTTCACAGTGACACAATGTTACTGCGGATCAACACTAAGACTAAGATCAGCAAAAAGCAAAAGGGAAATATACTGTTTGCAAAGAGAAAAACTGATTAAGGAATATCAGAAAACAATCTAGAAATTAAATGAAAAGATAATAAAGCTCATGAAGATGGGAGGCGCTGGACCCGGACCTGCGACACCCATTGGACCACACTGGACCGCCCCCCGGGTGAGTATAATAAAACTTATTTTTCTTATCTTTTAGGTTGGACTGGGGGCTTTTCTACAGCATTATAGAATACTGTAGATAAGCCCTGAAAGACAGCGAACACATCTTATAGCAGCCAAAAGAGGTGACAGGTACCCTTTAAACGAGACCGTGGTTTTTGCTATGTGCAGCAATGATGTGGCACTGCTGTATAGAGCACAAGCGACCGAACAATTGCCGTTTCAAGTCCCATAAGGGAACCAACAAGAATAGTGAAAAATAAAAAAAAAAGTTTTCAAAAATAGGAAAAAATAAAAACCATAAAAGTTCAAATCATCCCCCTTTTTTTTCCCCCATTAAAAATAGAGATATTAAAAAAATACACCTATGTGGTAACACCAGGTTCACAAAAGTCCGATCTATCAAAATTGAAAAATAAGTAACCCAATCAGTAAACACCGTAAGGGAAAAGAAATCAGGAACAAAAATAAAGGTTTTTTGGTAGCTGAAATTCCACAAAAAATGATGTAACAAGCGATCAAAACGTCACATCCATCACAAAGCTCCATCGACCGAAAAACAAAAATGTTACCGGTCTCGTAAAATGGAGACATAACCAAAAATGTTTTTTTTTGCAAACTCGTGAATTTTTTTTTTACCACTAAAATATTTTAAAAAAACTGGACATATTTGGTATTGCCATAGTCGTACTGATGATCACTTGCACTTTTTTCCTGTTTTGCAATACACTGTGTGGTAAAATGAATGGTGTCATTAAAAAGTACAACTTGTCCTGCAAAAAACAAGCCCTAATATGTCTATCTGGACAGAAAAATAACACAGTTATGGCTTTGGAAAGAAGAGAATGAAAAAATGAAAACACAAAAACGGAAATTTGCCCCGTTGTTAAGGAGTTATAAGGAACCGGTAACTATTTATGCTGCCAAACTGTGGACAGCATGTATCAGCGCCTGGCTGTCCGATTTTACCCATGTATATTTTGCTCTGTAATGCTTTAGAAGAAGAAAAGAAGATATACGGTAGTTCAAAAATGTGTACTTAGTGAGAGAATAAAGAATAAAGGATGATCCAGGCATTTCTTATATTAAAATGTTTCAAAAACTTTATTTATTGTTACATCCAAGCAATATGCAGTTTGATCCATGATCAAGGATTTAACATAGTCTTAAACACGCAAGAAAAGACAAATTGCATGCTGCTTGGATGTACCGATATTGCCAATTTTAGCCAAAGCTATTTTAAATAAAGTTTTTGATACATTATAATACAAGAAACGGCGGGATCATCCTTCCATGCTGAATCTACTTAGAAGCTTCAATTTGGGTGAGCGGAACTACATCTGCACCTTACTTAGGCCGGGTTCACATTAGCGTTTGTGTGCACAGCATGTACCTGCGTACCGATCCGCATGCCATCTTGCGTACATATCTTTAACATTGTGTACGCAGGGACATGCGTTTGCATGCGTATGCATGTGTCATTTCGCAGTGTGCGGTGAATGCAACATGTTGCATTTTTTGAGGCGTCAATTTCGTACAAACGCATGCGGATGAGTATGTGGCGGCCCTGAGGCTCAGTCGCCACAGAGGTACTGCACCTCCTCCTGAGGTGTGGTATCCCACCATCCAGGTAAGGTGGAGACTCCTGACCATGCTCCATCACCTGCACCCAACACCACAAAGTAGCGTAGCAAAGCACCTTCGGCGGCTCCCTGCTTGGAGTATAGCAAAGCACCCATTGGTGGATCCCTGCTTGGAACACGAAACGTGCTGGGAGTTGGGTGGAGTTAGATTACATTACAAGGAGCGGGAAGAGTTTAGGACAACAGTTCAGTTGGTTAGAGAGTTGAGGAGAAGATCATCCCTGGAGAGAGGGATAGATGGATGGAAGTGCTGCAGCAGATCCCATTGACCTGGGTCTGCTGGCACGGGAAAGGAAGAGAGCGAGCAACATAGACTGAAAGCCTGATTCTCCATAGAAAGAAAGACTAGTACAGAACGTGAGGAGTAAAAGGGAACAGAGGACGTGGGTTAGAAGAGAACCCTTCCTAGAAGTTCCAGGCGCAAGGCCGGGGCCCCATCCCTGAGGTTGTATGGATACTAATGGTCCTGCAGCAGACACGGAGGAATAGAAATAGTGACCACTTTTTTCCCACACAAGACTTGGGGGCACAACAGCAAATGGATAGTGAGCCGGGACTTAGTAGCAAGAAGTCCCCGAAGCAGGCTACAGCTGTCTGCCGTACAAGTAGAGTTCATAAGAACATTGGACAGGAGGAACTCCAGTGTAACTCAGTACTGGGAGTACTTCATTTAAAGGCGCTATAAGGGGAGACGTTCAGAAAGGCACATGTTGGTGGAGTGTTGGAAAGGAGTATTCCATCTGGCCTGGAGGTTGACTGAGTCCCTGACCCGGAGGACACAGCACGGAGGCAGGCACCTGTTTGTACAAGAGACTGTGAGTAAAGCTTTGGAACTACATGCCCTGGTGTCCTCCACTTATTCCTGCGCCAACCCACTCGGCACTGCTACATCTCTGTGCTGAACACTGCACTCTCTTCCTCAACATCTATTACACTGCCCTGGGACTACACCATCATTGCTGCACCACACCATCTGTCCCAGAGGATCTGTCTGCAGCGTGGGCTTCATTGCCGAACACCACAGGTGGCGTCATGAATCATTCACTATTAAACTTTAATCATCATCCACACATTCAACATTCCCCTTTAACAATGGACGCCCAGGGCCACGGACCGGGTCACAGCTACCGTGACATCTCCCTTTGAACTCCACGGGCCCGGTACCGAGTACCCCGCCTCCCTGGGTGAGGGCGTTCCAAGTGCGTCAAAACAACGCATTACTGTCTATGTGAACGCATTGGTACGCAAGGACTTGCGTACGCATGTGTTAGATATGCATGTGTTCTTCACACTAATCACGTCCAGGAAATGATTTTACCACCTGCAAAATCCCTGCTGTGTAAAAGGGGGTCTGGAGACAGGAATTCTCCTGGAACAGCATTTGCCGCATTTAAAAAATTCGTTGAAAATTCGAACGCATGCGCTGAAACCATGCATTCAAATGCATTTTAGCATGCGTTTGCGCATGCAGATGATACGCTGCGCACAGAGACGCTAATGTGAACGTAGCCTTAGTGAGAGTCCTATCAGTCGCCTGGATCACAACCCTACACAAGAGTTTATCTGAAACACTAGAGCATTGCAAAGAAAATTATGCCTGGCTGCATAACTCATGCTGCCTGCGGTTTGGGCAGCGTAAATCAGATGATAGATTCTGTTTAATCAAACAAACATTAAGATTTATGCTCACTAACTGAAGCAATCACCCATCATTGCAGTAAAAGACTGTGGACAAGTAGTCATGCTGTCAGTGGGCTAAAACGGTCATGAGATGGGCTACCTGCATTATGTATAGTGTATCTATCTCACTTATCTATCTAAATTACTTTGCTTTTATTTTATCTATTACCATGTATAATATGTACTGTTCAGGTTAGTGCTTGGGTTATGGATGGAGATGATGAATAGTAGGAGACTACCTTTGTGTTGTACTTTTGATTTACAGCAGTCTGGCTTTTTATTAGTGATATACCAAGAAATGCCATCCAAATACGTTTGCTGTTTCTGCATTCTTCATTCTTGATTCACCAGATGGTGGCAAAGTTAGTGTCAATGGGTACGAAATGTGAACCTACCTACAGCTTTATGGGTCCAGAGTGTGTAAATTATCAACAGAAAAATGGTCAAATTAACTAATAAATTTGTAAGAATGTGTCAGAGACTGTCATGTTCCTGCCCCTGAAGACAATTGTATAGTGTGAAGAGTTTCATGAGTTTTATACAAGTAGTAGCTGAAGAGCCCGGAGTTGCCCGGGCATAGTAACTAACTGTGGTTAGTTATATCAAATTATAATGGTTATATTGCACATATAAAAACATTTGAACCCAAGAGAAATTGCCCTAATTGCAATAAAAAAAGAAAAATCTATATATAATCTCCAGTTGGCCGCTGTCACCAAATCCCATAAGGCACCGTGGCAGCGCTCGCTCCGTAGTAGCTGGGAGTGAAGTCAGGCGGCTCAGCGTCCCACATGACTGGCCCACTCCCCCATCTGATGCCTCAGGACATGGGGCGGAGCCAGCCAAGCTACAGGTGCGTTGCCACGGAGACTTACAGCCAGTGTCACGGTCCTGTTAGCGCCGGTGTGCAGCCACTGCTGAGCAGGGACTCACCCACACTGCAGAGGATAACTGACGGGGATTGGAGCTTCCTGAGGCTATAAAAAGCTTTCCCAGAACCAAGGAGAGGCCACAATAATAAGCCCCAGGTGTGCAGGTAAGAGCCTGCACTGGGATGATAACATTTAACCCCAGAAGTGCAGGTCATCAGCATTGGTTCCACACATTAACCCCAAACATGCGGGTCCAACCCGCACTGAGATCATGACAGCCAGGCTTCATAGGAGAGCGTACAGCGCAGTTTGAGTGGAGGAGGGGCTGCATTCTCTAACAGATGTACACAGGGAAAAGTGCGGCCCGCGGACCAAGACAGCTGTGGGGCTGGAAACCTGAAGCCTGCGGGCCACACCATGCCCTCCCGCCCGCTGCCTCCCACTGTCTCCCGCTTCTGCCCGCTGCCAGCATTGGTGGAGGAGGGGCCTTCGGCCACTTCCTCCACCAATCAACGTGTGAAACAGTTGATGTGATGACGTCATGTCATCACGTCAGATGTGTACCACCGGAAAGTCAGTGCTCCGGAGGCCGCAGCAAAAGCAGAGTGTTATGAATGAGTCACCGAAGGAGGAAAAAACAAAAATACAAGCTAAGTCCAGAAAACCGGAGAGGTTGGTAGCTATCGGATTGCAGACCCCTGATCCTATCCACAACAACTAACAGTAGCCGTGGGGGGTTCCTACGATGCCCTAGACCCCTCGATCACAGCCGGAGAACTAAATAGGCCTAAAGAAAGAAAGGTGAAATCTAAACTGCCCCAGAGCAGACCCCAAAGCAATAGGCAGCCCCCAACATATAATGACGGTGAAGCAAGATGAAAACACTAACACAGATAGAAAGATAGGTTAAGCAAACGATGGGGCCCAAGCTAACTAAAAAGGACAGGATAGAAAAGCTGTTGTCTGCAATCTGTAAAAAACCCTATCAAAAAATGTCCCAACCGTCTGATAGGAAAAACAGGCCCTGAAGTCGCTAGGACTTCAAAATGACTATATCAGCACTCAGGTAAATTCTGAAGATAAAGCAAAGAACAAACTGATCAGAGACAAAAATGGAACTCGACACACCCCCGACCGGGGATGGCTGAACTCCAAAAAACAAAGTAAACAAAACAAAACTAATAAGTTCAATAGCAGAGCAAAAACTTATCTTTGGGAAGCAGGAATCAGACTGGTCTCCAAGAATCCAGCAGAGAAATCACCAGCGACACAGAAGGGCGTCGGCTGCCTTATATCCAGTCAGAAGTTCCTGTTACCCAGTCATCACCTACCAGCTCAGGTGTTTGGTAATCAGCCTCACTACCTTCCTTCACCAGAAGAGGGAGTTCATCAGACATCGATGGTGAAGGGGAAAATGAACTCACAACAGTACCTCCCCCTTGAGGAGGGGTCACCGAACCCTCATCCACGCCACCAGGGCGATCAGGATGGGCCTGATGAAAGGCATGAACCCATCTTTCGGCATGAATATCGGATGCAGGGACCCAAGAATTATCCTCCTGGCCATAACCCTTCCATTTAACCAAATACTGGAGTCTCCGTCTAGCCAGGCGAGAATCCAGTATCTTCTCAACCTCATTCATTAGCTGGGAAAAAGGGGGCCGACTGCGCCTGCTCCAGGCCCACACATAACTCCAGGTGATGACGTGACAGGTCAAGAGGCACGGGACAGCTACGCAGGAGCTCACTACCCAGGATGAGAGACCGAGTGATAGGCCTGGCATCTGGGATGAGGGACTGGGTCATGGACCATCCTTTCGGGGTCAATGACCGAGGTGCACTCACCACCTCCAGCTCCTGCAGCTTGGTTGTGCCCATCCGCGAATGTTGGATACTTCCGATGACACAGCTGCACACTCCGGCTCCTGAGACTGAAGTTCTGGCTCGGCCTTCACTTCAAGCGCAGACTTCTCTGAGGTGGCCGCTGTTTCCGGTCCCTGCTGAGACTGTAGCACTGGTTCCGGCTCCCAATGATGTTCCGGCTCCAACAGCCGCCCACAGCACTCCTCCACAGGTACAGAGATCTGGTCAGTCCGGACTTCATCTGCGACTCCTCTCAGTCGTCCAGGTCGGGTCTTTTCTTCCTTCATCTGTCGCCATCTCCTTTCAATGTGGCCTAGGCCGCCGCAGCTGCACGCAAGATCTTCTTCTGGGCCCCATCCGTTCCAGGATGAGGTAGCTTCTGGCCGCTCCACCCATTTCCTAGCAATCTGTGGCAGAGGGTGAGGTCTTCTTTTCATCCGGTGCACTCTTCATGGGTGAAGCAAGGGGCTCACTGTCACGCCCACGAAGAGTGTCATCATGGTTTTTGTTCTCCTTTTAGGTGCCATCTTAGCCACAATAACACTGTCAGTCACATAAAAGGTTCCAGACAAGTCCAGTATAATTTAGTTTTCCAATAACATCCACAACATCTTCATCTTTACTCTTCCTGGTCACATTTAGGTTATCAGCATCTGCTTTCTTCACGGTTTCTCCGCATTGAAAGGCATCAGCATCCTGCCGTCTACGCCAAATGTGAGTGAGGGCCAGGGCCATAGTCATGTCCAAGGACACCAGTACATTGGTGCCCTGGCCTCCTATCACATGAAAATAGTGTCCATTACTCTGCATACCTGTGGCTTCATTTTCTGTGTTGTCAGGTTCCTCTCTGCACTGCTGAAGGCTCCTTACAGACGGTTCGACATGAATAGAGTCCCAGTCCATTTCAACTTTCAAAAGAACAACTTTACTGGTTTCTTTACGCAGCACATCCATATTCTTCACAGCATTAACAACATGTTCCACATTGCACATTTCTTCCTCTTTCCCTGCACTTGTCTCACATGTACATTGCATTACACTCACTTGTAGACCAGAAGCCTTCGCTGTCTCCATGTCCTCAATTCCAGCACCAGTCACATACACTTCAGTGGATACTGAGTTCATTTTAACCAGTTTATCTTTAGTGGGCAGTTCAAGTACATCAGTTTTTAACACGCAATATTGGGCACAGTGTCCTCCGGCTATTGTTCTATCAACACAGTACATTTTAATCATTTTCTTACATTCAACTCAGATTATCCGTACTTTAACAGGCCCTGTTAGCTGTAGTGATTTATCTTCCAGCACCGCAGTATTTCCGAGTTCCGCTACATTATCCTCAAGCGGTTCCATGTCCATTTTGCACTGTATGGAAAGATTGTCGGAGCTCTCCATAACCCCTGACTTGAGATTTGGCCTCTGGACATCACACGAATGTCCGCTGGGAGATTTGTACAACCTCATACCGCCAGAATGATTTTCTACCATCATGCTTTCAGCCCACTGCTGCTTGAATTTGACCTTGCCTCAAATGAACATTTTCACTAACTCTCATTAACTGACTCTGACTAAATCAGAAAGTCATTCCCTTTTTGTCCAACTAGCTTCCACCAAATTTTGGGCTAGTACCAATTATTAACTATTTCCTTTCTTATGTAATAACTTAATTTCCTTAGTGTGCTTTCCCTACTGGACACCCGAGCTGAGGGTACCAGGTTACCTTGGGCACTACCTTTACAGTACCCACACAGCAGAATCAGAACATAAAACACTATATATATATATATATATATATATATATATATATATACATACTAGATGGTGGCCCGATTCTAATGCATCGGGTATTCTAGAGTATGTATGTGGTTTATTTATGAAGATTTAATAATAATGCAATAATGCACCCCCCTATCCTGATATGCATGGTCCTCTCACCCCCCAATCCTGATATGCATGGTACCCCTCACCCCCCTATCCTGGTGTGCATGGTCCCCTCACCCCCCCTATCCTGGTATGCATGGTCCCCTCACCCCCCAATCCTGATATGTATGGTCCCCCTCACCCTCCAATCCTGGAATGCATGGTCCTCTAACCCCCCAAACCTGGTATGCATGGTCCTCTCACCCCTCTTTCCTGGCAAGCATGGTCCCCTCACCCCCCTTTCCTGGTATGCATGGTCCCCCTCACCCCCCTTTCCTGGTATGCATGGTCCCATCATCCCCCTTTCCTGGTATGCATGGTCCCGTCACCCACCTTTGCTGGTATGTATGGTCACCCTCACCTCCCTTTCCTGGTATGCATGGTCACCCTCACCCCCTTTCCTGGTATGCATGGTACCCCTCACCCCCTTTCCTGGTATGCATGGTCTCCTCACCCCCCTTTGCTGGTATGTATGGACACCCTCACCCCCCTTTCCTGGTTTGCATGGTCCCCCTCACCCTCTTTTCCTGGTATGCATGGTCCTCTCACCCCCCTTTCCTGTTATGCATGGTCCCCCTCACCCCCTTTCCTGGTATGCATGGTCCCGTCACCCCCTTTCCTGTTATGCATAGTCCCCTCACCTCCCTTTCCTGTTATGCATGGTCCCCCTTACCTGTTATGCATGGTCCCCCTCACCCCCCTTTCCTGGTATGCATGGTCCCCTCACCCCCCTTTCCTGGTATGTATGGTCACCCTCACCCCCATTTCCTGGTATGTGTGGTCCCCCTCACCCCCCTTTCCTGGTATGCATGGTCCCCCTCACCCCCCTTTCCTGGTATGCATGGTACACCTCACCCCCCTATCCTGGTATGCATGGTCCCCTCACCCCCCTATCCTGGTATGCATGGTCCTCTCACCCTGCAATCCTGGTATGCATGGTCCTCTCACCCCTCTTTCCTGGTAAGCATGGTCCCCTCACCCCCCTTTCCTGGTATGCATGGTCCCCCTCACCCCCCTTTCCTGGTATGCATGGTCCCATCATCCCCCTTTCCTGGTAAGCATGGTCCCGTTACCCACCTTTGCTGTTATGCATGGTCCCCCTTACCTGTTATGCATGGTCCCCCTCACCCCCCTTTCCTGGTATGCATGGTCCTCTCACCCCCCTTTCCTGTTATGCATGGTCCCCCTCACCCCCTTTCCTGGTATGCATGGTCCCGTCACCCCCCTTTCCTGTTATGCATAGTCCCCTCACCTCCCTTTCCTGTTATGCATGGTCCCCCTTACCTGTTATGCATGGTCCCCCTCACCCCCCTTTCCTGGTATGCATGGTCCCCTCACCCCCCTTTCCTGGTATGTATGGTCACCCTCACCCCCCTTTCCTGGTTTGCATGGTCCCCCACACCCCCCTTTCCTGGTATTCATGGTCCTCTCACCCCCCTTCCCTGTTATGCATGGTCCCCCTCACCCCCCTTTCCTGTTATGCATGGTCCCCCTTACCCCCTTTCCTGTTATGCATGGTCCCAATCACCCCCCTTTTCTGGTATGCATGGTCCCCAAACCCCCCTTTCCTGGTATGTATGGTCACCCTCACCCCCCTTTCCTGGTATGCATGGTCCCCCTCACCCCCCTTTCCTGTTATGCATGGCCCCCCTCACCCCCCTTTCCTGGTATGCATGGTTACCCTCAACCCCCCTTTCCTGTTATGCATGGTCCCCCTCACCCCCCTTTCCTGGTATGCATAGTCCTGTCACCCCCTTTCCTGTTATGCATGGTCCCTCTCACCTCCCTTTCCTGTTATGCATGGTCCCTCTCACCCCCCTTTTCTGGTATGCATGGTCCCTCTCACCCCCCTTTCCTGGTATGGATGGTTACCCTCACCCTCCTTTCCTGTTATGCATGGTCCCCCTCACCCCCCTTTCCTTATATGCATGGTCCCATCACCCCCCTATCCTGGTAAGCAAGGTCCCCTCACCCCCCTTTCCTGGTATGCATGGTCCCCCTCACCCCCCTTTCCTGGTATGCATGGTTCCATCATCCCCCTTTCCTGGTAAGCATGGTCCCGTTACCCACCTTTGCTGGAATGTATGGTCACCCTCACCCCCCTTTCCTGGTTTGCATGGTCCCCCACACCCCCCTTTCCTGGTAGTCATGGTCCTCTCACCCCCCTTCCCTGTTATGCATGGTCCCATCACCCCCCTATCCTGGTATGCGTGGTCCCCTCACTCCCCTTTCATGGTATGCATGGTCCCCTAACCCCCCTTTCCTGGTATGTATGGTCACCCTCACCCCCCTTTCCTGGCATGCGTGGTCCCCCTCACCCCCCTTTCCTAGTATGAATGGTCCCCCTCACCCCCCTTTCCTGTTATGCATGGTCCCCCTCACCCCCCTTTCCTGGTATGCATGGTTACCCTCACCCCCCCTTTCCTGTTATGCATGGTCCCCCTCACCCCCCTTTCCTGGTATGCATAGTTCTGTCACCCCCCTTTCCTGTTATGCATGGTCCTCTCACCCCTCTTTCCTGGTAAGCATGGTCCTCTCACCCCCCTTTCCTGGTATGCATGGTCCCCCTCACCCCCCTTTCCTGGTATGCATGGTCCCGTCACCCACCTTTGCTGGTATGTATTGTCACCCTCACCCCCCTTTCCTGGTTTGCATGGTCCCCCACACCCCCCTTTCCTGGTATTCATGGTCCTCTCACCCCCCTTCCCTGTTATGCATGGTCCCCCTCACCCCCCTTTCCTGTTATGCATGGTCCCCCTTACCCCCTTTCCTGTTATGCATGGTCCCAATCACCCCCCTTTCCTGTTATGCATGGTCCCAATCACCCCCCTTTCCTGGTATGCATGGTCCCCTAACCCCCCTTTCCTGGTATGTGTGGTCACCCTCACCCCCCTTTCCTGGTATGCGTGGTCCCCCTCACCCCCCATTCCTGTTATGCATGGCCCCCCTCACCCCCCTTTCCTGTTATGCATGGCCCCCCTCACCCCCCTTTCCTGGTATGCATGGTTACCCTTACCCACCCTTTCCTGTTATGCATGGTCCCCCTCACCCCCCTTTCCTGGTATGCATAGTCCTGTCACCCCCCTTTCCTGTTATGCATGGTCCCTCTCACCTCCCTTTCCTGTTATGCATGGTCCCTCTCACCCCCCTTTCCTGGTATGCATGGTCCCATCATCCCCCTTTGCTGGTAAGCATGTTCCCGTCACCCACCTTTGCTGGTATGTATGGTCACCCTCACCCCCCTTTCCTGGTTTGCATGGTCCCCCACACCCCCCTTTCCTGGTATGCATGGTCCCCCTCACCCCCCTTTCCTGTTATGCATGGTCCCCCTTACCCCCTTTCCTGTTATGCATGGTCCCACTCACCCCCCTTTCCTGGTATGCATGGTCCCCTAACCCCCCTTTCCTGGTATGCATGGTTACCCTCACCCCCCTTTCCTGTTATGCATGGTCCCCCTCACCCCCCTTTCCTGGTATGCATAGTCCTGTCACCCCCCTTTCCTGTTATGCATGGTCCCTCTCACCTCCCTTTCCTGTTATGCATGGTCCCTCTCACCCCCCTTTTCTGGTATGCATGGTCCCCTCACCCCACTTTCCTGGTATGGATGGTTACCCTCATCCTCCTTTCCTGTTATGCATGGTCCCCCTCACCCCCCTTTCCTGATATGCATGGTCCCATCACCCCCCTTTCCTGGTATGCGTGGTCCCCCTCACCCCCCTTTCCTAGTATACATGGTCCCCCTCACCCCACTTTCCTGTTATGCATGGTCCCCCTCACCCCCCTTTCCTGGTATGCATGGTTACCCTCACCCCCCTTTCCTGTTATGCATGGTCCCCCTCACCCCCCTTTCCTAGTATACATGGTCCCCCTCACCCCCCTTTCCTGTTATGCATGGTCCCCCCCTCACCCCCCTTTCCTGGTATGCATGGTTACCCTCACCCCCCCTTTCCTGTTATGCATGGTCCCCCTCACCCCCCTTTCCTGGTATGCATAGTCCTGTAACCCCCCTTTCCTGTTATGCATGGTCCCTCTCACCTCCCTTTCCTGTTATGCATGGTCCCTCTCACCGCCCTTTTCTGGTATGGATGGTTACCCTCACCCTCCTTTCCTGTTATGCATGGTCCCCCTCACCCCCCTTTCCTGATATGCATGGTCCCATCACCCCCCTATCCTGGTATGCGTGGTCCCGTCACCCTCCCCTTTCCTGGTATGCATGGTCCCCCTCACCCCTAGGAAACTGCACACATCCAAAAAAAACAAAACATTTATACTCACCCATCTTTCCTGCGGTCCAGCGCTGTCCCATTCTGCCGGAGGCTGGGGGAGCTGGGAGGAGTGTGGCACTGGAGCCGAAGTATGCGCATGTGTCTTCAGGAAAATGGCGCCGGATAGCGCTATGCGGATGCGCGATTCTCACGCACACTCCTGCCCCGGCATCTTTTGGTCCCAGTAAGGCTTAGTGCGAAGTACAGAAAATGACGTCACTCTCATGAGAACGCGAAGTCATCAGCGGTCTTTGGCGCAAAGCATTACTGGGACCGCGATGCCGGGCGTCTGAAGGTGACTATCTCACTATTTTTTATTTCAATTTTATTTCTTACAGATTAATGGTACCCAGGGTCCGGAGGAGTCTCCTCTCCTCCGGACGCTGACTACCAATCAGCGAGGTGGGATTTCCGTTACAGACAGACAGAATTAGACAATTATATAGTAGATATGGAAATGTCATACAGGTGTAGACTATATACAGGAGGAGATAACATACAGTGGCAATTTATGTGCAATATAATCATTTTATTTGTTATAACCAGTTAGTTACTATGCCCGGGCAACGCCTGGCTCTTCAGCTAGTTTATATATAAAGCTGAATGTATGTATGTGTACTGTATGTATCAAGCCACATCCACTACACATACTGTAGCCCCGCCCACTCCGCATAGCCACACTCACTCCACACGCAAAGCTCCGTCCACACGGCCCACGTTGTTAGCGCAGAATGCCCTTGCAGCCTTTCTGGGATTGATGCTGTGCATGGATGGATCCCTGCAGCCCATGATCTACAAGCACTAGATGACAATGGTTGAGGGGAGGACGATGCCTGGAGGGGGGCTATGGCATGAGCAGGGCACCAGTTATGTGGGTCGTGGTGCTTCAGAGCGGAGCTGTCCACTGACTGTGGTGCTGCAGGTGTAGTGCCAGCTCTGCCCACTCCAGCCTCGCTATGTACAAGAAGAGCGTCACTGTGCATGTCCGAGAGTCTCCCCTATTGCTAGCATTACACAAGCCTTCCTGGGAAATAGGAAATAGTGCTGTAACGTTTAGTCACCCAGAGCACAAGGTAAAAATGGCCTGGATTCCTCACTGCAAGAGGGGATTGTAGCAGGCAGATGTAGTGTATGTGTGTGTAGGTGCAGGCAGCCCAGCACTGATGTCCTCTCTACCTGGGCAGCAGCAGGCTGGGTATGTCCCCCTGACTAAAACTGGCAGAAGAGTTAGAGTATTTGGTCAGTATTTTACCTCAGTATTTAATCCATATTTTACCTCAGTATTTGGTCAGTATTTTACTTCAGTATTTGGTCAGTATTTTCCTCAGTGTATGGTCAGTGTGTTACCTCAGTATTTAATCAGTATTTTATATCAGTGTTTGATCAGTATTTTACCGCAGTATTTGGTCATCATTTTACCTCAGTATTTGGTCAGTATCACCTCAGTGTTTGGTCGGCGTTTTACCTCAGTGTTTGGTCAGTATTTTACCTCAGTATTTGGTCAGTTTTTATCTCAGTGTTTGATCAGTAATTTATCTCCGTACTAGAAATTGGCATGATGCTATCTCATCGGGAGTGCGGTGAGATTGCTAGGAATAGACGTCACCGCTATTCCCCACGCAGGCGCAGTAACAGCCGCGTCTTTACAGTGCATGCGCGGGTAGAGTGCGCAGTTGTGGCTGGTCCTGCGCATGCACAGGAATAGCGGTGACGTGAATGTCACTTGCGCAGGTGCAGTTTGTGGCCTTGCAGCCACGAACTGCGCCTGCGCAAGTGACATACACATCCCCGCTATTCCTGTGCATGTGTAGTAATGACGAGGCTGTTACTGCGCCTGCATGGGAATAGCGGAGACGTGTATGTCACTTGCACCTGCGCAAGTGACACTGCCCCGGTGCCTTAAGGGAGTTGGGGACAGCGGCCACTGGCGATTATATATGTAGATTGTTTGTAATATATATTTGGTACCAACTGTATTATAGGATAGCGCCCCCTTAGCCATTCACTGAGGATTTTAGATTTACCCTGCTGTCCTCTTACCCACATTGAGGTCCGGTTCAATATTCACTGCTACTTCCATTGGGAACTACTTTTAGTTAGAGCAGGGGTGGGAAATTAATTTTCCCGAGAGGCCACATGAGAGACCATGACTGTTGTGGAGGGCCGAACCAATAGCTTGAAATTAATTCTACTCAATATTAATTTATTAATATTAATTGTATCACTTAATATTGAGCCAAATTAAGTATGCTGACACCCCCTATATATCTTTAACCCCCCCCTACAGCCCCTTATATTCAGCATGAGCCTCACACAGTCTACTACATATGCGGAATGAGCCCCACGCAGCCTCCCTATATATGGCATGAGCCCCACACAGCCTCCCTATATACGGCATGAACCCCACACAACCTCCCTATATACGGTATGAGCTCCACACAGCCTCCCCCATATGCGGCATGAGCCCCACACAGCCTCCCCCATATGCAGAATGAGCCTCACACAGCCTCCGCATGTGTGGCATGAGCCCCACACAGCCTCCCCTTGTATGGCATGAGCCCCACACAGCCTCCCCATGTATCGCATGAGCCCCACACAATCTCTCTATATACGGCATGAGCCCCACACAGCCTCCCCATGTATGGCATGAGCCCCACACAGCCTCCCTATATACAGCATGAGCCCCACACCGCCTCCCTGTATACGGCATGAGCCCCACACAGCCTCCCTATATGCGGCATGAGCCCCACACAGCCTCCCCCATATGCGGCATGAACTCCACACAGCCTACTACATATGCGGCATGAGCCTCACGCAGCCTCCCCATGTTTAGCATGAGCCCTGCACAGCCTCCTCATGGAGGTCATGAGCCCCACACAGCCTCCCCATGTACGGTATGAGCCCCACACAGTCTCCTCATGTACGACATGAGCCCCACACAGCCTTCCCATGTACTGCATGAGCCCCAGGTTCCCCATATACTGCACGAGGCCCCCACAGCCTCCCCATATACTGATTGAGCCCCACACAGCGTTCCCATATATTGCATGACAGTATACAGCCTTCTCATAGCCTCCCCATGTGCTGCACGTCACCCCCATAGAATCCCCATGTGCTGCACGTCACCCTCATAGAATCCCCATGTTCACCCCCATAGAATCCCCATGTGCTGCATGTCACCCCCATAGAATCCCCATGTGCTGCACGTCGCCCCCATAGAATCCCTATGTGCTGTATGTCACCCCCATAGAATCCCCATGTGCTGTCACCCCCATAGAATCCCCATGTGCTGTCACCCCCATAGAATCCCCATGTGCTGTTTGTCACCCCCATAGAATCCCCATGTGCTACTGTGATGTCACGGGTGACTGGATCGTGACAGTACCCTCCCTCAATGAGGGGCCTCTGGACCCTCAAGACCACTCCTCATCAAGGAACCACCTACAGAGGGGACGCCCAGATCCAGAGTTCACCTCAGCCACTACCTGAACTTCAGGTTCATGACAAGCGAGCACCGCTGGTATTGGCAATGTATGTTCTGGAGGCACCACACATCTCCAAAGCGCCGATCTGGGGAACGAGTTGTGTTTGTGTATGTTTGGGGGTAACTCGAGCTGGCAAGACTCCGCAACACACTTCCACTGGATGTTTTTTGGTGGCCATCCATACATGCTCATTCACACACATGTCCGGACCTGAACGTTTATTGCCACTCATTAGTTTGTCACAATACGGTGAACTCTCACTGGAACTGACAACAGAGGCGTCCCCCTGTGTCGTAACACTCACACCCCCACAAGGCTCAGAGGCAACCTCTTCTCTCTGCCCCCCCTCCTAAGAGGACTCCGACTTAGAGGGGCAGCTTGTGGTGAGGGTTGCGACTTACCCCTACTCCCTGGCAGCACCCCTGCTGCCACTACTGGAGGAGAAGGGGACGGGGATATGGAGGAAATATACACTCCTTGGTCGTCTTCCTCCACACGACCAGGAGGGGGCGGCTTCTTAGATGGTAAAGAATTTTCGGTGTGAGCCCTGTGGACCATATCATCCATCTGCTCACTACAGGGATGTACCCCTTCACCTCGGGAAATCCCAGACAGCACCATGGGGACACCAACTCCTCTCAACTGCCTGGGTGCGTCCGCCTGTATGAGCAAGTCCCGCTCCCCAGCAGGGACTCTAGGGGGCATATTTGCCAAAGCCGCACATTGTGGTTCTGGTTGAGCCAGAGGGGAGGCCCCAGACCCTGATAAATGCTGCTGCTACTCCAACACACCATGCAGCTCCTCACTCTCCTCAGTGAGAACCAGCAGCAATTGCTCACCGGACTGTACTAGGCCCATGGCTCACCAGAGAAAATGTAAGGTTGGTGATAATGTGATGTCACGGGTGACTGGATACTCTGCCTCAGCAGGGCGAATTTCTATGATACCCGTGACCCTGGATACACCGCCTCCAGCAGGGCGAATTTAAACAATGAAACATGCAGCCGGATACACTGCCTCCAGCAGGCGAATTTCAATAGATACACGTGTATCTGGATACACCGCCTCCAGCAGGGCAAATTTACAGAGATAAGGGAAACACCAGGGAAACTGATACAATGGAGGGCCCTGCAATAGGGAACGGGGACGTGGAGACCTTCTGCACTCCCCTGAGTCAGTGTCTCTACACTCCTGACGGTCCCTAGACAGGTTCCGCACCTGGTGACAAGCAGAATACCTAAAAACCCTAGCTCGCCCTGCACCTATCCCTTTCTAATGAATTGGACAGTGCAGAAACTAATCCCACCACTGCACTAAAACACACGTAAGGAAAGTTACAAACAGGGAAAAACCACTTAGCTTTGCTCTGTTGCTATTGCTCCCAGCAACAGAGTCTAGCACCTGAGTGCAGCATTCCTCCTGAATAGCTGCTACTTCACCAAAGCTCTGTCAGAGCTGCAAGGAACTCCTCACTGTTGCTCCTTCCACACCAGGACTCTGACTGAGCTGCAAGGAACTCTTCACTAGGTCCTTCCTCCACCAAGGATGGTTGGAAATGACCAATATCACCCACACTGTGAGTGAGACCACCTGACTCTCCTTTATAGGCAAGAGCCAGAGCCAAACACCTGCTAGTGATTCCCGTGTAATAATACTAGCCACCACCGGGGGCAAAACTAACTTTAAGCAAACAGCTTAAAGGGAAAAAAAAGGTTACATGTGCTTTTATCTGTCACAATCCAGCATGGATCATGACAGCTACACGTCACCCCCCTAGAATCCCCATGTGCTGCACATCACCCCCATAGAATCCCCATGTGCTGCACGTCACCCTCATAGAACCCCCATGTGCTGTCACCCCATAGAATCCCCCATGTGCTGTCACCCCCATAGAATCTCCCATGTGCTGTCACCCCCATAGAATCTCCCATGTGCTGTCACCCCCATAGAATCCCCATGTGAGGTGTCACCCCCATAGAAACCTTGTGCTGTGTCACCACCATAGAATCCCCCATGTGCTGTGACCCCCATAGAATCCCCCATGTGCTGTCACACCCATAGAATCCCCCATGTGCTGTCATCCCCATAGAATCCCCATGTTCACCCCCATATCCATACACATGGAAAAAAAACAACACATACCTGTCCCGTTCCCAGGTGCTCTGGCGTTGTGAGTTCATTTTCCCCTTCACCGTCGATGTCTGATGAACTCCCTCTTCTGGTGAAGGAAGGTAGTGAGGCTGATTACCAAACACCTGAGCTGGTAGATGATGACTGGGTAACAGGAACTTCTGACTGGATATAAGGCAGCCGACGCCCTTCTGAGTCGCTGGTGATTTCTCTGCTGGATTCTTGGAGACCAGTCTGATTCCTGCTTCCCAAAGATAAGTTTTTGCTCTGCTATTGAACTTATTGGTTTTGGTTTTGTTTACCTTGTTTTTTTGAGTTCAGCCATCCCCGGCCGGGGGTGTGCTGAGTTCCATTTTTGTCTCTGATCAGTTTGTCTCTTTGCTTTGTCTTCAGAATTTACCTGAGTGCTGATATAGTCATTTTGAAGTCCTAGCGACTTCAGGGCCTGTTTTTTTCTATCAGACGGTTGGGACATTTTTTGGTAGGGTTTTTTCGGATTGCAGACAGCAGCTTTTCTATCCTGTCCTTTTTAGTTAGCTTGGGCCCCATCGTTTGCTCAACCTATCTTTCTATCTGTGTTAGTGTTTTCATCTTGCTTCACCGTCATTATATGTTGGGGGCTGCCTATTGCTTTGGGGTCTGCTTTGGGGCAGTTTAGATTTCCCCTTTCTTTCTTTAGGCCTATTTAGTTCTCCGGCTGTGATCGAGGGGTCTAGGGCATCGTAGGAACCCCCCACGGCTACTGTTAGTTGTTGTGGATAGGATCAGGGGTCTGCAATCCGATAGCTACCAACCTCTCTGATTTTCTGGACTTAGCTTGTATTTTTGTTTTTTCCTCCTTCAGTGACTCATTCATAACAGAATTGCCAGCCATATCGCAGATCCTAGGGTACTCAATAGCAGGAAAGAATTGTAAAGAAAAAAAAAAAAAAAAGAAAAAAGAAAAGAGTTTGTCAGAATTTTTTTTCTTTTGTGTGTATTTTTTCCTCTGTCTCTGAGGCCGTAGGGGCAATTTTTTTTTTTCTTGCTCAATGGAGATGAAGCAATTGTCTGATCGTGTGGAGCAGCTCACTGCTGAAGTGCAGGGAATTTCCGCCTATCTTGCTCATTCACATGCTGCTGAACCAACGATCCCTACTCCTGATGTGTTTTTTGGGGATCGGTCTAAATTTTTGAATTTTAAGAATAATTGTAAATTATTTTTTGCCTTGAAGCCTAACTCGTCGGGGAGCTCCGCGCAGCAGGTTAAAATTGTCATCTCTTTGCTGCGCGGCAATCCCCAGGATTGGGCGTTTTCTTTGAAACCTGATGATTAGTGTTGAGCATTCCGATACCGCAAGTATCGGGTATCGGCCGATACTTGCTGTATCGGAATTCCGATACCGACTTCCGATATTTTTTCAATATCGGAATTCGGCATCGGAATCGGAAGTTCAGTTGATTGACGGCCTGACGTCATCATGATGCGCGGTGTGTGCGCATCATGATGCGCCGTCATTTCGGGCCTTCCGGGGGTCTCTGCCGGCCTGCCGGGGGGCTGTGCCGGCCTGCCGGGGGGCTGTGTGGACTGCCCGGGGTCTCTGCCGGCCTGCCGGGGGGCTGTGCCGGCCTGCCGGTGGTCTGTGCACCCTGTGGGGGTCTGTACCGGCCTGCCGGGGGGCTGTGCCGGCCTGCCGGGGGGCTGTGCTGATGTCCGGGGGTCTGTGCAAGCATCGTCCGATGGGACTACAAGTCCCATCGGGCGATGCCTGCTACCATGACAGTGATTGACACATTAGCCAATGATGGGACAGTAGTAGTCCCATCATCCGGCTAATGTGTTAAATGTTAAAAAAAAAAAAAAAAAAAAAAAAAAAAATACTACATACATACTACATGCATGCTACATACATACTACATGCTACATACATACTACATATATACTACATGCATGCTACATACATACTACATGCTACATACATACTACATATATACTACATACATACTACATGCATGCTACATGCTACATACATAACACATATATACTACATGCATGCTACATACATACTACATGCTACATACTACATATATACTACATGCATGCTACATACATACTACATACTACATATATACTACATACATACTACATACATACTACATGCATGCTACATGCATGCTACATACATACCACATACATAACACATATATACTACATGCATGCTACATACATACTACATGCTACATACTACATATATACTACATGCATGCTACATACATACTACATACTACATATATACTAGATACATACTACATACATACTACATGCATGCTACATGCATGCTACATACATACCACATACATAACACATATATACTACATGCATGCTACATACATACTACATGCTACATACATACCATATACATACTACATGCATGCTACATACATACTACATGCATGCTACATACATACTACATGCTACATACATACTACATATATACTACATGCATGCTACATACATACTACATGCTACATACATACTACATATATACTACATACATACTACATACATGCTACATACATACTACATGCATGCTACATACATACTACATGCTACATACATACTACATGCATGCTACATACATACTACATATATACTACATACATGCTACATACATACTGCATGCTACATACATACTACATACATACTACATACATACTACATGCTACATACATACCACATACATACTACATGCTACATACATACCACATATATACTACATACATGCTACATACATACTACATGCTACATGCATGCTACATACATACTACATGCTACATACATACCACATACATACTACATACATGCTACATATATACTACATGCATGCTACATACATACTACATATATACTACATGCATGCTACATACATACTACATACATACTACATACATACAATACATACATAGACATACAGTACATATAACATAGAGTAACATACTTACCAATACTTGTCACATTGTTCCCCGAAGCCATTGTCTTTCCGGAATAAATATTAACATAACAAACCACAAAAATACTCACCCACGATCCGAAGCAGTCCACGAGTGTGTCCCACGACGATCTTGGGTAGAGAACTGCAGCATCAGATGATGCTGCCGTTCTCTACGGGCTGCAGGAATCCAATGACGGAAGGTAGGTATCCTTCCGCACTGTATTCCTCCGCCACTTAAAAAAAAAAAAGTCCCTAGTCTCACTTTATGCCATTGCTGCGTGGGAATTTCCCACACAGCAATGGCATAAAGTGAGACTAGGGACTTTTTTTTTTTTAAGTGGCGGAGGAATACAGTGCGGAAGGATACCTACCTTCCGTCATTGGATTCCTGCAGCCCGTAGAGAACGGCAGCATCATCTGATGCTGCAGTTCTCTACCCAAGATCGTCGTGGGACACACTCGTGGACTGCTTCGGATCGTGGGTGAGTATTTTTGTGGTTTGTTATGTTAATATTTATTCCGGAAAGACAATGGCTTCGGGGAACAATGTGACAAGTATTGGTAAGTATGTTACTCTATGTTATATGTACTGTATGTCTATGTATGTATTGTATGAATGTATTGTATGTATGTAGTATATATGTGGTATGTATGTAGCATGCATGTAGTATATATGTAGTATGTATGTAGCATGCATGTAGTATATATGTAGTATGTATGTAGCATGCATGTAGTATATATGTAGTATGTATGTAGCATGTAGCATGTAGCATGCATGTAGTATATATGTAGTATGTAGCATGTAGTATGTATGTAGCATGCATGTAGTATATATGTGTTATGTATGTGGTATGTATGTAGCATGCATGTAGTATGTATGTAGCATGCATGTAGTATGTATGTAGTATGTATGTAGTATATATGTAGTATGTATGTAGCATGTAGTATGTATGTAGTATGTATGTAGCATGCATGTAGCATGCAGTATGTATGTAGCATGCATGTAGTATATATGTAGTATGTATGTAGCATGTAGCATGTAGCATGCATGTAGTATATATGTAGTATGTAGCATGTAGTATGTATGTAGCATGCATGTAGTATATATGTGTTATGTATGTGGTATGTATGTAGCATGCATGTAGTATGTATGTAGCATGCATGTAGTATGTATGTAGTATGTATGTAGTATATATGTAGTATGTATGTAGCATGTAGTATGTATGTAGTATGTATGTAGCATGCATGTAGCATGCAGTATGTATGTAGCATGCATGTAGTATATATGTAGTATGTATGTAGCATGTAGCATGTAGCATGCATGTAGTATATATGTAGTATGTAGCATGTAGTATGTATGTAGCATGCATGTAGTATATATGTGTTATGTATGATGCATGTAGCATGCATGTAGTATGTATGTAGTATATATGTAGTATGTATGTAGCATGCAGTATGTATGTAGCATGCATGTAGTATATATGTAGTATGTATGTTGCATGTAGTATGAATGTAGCATGTATGTAGTATGCATGTTGTATGTATGTAGCATGTAATTTTTTTTTTTTTTTTTTACATTTAACACATTAGCCGGATGATGGGACTACTACTGTCCCATCATTGGCTAATGTGTCAATCACTGTCATGGTAGCAGGCATCGCCCGATGGGACTTGTAGTCCCATCGGACGATGCCTGCACAGACCCCCGGAGCCTGCACAGACCCCCGGAGCCTGCACAGACCACCGGCAGGCCGGCACAGCCCCCCGGCAGGCCGGCACAGCCCCCCGGAGCCTGCACAGCCCCCCGGCAGGCCGGCACAGCCCCCCGGCAGGCCGGCACAGCCCCCCGGAGCCTGCACAGACCACCGGCAGGCCGGCACAGACCACCGGAGCCTGCACAGACCCCCTGGCAGGCCGGCACAGCCCCCCGAAAGGCCCGTACAGACCCCAGAGAGGCTGTACAAGGGCAGGAAAGGGTTTTTCTTATTTCGATACCGGAAGTCCCATAGACTTGAATGGGACTTCCGGTATCGGAATCGGCGATACCGATACTTTTTTTAAAGATCGGCCGATACCATCCGATACGATACTTTGAAGTATCGGACGGTATCGCTCAACTCTACTGATGATCCTATTCTTACTAATGTGAATGCATTTTTTCAAGCCTTGGGGTTGTTGTATGATGAACCTAATGCTATGGATCAGGCTGAAAAGGCCCTGTTGGCATTGAGCCAGGGTCGGGATTCTGCAGAGTTGTACTGTCAAAAATTCCGAAAGTGGGCGGTCCTTACTACCTGGAATGATGGTGCCTTGGCAGCTCTCTTTTGGAAGGGTTTGTCAGAAACCGTAAAAAATACTATGGTGGGATTTCCTGTTCCCTCTGGTCTTGACGATTCTATGTCATTAGCCATTCAGGTTGATCGGCGTTTGCGTGAACGCAAAACCGCACGAGAGGTGTTGCCACCTGTTGAACAAATGTCTGAACCTATGCAATGTGATAGAGTTTTGAGCAGGTGACAGCGATCATCAATAATCCACGGTTTTCCAACCCAAACCATATCATTGTACACACCGGCACAAACAATCTGCCAGACCAGCACCAGCAGATCTCAGGACAACTGGCCCAACTAGCAAAGACGGCACAACTAATATTCCCTGACAGCAAAATCATTCTGTCATCTCTGCTCCCAAGAAAGGATATATCCAACCACACCATCCAGAACATCAATATGGACCTAACAGCAAGAATGAAATCTGTGCCAGGAGTGATTCCGGCACAACACCCCTCCATAAATCACCATCACCTCTATGACAGTAAGCACCTGAACAAATCAGGGATCGGCCTTCTGGCCAAAGAGCTGAAGGACATTGTACTAAACAGGGACCACCCTAGGCCTGGATCCAACACCAACCAGAATCCCGTGAAAAGACCCCTGACAATAAGAAGGAAAGGAACAACAATTATAACAAAGGAAGCTGAAAACATACACCCTCACCAAAAATTGGACCATCAGAGGAGGAGACCACCATGGAGGAGTTCACTGACCTCACACAGAGACATGCAAAACAGAGGCATCCAGAGCAGAGACATACAGAGCAGAGATATGAAGGAGATAAAGACTCTGCTCAACACAGTGTACAGGAAACTAATGTGACTGGACGGAACCAACATCATTAATAAATCAGTCAGAGATCCGGTGTGTCCTACACAGCCATATTCATTACAAGGTATATACACCCAAGATATATAGAAAAATGACTTCACTTACAATCAGCAGCTGGAATATTCAGGGTCTCAACACCTCTGCCTTTGGATGTAAAACAAATGACCCTGACTTTATACAAAGACTGAGAAATATAGACATTCAGATCCTCCTGGAAACATGGACCAGAGCCGAAAACAAATCTTTGGTGCCCATCGGATACAGGGAAATCTCTGTCCCTGCCCTGAAAAACAAAAACATCAAACAGGCCCGGAGCTCAGGAGGAATACTGATCTGGTATAAAGAGGAGCTCCACCAGTACATCAAACCAGTGAAGAGAGGAGGCAGCCACATATGGATCAGGATCAGCAGCTCCATCCTCACCTCTCAGTCTGATGTCCACCTCTGCGCCACCTATATACCACCACCAGAGTCACCCTACTTCAATCCAGACTGCTTCGAGATATTACAAAGAGAAGCTGCCCACTATCAGGGCCTGGGCAATGTTCTCATCTTTGGAGACCTCAATGCAAGAACAGGGAGAGAAAACGACTTCCTGACCACGGATGGAAACATCTACATATTTGGAGCAGAGAATGACGGCCAAGACTCAGTACTCACAGAGAGAAACAGCTATGACAGTACAGTCAAAAAAAGTGGTAAAAAGCTCCTGAACATATGTAGAAGTTTAGGACTTCATATTCTTAATGGACGAACCAAAGGAGACTCCTTAGGGAGGTGTACACTAAGCTCCCATGTAGGGAGAAGTGTAGTAGATTATGCCATTATAGATATGAACCTGACAAATATCAGCACCTTCATAGTCTCCCCACAAATGCATGTATCAGACCACAGCCAACTTCTTCTGTACTTGAAATCTACAGATAAACCATCCACTCAAAAGCCACAGCAGAGCGGCCTCTTCACCTGGCCTCCATCCTATAAATGGCACAAAATGTCAGCATTAAAGTATAAAGAGGCTCCCTGCAGACCTGAAATACAGCGGATGCTCCACCACTTCTACAACTACAAGTACCAGCCTAACCCAAAGGGAGTGAGTCAAGCTGCAAAAGACCTCAGCAATATATTTTATGCAATGGCCAGACTGTCCGACCTTAAAAAAGTCAACTACAAGAGACTAAAAGAAAAACAGATCAACGGATGGTTTGACAGAGAATGTAAAGCCGTATGGAAGACCCTGAGAACAGCCTCAAACAAGAAACACAGACCCCAACCACCCGGGTCTGAGGGAAGCCTATGAAACCATACAAAGGCAGTACAAAACCATCCTCAGGAGAAAGAAGCAGTTACATCTCCACCAAACTTAACCAACTCCAAGATGCCCTCTAAGACAACTCCTTCTGGGAACTATGAAACCACATGGGCACAAAAGACAAGAAAAACAACATCCATATCCAAAATGGCGACATCTGGCTTCAGAGACCTCTATAAAGACATTCCAAAGGAAGAACTAAGCCAAGAACAGGAAAGCATAATGGCAAAACTAAAAGCAATGGAGGAAAAAGTAAAAAAAATTCCAAAACCCCGTGGATACACCTATTACATTACAGGAAGTAGCAGAGAGAATCTCTTCCATAAGATGTAGAAAAGCCGGTGGCCTGGATGGAATCCTACCAGAAATGCTGAAGTACAGCCCACCAAAAATACAGGCCGCAATGGTTAAACTTTTCAATATTGTGCTAAGTGCCGGCTACTTCCCTCGTACCTGGAACCAAGGCCTCATCACACCCATCCACAAGAATGGGGACAGGTATGACCCAGCCAACTACAGAAGAATATGTGTCAGCAGCAAACTGGGAAACAGCATCCTGAACAAGAGGATCCTCAGTTTCCTCACCGAGCACAACGTCCTCAGCAAGAGCCAAGCAGGGTTCATGCCAAATCACCGCACTACTGACCACATCTACACCCTGCACAGCCTCATTCAGAGACACGTCCACAATACAAAGAACTGGAAGATATATGCCTGTTTCATGGACTTTAAAAAGGCCTTTGATTCGGTGTGGCACCCAGGCTTATTCCTGAAACTGCTGGAGAGCGGAATAGGAGGAAAGACCTACGATGTTATCAAAAGCTCCTACACCGAGAACCTCTGCAGTGTGAGTGTGAACGGCAGAAGAACGGCTTATTTCTAGCAGAGCCGGGGAGTCAGACAAGGCTGCAGCCTAAGCCCAACGCTCTTCAATATTTACGTCAACGAGCTGGCTACCGCTCGGGAATCTTCCACAGCACCAGGTCTCACCCTTCACGATGCGCAGATGAAATTCCTGCTGTATGCAGATGACCTGCTGCTTCTGTCACCAACCGAGAAAGGCCTCCAAGACAACCTGAAAATTCAGCTCCAGCTGGGCACTACCAGTCAACCTAAAGAAAACCAACATCATGGTGTTCTAGAAGAGAAAGAGAAAATCAGACCAGCACCCTTCATTTGTCCTCAACAACTGCGCCCTTACAGGAACGGACAAATATACCTACCTGGGCCTAGAGATTCACCGGTCAGGGAGCTTCAAACAAGCCATAGAGACTCTGAAAGACAAACCTTCTATGTCATCCGAAGGAAACTCTACCATCTGAAGCCACCAGTGAGGGTCTGGTTAAAAATCTTCGACTCTATCATCGCCCCAATCCTCCTGTATGGCAGCGAAGTCTGTGGTCCTCACACCTACCCAGACTGGTCCAAGTGGGATTAAAACCCAGCAGAAATATTCCACCTGGAATTCTGCAAGCACTTTCTCCAAGTCCATCGGAGCACCTCCAACAGTGCTTGCTGAGCTGAGCTGGGCAGATTCCCTCTACACCTAATGGTTCTAAAGAGGGTACTGTCATTCGGGGCTCACCTAAGTAGGAGCAATCCAAGCTCCCATCACCATGAAGCCCTGACACATGTAGGTGAAACAGAAAAACCAGGTCCCTTGGAACAGCCCACCCAAACCCAACCTGACCAGAACACCAATCACAACAACCTGACAAAAGCCAGAATCAGGGAGATGGTAGATGAAGGCCAGGAGAGGTACATAAGTGACTGGAAGAACGACATCATCAGCTCACAGAAACTGACCATGTACCGCAGTCTACAGAGAGACTACAGACTGGCCCCATATCTGGAGAAACTCCCAGACCCCAGAGACCGCAAGATCCTGAGCCGATATAGACTCAGTGCCCACAGTCTGGCCATCGAATCTGGCCGACACAGGCAGAGCTACAAGCCCAGGGAGGAAAGTGTGCCAACACAGTGACCAGGAGGCCCTGGAGGATGAGACCCACTTCCTGCTACACTGCCCCAAATACTCAGCAGTGAGGGACACTCACTTCAGGAGACTCTCACATCTCTTCCCAGATTTCATCACCATGAAGGAGGAAGAGAAAACATATATCCTGCTGGGGGAAGAAGAGAGAGCAGTGGAGATAGCAGCGCAATATGTGAGCGAATGTCATAGACTGCGAGAAAGAGAACTATGATATGCCATGGACTTCTATGGCCCCCACCCTGGATCTGCCCCATGCCCCCCATCCACCTTCCCTATGCCATGGACTTCTATAGCCCCACCCTGGATCTGCCCCATCCCCCCATCCACCTTCCCTATGACATGGACTTCTATAGCCCCACCCTGTATCTGCCCCCATCCACCTTCCCTATGCCATGGACTTCTATAGCCCCATCCTGGATCTGCCCCATCCACCTTTCCTACAGCCCGTACCCAACATCCCTACAGTCCCTATCCCTATTCCCTTTTGTACACTTGCTTTGACAAAACTAATGTGTATTTAGTCCTGCCAATAAAGCTTCTTTGAATTTGAATTATGCATATTTATATATGTATATATAGATATATATACTAGCTGAAGAGCCCGGCGTTGCCCAGGCATAGTAACTAACTGTGGTTAGTTATAGCAAATTATAATTATCCTCCATCCCATAGTCCCGTGCCCATATACCCATCATACATATCCACGATCCCATAGGCCCGTGCCCATATACCCATCATACATATCCTCCATCCCATAGTCGAGTGCCCATATACCCATCACACATCCTCCATCCCATAGTCCCATGCCCATATACCCATCATTCATATTCGCCATTCCATAGTCGAGTGCCCATATACCCATCACACATCCTTCATCTCATAGTCCCATGCCCATATATCCATCATACACATCCTCCATCCCATTGTCCTGTGCCCATATACCCATCATACATATCCGCCATCCCATAGTCCAGTGCCCATATACCTATCACACATCCTCCATCCCATAGTCCTGTGCCCATATACCCATCATACATATCCTCCATCCCATAGTCCAGTGACCATATACCCATCACACATCCTCCATCCCATAGTCAACCATTATGACATCATAATGAGCGGCGGGGCTTGCAACCTATGATGACATCAGCGTCGCCATGGCAACCATTATGAAATCATAATGAGGGGCAGGGCTTGATACACACACACTTTTTCCCCATTATGTAGATAGGGGCAAAATTGTTTGGTGAATTGGAACGCGCAGGGTTAAAATTTCACCTCACAACATAGCCTAGGACGCTCTCGGGGTCCAGACGTGTGACTGTGCCAAATTTTATGGCTGTAGCTGCGACGGTACGGATGCCAATCCCGGACATACATACATGAATACATACACACACTTGAGCTTCATATAATAGATATGTTGTCTAGTCTGTGTAATGTTGTATTTATAATTGTATGTTATCTAATGCATAGGGAAAGTGTAGCACCTAAATTTAGCCACAAGATGGGCCACATAGTAAACAATTAAACATAGGAGGGGTCAGCTGCAGCTAGAGAGGGAGAACTTCCTGATTAGAGTCAGGCGGGCCAGGGTGTCCAAACCGCCTGCACGGGCTTAAGTGCCCGGAATGATAGTAGTGACAACACTTTTAACATTTAAGGGAGAATCCCAGCCATCCACAGCAGCAGGCCAGTACAGCAGGGGGCCACAGCAGACTTGGAACATAAGCTTAAGGCAGAAAAAGTGACAGTTCGGGGACACAGGTGGCTCCATAATGTGGCAACTTATCGCATGGGCTGATGCTCTCAGATGCGGGGCAAAATGGCTGAGAGAACTCCCAGATGCAGTGAGTTTGGTCGGGGAGGATGCTGTGTCACCGCAGGAGACAATACAGAAGGGCAGGTCGCTCACCATGTGGCAACTGACTTTGGAGGCTGATGCATTCATGTCTGGGGCGAAAGAGAATAAGGAATGTCTAACTGTAACAGAGCTGAACAGGGAAGAAGCTGAGGAACCGTATGAGACAATCCGACTCGGGTACATGTTGTGTGACAGTGAGAGAAGTGCAGGGAAAGAGGAAGAAATGTGCAATGTGGAACATGTTGTTAATGCTGTGAAGAATATGGATGTGCTGCATAAAAAAAACAGTAAAGTTGTTTTTTTTAAAGTTAGAATGAACTGTGTCTCTATTCATGCAGAACCGTTTCTATTCATGCGGAGACTTCAGCAGTGCAGAGAGGACCCTGATTGCGCAGAAAGTGAAGCCATAGGTATGCAGAGTAATGGACACTATTTTCATGTGATGGGAGGCCAGGGCACCAATGCACCAGTTTCCTCGGCCATGACTATGGCCCTGGCCCTCCTTCACATACACATTACAACACTTATAGATTGAGACATGATTTGTTTGTAAAGTGCAGGGCGATATGAAGCAGCAGCTGACCAACGACTATGGTCCTGGGCATCATACAGATTTATTGTAGAACAAATAACTGCAATTCTGAACTCATTATGGGCTTTCAAGTGAGAAAGTGAGAGTATTGTTATCTCCTTCACTACCTTGACGTACAAGTACGTCAAAGGTAGTGTCCCGTGCGAGGCCATCTCTTTTCCCACACTTAGTGGCTTATTTAATCAGCCATCAAGTGTCTTTAACAGTCACAAGTGGAGCAGAGTGGCTATAAACCAGTTAAATCTCGCTGTTAATCACTGTGTGTCACATATCCTACCAATAGGCACCTCTGTTAAGTGATTGTGGGGTGCTGAGGTGTTGTCATGCGGAAGACTCCCATGGCTGTCATTACGATATTCCTGCGAACGCCAGCTCGGGTCCAGCGTTATAGGAGATTGTGATTTTTGCTATACATATAGATCACAGTTTCAAGTCTCCTATGGGGACTATAAAATAAAGTACAAGGTAAAACAAAAACTATGAAAAAATTAAAACTCCCCATTTTGCTCCAATGAAAATAAAACAACTAAAAATTTGTTATCACTGTTTTCAGAAATGTCTGATATATCAAAATATAAAATAAATTAATCTGGTCAGTAAACAGCGTAATGAGAAAAAAATTAAATGCAGAATTATGTTTTATTAGCCATAACAACATTGCATTAAAATGCAAAAGAGGCAATCAAAACATTGTATCTACCCCCAAATAGTATAAATAAAAACATTAGATCCGGCTCATAAAACAGGCCTTCAACCAGCCCCAGATCCTGAAAAATAAAAATGTTACGGGTCTTGGAAAATGGCGACAAAATCAAAATAAGTTTTTTTTGTTTTTGTTTTTTTTTTTTTTTTTTTACAAATTTCCGAATTTTTTTTCACCACCTAAATTTAAAAAGAAAAGATACATGTTTGGTATCCATGTGCTCGTACTGACATAGAAAATCATTTTCCCAGGTCATACTTACCATATTTTGAACATGGCAAATAAAAAAAACCAAAAAACAATTGTGAAATTACACTTTTTTTTGCAAATTTAACGCACATTCAATTTTTTCCTCATTTTACAGTACACTATATAGTAAAATAAATGTTATTGTTTCTCAAAAACAAGCCCTCATATGGCTATATGGCCAGAAATATATGAGATTTAAAAGATTTTACTTTTATAATGTAAGGTACATTTTTGTATTCTGATAAAATATGCAATTCCTGGGTTAAAAAGGTACCATAAATCCTAAATATAAAGTCGGTAACAGGCCCCCACCTGCCATGTGCCATTTATAGTTCTGGTGTCTTCTTATGTAATTTGTCTCTCCCCCTGCTTAACCTCAGCTTAAGGACTTTCTCAGTCTTGCATGTGTTGACTTGTAATTCCTAACCTTACAACATTACTGTAAAGGGATTTTTCTTTCCACATCCCTAAAAGCACCAAAAGCAGTCAACAGGTCATGTTTAATTCAGACAAATTTTCTGTATACTTCCAATAACTTGCAAATAATTTGAAGTTCAAGAAAAAAAATCAGTAATTATACATTATAATTTATAAGAACCATGCAGACATATGAAGACAAGTTGACTACCACTAGTAAAAAATCAACTTCTTAAATTCGCAAAAAGATTATCAATGATTTATGCTGCTCTCCCTGCCGGCCAAGAGCTGTATACACTTCTGCCATCACTTCTGGGCATAGCAATGCAATGATGATTTGTTATATATAAAGGAGCAGAAGGCATTTGATAGTTTGAGGAAACGTTTAATTTCATATATGTCCTAATATTCCCTTTGTGGAAGAGCGGCATATACAACTAAATGATATATTACATAATAGTTTATTTCAAACATCAAGGTTACAGTTGTTATATAACTGACATCCCGCTGTTTAACACGTCTTAAATCCTGCTTCTTCCATCCATGACCAAGTCAGCCCTTTATCCAGCTTAGTCTAGGGATATGTCATAGTCTTAAAAATACCAAGAGCTTAGGGATGCATACTACACACGCAGGCTACGTTCACACATATCTCTGACATGTCCTTGTGCTGCCCGTTTTATTTTATCGAACAGAACACTGACCCATGGAGTTTCATCGGTCCATACATATATCAATTTTAAAAATGGGCCTGGGTCTCTTATCCGTGAGGCTCAGAACATTTACTATTCTCATTTGTTTTGTGGTTCAGACATGAGCAGATAAAACTAGGAAGACACATTTCATACTTCAGAACTCCATCCAGCTTTAACTAACACTCAATGGCTATGACACCTGAGAAAAAAAATAGTTTAGTTTCTCTCGGATGGTAATACTCACACAGATGACTATCTTAATTGTATAGCTCATACAGTGCCTTGAAAGAGTATTCATACCCCCACATTATACCCACAAACTTAAAAGTATTTTATTTGGATATGTGGTATACTATCACAAAGTAGCAAGTATTTGTAATGTCTAAAGGAAATGATACATGGTTTTCTAATTACCATATTTAAAAAATATAAATCTGAAAATTGTGATGTGTATTTATATTCAGCCACCTGTAGTCTGATTCCCCTAAATAAAATCCTGAGCGTCCAATTGCCTGCAGAAGTTACATAATTAGTAAATTGACTCCATGTGTAATTTAATCTCAGTATAACTACAGCTGTTCTGCCTCAGAAGTTTGTTTGAGAACATTAGGGATCAAACAGCATCATGAAAACCATGGAACACACCAGACAGGTCAGGGTTAAAGTTGTGGAGAAGAGTAAGGCAGGGATAGATTTTAAAAAAATAGTCCAAGCTCTGAACATCTCATAGAACACTGTTCAATCCATGATCCAAAAATGAAAGGCGTATGGTACAACTGCAAACCTAACAAAATGTAAAAACTGCAGGGACGTGGGATGTCGTCATGGACAGGAGGCAGATCAAAAGTTAACAGGTTTATTAACAACAGATAAACTCCGCACAGGGAGTTGCAGGACAAGGGGAAAGTGGTCAGGAGAAGGTCTCTGAAGGGCGCGGGAAGCATGTCACCGCTGGAGCGAGGCTTCACTCTGCAGTGTATTAGGAACTTGACTGAAAGGCTCTGGCCTAGTCAGCTGCGGCTTAGAGCAGAGATTTAGTGTTACAGACTCTGGCCTCGTCCGTGAGTCACCTCCCGGCACAGAAGATAGCGGGGAACAGGCAGTATGTCATCTACTTTCAGCGGACCTGTACGCAGGTAATCTGTCACGTCGGCCTGCACTCACAGGATGTTCTGCTTTCACAGCGGACACTCTGACCCTCTTCCCACGCGCAGTGCTTTTTAACTCCACCCTGCCTACCTCTGACACAAGCAAGGGTCAGTCTCTCTCTGGAAGTCTTCCTCCTTGCAACATTGATGACAGTCCCAGCAGTTTTGGAAATGGAGTGAGAAAGGTACCCCCAATCTTGTTCTTCCTCTTACAAATACATGGCTGTCCAATTAAAATGTCATCTCAAGCAAGGAGAGCATGAATTAGAGAAGCAGGAAAGAAGCTCAGGGTCACTCTGGAATAGCTGCAGAGATTCACAGCTCAGGTGGGAGCATATATCCACAGGACAACTCTTAGTCTGTCACAAAGTGACTGGCCCGGTGTGACATGACCCAACAATCGGTCGGTCACTAAACGGTAAAACAAACAAGGGAACTTCGGGGACACAATTACAATGGTGGGCCCTGTGATAGAGAACGGGGAAATGGACGTCTCCTGCACTTTCCTGAGGATGTGCCCTGCTCTTACTAGAGTCCCTATACAGGTTCTTTCAACCTGTCACCGAGCAGGATACCTTAGCCCTCACTTGCCCTGCAACTATCCCTAAATAAGGAATTGGCAAGTGAAGACACTGGTCCCACCACTGCACTAATACAACACAAGGTAAGGATAGACAGACAGCAAAAGGAACAGGGTAACAAAAACCACACTTAGCTTTCTCTGCTGCAATGCAATGCACAGCAGAGTAAGGCACCAGATAACAGTATTCAGCTAAAGCACCACTGCACCAGCAACCTCCTGTCTTCAGCACGGTTGGTATCCAAAAGGACCTGTATAACCAACAGTCAGCTGATGCATCAGGTGACCTTTTAAAGGAAGGTGGGAGTGATCACCACCTGCATCAGCAAACTCCCTAGTCATGTAATTTCTCCAGCGACCACCAGGGGGAAAACTGATATTAACCCCCAGTGGCCTGAAAAGAAAAAAGTTTTAAATGTGAGAATCCAGATCTGACACAGATCCAAAAATGAATAGTGACATAGTCGTATACTTCACAAATCTGGCCGTTTTGAAAAGAGTGGCAAGAAGAAAGCCATTTTAAAAGAAAGCCATAAGGAGTCCCATTTGCAGTTTGCAAAAAGCCATGTAGTGGATACAGCTAGCATCTGGAAGAAGGTGCACTGGTCAGATGAGACCAAAGTAGAACTTTTTGGGCTCAAATGAGAACGCTATTATGGTGGAAAATTAAAACTGCACATCACCCTGAAAATACCATCCCACTGTCAAATGTGGTGGTGACAGCATCATGCTGTGTGGATGCTTTTCTTCAGCAGGGACAGGGACACTGGTCAGAATTGATGGGAGATGGATTGCTAAATACAGGGCAATCCTGGAGAAAAACCTTTTAGAGGCTGCAAATGATGCGAGACTGGAGTGTAGTTTCACCTTTCAGCACCATAAACATTCTGCCAGCCTACAATGGAATGGTTTGATCAAATCATATGGAGCTAGAGCTAGTTTGCAAAGAAGAATGGGCAAAAACGTCAGCCTCTAGATGTCCAAAGCTGGTAGAGGCATACCTCAAAAGACTAGCAACAGTAATTGCAGAAAAGGTGGTTCTACAAAGTATTGACTCAGGCGTGCTGAACAGAAATGCACATCATAATTTTCAGATTTATATTTTTAAAATTATTAGAAAACCGTGTATCATTATTTCCTTTACACTTGACAAATTGTTGCTACTTTGTGTTGGTATATCACATAAAATCCCAATAAAATACATTTAAGTTTGTGGGTGTAACGTGAAAAATGTGGAAAAGTTCAAGGGGTATGGATGCTTTTTCAAGACACTAAAAATATGACTGACAAGAAAGTATTAAATTACGTACCGGTAACGGTATTTTTCGGAAGCCCATGACAGCACCACGAGAGAGGGGATCCGCCCTTCAGGAACAGGAAACCTACAGATACAAAAGGGCGGCACCTCTCCCACGCATCAGTTGGATTACAGAGCTTGAGAGGCTACCATGGTTAGTACACAGCATATAATATATACAACCTATCTCTCCTATTTACAAAAACATTTTTTTACACCATCTCCCACATAAGGTAATTTCGTGAACAATCTTCTAAAGGAGTGCACCCCTATATGTGAACAAGGGAGGGAACTAAGGGTGCTGTCATGGGCTTCCGAAAAATACTGTTACCGGTACGTAACTTAGTACTTTATTCGGACTCCCATGACAGCACCACGAGAGAATTACAGAGATGTGAAACTAATTTAGGGAGGGACTACAGCCTGCAGCACCCTTAGCCCAAAGGTGAGATCTGAGGAGGCACCCATGTCTAACCGATAGTGGTTAAAAAAGGAGGAAGGAGATGACCAGGTGGCCGCCTTACATATCTGGTCAATTGACACTCCCGATCTCTCTGCCCAAGATGATGCCATGGCACGAGTGGAATGCGCCCTCAAATTCTGTGGAGCCAGACCGCCACCTGCTGTGTAGGCAAGAGAGATAGCCTCCCTAATCCACCTTGCTAACGTGCATTTTAATACTCTACAACCTTTCCTGGGACCTTGAAAGGATAGGAATAATGCATTCTCCTTTTTCCAAGGATCCGTGGCTGATAAATATTTAAGTAAGCATCTCCTAACATCTAAATGCCTGAAGTTTTTGTTCCTTAGGATTGGTCGGATTAGGGAGGAAAGAAGGCAGAACTATCTTTTGTGTCCTGTGAAAGTGTGATGCTACTTTGGGAAGGTATGCCGGGTCCGGCCTTAGGATTACTGTTGTGAGTTCATTTTCCCCTTCATTACTGAGGCCCGAGGAACTCCCTCTTCTGGTAAAGAAAGGTATTGAGCCTGATTATCAAACACCTGAGGCTGATGATGATGACTGGCTGAGTGGAGTTACTGACTGGATATAAGGCTGGTGACGCCCTTCTGCCCTGCGGGTGATTTCTCTGTGGGATCCTTGGAGACCAGTCTGAATTCCTGCTCCTCTAAAGCTAAGTTTGCTGCTCGGCCTTTTGCTTTGGTGCTTTGACTTTGTTTTGCTTTGTTTTTCTGGATTTCTGCCATTCCCTGCTGGGGTGTACTGAATTCCTTTAGCTCGGTCTTCTGAAATTACCTGAGTGCTGATTTAGTTTTAGAAGCCTAGCTGCTTCAGGGCCTTTTTCATATCAGCTTGTTGGCTTATGTCTTTGATAGGGTTTTGGCAGATTGCAGACAGCAGCCTTCCTGTCCTTTCCTATCTAGGTAGTTTTGGGCCCCGTCTTTGCTCAGTCTATCTTTCTGTCTGTGTTAGTGTTTTCATCTTGCTTCACCGTCATTATATGTTGGGGGCTGCCTATTGCTTTGGGGTCTGCTCTGGGGCAGTTTAGATTTCCCCTTTCTTTCTTTAGGCCTATTTAATTCTCCGGCTGTGATCGAGGGGTCTAGGGCATCGTAGGAACCCCCCACGGCTACTGCTAGTTGTGTTGATAGGTTCAGGCGTCTGCAATCTGATAGTTGCCAACTTCTCTGGTTTTCTGGACTTAGCTTGTATTTCTGCTTTTGCCTCCTACGGTGACTCATTCATAACAGATTACTCTATCCTGTAAGAACTCTGTGTAAGGGGCAATCTGGAAAGTGCCTGTATGTCGCTTACTCTACGTGCAGATGTTATCGCTACCAGAAAAGCTGCCTTAAGAGATATAATCTTTAATGAGGCCGAATCCAGAGGTTCAAATGGTCTTTCTGTCATGGCCATAAGGACTAAATTTAAGTCCCAAGGTACATATCTGTCTTTGTGTATGGGTCTCGATCTAGCCGCTGCTTTGATGAACCTCGCTACCCAATAGTTATTGGCAATATCACATGCAAACAGGGCCCCTAAGGCTGAAACCTGTACTTTTAATGTACTTGTGGAGAGACCCAATTCAAGACCCCTCTGGAGAAATTCCAGAATTTGTTTCGTGGGAATTCCGTCCCTGACATTAAACTGAAAGGTGGACAGGAATCGCCTCCAGGTTCTAGCATAGATGTTTGTGGTAGTTTGTTTTCTGCTTTTTAGGAGGGTATCAATTAAATTTTTGGAGAACCCTCTATCCTTTAATAGTGTCCTCTCAAACACCACGCCGTCAAATGGAGTCCCGCTACCTGTGGGTGGCTGGCTGGCCCCTGGTAGAGGAGATCCGGAAGGTTCGGCAGTACCCAGGTATCGCATACAGACATGGTCCTCAACCATGCGAACCTGGTCCTCCTGGGCCAAAAGGGGGCAATTAATATGACCCTTTCCCGATCTTCCCTGATCTTCCTTACTACCAGAGGTAGGAGATTTAATGGCGGAAAGGCATATGCTAGAGAGAAGTCCCATATTATCTGGAGGGCATCCACTGCCAGTGGATTTTCCCTGGGATTCAGAGAGCAGAACGATTTTTCTTTCCTGTTTTCTCTGGTGGCAAAGAGGTCTACCTCCGACTGACCCCATTTGCGGACAATCTGGTGGTAAATATCCATGTTTAAAGCCCATTCTCCTTGCTTTAGGGCCCTGCGGCTTAGAAAGTCTGCCTTCACGTTGTCTTTTCCCCTGATATGGAGCGCAGTTAAAGATCGAAAATTTTTCTCGGCTATCTGAAGGAGACGTTCCATTATCCGCATCAGGGCGCCGGAGCGAGTTCCACCTTGGTGGTTGACATAGGCTACTGCTACCTACTTGCCAACTCAATCGCCAATAGCTCCCTCTGGTTAGATGAGGTCTCAGCATCGGAGTCCCAATGTCCCTGTACCACTATGTCCCCCATATGGGCCCCCCAACCAAAAGGACTAGTGTCTGTGGTTATAATGCGGGTTATCTGCATCACCCAGGGCACCCCCGAGGCTAAGTTTCCGTCATCGAGCCACCACCTAAGAGATGTAAGAGACGAGGGGCTTAGCAATACTTGACCCTGTAAGGAGCCTTCTAAGGCCCTGCTATTAACCAGGACGTCTTTCTGAAGGGCCCTAGTGTGGAATTGTGCCCACTTGACTGCTGGGATACATGAGGTTAGAGAGCATAACAGAGACATGGCCTGCCTGAGGGTCATGGAGGGATTATCAACTGCCCGAAAAAACCTGCTGCTGTATCTGTTGTAATTTATCTACTGGTAACAGACACTGCTGAGTTTCTGAATTTAATAGCAAGCCTAGAAAATTCTGGACCCTTAAGGGCTGAAATCGGGATTTCTCGTAATTTATTATCCATCCGAGGTTCTCTAATCTGGACTTAGCTCTCTCTATCTGGGATAGACAATGGCCCACCGAATTTCCCACAATCAAAAAATCATCTAAGTATGGGACAATCAAGATGTCAACTTCCCGTAAATGAGTCATAACTTCGGCCACTATTTTTGTAAGTACCCGGGGCGCTGCTGAGAGGCCAAAGGGAAGGGCTCTATACTGATAATGACGGACTATACTGTCTATTGAAACCGCCACTCTCAGGAACTGCTGGAAATCTGCGTGGATAGGTACATGATAGTACGCGTCTTTCAAGTCCACGACTGCCAAAAAACACCCTTCAAACAGCATTTTTATTGTTGAATTGATGGATTCCATCTTAAAGGTGCGATTAACCAAAAACTCATTAAGGAAGCGTAAATTAATAATCGTTCTAAATGTTTTATCCGGTTTTTGGATTAGGAATAAGTGAGAGTAGAACCCTCCACCTCTCTCAGATTCCGGAACCTCTATCAGGACGTTTTTCTGGCACAGGCTCAAGACCTCCGCTTCTAAAGCAGCTTGTTCGAGGGGTGAAGATCTTAAGGGAGTTGGTTTAAAGGTATCTCGTGGGACCTGAGTGAACTCCAACTATTCACTATTGGTGATCTGTAACCATGCTGGGAGGAAGGATGACAGTCTACCCCCCCCACGGGAATTGCTAGTCATTGATTCTGTCTCTTTCGTTCTCTCGACGAGCGCCTGAACATGAAGCCCGTACCTCTTCTTCTTCTATCCTCCCATCTGGGACGGTCTCTATTAGGCCGGGGTCACACTGGCGATTAAATCGGATGAATGCAATGCGATAAAAAAATCGCATTGCATTCGTCCCAATGTTATTCGATTTTCGGATCGGATTCAACAATACAAGTCTATGGGGGCGAGAAAAAATGGGACTAAAAACGGACTAGATGTGTGACTTGCGATAAAATCGCACCCGGTGTCCTTTAGCAAAAGCCGTCAATCCTTCCAATACAGTAAAATTACAGAGACCGGTTAAATAAAGAATGAATAGATCTAGACACATATATATATATATACAGTATATATATATATATATATTTTATACATGTCATACAGACACATTTATACATATATTTCTAATTCATACAGTTCATCATAGCAGAATAGCCGCAGAAACATTTGCCGGCTTTTGTATAATTATTCTCCTGCCCGACATGAATTTACACATGGTTTACATATAGTTAACCATTTCATTTCATGTTTTTTTGTTATGTCTATCACTATTAATTTATTTGAGTGTTTGTGGGTAAAATTTTGGACTTGTAGGGGTTAATTTAAGGGGTTAATTCGTTGTATGAAATTACGGGGACTCCCTATATATATGTGTGTCTAGATCTATTCATTCTTTGTGTGGGGAAACCTGTCATTGGGCTCCATTATATGTCCATTTAGCTACCCTGCGAGAAAATCTCACCAGACGGATGTCAAACGGATCCTTACATGCGATTAAAATTGCATCAATTAAGAAAAATCGCATAAAAAACGGATCAATGGTTAAGATATCTTTGTGCGATTTTGGACCGTTAAAATGGGACCGTTTTTTTAATGGTTGTGTGTGACTCCAGCCTTAGGTGAAGGATTGCGCCTTCTCCCCTGACCGAATCTCCTTCTATTAAATGGACGTTGGTAGGACGCAGACCAAAAATTTGTGAATTTTTTCTTATCGTCCCCGGCCTTCTCAAGCAGTTCGTCCAGGACTGCACCGAACAAATATTCCCCCTCACACGGGATAGTACAGAGTTTCGCCCTGGATTGAATATCTCCCGGCCAGCACTTTAGCCACAGGGCTCTACGAGCCGCATTAGAGAGTCCTGCTGCCCTGGCGGCCATTCTTACTGCATCAGCCGAGGCATCCGCTAGGAAGGTTGCGCCATCCTGGATTATTGGTAGCGCCCCAAGAATTGTCTGTCTAGATGTTCCCTGTTTTAACTGCGACTCTAACTGGTCCAACCAGACCATCATGGACCTGGCCGTGCATGTTGATGCTACTGCTGGTCTTAAGGAACCGGCTGCCATTTCCCAGGTATTTTTAAGGAAGGTATCTGCCTTCCTGTTTAGAGGATCTTTAAGGGACCCCATGTCCTCAAAGGGTAGTGAGGACCTTTTTGATGCCTTCGCAATGGCTGCATCTAATTTGGGGGCCTTGTCCCAAGTATTCACTGTCGGATCGTCAAAGGGATATCTACGCTTGAGGGATGGTGGTAGCGACCCTCTTTTATCTGTTTTTTTCCACTCTCTGCGGATCAGATCCTGAATTTTTTCATTCAATGGGAAGACTCTTCGCTTCCTCTGCTCCAGCCCCCCGAACATGACATCCTACATGGATAACTGGGGCTTAGGCTCCTCCACTTCCATTGTCCCTCTGACTGCTTTTACTAGCTTGTCTACTCGGTCAAGCGGCAGACAAAACTGACCAGAGTCCTCTTCTTCTGACGAGGACAAGGGTGATGAAACATGGGAGTCCTTACTTCTCCTCCATTCTGCCAAGGAATCGGACTTTACCGGGTCCCCACCCCTTAAACTTTCTGGTTGGGACAGAGATTTTAGGGTTTCCTTCATCTCTGCCCTGACTATGTCCCTTAAACTCGCAGCTACCACGGGCGACTCTTCCGCCACTGTCTGCTGGATACAGGGGGGACACAACCTTTTGGGGCATGAGTCTGGTAGCGGGCATGCACAGAGTGCGCATTCCCTGTGTTTGGTTTTACTCGTAGCTTTGTTCCCCTAGAATAAACACAGAAGGAGGCCCCGTCACTGAGTGAACATTCACGAAGATCACTTACCAGTGCCACAATTAAGTACCGGAGAATGAGGGGGATTTTTCTCAGTCGATGCTCCTGTCCGCCTAGAGGAGCCTTTATGACTGGATTGGTCACTTCGTCCCGCACGCTCCTTACTGTCATGGGACTCTTTCTTCTGTTTGACCTGCCGAAGGTCATCCAGGGGCGGCAGTGATGATTGTCGCTGCTGCCGCCGTTACTGCTGCTTTTGCTGCTGCCGCTGCTGCTGCTCCTGATCGCTCTCCATTACTGCTCGCAATAATGTGGCCAAGGCAAGGCACCCATCTAGGGTCCTGCCTATATACCCCTCCTCCAGACAGCAGATTTTCCTCCTGCCGCGCCCTCCCCCCTAATAGGGTCCCCCTCCCCAGCTGGCGCCGCTCCTGGCAGGAGAACCGGCGCTTATCGGCGTCTCTCCGATGGGCGCCGCCATCTTGGGTCCTCGCGCCTGCGCAGTGGCGCCACCGACCTGGAATCGCCCCCGGCTCCGCCCCTGATGTCACCGCGACTCCTGTCACGCAGGACACCCAGGCGCTCCAGTGTACAGCGCTCCCCGGCCTCAGCACCCCACAGCCGCGCCGGCCCCCCTGACCACCGTGATTGCGCCGCCGGAGCTGGGAGCCCCCGGGGGGCATACTTACCGGCGGCGGCTTCTTCTACGGAGACGTACCTCCTCCGGACGCCGCTCCCTGCTGCACATGCCACCACCATGCCACCCATCCTGGGCCACCGTGGCATCCTCCAGGAGCTCCGCACCAGGCCGAGGTAGGAGACCCCCTTGCTACCTGCACCGGCCGGCCGGCCTGGGATCCGGTCTTCTGTAGGATCCCGTCCCCTCAGGAACAGGAAACCAACTGATGCGTGGGAGAGGTGCCGCCCTTTTTTATCTGTAGGTTTCCTGTTTCTGAAGGGCGGATCCCCTCTCTCGTGGTGCTGTCATGGGAGTCTGAATAAAAACTAATTATCACTGAAATTTCGGGGACTACACATTGACCCACAGTTATTAAGCAGTTGTCATCAGTTTTGGTGTAATTTACCTCATTAAAATGTTGCAAATAATAGAATGCAATTTTTATATGCCAAAGTTTGCAACTTTCCTTGTTGTTTGCAAAATTTGAAAAGTGACAAGAAAAGTGTCTGCATTCTCCAAAGGACACAGAGTTAATAGCAGATTAATTGACTAACATAAATGCAAATATTGCAATATTGGGACAAAACGAATGACTGTAGATTTAAAGGGAATCAGTCACCACATTTTAACTACAGTTGAAACTAGAAGTTTACATCTAATAGGTATGTGTGTATGTCCGGGATTGACATCTGCACCATCGCAGCTACAGCCACAAAATTTTGCACAGTCACACGTCTGGACCCCGAGAGCGTCACAGGCTATGTTGTGAGGCAAAATTTTAACCCCGCGCGTTCCAATTCACCAAACAAGTTTGCCTATTATTCTAATCATTTCTATGGTGTTATCGTCCTTCTGTAAAGCTGGAAATAACACAATTTATTACCGTGCCAACACAGACCACCCTCTGACACAGACTGCAGGGGGAACCCAGTAACACACAGGATAGGATTAGGTACATGGCTCAGCAGTCAGTATCACACAGGATAGGGTTAGATACACGGCTCAGCAGACGGTATCACACAGAATAGGGTTAGATACACTGCTCAGCAGTCAGTATCACACAGGATAGGATTAGATACACAGCTCAGCAGTCAGCATCACACAGGATAGGAAGAGATACACGGCTCAGCAGACAGTATCACACAGGATAGGATTAGATACACAGCTCAGCACACAGTATCACACAGGATAGGATTAGATACACAGCTCAGCACACAGTATCACACAGAATAGTATTAGATACACGGCTCAGCAGACAGTATCACACAGAATAGGATTAGATACACAGCTCTGCAGTCAGTATCACACAGGATAGGATTACAAACACGGCTCAGCAGTCAGTATCACACAGGATAGGATTAGATACACTGCTGAGCAGTCAGTAACACACATGATAGGATTAGGTACAAGGCTCAGCAGTCAATATCATACAGGATAGGGTTAGATACACGGCTCAGCAGACGGTATCACACAGGATAGGATTAGATACGCTGCTCAGCAGTCAGTATCACACAGGATAGGATCAGATACACAGCTGAGCAGTCAGTAACACATGATAGGATTAGATACACAGCTCAGCAGACATTATCACACAGGATAGGGTTAGATACACAGATACATATGTTTATCAAAAGGCTCCTGAATGAGTTGAAAATAAAATACTATCAATACTTGGGTAATCGTTTAGTTAATTTGTGTTGCAAATCTGTAGAGTTGAATATATGATGTGAAATGTTTTTATGTGCAATATAATCATTATAGTGGTTTGAAAAAACCACTATATTGTAATCCGAACGCTGCTAACTTATTATAGTGGTTTTAAAAAACCACTATATTGTAATCCGAACGCTGCTAACTTATTCTTCTTCTTATTATTATTATTATTAAGTTGATTTCCGCAATTAATGCGGCCCGAACCGCTACACGCACAGACTCCGTTGAGGTGTCGTTTCGAAGCCAGCGCCCATGAGAGGTGTGCTAAGTATTTTTCGTGTCGATCAGATTTGTAGTTTTTGCGCAATTTGTGTTCGAAAAATTTTTTTCCCGTCATTGGAATGCACTGTCTCCAATGCATTTGAATGGGGAAATGGCAAAACGTGCCCTGAGGCGATTGAAATGGCAGTTGAGCTCATTGATATGCGCAGGCAGACCCAGTTACTATGCCAACGCCTACGAACGTCACATGACATCTCCAGAACAGGGCTTCTGCCACATAATATCAGCTCTTAAAGCGAAACCCACAGCACAAATGCAAATCTAGCTTCATCACATGACACATGCCCCTGAGAGAGAATGTGCGCCAAAGTGTATTTAGAAGCCCAGTGAGCCAAACTGGCTCTTAAAGGGCCGAAGTGCAAAAGTGACTTCAAATCGGAGGCTGATTGACCCCGGCCTCCAAATCGGAGGCTGAGCCACCCCGGCCTCCAAATCGGAGGCTGAGCCACCCCGGCCTCCAAATCGGAGGCTGAGCCACCCCGGCCTCCAAATCGGAGGCTGAGCCACCCCGGCCTTCAAATCGGATGCTGAACGACCCCGGCCTCCAAATCGGAGGCTGAGCCACCCCGGCCTCCAAACCGGAGGCTGAGCCACCCCGGCCTCCAAATCGGAGGCTGAGCCACCCCGGCCTCCAAATCGGAGGCTGAGCCACCCCGGCCTCCAAATCGGAGGCTGAGCCACCCGGCCTCCAAATCGGAGGCTGAGCCACCCCGGCCTCCAAATCGGAGGCTGAGCCACCCCGGCCTCCAAATCGAAGGCTGAGCCACCCCGGCCTCCAAATCGGAGGCTGAGCCACCCCGGCCTCCAAATCGGAGGCTGAGCCACCCCGGCCTCCAAATCGGAGGCTGATCGACCCCGGCCTCCAAATCAAAGGCTGATCGACCCCGGCCTCCAAATGGGAGGCTGATCGACCCCGGCCTCCAAATGGGAGGCTGATCGACCCCGGCCTCCAAATGGGAGGCTGAGCCACCCCGGCCTCCAAATGGGAGGCTGAGCCACCCCGGCCTCCAAATGGGAGGCTGAGCCACCCCGGCCTCCAAATGGGAGGCTGAGCCACCCCGGCCTCCAAATGGGAGGCTGAGCCACCCCGGCCTCCAAATGGGAGGCTGAGCCACCCCGGCCTCCAAATCGGAGGCTGATCGACCCCGGCCTCCAAATGGGAGGCTGATCGACCCCGGCCTCCAAATCGGAGGCTGAGCCACCCCGGCCTCCAAATCGGAGGCTGAGCCACCCCGGCCTCCAAATCGGAGTCTGAGCCACTCCGGCCTCCAAATCGGAGGCTGATCGACCCCGGCCTCCAAATCGGAGGCTGATCGACCCCGGCCTCCAAATCGGAGGCTGAGCCACCCCGGCCTCCAAATCGGAGGCTGAGCCACCCCGGCCTCCAAATCGGAGGCTGAGCCACCCCGGCCTCCAAATCGGAGGCTCTTTGACCTCGGCCTCCAAATCGGAAGCTCATCGACCCCGGCCTCCAAATCTTACCCAGAGTGGCCCCGCCCACCAAATCTTACCGAGTGGCCCCGCCCACCAAATCGGACCCAGAGAGGCCCTGCCCACCAAACCGGACCCTGAGGGGCCCCGCCCACCAAATCGGACCCTGTGGGGCCCCGCCCACTAAATCAGACCCAGAGTGGTCCCGCCAACCAAATCGGACCCAGAGTGGCCCCGCCGATCAAATCGGACCCAGAGGGTCTCCGCCCACAAAATCAGACCCTAAGGGGCCCAACCCACCAAATCTGACCCTGAGGGGCCCCAACCACAAAATTGGACCCTGATTGGTCCCAACCACAAAATCAGACCTTGAGGGGCCCCGGCCACAAAATCGGACCCTGAGGGGCCCCGGCCACAAAATCGGACCCTGAGGGGCCCTGGCCACAAAATCGGACCCTGAGGGGCCCAACCCACATAATCGGACCCTGAGGGGCCACGGCCAGAAAATCTGACCCTGAGAGGATCCGGCCACAAAATCAGACCCTGAGGGGCCCTGGCCACAAAATCGGACCCTGAGGGGCCCCACTCACAAAATCGGAACCTGAGGGGCCCCACCCACAAAATCGGACCCTGAGGGGCCACACCCACAAAATCGGAGCCTGAGAGATCCCCGCCAACAATTCAAGCCCTGAGGAGCCCAGGCCAAGGAATCGGATCCTGAGGGGCCCCACCCACCAAATCAGACCCTGAGGCCAAAGTGGCCTCTGAGAGGCACTCACAGTTAAAACGGATCCTGAGTTGAAAGTCTTGCAGGGGCAGCAGGCAAGTCTCTCTTAAAGGGGCAGCCCGGGCACCATTTCAAACCACTATCTGTACTTCCTTCAGGAAATACACATCTAGTTATAGTGGTTTGAAAAAACCACTATATTGTAATCCGAACGCTGCTAACTTATTCTTCTTCTTATTATTATTAAGTTGATTTCCGCAATTAATACAGCCCGAACCGCTACACGCACAGACTCCGTTGAGGTGTCGTTTCGAAGCCAGCGCCCATGAGAGGTGTGCTAAGTATTTTTCGTGTCGATCAGATTTGTAGTTTTTGCGCAATTTGTGTTCGAAAATTTTTTTTCCCGTCATTGGAATGCACTGTCTCCAATGCATTTGAATGGGGAAATGGCAAAACGTGCCCTGAGGCGATTGAAATGGCAGTTGAGCTCATTGATATGCGCAGGCAGACCCAGTTACTATGCCAACACCTACGAACGTCACATGACATCTCCAGAACAGGGCTTCTGCCACATAATATCAGCTCTTAAAGCGAATCCCACAGCACAAATGCAAATCTAGCTTCATCACATGACACATGCCCCTGAGAGAGAATGTGCGCCAAAGTGTATTTAGAAGCCCAGTGAGCCAAACTGGCTCTTAAAGGGCCGAAGTGCAAAAGTGACTGTTAAAGGGCCGGCGCACCGAAATGAGTCTTAAAGGGCCAACACGCCAAATCGAAAGCTGAGTGACCACAGGCTCCAAATGGGAGGCTGATCGACCCCCCGGCCTCCAAATCGGAGGCTGAGCCACCCCGGCCTCCAAATTAGAGGTTGAGCCACCCCGGACTCCAAATCGGAGGCTGAGCCACCCCGGCCTCCAGATCGAAGGCTGAGCCACCCCGGCCTCCAGATCGAAGGCTGAGCCACCCCGGCCTCCAAATTGGAGGCTGAGCCACCCCGGCCTCCAAATCGGAGGGTGATTGACCCCGGCCTTCAAATCGGAGGCTGATTGACCCCGGCCTCCAAATCGGAGGCTGAGCCACCCCGGCCTCCAAATCGGAGGCTGAGCCACCCCGGCCTCCAAATCGGAGGCTGAGCCACCCCGGCCTCCAAATCGGAGGCTGATCGACCCCGGCCTCCAAATGGGAGGCTGATCGACCCCGGCCTCCAAATGGGAGGCTGAGCCACCCCGGCCTCCAAATGGGAGGCTGAGCCACCCCGGCCTCCAAATGGGAGGCTGAGCCACCCCGGCCTCCAAATGGGAGGCTGAGCCACCCCGGCCTCCAAATCGGAGGCTGATCGACCCCGGCCTCCAAATGGGAGGCTGATCGACCCCGGCCTCCAAATGGGAGGCTGAGCCACCCCGGCCTCCAAATCGGAGGCTGAGCCACCCCGGCCTCCAAATCGGAGTCTGAGCCACCCCGGCCTCCAAATCGGAGGCTGATCGACCCCGGCCTCCAAATCGGAGGCTGATCGACCCCGGCCTCCAAATCGGAGGCTGATCGACCCCGGCCTCCAAATCGGAGGCTGAGCCACCCCGGCCTCCAAATCGGAGGCTGAGCCACCCCGGCCTCCAAATCGGAGGCTGAGCCACCCCGGCCTCCAAATCGGAGGCTCTTTGACCTCGGCCTCCAAATCGGAAGCTCATCGACCCCGGCCTCCAAATCTTACCCAGAGTGGCCCCGCCCACCAAATCTTACCGAGTGGCCCCGCCCACCAAATCGGACCCAGAGAGGCCCTGCCCACCAAACCGGACCCTGAGGGGCCCCGCCCACCAAATCGGACCCTGTGGGGCCCCGCCCACTAAATCAGACCCAGAGTGGTCCCGCCAACCAAATCGGACCCAGAGTGGCCCTGCCGACCAAATAGGACCCAGAGGGTCTCCGCCCACAAAATCAGACCCTAAGGGGCCCAACCCACCAAATCTGACCCTGAGGGGCCCCAACCACAAAATCGGACCCTGATTGGTCCCAACCACAAAATCAGACCCTGAGGGGCCCCGGCCACAAAATCGGACCCTGAGGGGCCCCGGCCACAAAATCGGACCCTGAGGGGCCCTGGCCACAAAATCGGACCCTGAGGGGCCCAACCCACATAATCGGACCCTGAGGGGCCACGGCCAGAAAATCTGACCCTGAGGGGATCCGGCCACAAAATCAGACCCTGAGGGGCCCCGTCCACAAAATCGGACCCTGAGGGGCCCCACTCACAAAATCGGAACCTGAGGGGCCCCACCCACAAAATCGGACCCTGAGGGGCCACACCCACAAAATCGGAGCCTGAGAGATCCCCGCCAACAATTCAAGCCCTGAGGAGCCCAGGCCAAGGAATCGGATCCTGAGGGGCCCCACCCACCAAATCAGACCCTGAGGCCAAAGTGTCCTCTGAGAGGCACTCACAGTTAAAACGGATCCTGAGTTGAAAGTCTTGCAGGGGCAGCAGGCAAGTCTCTCTTAAAGGGGCAGCCCGGGCACCATTTCAAACCACTATCTGTACTTCCTTCAGGAAATACACATCTAGTTATAGTGGTTTGAAAAAACCACTATATTGTAATCCGAACGCTGCTAACTTATTCTTCTTATTATTATAGTGGTTTGAAAAAACCACTATATTGTAATCCGAACGCTGCTAACTTATTCTTCTTATTATTATTCAGTTGATTTCCGCAATTAATGCGGCCCGAACCGCTACACGCACAGACTCCGTTGAGGTGTCGTTTCGAAGCCAGCGTCCATGAGAGGTGTGCTAAGTATTTTTCGTGTCGATCGGATTTGTAGTTTTTGCGCAATTTGCGTTCGAAAATTTTTTTTCCCGTCATTGGAATGCACTGTCTCCAATGCATTTGAATGGGGAAATTTTGCTATAGACAAAACATGCCCTGAGGCGATTGAAATGGCAGTTAAGCTCATTGATATGCGCAGGCAGACCCAGTTACTATGCCAATGCCTACGAACGTCACATGACCTCTCCAAGACAGAGCTTCTGCCACATAATATCAGCTCTTAAAGCAAAACCCACAGCACAAATGCAAATCTAGCTTCATCACATGACGTATGCCCCTGAGAGAGAATGTGCGCCAAAGTGGATTTAGAAGCCCAGTGAGCCACCCTGGCTCTTAAAGGGCCGACGAGCCAAAGTGATTCTTAAAGAGCCGGCGCACCAAAATGAGTCTTAAAGGGCCGGCGCGCCAAATCGAAAGCTGAGTGACCCAAGGCTCCAAATCGGAGGCTGATAGACCCTGGCCTACAAAAAGGAGGCTGAGCCACCCTGGCATCCAAATTGGACCCAGAATGGCCCCGCCCACCAAATCGGACCCAGAGTGGCCCCGCCCACCAAATCAGACCCAGAGTGGCCCCACCCACCAAATTGGACCCTGAGGGGCCCCACCCACAAAATCGGACCCTGAGGGGCCCCGACCACAAAATCGGACCCTGAGGGGCCCCAGCCACAAAATCGGACCCTGAGGGGATCCGGCCACAAAATCAGACCCTGAGGGGACCCGGCCACAACATCGGACCCTGAGGGGCCCCACCCACAAAATCGGACCCTGAGGTGCCCCAACCACAAAATTGGACCCTGAGGGGCCCCGGCCACAAAATCGGACCCTCACGGGCCCCGGCCACAAAATCGGACCCTGAGGGGATCCGGCCACAAAATCAGACCCTGAGGGGCCCCGGCCAAAACATCGGACCCTGAGGGGCTCCACCCACAAAATCGGACCCTGAGGGGCCCCGGCCACAAAATCGGACCCTGAGGGGCCCCGCCTACAAAATTGAACCCTGAGGGGCCCCACCCACAAAATCGGATCCTGAGGGGCCCCAACCACAATATCGGACCCTGAGGGGCCCCACCCACAAAATCAGACCCTGAGGGCCCCGGTCACAAAATTGGATCCTGAGGGGCCCCAACCACAAAATCGAACCCTGAGGGGCCCCAACCACAAAATCGAACCCTAAGGGGCCCCACCCACAAAATTGGACCCTGAGGGGCCCCACCCACAAAATTGGACCCTGAGGGGCCCCGGCCAAAAAACTGGACCCTGAGGGGCCCCACCCACAAAATTGGACCTGAGGGGCCCCGGCCACAAATTCGGACCCTGAGGGGCTCCGGCCACAAAATCGGATCCTGAGGGGCCCCAACCACAAAATCGGACCCTGAGGGGCCCCGGCCACAAAATCGGACCCTGAGGGGCCCAACCCACAAAATCGGACCCTGAGGGGCCCCAACCACAAAATCGGACCCTGAGAGGCACCGGCCACAAAATCGGACCCTGAGGGGCCCCGGACACAAAATCAGACCCTGAGGGGCCCCGGCCACAAAATCGGACCCTGAGGGGCCCAACCCACAAAATCAGACTCAGTGTCCCCGCCCTCCAAATTGGACTCTGAAGTGCCCCGCCCCAAAATCGGACCCATAGTGGCCCCGCCCACCAAATCAGACCCAGAGTGGCCCCGCCCACCAAATAGGACCCTGAGTGGCCCCGCCCACCAAATCGGACCCTGAGGGACCCCGCCCCCCAAATCAGACCCTGAAGGGCCCCGCCCACCAAATCGGACCCTGAGGGGCTCCGCCCACCAATTCAGAACCTGAGGGGCCCCGCCTACTAAATCGGATTCTGAAAGGACCCGCCCACCAAATCGGACCCTGAGTGGCCCCGCCCACCAAATCGGACCCTGAGGGGCCCCACCCACAAAATCGGACCCTGAGGGGCCCCGCTGACCAAATTGAACTCTAAGGGGCCCCACTCACCAAATCGGACCCTGAGTGGCCCCGCCCACCAAATTGGTCCCTGAGTGGCCCCGCCCACCAAATTGGACCCTGAGTGGCCCCGGCCACAAAATCGGACCCTGAGGGGCCCCAAGCACAAAATTGGACCCTGAGGGGCCCCACCCACAAAATTGGACCTGAGGGGCCCCGGCCACAAATTCGGACCCTGAGGGGCTCCGGCCACAAAATCGGATCCTGAGGGGCCCCAACCACAAAATCGGACCCTAAGGGGCCCCGGCCACAAAATCAGACCCTGAGGGGCCCAACCCACAAAATCGGACCCTGAGGGGCCCCAACCTCAAAATCGGACCCTGAGAGGCACCGGCCACAAAATCGGACCCTGAGGGGCCCCGGACACAAAATCAGACCCTGAGGGGCCCCAGCCACAAAATCGGACCCTGAGGGGCCCAACCCACAAATTCAGACTCAGTGTCCCCGCCCTCCAAATTGGACTCTGAAGTGCCCTGCCCACCAAATCGGACCCAGAGTGGCCCCGCCCACCAAATCGGACCCTGAGGGACCCCGCCCACCAAATCAGACCCTGAAGGGCCCCGCCCACCAAATCGGACCCTGAGGGGCCCCGCCCACCAATTCAGAACCTGAGGGGCCCCGCCTACTAAATCGGATTCTGAAAGGATCCAACCACAAAATCGGACCCTGAGGGGCCCCACCCACAAAATCAGACCCTGAGGGGCCCTGCTGACCAAATTGAACTCTGAGGGGCCCCACTCACCAAATCGGACCCTGAGTGGCACCGCCCACCAAATTGGTCCCTGAGTGGCCCCGCCCACCAAATTGGACCCTGAGTGGCCACGTCCACCAAATCGGACCCTAAGGGGCCCCACCCACAAAATCGGACCCTGAGGGGCCCCACCCACAAAATCGGACCCTGAGGGGATCCGGCCACAAAATCAGACCCTGAGGGGCCCCGGCCACAACATCGGACCCTGAGGGGCCCCACTCACAAAATCGGACCCTGAGGGGCCCCACCCACCAAATTGGACCCTGAGGGGCCCCACCCACAAAATCGGACCCTGAGGGTCCCCGGCCACAAAATCGGACCCTGAGGGGCCCCGCCTACAAAATTGAACCCTGAGGGGCCCCAACCACAAAATCAGATCCTGAGGGGACCCACCCACAAAATCGGATCCTGAGGGGCCCCACCCACAATATCGGACCCTGAGGGGCCCCACCCACAAAATCAGACCCTGAGGGCCCCGGTCACAAAATTGGATCCTGAGGGGCCCCAACCACAAAATCGATCCCTGAGGGGCCCCAACCACAAAATCGGACCCTGAGGGGCCCCACCCACAAAATTGGATCCTGAGGGGCCCCACCCACAAAATCGGACCCTGAGGGGCCCCGCCCATCAAATCGGACCCAGAATGGCCCCCGTCCACCAAATCGGACCCTGAGGGGCCTCGCTCACCAAATCGGACCCTGAGGGGCCCCGCCCACCAAATCACCAAATCGAATTCTGAAAGGCCCCAACCACAAAATCGGACCCTGAGGGTCCCCGGACACAAAATCAGACCCTGAGGGACTCCACCCACAAAATCAAACCCTGAGGGGTCCCACCCACCAATTCTGACCCTGAGGGGCCCCGCCCACCAAATCTGACCCTGAGGGGCCCTGCTGACCAAATCGGACCCTGAGGGGCCCCGCCCATCAAATCGGACCCAGAATGGCCCCCTTCCACCAAATCGGACCCTGAGGTGCCTCGCTCACCAAATCGGACCCTGAGGGGCCCCGCCCACCAAATCACCAAATCAAATTCTGAAAGGCCCCAACCACAAAATCGGACCCTGAGGGTCCCCGGACACAAAATCAGACCCTGAGGGACTCCACCCACAAAATCAAACCCTGAGGGGTCCCGCCCACCAATTCTGACCCTGAGGGGCCCCACCCACCAAATCTGACCCTGAGGGGCCCTGCTGACCAAATCGGACCCTGAAGGGCCCCGACAACCAAATCGGATTCTGAAGGGCCCCGCCCACCAAATCGGACCCTGATGGGCCCCACCCACCAAATCGGACCCTGATGGGCCCAGCCCACCAAATCGGACCCTGAGGGGCACCGCCCACCAAATTGGACCCTGAGGGGCCCCGGCCACAAAATCGGACCCTGAGGGGCCCCAGCCACCAAATCGGACCCTGAGGGGCCCCAGCCACCAAATCGGACCCTGAGGGGCCCCACCCACCAAATCGGACCCTGAGGGGCCCCACCCACCAAATCGGGCCCTGAGGGGCCCCACCCACAAAATCGGACCCTGAGGTCAAAGTGGCCCCTGAGAAGCACCCACAGTTAAAACGGATCCTGAGTTGAAAGTCTTGCAGGGGCAGCAGGCAAGTCTCTCTTAAAGGGGTAGCCCGGGCACCATTTCAAACCACTATCTGTACTTCCTTCAGGAAATACACATCTAGTTATTATTATTATTAAGTTGATTTCCGCAATTAATACAGCCCGAACCGCTACACGCACAGACTCCGTTCAGGTGTCGTTTCGAAGCCAGCGCCCATGAGAGGTGTGCTAAGTATTTTTCGTGTCGATCAGATTTGTAGTTTTTGCGCAATTTGCGTTAGAAAAATTTTTTTCCCGTCATTGGAATGCACTGTCTCCAATGCATTTGAATGGGGAAATGGCAAAACGTGCCCTGAGGCGATTGAAATGGCAGTTGAGCTCATTGATATGCGCAGGCAGACCCAGTTACTATGCCAACGCCTACGAACGTCACATGACATCTCCAGAACAGGGCTTCTGCCACATAATATCAGCTCTTAAAGCGAAACCCACAGCACAAATGCAAATCTAGCTTCATCACATGACACATGCCCCTGAGAGAGAATGTGCGCCAAAGTGTATTTAGAAGCCCAGTGAGCCAAACTGGCTCTTAAAGGGCCGAAGTGCAAAAGTGATTGTTAAAGGGCCGGCGCACCGAAATGAGTCTTAAAGGGCCAACATGCCAAATCGAAAGCTGAGTGACCACAGGCTCCAAATGGGAGGCTGATCGACCCCCCGGCCTCCAAATCGGAGGCTGAGCCACTCCGGCCTCCAAATCGGAGGCTGATCGACCCCGGCCTCCAAATCGAAGGCTGATCGACCCCGGCCTCCAAATCGGAGGCTGAGCCACCCCGGCCTCCAAATCGGAGGCTGAGCCACCCCGGCCTCCAAATCGGAGGCTGAGCCACCCCGGCCTCCAAATCAGAGGCTGATCGACCCCGGCCTCCAAATGGGAGGCTGATCGACCCCGGCCTCCAAATGGGAGGCTGAGCCACCCCGGCCTCCAAATGGGAGGCTGAGCCACCCCGGCCTCCAAATGGGAGGCTGAGCCACCCCGGCCTCCAAATCGGAGGCTGATCGACCCCGGCCTCCAAATGGGAGGCTGATCGACCCCGGCCTCCAAATCGGAGGCTGAGCCACCCCGGCCTCCAAATCGGAGGCTGAGCCACCCCGGCCTCCAAATCGGAGGCTGAGCCACCCCGGCCTCCAAATCGGAGGCTGATCGACCCCGGCCTCCAAATCGGAGGTTGAGCCACCCCGGCCTCCAGATCTGAGCCTGAGAGACCCCGGCCTCCAAATTGGAGGCTGAGCCACCCCGGCCTCCAAATTGGAGGCTGAGCCACCCGGCTTCCAAATCGGAGGCTGATCGACCCCGGCCTCCAAATCGGAGGTTGATCGACCCCGGCCTCCAAATCGGAGGCTGATCGACCCTGGCCTCCAAATCGGAGGCTGATCGACCCCGGCCTCCAAATTGAAGGCTGAGCCACCCCGGCCTCCGAATCAGAGGCTGAGCCACCCCGGCCTCCGAATCAGAGGCTGAGCCACCCCGGCCTCCGAATCAGAGGCTGAGCCACCCCGGCCTCCAAATCGGAGGCTGAGCCACCCCGGCCTCCAAATCGGAGGCTGAGCCACCCCGGCCTCCAAATCGGAGGCTGAGCCACCCCGGCCTCCAAATCGGAGGCTGATCGACCCCGGCCTCCAAATCGGAGGCTGAGCCACTCCGGCCTCCAAATCGGAGGCTGAGCCAACCCGGCCTCCAAATCGGAGGCTGAGCCACCCCGGCCTCCAAATCGGAGGCTGAGCCACCCCGGCCTCCAAATCGGAGGCTGAGCCACCCCGGCCTCCAAATCGGAGGCTCTTTGACCTCGGCCTCCAAATCGGAAGCTCATCGACCCCGGCCTCCAAATCTTACCCAGAGTGGCCCCGCCCACAAAATCTTACCGAGTGGCCCCGCCAACCAAATCGGACCCAGAGAGGCCCTGCCCACCAAACCGGACCCTGAGGGGCCCCGCCCACTAAATCGGACCCAGAGTGGTCCCGCCAACCAAATCGGACCCATAGTGGCCCCGCCCACCAAATCGGACCCAGAGGGTCTCCGCCCACAAAATCAGACCCTAAGGGGCCCAACCCACAAAATCAGACCCTGAGGGGCCCCAACCACAAAATCGGACACTGATTGGTCCCAACCACAAAATCAGACCCTGAGGGGCCCTGGCCACAAAATCGGACCCTGTGGGGCCCCGGCCACAAAATCAAACCCTGAGGGGCCCCGGCCACAAAATCGGACCCTGAGGGGCCCAACCCACATAATCGGACCCTGAGGGGCCACGGCCAGAAAATCGGACCCTGAGGGGATCCGGCCACAAAATCAGACCCTGAGGGGCCCTGGCCACAAAATTGGACCCTGAGGGGCCCCACTCACAAAATCGGAACCTGAGGGGCCCCACCCACAAAATCGGACCCTGAGGGGCCACACCCACAAAATCGGAGCCTGAGAGATCCCCGCCAACAATTCAAGCCCTGAGGCGCCCAGGCCAAGGAATCGGATCCTGAGGGGCCCCACCCACCAAATCAGACCCTGAGGCCAAAGTGGCCTCTGAGAGGCACTCACAGTTAAAATGGATCCTGAGTTGAAAGTCTTGCAGGGGCAGCAGGCAAGTCTCTCTTAAAGGGGCAGCCCGGTCACCATTTCAAACCACTATCTGTACTTCCTTCAGGAAATACACATCTAGTATTATTATTACTATTCAGTTGATTTCCGCAATTAATGTGGCCCAAACCGCTACACGCACAGACTCCGTTGAGGCCTCGTTTCGAAGTCAGCTTCCATGAGAGGTGTGCTAAGTATTTTTCGTGTCGATCGGATTTGGAGTTTTTGCGCAATTTGCGTTTGAAAAAACATTTTCCTCAATGCATTTCAATGGGAAAATGTTGCCATAGGGTAAACATGGGACAGTCGGGAGGTGGCAGTTAAGCTCATTGATATGCGCAGGCTCACCCAGTTACTATGCCAATGCCTACGAATGTCACATGACCTCTCCAGGACAGAGTTTCTGGCACATAATTTCAGCTCTTAAAGCGAAACCCACAGCATAAATGCAAATCTAGCTTCATCACATGACACATGCCCCTGAGAGAGAATGTGCGCCAAAGTGGATTTAGAAGCCCAGTGCGCCAAACTGGCTCTTAAAGGACCGACGCGCCAAAGTGATTCTTAAAGAGTCGGCGCACCGAAATGAGTCTTAAAGGACAGGCACGCCAAATCAAAAGCTGAGTGACACCAGGCTCCAAATCGGAGGCTGAGCCACCCTGCCCTCCAAATCGGACCCAGCGTGGCCCCGCTCAAAAAATCAGACCCTGAGTGGCTCCACCCACCAAATCAGACTCAGAGTGTCCCCGCCCAACAAAACGGACCCTGAGGGGCCCCGCCCACCAAATCAGACTCAGAGTGTCCCCGCCCAACAAAACAGACCCAGAGTGGCCCCACCCACCAAATTGGATCCAGAGTGGCCCCACCCACAAAATTGGATCCAGAGTGGCCCCACCCACAAAATCGGACCCTGAGGGGCCCCGGCCACAAAATCGGACCCTGAGGGGCCCCACTCACAAAATCGGACCCTGAGAGGATCCGGCCACAAAATCAGACCCTGAGGGGCCCCACCTACAAAATCGGACCCTGAGGGGCCCCACCCACAAAATTGGACCCTGAGGGGCCCCTGAGAGGCACCCACAGTTAAAACGGATCCTGAGTTGAAAGTCTTGCAGGGACATCAGGCAAGTCTCTCTTAAAGGGGCAGCCCGGGCACCATTTCAAACCACTATCTGTACTTCCTTCAGGAAATACACATCTAGTTATAATTTGTTATAACTAACCACAGTTGGTTACTATGCCCAGGCAACGCCAGGCTCTTCAGCTAGTACACTATATAAAAAGACAAATATGCAAGTTTTTCTCAGCATCTGGTATGAAATCAGAATAAACCTTTCCGGTTTTGGTCAATTAGGATTAAAATAATTATTAATATTTGCCAAATGCCAGAATAATGAGAAAGAATGTTTTAAGGCATTTTTATTACTTACTGCAGTTAAAAGTTTACATACATTTCATTAGTATTTGGTACCATTGCCCTTAAAACTGAATGACTTAGGTCAAATGTTTGGGATATCCTTCCACAAGCTTCTCACAATAGTTGGTCAGAATTTGGGCCCGTGACTCCTGAGTCCTGACAAAACTGGTATAACTGATCCAGGTTTGTAGGTCGCTTTGCTCGCACCTGCCTTTTCAGTTTTGCCCATAAATTTTTAATAGGATTGAGATCACGGCTTTGTGATGGCCACTCCAAAACATTGACTTTGTTATCCTTAAGTCACTTTGTTACCATTTTGGCAGTATGTTTCGGGTTATTGTTCATTTGGAAGACCCATTTCCACCCAAGCTTTAACTTCCTGGTTGATGTCTTGAGATGTCGCTTCAGTATTGCCACATGATCTTCTTTTCTAATGATGCCATCTATTTTGTGAAGTGTGTAGGGGATTGAGTAGATTGTCCCTGTAATGCCACCTCCCCTTTAAGGTGATCCTAATAGTTATATATTGTAAATATGATTATGCCACGATACTGCTACACAGCTGTATATTACCGACTGTATTTTTGGTATTGCCACATTGTGTTACCATGCTGTACATACTGTAAGATATTATGCTTTATTATGTCTTTTGTATTGCATTGTATTTCTGTACAGATTAGGGTAAGATAGTGCTTCCTTTGGGAAGATTAGAGGCGGGTACTCATGGTATAGAGTTCATAGAATGGGTAAGCGTAGTTCTGCAATGGGCCACTAGATGGGGGCATACTAGTGGACCTTGTTAGGTATAGCTGTAGGAAGTTTCTAGATGTTTTAGTAAGAGCACACGCATAGTTAAACTGTAGGAGGAGCTGCTATGGGTTAAGCTTTTGTAGGTTGTAGGAATTGATAAGAAGGGCGAGCACGCCCGACAGGTCCACAAGGGCTCTTAGCCCAGGACAACATAGCAGCTACACAATGTTGTTCAAGTGAAGAAGCATGGGCACAGTCAGGCAGGTGCTGGATAAGACTGGAGCACCCAAGGAAGTTACAGTTCACAGTGCAGGAACGGAGAAGGAAACGTGGTCCAAAAGTCGTGCAGGGCGCAGAATGTTCATGATATGGCAGATACTCAATAGGGCTGAAGCAGGCAAGTCTGGGGCAAAACGGATAAGCGAGATCCTCTATGTAATGAGGTCCTACAGTAGTGAAGCTGCTGCACTGCCAAAGGCGCTACTACCCCGTAATGTACGTGAGGGCGAAGTCAGTCAGAAAGGGAAATGCAAAGGAAGAATGTTGTGTGGACTGCAATGTAACTGATGTCCGAAACAGTTGAAGAAGAAAGCAAAAGTTTTGATTTTTCATCAGAACCGGTATCTGTGTCAATTATATCATCTTCATATTCTGGAAGCAAGTGTGCAGAAGCTGGGTCACACCGCAGTGGAATCCCTGACCGTGGACCAGCAACCAGAACAGGTACACCGGTAGATGCTGAAGATATTTCTGTGGGAGGAGGTCAGGACACCAAGCCACCAGTGTCCTCAGTTACGAATACCATCCTGCCCTCCTCTTACGAGTGCACCAGTCCCTCCTGCAGCAAAACAACCCCACAATATGATGCTGCCACCCCCATGTTTCACAGTTGGGATGGTGTTTTTAGGCTTCCAAACTTCTCCCATTTTCCTCCAAACGTAACGATGTTCATTATTCCCCAAAAGTAAAATTTTAGTTTCATCAGACCAGAGGACATGTCTCCAAAAATTAAGGTATTTGATAGAGATGAGCGACTTTGCCTTTTTTAGGGTCGAGTCGGGTTTCATGAAACCCAACTTTCTCAAAAGTCGAGTCGAAAGAAATCGGCCGACTATAGGGAAAAGTCGGGGGTCCGACTGAAACACTAAACCCAATGCAAGTCAATGGGGAAGCAAAGTCGACAGGGAGTGTAGGAGAGTAAACACAACTACAGTGCCCATTTCAATGCCAACAACATCAATTCTTATTACTTAACCTTGTCAATCTTAATGTCAGGAACACCGTACTAAACTCGCTCACTGAGCCAGTGCGCGTGTTCTGAGTAAGGCGAACTGTGCTCAAAGATACCTGTGGAGCGGGCAGCAATCGAGTAGGTGCGTACTTCAGAACAGCAGGACCTGAAGCACGTGACTGCTGGGGGGCGTGGCCTAAACTCCAGAGAGCTAGGAGCTGCAAGAGAACTCCTAGCAGGGTAACTACGAGACAAAGTTACCAAGGGGCATAGACAGGGAGGATAGTCAGGACATAGCCAATGAGTCATACACAGAGATAGCTGCAAGGTACAAGAGGGGTGAGCAGAGAGTAGTCAGATAACAGGCAACAAGTCATACACAGAGAGGGTAGCGCAGTACAGAATCAACAGGCAAACTCACAACGGGGAACAGAACTGGGTCAGAACCATATAAACAAGCTATAACAACGAACAGACACAGGCACACAGAGGTCACCACACTCAGCCAAAGGCAAAAGTATAACTGACAGGGATTGGAGCTTCCCAGGGGTTTAAGAAGCTCTCCCAGAACCAAAGAAAGGCCACAATCATTAACCCCAGGTGTGCAGGTCAAAACCTGCACTGAGCTCCAGACATTAACCCCTGACGTGCAGCTCAAAATCCTGCCCTGGGATCATGACACTTAATTTACTTTTTAATAATAGTTACGCATTGAAAACTGGGGGTTATTTGGCTAAAGTTGTGGGGGGTAGGGCTGGCTCCAGGTTTTCGTGTGCCCCAGGCCAAAGAGTGTCAGTGGGCCCCTTTAACACGTAACACAATTCATGATGCTCCGATACGGCAAAGAAATAGTGGTATAGTACAATGAAAAATACTTCACTTCTTACATGGCATGACTGCTATCTATTTTAAATTCCCCAGTAGCTCAAAAAACGGGCAGTATATTACTCCATACAGTATTATGGCCACCACATAGTGCGCCATACAGAATAATGAGCCCCATATTTTTCTCCGCACAGAATAATTGGTCCCATATAATGTTCCATACAGTATATGACGAGCTTCACATAATGCTACAGCATATGTTGGTCCCCATGGATGATGCTCCACTGTCTTATGGGCCCAAATAATGCTCCATATATAATGGGCCCCATTTCTAATGCTCCAGTGTATAATGTGCCCCGTAAATGCTGCTCCAGTGTCTGATGTCCCCTATTTGGAATGCTCCACTATATGATGGGCCTCCAGTGTATGATGGGCCCAAATAATGATCCATATATAATCTGCCCCATTTAGAATGCTCCAGTATATAATGGGCCCCATGGATGATGCTTCAGTGTCTTATGGGCCCAAATAATGCTCCATATATAATGGGCCCCATTTCTAATGCTCCAGTGTATAATAGGCCCCATAGATGCTGCTCCAGTGTCTGATCTGCCCCATTTAGAATGCTCCAGTATATGATGGGCCCCATGGATGATGCTCCAGTATCTTATGGGCCCAAATAATGCTCCATATACAATGGGCCACATTTCTAATGCTCCAGTATATAATGTGCCCTGTAAATGCAGCTCCAGTGTCTGATGTCCCCCATTTGGAATGCTCCAGTATATAATGGGCCTCATGGATGATGCTCCAGTGTATGATGGGCTCAAATAATGCTCCATATCTAATGGCCCCCATTTCTAATGCTCCAGTGTATAATGGGCCCCGTAAATGCTGCTTCAGTGTCTGATGTCCCCCTTTTGGAATGCTCCCATATATGATGGGCCTCATTGATGATGCTCCAGTGTATGATGGGCCCAAATAATGCTCCATATATAATCTGCCCCATTTAGAATGCTCCAGTATATGATGGGCCGCATGGATGATGCTCCAGCATCTTATGGGCCCAAATAATGCTCCATATATAATAAGCCCCATTTCTAATGCTCCAGTGTATAATGGGCCCCATAAATGCTGCTCCAGTGTCTGATGTCCCCCCTTTGGAATGCTTCAGTATATGATGGGCCAAATGGATGATGCTCCAGTGTGTGATGGGCCCCATATCTCATTCTCCAGTGTATAGTGCTCCCCAAAAAATGCTCCCAACCTTTAAAAAAGTTAAATACCTCTCCTCGCTGGGCACTGCTCTACTCTGGACTCCTCAGCGTCAACATCTTCCAGCTCTCTGCACTTGGACTGGTTAGGCAGAGGGCAGACAGACGTGATGCCATCGCACTCTATGACCTGAATGTCACTGTCACGAAACGCGGAAGACGTCACGGCGGTGAGCAGGGTGAGGTAAGTATTGCAAGTGCTGTGGCCCTGAGCAAGCAGGGGGGCCCACTCGTGGAGGACGGCACTGGCACAGGGCCCCTCATAGTACGCCGGGGTGTCTGATGGCGAGTGGGCCCTCCCACCGGCAGAGACATTTTTGCGTACTATGAGGGCCCTGTGCCAGTGCCGTCGCCCACGAGTATGCCCCCCCACCTGCTCAGGGAATCGGCACTTTCATCTGCACCTTCCTCTGTGTCACTGTGTTAGGTGGTATAGTAAGCGGGAAGGGGCACCTGAGTTTCATCAGTCAGATTCTGGCTCTGTAGAGTGCGAGGGGAATGTAGTGCTGTGGGTGAATGTACCAGCAGAATCATCTAGCAGTGGCTGTGCATCAGTGCACTCCATCTCTGATTCATGTTGGACTGGGGAATTCAGGATTTGACTTAATAACCCAGGCATGGTATGTGAAAACAGCTCCATGGAGTAATCTCAAGTGTGGGCTGCCGCATCCTTCACTTTTAGTGGGGGTGAAGGACACAAGAAAAGGGGTTGTTCCTGAACAGAAGACTCAGTGCTTGCATTTTTTGCAACTTCAGAAGAGGAGGCGATAGAGCTGCAATGTAAGCCAAAACCAGTTCCTGATGCTCCGGCTTTAAAAGCAGTTTACCTACTCCCAGAAAAGGGAGCCTTCCAGGCCTTCCGGAGCCAGACCATGCCGCAGTCTCAACACTTCCTGCCTTTGCTGGTATTGTACTTTTGGCACTACCAGTAGATGCACCACCACCATCAGTACCAGCTACCCACCCATGCCCACGTCCGCAGCCTCTTACACCATACTTCCTAATTTTTGTGAAAATGGACCCAAAATACCAGCAGATATATGGTACTGTATCAGAAGCGTACGGCTTTATACAGTGTAGGGGTCATTGGAAATCTCTGTATATATTTCCAGAGTCAGACACAGACGCTCACAGGCTCAGTATGAATTGGACAATACTATAAAAAGTTGAAAAAGGGTACAGTATCACCAGATACAAGGTATATATAGTATAGTTTAAACATTCTAAATCTCCGAATATATTTCAGGAGGCAGACACAGACGATCTCAGGCCCAGTATGGATTTGACAAGAATATAGAAAGTTGAGAAAGGGTACAGTATCACCTGATACCAGGTATATCCGTATATATTTCCAGAGTCAGAAACAGACTCTCATTGGCTCAGTATGGATTACACCCAGAATATAAAAAGCAGTAAATGGGTAATGTATCACAAGCATAGAGCTGTATACAGTGTTGGGGTAATTTTTAAATCTACATATATATTTCAGGAGTAACACACAGACTCTCACAGGTTCAGTATGTATCACACCATAATATAAAAAGAAGATCTGCAGGAAATAATCACACATGTGGGCCAATGTTCAAGGTGTCAATGATACACTTAGATTAGTGGGTGGAGGAGGACTTTCTGGCACAAAGGGTATTGTATCAACATATACCAGGTATATATAGTATAGTGAAAATAGAAAAAAACTACGTATGTATTTCAGGAGGCAGGCACAGACGCTCTGAGGCCCAGTATGGATTCGACAAGAATGTAGAAAGTTGAGAAAGGGTACAGTATCACCAGATATATATAGCATAGTTTAAACATTCTAAATCTCTGTATATATTTCAGGAGGCAGACACAGACGCTCTCAGGCCCAGTATGGATCCGACAAGAATATAGAAAGTTGAGAAAGGGTACAGTATCACCTGATACCAGGTATATATGTATATATTTCCAGAGTCACAAACAGACTCTCACTGGCTCAGTATGCATTACACCAGAATATAAAAAGCAGTAAATGGGTAATGTATCACAAGTGTAGAGCTGTATACAGTGTTGGGGTAATTTTTAAATCTACATATATATTTCAGGAGTAACATACAGGCTCTCACAGGCTCAGTATGGATCACACCATAATATAAAAAGATCCACAGGAAATAATCACACAAGGGGGCCAATGTTTCAGGTGTAAATAATGCACTGCCAGTGGTGGGTGGAGGAGCACTTTCTGGCAAATCCACATCCCTCCAGTCATGCACAAACCCTGTACCAGACCTTGGCACGCCAACATTTTCTCTTGCCCCCTGAGAAGCATCCTCCTCCCCAAAATAATCATCCCCCTCATCCTCCTCCTCCTCCTCTTCCTCCACCTCATCCAGGACAGTTCCCTTAGCAGACAATGGATGACTGTCATCAAGGCTTCCCTCCTCCTCCTCCTGTTCCTCCTCCTCTGCTGCAGACGCCTGATCCTTAATGTGCATCAAAGTTTGCATGAACAGACGCATAAGTGGGATGCTCAAGCTTATGATGGAGTCGTCTGCCCTTACCAGCCGTGTGCTTTCCTCAAAACACTGAAGGACTTTACAGAGGTCTTTCAGCTTTGACCACTGCACACCCGACAATTCCATGTCTGCCCTCAAACTGCCTGCCCGTTTATCCTCCCACAAATGCATTACAGCCTGCCTCTGTTCGCACAGCCTCTCAACCATGTGCTTGGTGGAGTTCCACCTTGTTGCAACGTCTATGATTAGGCGGAGCTTGGGGAGGTGGAGCAATCGCTGCAGCTTCTGCATACGACTGGAGTGTACGGGCGAGCAACGGATGTGCGAGCACAGTCTTCACACCTTATGGAGCAGGGTTGTTAACTCCGGATAATTATTTTGGAAGCACTTCACCACCAGGTTCAAGGTGTGAGCCAGGCAAGGTATGTGTGTGAGTTTTGCAAGGGCTATGGCTGCCACAAAATTCCAGACGTTATCACTGACTACCTTGAATGGCTCAAGATGTAGACTGCCAAGCCATGACTCAGTTTGTCGCTGAAAGTAGTCGGCCAGTACCTCTGCGGTGTGTCTGTCGCCCAAACACATCATCTGCAACACAGCCTGCTGCCGCTTACCACTAGCTGTTCGATAGTGGGACACCTCGTGCGCAACACTGGCAGCTGCGGATGGAGTGCTCATGCGACTGCGCTCTGTCGACGAGCTTTCGCTTCTGGAGGAGGAGGGTCGAATGCCTACAGCCAACTGTTTCCTATACCGTGGGCTAGGCAGCATTGTTCCACCGCCACTGTCCCCTGTGGAGCCAGCATCCACCACATTAACCCAGTGAGCAGTGATGGACACGTAATGGCCCTGGCCATGCCAACTGGCTCATGCATCTGTTGTGAGGTGCACCTTTCCACTCACTGATTGTTTGAGTGCATGGACAATGCGGTCTTTCACATGCAGGTGGAGGGCAGGGATGGCTTTTTGAGAAAAGAAGTGCCGACTGGGTAGGTCATAGCATGGGACAGCGTAGGCCATGAGCTCTCGGAAAGCTTCGCTTTCAACCAAACGGAAGGGCATCATCTCTAATGAGATCAGTTTGGCAATGTAGTCGTTCAAAGCCAGTGTATGCAGATGAGAGGATGAGCACTTTCTTCTCCTACTCAGAGTGTCTGGTAGGGTGAGCTGGACTTGAGAGCTGCATAGGGGGGAACTAGCGGTGGAGATTAAGGACTGAGAGGGGGTTGGTGATGGTGATGGTGGTGTTGGTGATGGCCTAGATTTAGTCTTTTTTGCAAAAACATTGTGATTCCCTGACTGCTTTGGCCTTGAGACGACACCTCAACATTTCTTTCTGGTGGTGTGCTTAGCAGTGGCCTTTCAGTGGGGGAAGCAATGGAGCATTGCTGGCTACCTTCAGTTGGAGCAGGTGCACATGTGCTACCTGAGGTCTTGTAGTCCATCCATGCTTACAAGTGCATGGTGGTTAAATGTCTAAGCATGCAACTGGTGTTTAAATTTCAGAGATTTTTACCTCGGCTGAAGGTCCTTCCGCACTTCTTACAGATAACCTTTGCCTCATGAATAGGATTTTGGTCAAAAAAGTGCCACACTGCACTCTTCCTACTATGGTATAAATTTTCAGGGCTTGCACGGTGTGCAAATTTGACCATCTGGCCAAGCTGTCCTGCAACTCTTTGTTTTTTTAACAAGTTTTGGTACAGCTAGATTACCGCTGCCAGATAACCGCTGGGGCCTGCCAGATAACCGCTGCTGCGATGGCGATGCCTGCTGCAGATCCTTCTCCTCTTCTGAGCTATTGCCAGCGCCACCCTCTTCCCTCAATGGATGCCAATCTCGGTCAACAACTGGGTCATCCATCACCTGCTCTTCAATTTCATCTGCACCTTCCTCTGTGTCACCGTGTAAGGTGGTATAGTATGCAGGAAGGGGCACCTGAGTTTCATCAGGGTCAGAATCTGGCTCACTAGACTGTGAGGAAAATGTATTGCTCTGGGTCAATGTACCAGCAGAATCATCCAGCAGTGGCTGTGCATCAGTGCACTCCATGTCAGAGTCATCTTGGACTGGGGAATTCAGGATTTGACTTGATTAACCCTGGCATGGTATGTGAAAAGAGCTCCATGGAGTAATCTGAAGTGTGTGCTGCGGCATCCTTCACTTTTGGTGTGGGTGAAGGACACAAGGAAAGGTGTTGTTCCTGTCCAGAAGCCTGCACTGACGACTCTGTGCTTGTTGTATTTGCAACTTCAGAAGAGGAGGCAATAGAGCTGGAGGCTGTTTCGGCAATGTAAGCCAAAACCTGTTCCTGATGCTCCGGCTTTAAAAGCGGTTTACCTACTCCCAGAAAAGGGAACCTTAAAGGCCTTCTTGTGCCAGACGATGATGCAGGCTCAACACCTCCTACCTTAGCTGCTATTGTGCTTTTGCCATAATCAGCAGATGCACCGCCACCACCATCAGTACCAGCTGCGCCCCCACACCCACATACGCGGCCTCTTCCACCATACTTCCTCATGTTTGGGAAAATCTTCCAAAAATACCAGCAGAGATAAGGTACTGTATGAGGAGTGTAGAGATGTGTAAGGTGTATGGAAAAATTTAAATCTCCATATATATTTCGTTACAGATGCTCTCCCAGTATGTATTTGACCGTAATCCAACCAGCAGATATACGGTACTGTATCAGAAGTGTACAGCTGTATACATTTTTGGTGAAACTGTCAATCTCCGTATATTTGTTTCCGGAGTCACACACAGACGCTCTGGCAGTATGTATTTGACCGTAATCCAAACAGCAGACATACGATACTGTTTGAGAAGCGGACAGCTGTATATGGTGTATGTATGGAAAATGTTAAATCTCTGTCTATCTTTTTACGGAGTCACACACAGATAGCATACAGTGGGGAAAAAAAGTATTTAGTCAGTCAGCAATAGTGTAAGTTCCACCACTTAAAAAGATGAGAGGCGTCTGTAATTTACATCATAGGTAGACCTCAACTATGGGAGACAAACTGAGAAAAAAAAATCCAGAAAATCACATTGTCTGTTTTTTTTTTCATTTTATTTGCATATTATGGTGGAAAATAAGTATTTGGTCAGAAACAAGCAATCAAGATTTCTGGCTCTCACAGACCTGTAACTTCTTCTTTAAGAGTCTCCTCTTTTCTCCACTCATTACCTGTAGTAATGGCACCTGTTTAAACTTGTTATCAGTATAAAAAGACACCTGTGCACACCCTCAAACAGTCTGACTCCAAACTCCACTATGGTGAAGACCAAAGAGCTGTCAAAGGACACCAGAAACAAAATTGTAGCCCTGCACCAGGCTGGGAAGACTGAATCTGCAATAGCCAACCAGATTGGAGTGAAGAAATCAACTGTGGGAGCAATAATTAGAAAATGGAAGACATACAAGACCACTGATAATCTCCCTCGATCTGGTGCTCCACGCAAAATCCCACCCCGTGGGGTCAGAATGATCACAAGAACGGTGAGCAAAAATCCCAGAACCACGCGGGGGGACCTAGTGAATGAACTGCAGAGAGCTGGGACCAATGTAACAAGGCCTACCATAAGTAACACACTACGCCACCATGGACTCAGATCCTGCAGTGCCAGACGTGTCCCACTGCTTAAGCCTGTACATGTCCGGGCCCGTCTGAAGTTTGCTAGAGAGCATTTGGATGATCCAGAGGAGTTTTGGGAGAATGTCCTATAGTCTGATGAAACCAAACTGGAACTGTTTGGTAGAAACACAACTTGTCGTGTTTGGAGGAAAAAGAATACTGAGTTGCATCCATCAAACACCATACCTACTGTAAAGCATGGTGGTGGAAACATGCTTTGGGGCTGTTTCTCTGCAAAGGGGCCAGGACGACTGATCCGGGTACATGAAGAATGAATGGGGCCATGTATCGTGAGATTTTGAGTGCAAACCTCCTTCCATCAGCAAGGGCATTGAAGATGAAACGTGGCTGGGTCTTTCAACATGACAAAGATCCAAAGCACACCACCAGGGCAACGAAGGAGTGGCTTCGTAAGAAGCATTTCAAGGTCCTGGAGTGGCCTAGCCAGTCTCCAGATCTGAACCCTATAGAAAACCTTTGGAGGGAGTTGAAAGTCCGTGTTGCCAAGCGAAAAGCCAAAAACATCACTGCTCTAGAGGAGATCTGCATGGAGGAATGGGCCAACATACCAACAACAGTGTGTGGCAACCTTGTGAAGACTTACAGAAAACGTTTGACCTCTGTCATTGCCAACAAAGGATATATCACAAAGTATTGAGATGAAATTTTGTTTCTGACCAAATATTTATTTTCCACCATAATATGCAAATAAAATGAAAAAAAAACAGACAATGTGATTTTCTGGATTTTTTTTTCTCAGTTTGTCTCCCATAGTTGAGGTCTACCTATGATGTAAATTACAGACGCCTCTCATCTTTTTAAGTGGTGGAACTTGCACTATTGCTGACTGACTAAATACTTTTTTTCCCCACTGTATATTTGTCCGTGATACCAGCCGGTACACGGTAGTGTGTGAGGAGCGTATAGCTCTATACGGTGTATGTATGGAAAAATTTTAACTCTCCGTCTATATTTTAACGGAGTCACACACACACGCTGTCTTTGTATAGATTTGACCGTTATTAAACAGCAGATATAGTATACTGTTTGACAAGCGGACAACTCTATACGGTGTATGGAAAAATTGAAATTTCCGTATATGTATTTACAGAGTCTCACACACACGCTGTCTCTGTATAGATTTGACCGCAATACAAACAGCAGATATACAATAGTGTTTGATAAGCGGACATCTCTATACGGTGTATGTATGGAAAAATGAAAATCTCCATCTATCTTTTTACGGAGTCACACACAGATAGTATGTATTTGTCCGTGATACCAGCTGGTACATGGTAGTGTGTGAGGAGCGTAAACCTCTATACGGTGTGTGAAAGAATGAACACTCGCTAACTGTGCAGACAAAAGGAATACAAGTATTTTTCCTTTGAAAAAAGCAGTCTGCACAGCAGTGTGCACACAGCAGTGCAGCTATCAGGTACCCTTATAAGGCAATAACAGAAATCCCATATACAGTTGTGGCCAAAAGTATTGACACCCCTGCAATTTTGTCAGCTAATACTCAGTTTCTTCCTGAAAATGATTGCAATCACAAATTCTTTGGTATTATCTTCATTTAATTTGTCTTAAATGAAAAAACACAAAAGAGAATGAAGCAAAAAATTTAAACATTGATCATTTCACACAAAACTCCAAAAATGTTCCAGACAAAAGTATTGGCACCCTCAGCCTAATACTTGGTTGCACAACCTTTAGCCAAAATAACTGCGATCAACCGCTTCCGGTAACCATCAATGAGTTTCTTACAATGCTCTGCTGGAATTTTAGACCATTCTTCTTTGGCAAACTGCTCCAGGTCCCTGATATTTGAAGGGTGCCTTCTCCAAACTGCCATTTTTAGATCTCTCCACAGGTGTTCTATGGGATTCAGGTCTGGACTCATTGCTGGCCACCTTAGAAGTCTCCAGTGCTTTCTCTCAAACCATTTCCTAGTGCTTTTTGAAGTGTGTTTTGGGTCATTGTCCTGCTGGAAGACCCATGACCTCTGAGGGAGACCCAGCTTTCTCACACTGGGCCCTACATTATGCTGCAAAATTTGTTGGTAGTCTTCAGACTTCATAATGCCATGCACATGGTCAAGCAGTCCAGTGCCAGAGGCCGCAAAGCAACCCTAAAACATCAGGGAACCTCCGCCATGTTTGACTGTAGGGACCGTGTTTTTTTCTTTGAATGCCTCTTTTTTTCTCCTGTAAACTCTATGTTGATGCCTTTGCCCAAAAAGCTCTACTTTTGTCTCATCTGACCAGAGAACATTCTTCCAAAATGTTTTAGGCTTTTTCAGGTAAGTTTTGGCATACTCCAGCCTGGCTTTTTAATGTCTCGGGGTAAGAAGTGGGGTCTTCCTGGGTCTCCTACCATACAGTCCCTTTTCATTCAGATGCCGACGGATAGTACGGGTTGACACTGTTGTACCCTCGGACTGCAGGGCAGCTTGAACTTGTTTGGATGTTAGTCGAGGTTCTTTATCCAACATCCGCACAATCTTGCGTTGAAATCTCTCATCAATTTTTCTTTTCCGTCCAAATCTAGGGAGGTTAGCCACAGTGCCATGGGCTCTAAACTTCTTGATGACACTGCGCACGGTAGACACAGGAACATTCAGGTCTTTGGAGATAGACTTGTAGCCTTGAGATTGCTCATGCTTCCTCACAATTTGGTTTCTCAAGTCATCAGACAGTTCTTTGGTTTTCTTTCTTTTCTCCATGCTCAATGTGGTACACACAAGGACACAGGACAGAGGATGAGTCAACTTTAATCCACGTCAACTGGCTGCAAGTGTGATTTAGTTATTGCCAACACCTGTTAGGTGCCAAAGGTAAGTTACAGGTGCTGTTAATTACACAAATTAGAGAAGCATCACATGATTTTTCGAACAGTGCCAGTACTTTTGTCCACCCTTTTTTTTATGTTTGGTGTGGAATTATATCCAATTTGGCTTTAGGACAATTCTTTTTGTGTTTTTTCATTTAAGACAAATTAAATGAAGATAATAATAACAAAGAATTTGTGTTTGCAATAATTTTCAGGAAGAAACTGAGTATTATCTGACAAAATTGCAGGGGTGTGAATACTTTTGGCCACAACTGTAGAATGCTAAAATGCCGAAAGGTGATACCAAAACAATTTGTTCACCCTAGGCACAAGCCACATCTGCTCCTACAGTCAATTTGAAACCGGAGAAGAAAGGGAGCAAAACGATGAAATGCAAAAACATCAATAATTTTTATTAAATATCATACAGAAAGTGCACGGAGTCATAATTAAGTGACAAAAAAAAAAACAGATGAACACACACCCAGCAGTCCCCTCATCCAGCCAAGATGGAAAAAGTGCCCTCATGTATGTAATCTAGACATCATACCAGTAAAGTGGAAACCCAAGGTAATGTCATCCTACAAAGTATAAGTCGCCATGTGGCCCAATCTAGTCTTAATCACCTCCCCGAGCTTAACTCGAATAAGGGAGGGAGACATATAATGTCATGGGGGTGCAATAGGTCTAAGTACAAAAAGGGCGTCCATCGGTAGAGATCTAAGGTAAGTACCAATACAAAAACTTACCAGAGGGTACAAGAGGAGGAGGAGGGGCGCCTGGCAGTGACCCCCAACGCGCGTTTCGCGGCACAAAAAGGCCGCGTTATCCAAGCATGAAAATTTCAGGTGTTTTCTGAGTATAGCTAATTACTTTCACCTGTGGGTATTTTTTTGATGAATTGTCTCTCATTGCGGTTAACTTATAATAGCGATTTCATGATTATATGCTATTTTTGCATGTATTAAGACAATTCATGTAGTGCTTTTTTATATATTTAGAGAACAGCATGCATAGCTTGAACTGTCCTCCCACCTCTCCTGTTCCCTCTTTGACCGGTTACAATCTGTCTTCCGACCGCATCACTCAACTGAAACTGCCCTAACTAAAGTCACTAATGACTTACTAACCGCCAAGAGCAAGCAACACTACTCTGTCCTCCTTCTCCAGGACCTGTCCTCTGCCTTCGACACTGTAGACCATTCCCTCCTGCTACAGACTCTCTCATCTCTTGGCATCACAGACTTGGCCCTATCCTGGATCTCATCATACCTAACAGACCGAACATTTAGTGTCTCCCTCTCACACACCACCTCCTCACCTCGCCCCCTGTCTGTCGGTGTTCCTCAAGGCTCTGTCCTAGGACCCCTACTATTCTCCATCTACACCTTTGGCTTGGGACAGCTCATAGAATCTCACAGTTTGCAGTATCACCTCTATGCCGATGTCGCGCAGATCTAGATATCTGGACCCAACTTCGCCTCCTTACTGACTGAAATCCCACAATGTCTGCTATCTCAGCCTTCTTCTCTGCTCGCTTTCTCAAACTGAACATGGACAAAACAGAATTCATCATCTTTGCCCCATCTCACTATACCCCTCCACCAGACCTATCCATCAATGTCAATGGCTGCTCTCTTTCCCCAGTCCCGCATGCTCGGTGCCTTTGGGTGATCCTTGACTCTGCGCTCTCTTTCAAACCACATATCCAAGCCCTCGCCTTCTGCTGCCTCAAACTCAAAAATATTTCCTGGATCCACTCATTCCTCAACCACAAAACCACAAAAACACTAGTGCATGCTCTTATCATCTCCTGCCTCGACTACTGCAACCTTCTACTCTCTGGCCTCCCCTCTAGCACTCTTGCACCACTCCAGTCCATCCTACACTCTGCTGCCCGACTAATCCACCTGTCTCCCCGCTATTCCCCAGCCTCCCCCCCATGCCAGGCCCTTCACTGACTTCCTATTGCCCAGAGGCTCCAATTCAAAACCCTAACCATGACATGCAAAGCCATCCACAACCTGTCTCCTCCATACATCTGTGACATTGTCTCTAGGTACCTACCCGCACGCAACCTTCGATCATCTCAAGATCTCCTCTATTCCCCCCTTATCTCTTTTTCCCACAACCGCATACAAGACTTCTCCCGTGCCTTCCCCATACTCTGGAACTCTCTGCCGCAACACATCAGACTCTCACCATCAACGGAAACCTTCAAGAAGAACCTGAAGACCCACCTGTTCCGACAAGCTTACAGCCTGCAATGATCCTCGGTCTACTGAACCACCGCACGACCTGCTCTACCCTCTCCTACTGTATCCTCACCCATCCCTGTAGACTGTGAGCCCTTGCGGGCAGGGTCCCCTCTCCTTATGTACTTGTGTGTCCCTTGTCTTACATATGTTTATTATACTTGTCTATATTTCCCCTTTTCACATGTAAAGCGCCATGGAATATATGGAGCTATATAAATGCATAATAATAATAATTATGCATGAGTAGATTATAGATGTTTTTTTCATCATTATTATTTATCTCACATTGGTGGAGTTGTTTTTGCTAGTTAGCATAATTAATTCCTCATGATGTTCTGTGTTTAATGATGTCCTAGCCTAAATTGTTTCTTTTATTTATGGTAGGCAATTGCTTAAAAATAATTTTTATATGGTTAATATTTGATATTAATAATAAATAGCATTTTTATTAAGATTATTGGTTCTTGTGTTTTTCTCTGTCTACTTTATCTCTTGTAGTAGAGTTTTGAGTGTCAGTTATTGGATTTTACTACTTTTAATAACGCAAGTTATTTTTGGATCATTAATTTATTTAATTTTACTCTAACCTATTAAACATTTCTTAAAAAATCCTAAACTCTTTTTAGGTCTATTTTTATTTATTTTTCTTTAAGGGAATGAGTCACATATATTTTTTAGAATGACCATTAATAAAACATACAGGGGACAAAAACCGTCACACCATAACCAGACCATATATTACCACCACATAGTGACCAAATAATACCAAATACAAGGAAAAAAGACCTCCATTACATGACCAGATCACATACTACCACCACATAGTGACCAAATGCTACAATACTGATCATTAATAAAAAACACAACACTAACACCATTATACACAGGAGCTCTGTATATAATGTCAGTGTTCATGTAATACAGTGATCACTAGAGTTGATCGAAATGGGTCGGTCAAATTCAAAAATAGGCAACTTTCGCCGATCGAAACCCGACCATAGCATGAGGTCGGCCATGAGGTCGCCGAGCCGAGCGCCAAAGTCGCGTTTCAAAAAATGCTTCCAGCGCCTTTTCTCAGCCAATGATGGAGGACGCACACTGTGGGCAACGCGATGACATGCACAGCGGCCACCACCATCTTAGAGAAGGGCATTGAAGTGATTGGCTGGCTTTGTGTGGCGTCACAGTGGGTATAAAAGGCTGTGACCGCCGACCGCCATCTTACTTCTGCCAATCTTAGAATAGGGAGAGGTGCTGCTGCTGATTCTGAATAGGGAGAGCATTAGGCAGGGAAGAGGAAAAAAAAATTGCTTCTGCTGATAGCGCTTTTCACTGTACAGTTAGTGTGCAGTGAAAGGGAATGATTTTTGTTGTGTGCAGCAGCGCTGGTGGTGATTAGGCTGCTTTTTAAGGCTACCTGATAGCTGCATTTGTGTGCACACTGCTGTTCAAGCTGCTTTTTTCAAAGCACTGCAACTTTTATTTTGTTCTGGTGAGTTACTGAGCGTTCATTTTTTTCACACACCGTATAGCAGTGTACGCTCCTCACACACTACCGTGTACCAGCTGGTATCACGGACAAATAGAAGCTATCTAGGTGTGACTCTGGAAAAACAAGCCGAGGAGATTTTCCATTTTTCCAGACCTACACCTTATAGAGCTGTCCGCTTTTCAAACAGTGAAGCTATCTGTGTGTGACTCTGGAAAAAAAAGCCGAGGAGATTTTCCATTTTTCCAGACCTACACCTTATAGAGTTGTCCACTTTACAAACAGTGAAGCTATCTGTGTGTGACTCTGGTAAAAAAAAGCCGAGGAGATTTTCCATTTTTCCAAACCTACACCTTATAGAGCTGTCCGCTTTTCAAACAGTGAAGCTATCTGTGTGTGACTCTGGAAATACAAGCCGTGGAGATTTTCCATTTTTCCAGACCTACACCTTATAGAGCTGTCCGCTTTTCAAACAGTTTCGTATATATGCTGTTTGATTATGGTCAAAACTAGGCAGAGACAGCATGTGTCAGTCCGTAAACAAATAGACAGAGATTGACAATTTTCCATACAGACACCGTATAGCGGTGTACGCTCCTCACACACTACCGTGTACCGCCTTGTATCACGGATAAATAGAAGCTATCTGGGTGTGACTCTGGAAAAACAAGCCAAGGAGATTTTCCATTTTTCCAGACCTACACCTTACACAGCTTGTCCGCTTTTCAAACAGTTTGGTATATCTGCTGTTTGATCACGGTCAAAACTAGACAGAGACAGCGTGTGTCAGTCCGTATAAAAATAGACGGAGATTGACAATTTTCCATACACACACTGTATAGCGGTGTACGCTCCCCACACAATACCGTGTACCGGCTGGTATCACGGACAAATAGAAGCTATCTGGGTGTGACTCTGGAAAAACAAGCCGAGGAGATTTTTCATTTTTCCAGACCTACACCTTAGACAACTGTCCGCTTTTCAAACAGTTTCGTATATCTGCTGTTTGATAACGGTCAAAACTAGACAGAGACAGCGTGTGTCAGTCCGTATAAAAATAGACGGAGATTGACAATTTTCCATACACCGTATAGAGCTGTCTGATTCTCAAACAGTATTGTATATCTGCCGCTAGCATTACAGTCCCATCTATACAGAGTCACTGTGTGTGTGTGACACTCTGTAAATACACATACGGAGATGGTTAGTTACACAAAAAATGTATACAGCTGTACACTTCTGATACAGTTCTATATATCTGTTTGTTGGATTACGGTCAAATACATACTGTGAGAGCGTCTGTGACTAACAAAATATATATATAGATTTAATTTTTTTAATACACATTACACAGGTGGACGCTCCTCATACAGTACCATCTCTCTGCTGGTATTTTTGGTACATTTTCCCAAACATGAGAAAGTATGGTGGAAGAGGCCGCGGACGTGGGCAGGGGGGCACAGCTGGTACTGATGGTGGTGGTGCATCGGCTGGTTCTTGCAAAAGCACAATAGCAGCTAAGGCAGGAGGTGTTGAGCCTGCATCATCGTCTGACCAAAGAAGGCCTGAAAGGTTCCCTTTTCTTGGAGTAGGAAAACTGCTTTTAAAGCCGGAGCATCAGGAACAGGTTTTGGAGTACATTGCCGAAACAGCCACCAGCTCTATTGCCTCCTCTTCTGAACGTTACAAACCTGCAAGCACGGAGTCATCAGTGCAGGGTTCTGGTCAGGAAAAACACCTTTCCTTGTGTCCTTCACCCCCATCAAAAGTGAAGGATGCGGCAGCCCACACTTCAGATTACTCTATGGAGTTCTCTTCACATACCATGCCTGGGTTTTCCAGTCAAATCCTGAATTCCCCAGTCCAAGATGAATCTGACATGGAGTGCACTGATGCACAGCCACTGCTAGATGATTCTACTGGTACATTGAACCAGAGCATTACATTGCCCTCGCAGTCTATTGAGCCAGAATCTGACACTGATGAAACTCAGGTGCCCCTTCCCGCATACTATACCACTATACCACCTTACACGGTGACACAGAGGAAGGTAAAGAGGAAGGTGCAGATGACTTTGAAGAGGAGGTGATGGATGACTAAGTTCTTGACCCAGATTGGCATCCATTGGGGAGGAGGGTGGCGCTGGCAATAGTTCAGATAAGGAGAAGGATTCGCAGCAGGCATTGACATCGCATCAGTGGTTATCTGGCAGGCCCGTAGCTGTCCAAAAACGTGGACCAAAAAATAAGAGAGTTGCAGGATAGCTTGGCCACACGGTCAACTTACCACAGCGTGCAAGGCCAGAAAATGTATACAGTGGGGAAAAAAAGTATTTAGTCAGTCAGCAATAGTGCAAGTTCCACCACTTAAAAAGATGAGAGGCGTCTGTAATTTACATCATAGGTAGACCTCAATTATGGGAGACAAACTGAGAAAAAAAAATCCAGAAAATCACATTGTCTGTTTTTTTTTCATTTTATTTGCATATTATGGTGGAAAATAAGTATTTGGTCAGAAACAAAATTTCATCTCAGTACTTTGTGATATATCCTTTGTTGGCAATGACAGAGGTCAAACGTTTTCTGTAAGTCTTCACAAGGTTGCCACACACTGTTGTTGGTATGTTGGCCCATTCCTGCATGCAGATCTCGTCAAGAGCAGTGATGTTTTTGGCTTTTCGCTTGGCAACACGGACTTTCAACTCCCTCCAAAGGTTTTCTATAGGGTTGAGATCTGGAGACTGGCTAGGCCACTCAGGACCTTGAAATGCTTCTTACGAAGCCACTCCTTCGTTGCCCTGGCGGTGTGCTTTGGATCATTGTCATGTTGAAAGACCCAGCCACGTTTCATCTTCAATGCCCTTGCTGATGGAAGGAGGTTTGCACTCAAAATCTCACGATACATGGCCCCATTCATTCTTTCATGTACCCGGATCAGTCGTCCTGGCCCCTTTGCAGAGAAACAGCCCCAAAGCATGATGTTTCCACCACCATGCTTTACAGTAGGTAGGTGTTTGATGGATGCAACTCAGTATTCTTTTTCCTCCAAACACGACAAGTTGTGTTTCTACCAAACAGTTCCAGTTTGGTTTCATCAGACCATAGGACATTCTCCCAAAACTCCTCTGGATCATCCAAATGCTCTCTAGCAAACTTCAGACGGGCCCGGACATGTACAGGCTTAAGCAGTGGGACACGTCTGGCACTGCAGGATCTGAGTCCATGGTGGCGTAGTGTGTTACTTATGGTAGGCCTTGTTACATTGGTCCCAGCTCTCTGCAGTTCATTCACTAGGTCCCCCCGCGTGGTTCTGGGATTTTTGCTCACCGTTCTTGTTGTCATTCTGACCCCACGGGGTGGGATTTTGCGTGGAGCACCAGATCGAGGGAGATTATCAGTGGTCTTGTATGTCTTCCATTTTCTAATTATTGCTCCCACAGTTGATTTCTTCACTCCAAGCTGGTTGCCTATTGCAGATTCAGTCTTCCCAGCCTGGTGCAGGGCTACAATTTTGTTTCTGGTGTCCTTTGACAGCTCTTTGGTCTTCACCATAGTGGAGTTTGGAGTCAGACTGTTTGAGGGTGTGCACAGGTGTCTTTTTATACTGATAACAAGTTTAAACAGGTGCCATTACTACAGGTAATGAGTGGAGGAAAGTGGAGACTCTTAAAGAAGAAGTTACAGGTCTGTGAGAGCCAGAAATCTTGATTGCTTGTTTCTGACCAAATACTTATTTTCCACCATAATATGCAAATAAAATGAAAAAAAAACAGACAATGTGATTTTCTGGATTTTTTTTTCTCAGTTTGTCTCCCATAGTTGAGGTCTACCTATGATGTAAATTACAGACGCCTCTCATCTTTTTAAGTGGTGGAACTTGCACTATTGCTGACTGACTAAATACTTTTTTTCCCCACTGTACCATAGTAGGAAGAGTGCAGTGTGGCACTTCTTTTTCCAAAATCCTACTGATGAGGCAAAGGTTACCTGTAAGAAGTGCGGAAGGACCTTTAGCCGAGGTAAACAACTCAGAAATTTGAATGCCAGTTGCACGCTTAGACATTTAATCAACATGCACTTGCAAGCGTGGACGGACTACGAAACCTCAGGTAACACATGTGCACCTGCTCTGACTGAAGGTAGCCAGCAACGCTCCATCGCTTCCCCCACTGTAAGACCACCGCCGCCGTTAAGCACACGTCGTCGTCGCAAGGCCAAAGCACTCAGGGAATCACAATGGTTTTGCAACACAACACTGAATCTTGGCCATCACCACCAATACCATCACCAACCCCCTCTCACTCCGTCCGGTCCACCGCTACTTCCCCCATATGAAGCTCTCCAGTCCAGCTCACTCTACCAGACACTCTGAGTAGGACAAGAAAGAACTCATCCGCGTTCACTGTGTTTGATATTAGAGATGATGTCCTACCGTTTGGTTGAAAGCGAAGTTTTCCGCAAGCTCATGACCTACGTTGTCCCACGCTATGACCTACCCAGTCGGCATTTCTTTTCTCACAAAGCCATCCCTGCTGTCCACCGGCATGTGAAAGACCGCATTGTCCATGCACTCAAACAGTCAGTGAGTGGAAAAGTGCACCTCACAACAGATGCATGGACCTGTAGGCATGGCCAGGGCCGTTACGTGTCCATCACTGTGCACTGGGTTAATGTGGTGGATGCAGTCTCCACAGGGGACAGTGGCAGTGGAACAGTGCTGTCTAGTCCACAGTATAGGAAACAGTTGGCTGTAGGCTTTCGACCCTCCTCCTCCATCAGCAAAAGCTCGCCCACAGAGCGCAGTCGCACGAGCACTCCATCCGCAGCTGGCAGTGTTGCACACAAGGTATCCCACTATCGAACAGCTAGTGGTAAGCGTCAGCAGGCTGTGTTAAATATGATGTCTTTGGGTGACAACAGACACACCGCGGAGGTACTGGCTGACTACTTGCAGCGACAAACTGAGTCATGGCTGGGCAGAATACATCTTGAGGCAGGCAAGGTAGTCAGTGATAACAGACGTAATTTTGTGGCAGCCATAGCCCATGCAAAACTCACACACATACCTTTCCTGGCTCACACTTTGAACCTGGTGGTGCAGTGCTTCTTTAATAATTATCTGGAGTTAACATCCCTGCTACATAAGGTGCAAAGACTGCGCTCGCACATCCATCGCTCAAACATCCACTCCAGTCGTATGGAGAAGCTGCAGCGATTGCTCCACCTCCCCAAGCTTCGCCTAATCATAGACGTTGCAACAAGGTGGAACTCGACCCTGCACATGGTTGAGAGGCTGTGCGAACAGAGGCAGGCTGTAATGCATTTGTGGGAGGATACACGGGCAGGCAGTTTGAGGGAAGACATGGAATTGTCGGGTGTGCAATGGTCAAAGCTGAAAGACCTCTGTAAAGTCCTTCAGTGTTTTGAGGAATGCACACGGCTGGTAAGCACAGACAACGCCATCATAAGCATGAGCATCCCACTTATGCGTCTGCTCATGCAAAGTTTGGCGCACATTAAGGATCAGATATCTTCAGCAGAGGAGGAGGAAAGCCTTGATGACAGTCAGCCATTGTCTGGTCAGGGAACTGTCCTTGATGAGGTGGAGGAAGAAGAGGAAGAGGAGGAGGATGAAGGGGATGATTATTTTGGGCAGGAGGATGCTTCTCAGGGGGCTAGAGAAAATGTTGGCGTTCCAAGGTCAGGTACAGTGTTTGTGCGTGACTGTAGGGATATGGATTTGCCAGAAAGTGCTCCAACATGCAGCAGTGGCAGTGCAGCATTGACACCTGGAACATTAGCCCACATGTGTGATTATGCCTTGCGGATCCTAAATAGGGACCCCCGCATTGCCAAAATGATGAGGACTGACGACTACTGGCTGGCCAGCATCCTTGATCCACGCTACAAAGGCACATTACACAACATCATGCCACAGGAGAACCTAGAAATAATATTGGCTAACAAACAAGCAACTCTGGTAAACAATTTGTTTGAAGCTTTCCTAGCACACAGCAGCTGTGCTGGTTCTCCCACGAGCCGTAGTGGGCACAATGGAAGAGGTGTTCGTGTTGCACACAGCCGAAGTGGCGTTGGAGACAGGGGTTTAATGACCATGTTGTGGAATGATTTCTCAAGTACCGCTCACACGACTGCTATTACTGCATCGATTAAAAGTGACAGGAGACAGCAGTTGTCAACTATGGTTGCAAGCTACTTCTCCTCCCATATCAATGTTCTCCCTCACAGGTCATTGCCCTTTGACTATTGGGCCTCTAAACTGGACACCTGGCCTGAATTGGCACAATGTGCTTTACAAGAGCTTGCTTGCCCTGCTGCTAGTGTGTTATCTGAAAGAGTCTTCAGTACTGCTGGATCAATCCTGACAGAAAAAAGGACACGTCTGTCGACCCAAAATGTTGATGATCTAACCTTCATTAAAACGAACCATGCATGGGTTTCAAAGGATTTTGTCCCACCTTCTCCTGATGACACACAGGTTGCCAGAAAACTGCCTCGCTTTTGTCCTCCTCTTCCTCAGACTTGCCCAATTCTGCTCTTTGCAGCAGCTGAATGTCCAGCCAACACATCAACATATGCCATTTTTTAAACCTCCCTAAGTGGGCCGCCCACCCACCCCCCAATGGCTGGGGTCAACACCTGGAGCACCCGGGCAAGTTCCGTTGCTCTGAACAGCTGGATGGACCCACTGATGGCCAACGGCACTGGCACAGGGCCCCTCATAGTACAATACAGTGTCTCCGACGGTGGGAGGGCCCACTCGCCGTCAGACACACCAGCGTACTATGAGGGGCCCTGTGCCAGTATCGTCGACCATGAGTATGCCCCCCCTGCTTGGTCATGGCCATAGAACCTGCAAGTTGCAATACTTACCTCTCCCTGCTCCACCGCTGTGTAGCCTAGGCAGATAAATCCTTCACATGGACAACCACTAGAATTTTTGTGTATTGATCGATGATGGTTAAGATGTAGCTATGGCCTGTCCTGCTGGCCTCTACCTTCAGATGTTCACTGGCTACCATTTGTAATGGACATCAACTTACAAGCAGATGCAGTGGTGCTTTATGATCACCTTTCACAGTTGTGATAGTCACAGACGTGAGACATTCCTGCCACCATTTTTCAATGTCTCCTCATGCCAATCCAATAGAATCGCCTACGGCCTGTGGCTTCTGTCTTTTGCATCCAAAATGACCAGACACATCATGATAGGCAGTGAGGACCATGTCTACATCTCTCCCTGTGATCACAATTTGATGGAGACGAGTAACGGTGATGTGATCCATGCTACTGTGATAAAGCAATCCTTTCTTCACAAAGAACCGTTTTCGCTCTCTCCACAGACAAAATAATTGAGGGTTATGACTGTTGTGTTTGAAACTGTTCAACTGTAAAGCGCTGCGGAATATGTTGGCGCTATATAAATAAAGATTATTATTATTATTATTATCGCCTCTGCAACATCTACCGGGAGATTTTCCCACGATGAGTAATTCCCAAATTTCTGCTAACACTCGTCTTTCCGTCTGTACTTGTATCCATGTAGCTTCCAGTAGCAGAGAGTCTGGACTGGCTTACTGAGACTGAAATATATACGAAGATTTACAAGTACCATAACACTGTATACTGTTGTACGCTTCGACTACCTTTCCCTTTTTCTACTTTTTAAATTCTGGTGTAATACATAGTGAGCCTGTGAGTGTCTTTGTCTGACTACGGAAGTATATGCGGAAATTTACAATTACCCCTAGACTGGATACACCTGGTATGTGCTGATACAGTACCTTTGTTCAAAATTTTGTATTACAGTATCATCCATAGTGAGTGAGCGTGTGTGGTTTACGCCTTCTATATATATGGGGAATCGAAGATACCAATTTTTACCCGATACAGCTTGTATCTTGTTATACAATACCTTTGTTCGACATTTAGTATTACGGTCAAATCCATACTGAGTAAGCGTCTGAGAGTGACTACCGGACTATGTATACAGAGATTTCAATTGTACCCTATAATATATATACTTGCTATCTTGTTATCCAGTACCTTTTTTACAACATTTTTTATTATGGTCAAACCCAGACTGAGTGAGCGTCTGAGGGTGACTCTGGAAATATATACCGATATTTCAAATTTGGCCAACACTGTATACAGCTGTATGCTTCTGATACAGTAACCTTTTTAGCTATTTAGATTCTGGTGTACTCCATAATGAGCCTGTGAACGTCTGTCTGTTACTCCGGCAATATATTAGGATCTTTAATATTACCCCAACACTTGTGTTACATTACCCATTTACAGCTTTTCATATTCTTGTGTAATCCATACTGGGCCTGAGAGTGTTTGTGTCTGCCTCCTGAAATGTATACGGAGATGCAGAATGTTTACACTATACTACCGTGTTTCCCCGAATATAAGACAGTGTCTTACATTCTTTTGACCCCCAAAAGTCCCACTATGTCTTACTTTCGGGGTATGTCTTATATTAGAAAAAAAAAAATGACGATTTTTGTTTTAACCAAAAAATAACATTTATTAACAAGCTGAACAGTGTGGGCAGGGCAGGCTTCTTCTTCCTCGTGCAGGGGGACACTGGCCAATGAGCGGTGACGTCAGGGCGGCGGCTGGCGGGCGGGCTCACAGAAGCCGCTGGGCCAATCAGAGAGGCCCTGACTTCTGCCCGGGGGACACAGGGGGACACAGGCACCGGTACCGGTATGTTAAACCTAATGCATTATACCGGTACCGCACAACGTCTTACTTTCGGGGCACCGTTGATCCGCTATGTCTTATAAACGGGGGATGTCTTACATTAGGCATCCCCCATTATTCCCCTAGTACGTCTTACATTCGGGGGTGTCTTATATTCGGGGAAAGACGGTATATACCTTGTATCTGGTGATACTGTACCCTTTTTCAACTTTTTATTTTAAAGGGTAATCCATACTGAGCCTGTGAGCGTATATGCATGACTCATGAAATATATACGGAGATTTATTGTTATCCCTAGACTTAATAGAGCTGTACGCTTCTGATACAGTACCATATATCTGCTGGTATTTTGGGTCCTTTTTCCAAAACATGAGGAAGTATGGTGGAAGAGGATGCGGACGTGGGCGTGGGGGCCACATGGTACTGATGGTGGTGGTGCATCTGCTGGTAGTGCCAAAAACACAATAGCAGCTAAGGCAGGTGTTGAACCTGCGTCATGGTGTAGCTCTGGAATGCCTGTAAGGCTCCGTTTTCTGGGAGTAGGTAGACTGCTTTTAAAGCTGGAGCATCAGGAACTGTTTTTGGCTTACATTGCTGAAACAGCCTCCAGCTCTATCGCCTCCTCTTCTGAAGTTTAAAAAAATGCAAGCACTGAGTCGTAAGTGCAGGCTTCTGGTCAGGAGCAACCCCTTTCCTTGTGTCCTTCACCCACACCAAAAGTGAAGGATACAGCAGCACACACTTCAGATTACTCCATGGAGCTCTTTTCACATACCATGCCTGGGTTAATTAAAAATGGGGCCCATCATATGCTGGAGCATTCCAAATGGGGGACATCAGACACTGGAGAAGCATTTACGGGGCCCATTATACACTGGAGCATTAGAACTAGGGCCCATTATATATGGAGCATTATTAGGGCCCATCATACACTGGAGCATCATCCATGAGGCCCATCATATACTGGAGCATTCCAGATTGGGGACATCAGACACTGGAGCAGCATTTACGGGGCCCATTATACACTGGAGCATTAGAAATGGAGTCCATTATATATGGAGCATTATTAAGGCCCATCATACACTAAAACATCATCCATGAGGCCCAGCATATACTGGAGCATTCCAAATGGGGCAGATCAGACACTGGAGCAGCATCTATGGGGCACATTATACACTGGAGCATTAGAAATGGGGCCCATTATATATGGAGCATTATTTGGGCCCATAACACACTGGAGCATCGTCCATGGGGACCATCATATACTGTAGCATTATGTGGAGCTCATCATATAGTGTATGGAACATTATATGTGACCAATTATTCTGTATGGAGAAATATATGGGGCTCATTATTCTGTATGGCGCACAATGTGATGGCCATAATACTGTATGGAGTAATATACTGTCCTTTTTTTGAGCTATTGTAAAATTTAAAATAGATCAGTCATGTCATGTAAGCAGTGAAGTATTTGTCATTGTACTATACCTTTTTTTCTGTGCCATATCAGAGCATCATGAGTTGTGGTATGTGTTAAAGGGCCGCACTGACACACTTTGGCCCAGGGCACACGAAAACCTGGAGCCAGCCCTACCCCCCCACAATTTTAGCCAAATAAATCCCAGTTTTCAATGCGTAACTATTATTATGAAGTAAATTAAGGTTGACAAGCTTCAGTTATAAGAATTGATGTTTTTGGTATTGAAATGGGCACTGTAGGTGTGTTTACTGTCCTCCACTCCCTGCCGACTTTGCTTCCCCATTGGCTTGCATTGGGTTTCGTGTTTCAGTCGGACCCCGTCTTTTCCCTATATTCGGTAGATTTCGTTCGACCCGACTTTTGCGAAAGTCGGGTTTCATGAAACCCGACTCGACCCTAAAAAAGGCAAAGTTGCTCATCTCTAGTGATCACCAGTGACTTTATAAACAGGAGCTCTGTATATAGTGTACAGTGAACAGGTAATAGAGTGTATAGTGTCTGTACAGGTAACACACTGTCTCACCAGTGACGTCTCTTCCTGAAGTCCGTCATCTTTGCTTGTCTTTTTCATGCAGCGCAGACCACCATAATTACTTCCAGCCAGGACTTGTCTCTGCATAAAATAGCACAGTTACCTAGAGCCCAGCTTCCATAGCACATTCCCCACTTTTTCCCTTTCTTCTACACTACACTGAATACAGGCGTGCCCCCACCATTAATATATAATTAGTTAATATGAAATCCACCATTTCAAATATAAATTATAATCTACCACTGCACCTCCACCAACTACAAATAGCCATTTTCCCCACCTAATATATACATTAATTGGCCCCTGTACTCTTTCCCCCAATTCATTACCAGTCACTGCATCCTTAACGCCCCCACTATGTGCCTCACGCTCCCCCGATTCATTATATTTACATGCCCCTTCTGCCCCAATTCATTGTCCTGTCTTCTCTTTCTCCCACCCTCTATTCATTATCAACTGCTCTCCCCACATTCAATACATCATTGACTCCCATCACCCTCAAAATTCATCATTATTTGCTCTCCCCAGGTTCTTATTTGCTCTCCCCATCCCCCACCTTTAATTCAATTGCTGTACCCCGTCCTTCACTTCATCATGTCCTTCACTTCATCATTTGCAGTTTCCCTCACTTCATCATTTATTGTCCTTCTCCCTCTCACTTCATCATTTGCAGTCCCACTTCCCCATCTGAATTCATAATTTGCAGTCTCCCTCCTCCTCACTTCATCATTTACAGTCCCCCATTCTCCCCCCATTTCATCATGTGCAGTCCCCTTCTGTTCATGTGCAGTTCCCCTCCCCCCACTTCATCATGTGCAGTCCCTTTCTGTTCATATGCAGTAGTAACAAGGTGGTACAGGGTGGTAGTCATGGGCGAGTCCACTAGGTCACAATCAAATAAAGCAGCACTCTGTAGCACCATAGCATGCAAATATGAAATATAAAAATTGAATTGCATTACTGCACTAGAAATATGATAAATTGAGGATGCTTAGCGCATAAATTGACCAATTCATGGGTACGTGGAAGCCACATTAAGGCGATTCTCATTTCCAGGACCTAGCTTAATGCCAATCCTCTCTTAGACTAAAGTCTTCATGTGTATGGGAACCTAATGTGAATCCTCTCTTGGACTGAAATCTACATCTCTGTGGAGGGGTAGGGTCCTGAGGTGATTAAAAACGCCTGAGGCTAAGAGGCGGAGTCCTCAGTGAGAAGGCTAATGAATACAAATCAAGAAACTGACCGTCACATCCAAACATAAACTAGGTGTGAACATGTGCTTATCTAGAATCACCAACTCATATACAATCAAACAAATAAAGCAGCACCGTAGCGCCATAGCATGCAAATATGAAATATGAAAATTTAATTGCATTACTGCACTAGGAATATGAAAAATTAAGAAAGTTTAGTGCATAAATTAGCCAATTCATGCTAATCAATTGTATTCACGTCTTACAGACACAAGTACAATTGAAGCGCTAAACGCCAGGATTGTTGGTGAGGCTGAACACACCGAAGATGGGGGAGGGGTATTTACTGCTTGGGGGGCATTTATTGCTTGTGGGGGAGTATTTACTGCATGTAGGGAGTATTTACTACTCGTGGGAGAATTTAGTGCATGTGAGGGTGTATTTACAGAGTGGAGGGGGTATAAACTGGTTGTGGGTGGTGTTTACGGTGTGGGGGGTATCACTGTGTGCGGGGGGGGTGCTTAATATGTGTGCAGGGTATTTGCTTCCTGGATGAGTATCTACTGTGTGTGGGGGAATATTTACTGGGTGTGGGTGGTGTTTACTGTGTGGGGGGTATTTACTGCCTGTGAGGGTGTATTTATTGTGTGGAGGGGGTATTCACTGGGTGTTGGTGGTGTTTACTGTGTGGGGGGTGTATTTACTGTGTGAGGGTGAATTTACTATCTTTGTGAAAAACAACACAGCAAAACGCCTAGTGTGAACGTAGTCTAATGTAAAGAAAGCAGGAGAAAAGAGAAAGAGGTGGAAAATACAATATAACTATGCTAGGAGCAGATAAAAATTGTAAGGGAAGAGAAAAACAACAAGAAAACACTGAATAAATGAAAAGAAAATTAAAAGAGAAATAAACATAAAAAAAAGAAAAAAGAAAAGTAATACAAATAAAAAGGGGAAAAAATAAAGAGAAAAAAATGAAAAATTGACAAGAAGTAATAAAAAATAAAACATTACTAAGGCTAGTTTCACACTTGCTTTTTTTTGCAGCGCGTTTTTCCCGCAAAAAAACGCATTGAAAAAATGCATACATAAGCATACAACTGCTGCGTTTTTTTCAAGCATTTTTATGAGCATGCATGAAAAAAACGCAGCGTTTTTATGCGTTTGTATGCGTTTTTAGCGCGTTTTTACCGCGTTTGCGTTTTTTTCCAACATTTTTAGGTGGCCCCTCACACTACCCAAACCATGACTTTACTAACCCTAACCCTGACCCTAACCCTAACCCTAACCCTGACCCTAACCCTTAACCAAATCATACTTAACCCTAACCCAAACCCTAAACCCTAACTAACCCTAACCCTAACCCTAACCCTGACCCTAACCCTAACCCTAACCCTGACCCTAACCCTAACCCTAACCCTGACCCTAACCCTAACCCTAACCCTGACCCTAACCCTTAACAAAACCATACTTAACCCTAACCCTGACCCTAACCCTAACCCTAACCCTAACCCTGACCCTAACCCTTAACCAAACCATACTTAACCCTAATCCTGACCCTAACCCTGACCCTAACCCTAACCCTAACCCTGACCCTAATCCTTAACAAAACCATACTTAACCCTAACCCTGACCCTAACCCTAACCCTGACCCTAACCCTAACCCTAACCCTGACCCTAACCCTAACCCTAACCCTAACCCTGACCCTAACCCTTAACAAAACCATACTTAACCCTAATCCTGACCCTAACCCTGACCCTAATCCTTAACAAAACCATACTTAGCCCTAATCCTGACCCTAACCCTGACCCTAACCCTAACCCTAACCCTAACCCTGACCCTAACCCTAACCCTAACCCTAACCCTGACCCTAACCCTTAACAAAACCATACTTAACCCTAATCCTGACCCTAACCCTTAACCAAACCATACTTAACCCTAACCCTGACCCAAACCCCAACCCTAACCCTGACCCTGACCCTAACCCTAAACCCCCTTAACTAACCCTAACTCTAACCCAAACCCCTAAATTCCATGGTTAAAAAAAAAAACGCATATGCAAAAAAACGCATACATGAGCATGCCAGTGCGCACATATGCGCATCCATAGGCTATAATGGCAATTTTTAGCGCAAAACGTGCGCATATGTGCGCATGCGCTTTTTTGCAGGGCCAAAAAATGCAACATGCTGCGTCTGGAAAATACCAACGCACACCCCAAAAAAACGCAGCGCATGAAAATCGCATACATGCGCTTACCAGCGCGCAGGTATGCGCACCCATGTTAAATATAGGGGAAAAAACGCATGCGCAGGTATGCGTTTTTTTCCAGCGCTAAAAACGCAAATGTGAAACCAGCCTAAGAAAGATTAAATAATAATAATAATAATAATAATAAATAGGAAAAGCCTGATGTGCTCCAGATCCCTAAATTCATGGGATGATGAGATTCCGAATATAAAATGGATCAAGAAGAGTATACTGTTTTCTTGAATTAATGTATACTTTAATCTCTGCTGAATTCACATAATTCTGATACTGCAGATGAGTGCAATGTCCTATATATTAATATATTTTACTGTATTTACTGTATTGCAGTTATCCTATTTTCCGGCGTATAAGACGACCCTCCAACTTTTCCAGCTAAAATAGAAAATTTTCTTAAAAGTCGGGGGTCTTCTTATATGCCATGTGTCATCTTATATGCCGGGTGCGGGGGAGTGGTCCTGATGACAAAGGGAGGGTGTACGTGGAGTTACCATCCCCCTTTTACCTCATTGGTGGCAGCGGTGCTGTCTGCGGGTCTCTGTGCTGGGGGTCAGCGGCGGCTCCTCTTTGTCCAGCATGGGGGCACTGTGCTGGGGGCAGCTGCGGAGGCTCTCTGTCCAGCGTCGGGGCTACTCCGGCATTTCCCCAATGCCCGGAGGCCAAGGCAGCTCCATTGCTGCGATGCGGTGGCCTCCCTGAAAATGGCCACCGGAGCCCATGTATGCTCAGATTCAGATCTCGTCTCCCGAGATCTAGGGACGAGATCTGAATCTGAGCTCGCGTGGGCTCCGGTGGCCATTTTCCGGAAATGCCGGAGGAGCCCCAACGCTGGACAGAGAGCCGCCGCAGCCTCCCCCCAGCAAAGCACCCCCACGCTGGACAAAGAGGAGCCGCCGCCACACTGCTGAAGGAGGAGCTGCTGCACCACTGCCACCAATGAGGTAAAAGGGGGATGATAACACCACTTACACCCTCCCTTGTTCATCGGGACCATTCCCCCCATATGCACTCGGCGTATAAGATGACATCCGGCGTATAAGACAACCCCCGACTTTCAAGCAGATTTTCAGGGGTTAAAAAGTCGTCTTATATGCTGGAAAATACGGTATCTATTTTTAATTGTACGATACAATACCTGCAAGATTGTTTTAAAATGGATATTTACCAATGATTATAACAATAATAATTCTGTATATAGATATTCTCGTAAGAAAGACCAAGCCTTACTTATATTTTCCTAAATATTCAGGGATTAGGTTTATTAACCTCTTGAACTAACCGACAGTGCTGTAGTTGTTGAATAATTAAATGTTTCATCAAAAATACAAATTGAACGCACAGTGCATATATGTATATATACACACACACACACACACACACACACACACCAGCAAATGTTTGGCTTGCATACTCCAAATTTTATATTTATCAATCTATAAAGAAAAAAAAAATCTATCATCTCTCTCATGGTGACATCACAATAAAACCGATGTCACAATTGATGTGATGACATCATCACATTCTATATTCCATTGTTGCGGCCTAAGGGAAATCATTGCCTTACAGACTCGCAAGGGTGAGGCCACCCCTTTTGTTTTTCGTGACAAACGAAGCAAAAATTGATTACAAAATGGATAAAGACAGAAGAATAGCCCAAAGAGATCGGGTTCTGAGAGAGAAGAGAGGAATTAATGAAGAGCAGGTACCATTTTTCACTTTAGGGTGAAAAGACTTTACTCTACCGGACATGGACACTGACGCCTCAGAAATGGGGTCCAAACGTCAAACTCTGGAGAAACTGAGAAAGACCAAAAGATATGAGATCCTTGCAGAAAAAGGGAATATGGAGACCCTCATGGAGTCTCACTCTGCAGCCTCCGCTGAGCTTCAGAGGGCCATTATACTCTCCTTGAAAAAAATCGGAGATCTGGTCCCTGAAATACGGAGGAGGAACAAAGATAACATCCTCAATAAGCGGAGAAACATCAGCGCAGAGTTAGAGCTGGAAGAGGTTCTACAAGAAACACAGAGACATGTCACACTCTCCAGATCTGAGAGTCTGGAGACACCAAACCTACAAAGAGCGGCAGCCCAGAAGAGGATCAGGAACAGCAGAGACTGGGTTGTCCAATGTAGGAGACGTCTCATCTATGCCAAACCCATTCTAAATGGGAATGGTGCATTACGGAGGTGCAGGACATCAGCTGAGAACATCTCCATCTCAGAGAACAAACAGCTGAGTGATTCTCCACCAAACACATCACTGGATAAAGAGGAGCCAGGTAAGATAGAAACTGTTCAGTATAATGAGACTGGGGTGAGGGGGATTATACTCCTAATATTATGTACTGGCCACAATTATCCAAAGTGCAGAAAAACTGCCCTTGTTGTCCATAGCAACCAATCACAATGCAGCTTTCATTGTTCTATAGAATGTTAAGAAATGGAATCTGTGCTGTGATTCGTTACTATGGGCAACAGGAACTTTTTTGCTTAATGAAAGCCCAAATATTAGACATTTCCTGCTCATTTACATAATTCTGTTTAAAATTATACTATATGCTCTGGAGCTATATTTGTTAACCTCTTCTTGACGGGGTAATAATCCGTTTTTTGCCTTCCTGCTTTGAAAACACATAACTTTTGTTTTAATTTTTCTGCCAATGAAGCTGTATGTGGATTTGTTTTTTACTGGACCAAGCTGTAGTTTTTCAGGACACGGTTAATTTTATCACTCAATGGTCTGGAAAACAGGGAAAAAAGGTTCAAAATGTGGTTAAACTGTGGAAAAAAAAAAAAGATTCTTCCATTTTTTCAACTGTGTCCATTCATTTGTGGTGAAAATGACCTCACAAGATGTTTCTCCACATCAGTTACAGCTATGATAATGCTGAACATGCATAGGGGTTTATAACAGATAATAAGGAATTATATTTATAAAATGGTCCGTGTCCCCATTATTCTAATACTTCGTAACTTTTTGATTTTGATAACTCAATGGAGCTGTGTGATTTTTCTGCTTGGCAAGCTGTAGTTTTTATTGATACCTTTCCTGGGTAGACAGAACATTGTGATATCTTTTTACTGCAATTTGTTAGGTGGATACAGCTCCTCCAAAAAATGCAAAAAAAAATCAGGTGGCAGCGATGTAAAACAGGAGCATCTGCCTGGTACAGTGCATGCTCAGCTACTGGGCCCGCTCCATACATTTGCTGCACAACATGACAAACATTTCCATTATGCGTTTGCAAAGGGGTTAATAATCTTGTATCATCTCAGCAGATGGAAGCCTTATGATCCCTTGTGACATAGCAGCCATGCCAGCAGAAGACCTTGGTGAAGCTAAAATCTGTATTTCTCCCATTAAAGAAATGGTCAACACTCCAAATACTATTGACCTTGCCAGCCTTGAATTCCAGAAAGTTCTTACACACGGACGCTTCGGAAAAGTAAGTGTGAATTTATCCTCCTCCGTATTCAACCAATGTATCTTGCACAGATACCCAGGAGGGATGTACATATTAATTACAGGATGCTCATATGTAAGGATAATTGGGATAAACTAGTGACATATTACACATTAATCGATGAGCTTTTGGTCAGATCTGTTATTTTTCTCCAGGTGATCTTGACATCAGATCTGGTCAATGAAGGACTGCTGGCCATTAAGATCATGGACAAAAGATCTTGTAGGGAGGACATTTTCTCCACAGAGGTAAAAGTCATGAGAATGGCTGCTGGGTGCCCCTACCTAATGTCCATGCGGGCGTATATGGAGACACAAACCAATTATGCTATATCCATGGACTATATGGCTGGAGGAGACCTGTATTACCACATGGCTGAATCGATGTTGTTTAACACAGAGACAACAAGGTAAATGTCTTGTACTAAATGTTAATAATCCACTGTAGTCCTAGAGCAATGGACAATGACTACAGGAAAAAATAATGACATCAAAAGGACATGTGATGATCTCATGTTCTTTGTATGATTGTGCATGTAACCACTGATCCACCCTTTCATTTTTACTCCACAGACTCTTTGCGGCAGAGATGGTGTGCGGACTCCAATTCCTGCATGAACACGGCGTCATACATTGGTAATCATTTCACCTCCATAAATCTGTCACCTGTGACTCTCTGTTGTCTCCTTACATATCTATTGTAGAAAGTTATTTTCATGAATTATCCTCACAATCAGTGTCTGCTCCTTCTCCCTGCAGTGACCTGAAGCCAGAGAACATCCTTCTCCAAGACAACGGACACATCAAAATCTCCGACTTTGGCTTATCAGCCATGAATGTGTTTGAGAATGGCATAGTGAATAAATTTGTTTGCACTCAGGGTTACATAGCGCCAGAGGTAAGGAACATCTCTGTGTGACTGGTCCCGATAGTAGGATTGAGGGATAATCTGATCCCAATGTATCCTGCTCACATCTAATCACAGACCGATTCTCATAGTCTCTTTGTGTAAATCCTGTTCCCGGTATATTCAGCTTCTCTCCAAGCTCATGTTTCCACAGATAATGGACCGTGAAGGCTACAACCACCTGGCAGACTCATTTTCATTCGGCGTCATCCTATATATGATGAGTGTAGGGAACCAGCCATTCTATAGCGAAGGCTCAATGGAGGAGTACCACCAGTCTCTGCGTGAGCACATCCCTTATTTTCCAGCAGAGATCTGCATTAATACCATCCATATCCTAAAAGGGGTGAGTAAGATCAGATGGATAAGGATGATGGGGGATTACAAGAAGAGATAGAAGATAAGATGTGAACAGTCAATAGACATTGTGTAATAACTTATCAGTAATAATAAAAAATCTAATGACTAATGGTCTCTTTCATTTTCTAGCTTCTTTGCAAAACTCCATCTGCCCGATTTGCCATTACATCATCTATCAGATCCCATCCGTTCTTCCACTCCATAGATTGGAGCGATGTGGAGTGCGGCAGATCCGACCCACCATTCCCATATTACTATGTAAGTATAACACATACAGACATCCATAATGTTGTCACTTCCCAGTAACGCACTTACCCAGTATACCTCTTATTGTTATGTTCCCCAGTACACTGTATATACTGAATGTGAGGAGCTGATTCTCAGACGTGTATATTTCTCTTCTTACAGCAGGACTATTAGGCTGATAACAATCAGCCCCATTCCAGTAACATCCAGGAATGAAGACTTATATTAATTGGATGAGACGACAAAACTGGACTTTCTCATTTACCGAACTGTGACAAACCTACCGAGCTTCCACCATTTAACATCCACGTAGATTTGAGCACCAAACATCCAGGGATTTATTCCGATCGCCATACTTGGGGTCAGGAAGGAATTTTTTTCCCTTGATATGAGGATAATCCAACAACGAGTCCTCAGGGTTATTTTTCGCCTTACTCTGGATCAACATAGCAAGTAATTAAAGGCTGAAATTGAAGGACTTCTTTCAGCTATACTTGCTATGTCACCATCTGGACGACTCATCTACAATGTGGTGGTATGGAGAAGACTACCAGATATGGACAGAAAGAAGGCAGCGGCTGCTCCTTCACCTTCCGGTTATGGACTGAAATAAGGAAGCGGCTGCTCCTCCACGTACCAGATATGGACAGAAAAAAGGAAGCGGCTGCTCCTTCACTTATAGAAAATGTACAGACAAAAGGAAGTGGCTGCTCCTCGTCTTACCTTGGCCATGTACAGACAGAAGGCAGCGGCTGTTCCTTCACCTACTTGGCCATGTACAGACAGAAGAAAGCGGCTGCTCCTTCACCTACAAGGCCATGGACAGATGGAAGGAAGCGGCTGCTCCTTCACCTTCCTGCCCATGGTTAGACAGAAGGCCATATGGTTTATCGCGATGCTGTAGGAATCCAGGAGAACTCCAACTACACAGATCACATGTCACACATTCCTGCTCTTCTCCTCTCATGTGTGATCCAGACCTGGATGTCCAAAATCGGCACAAGTGCAAACCAAGGCCCGAGGAGCGGAATCATCATCTGCTCTTTTCTACAGAAAGTGACAGTATTTATACACTTTCTTTTATCATGATTGCAAATTAATAACTTTATTGCACAAATACATTTTTAAAACATCTATGCTGTTTTTGGGTGGATTCTTCTCATATACTTTGGTGCTTAGGCAGATGAAACCAATGGTTCCCCCTGAGAAAAGGAATTGGTTAGAAGCTATAATAACAGGACTTCTAACGCTGTGGTTCTCCCCTTCAATCAGTCCAATAACAATCTCTGATGACCACTTCCATTAACTGTTACCTTTTTCACCAAAATATATCAACAAAAGTAAAAAAAATTGTGGTATACTTTAGAGGTGAGGCATAACAGGGAGGGCAATTTCAACTTTTCCCTGGGATCTGTTGGATGCGGCCCCCAGTCCCCCTGGCCTTCCCCTGGGCCAGGGGGAGGCTAGTGGTGACTGAGGGCCCGCATTCAAAAGGGCTCAGGGGGAGGCTTCAGGGGACTGGAGGCCCGCATCCAACAGGGCCCAGGGAGAGGCTAATGGGGACTGCTGGCCCACCTGGCCCTGTCGGCTGTTGGATGGATGCGGCCCAGCGGGCCCCAAGTCACCACTGAGCACTGTCTGCAGCCAAGCCTCTTCAAACCGCCCGCGGCGCCCAGACTCTGGAGACTGGAGGGAGACTCACCCTGCTCGCCCGCCGCCTCCACCTGGTCGTCCAGTCTGTGGCCTGCCCGTCACCTCGTCTAGTCCGCCTCCTCTGGTCTGGTCCGCCGCCTCCACCTGGCCATCCGCTGACAGCTTCCACGTGGCACACCGTACGCTGCTCTGCTCCAGAATTAGGAAGTGGAGCAGTGTGTGACATCACATCAGAACCAAGATGCACCCGGCTGAAAACTACAGTGCCCATTTCCGTTCACCCATGCATTTACACACTGTGGTGTCTCTTTAAAACACCACAGTGTTGTTATGCATAGGGGGCGTTCGGAAGCTGCAGCCTGTGCTGAACAAAATGTCGGGGGGCCCGAGCGCGGACCGGGGTCCTGAGCGCAGACCGGGCTGCCAGTGAGCTCGGGGCCCTCGGCCAGGCCTCCCTTTTTCCTCCTAATCACCGGGCCCCATACTGTAGTAAGGGCAGTAATGCCCTGATGGCGGCCCTGTGTATGTATCAAGCCACACCCACTCCACATAGCGACATCCACACCACATAGCCACACTCACTCCACATGCAAAGCCCCGTATAACAAATATCTAATATATACACATCTAATATATAAAGCTCAAGTGTATGTATGTGTGTGTCCGGGATTGGCATCCGAACCGTTGCAGCTACAGCCACAAAATTTGGCACAGTCACACGTCTGGACCCCGAGAGTGTCCTAAGCTATGTTGTGAGGCGAAATTTTAACCCCGCACGTTCCAATTCACCAAACAATTTTGCCCCTATCTACATAATGGGGAAAAAGTGTGTGTGTATCAAGCCCTGCCCCCCATTATGATGTCATAATGGTTGCCATGGCGACGCTGATGTCATCATAGGTTGCAAGCCCCGCCGCTCATTATGATGTCATAATGGTTGACTATGGGATGGAGGATGTATGATGGGTATATGGGCACGGGACTATGGGATGGAGGATGTGTGATGGGTATATGGGCACTGGACTATGGGATGGAGGATATGTATGATGGGTATATAGGCACGGGACTATGGGATGGAAGATGTGTATGATGGGTATATGGGCATGGGACTATGAGATGAAGGATATGTGAAGGGTATATGGGCACTCAACTATGGGATGGCGAATATGTATGATGGGTATATGGGCATGGGACTATGGGATGGAGGATGTGTGATGGGTATCTGGGCATGGGACTATGGGATGGAGGATGTATGATGGGTATATGGGCACGTGCCTATGGGATTGTGGATATGTATGATGGGTATATGGGCACGGAACTATGGGATGGAGGATAATTATAATTTGCTATAACTAACCACAGCACAGTTAGTTACTATGCCCGGGCAGCGCCGGGCTCTTCAGCTAGTGTATATATATATATATATATATATATATATAAATATCTAATCTAATATATATAATAAATATCTAATATATCTATTTCATAGGCACATGTTCTTGATCACAACAGGTTACACTGCCTGTGTTGCCAATAGCATAGCTGTGATTGTTGCTATGAGCAACAGTTTTCCTTGTAGATAGTTGTGGTAACTGAGACCTATTATTCTTATCATTTCTATGGTGTTGTCATCCTTCTGTAAAGCTGGAAATAACACAATTTATTACTGTGCCGACACAGACCACCCTCTGACACAGACTGCAGGGGAAGCCCAGAATCAGGAACTTCTCTTTGTCTGGCATGAAGCATCTCATTAACTTAAAAATTCAAACACAGATTAAAAAAAGAAACACAAGACAGATTTCTCCAACCCAGGTATCATTTTAATCGGTGTAACAGCGACAATCTGACAATATCTGGTTTGCTTTAAACTTGTTTATACAGCTAAAACTAATGTCACTCTAAATTAGTCTTTCTTTACAATTTCTAACTAAATGGCATTACACTCCCACAAGGTTGAAATCTGCTTTCTCTAAAAGAAAAGCTGTATTACGCCTCAATGAACAAGACTTACAGAAAGAAGAAAGGGAGCCAAGACTTACAGAAAGGAGTACAGAAATGGAAGAAAGGGAGGCAAGAGCTGTTTCATCATGGGCAGTAGCGTAGCTACCGGGGGGCAGAGGGGGCGGTGGCCCCGGGCCTCGCGCTCTGAGAAGGCCCACCCGAGTTATGCTGCTGTAACTATCTGCGGCAGAGCAAGTAGAATCGATCATCTCCCTGCTCTGCCGCTATGTTCTCTTCTCAGCAATAGGACCTGTGATGAGGTCACAGGAGGGGAGGAGTCGAGGTCACATGATCAGGGGCCTCTGTATGCAGGACTCTGCCGTGCTGGTTGTCATGCTGCTGGATGAGGGGAAGTTTATGTGTGGAGTCAGGAGGGGTTTACAGGGTGTATGTAGCAGAGCTGTGTGTGTACGAGATATACGGAGTGGAGATGTGTGTGTACGAGGTGTACAGAGTGGAGCCGCGTGTGCACGGGGTGTGTGGAGCCATGTGTACGAGGTGTACCGAGTGGAGCCTTGTGTGTACGAGGTGTACGGAGCGGAGCTGCATGTGTACGAGGTGTACGGAGCGGAGCCGCGTGTGTATGAGGTGTACGGAGCGGAGCCGCGTGTGTATGAGGTGTACAGAGCGGAGCCGCGTGTGTATGAGGTGTACGGAGTGAAGCCATGTGTATACTGAATGGAGCCGTGTGTGCGCGAGGTGTACGGAGCGGAGCCGTGTGTGTACGAGGCATAGAAAGTGGAACCGTGTGTGTATGAGGTGTGCGGAGCTATGCGTGTACCAGGTGTATGGTGGAGAGCATTCATACCTCCCAACCGTCTCGATTTTGAGAGAGAGTCTGCCCCGGTCGGGAGCTTACTTTTCTCGTGGACACAGGAGTACACAGCAGAGCCTCGAGGAGCACTTTAAAATTCGCACGTGACGTTCCACCGGAAGTGACATAGTCGAAGCTGACTGGAAATGAGGTAATTTCGGGAGGAGATTGTGACGGAACTGTGGAGGCACTTCAGGGAATGCTTCAGATCCATCACCGTGTCTCCTCCGACAACGCGGACAGTGGGATCGTCTTGGACTCGGGGATGTCGGCCATGTGAGCGGATCATGATATGTCCTGCATCGGGAGGCTCAGGTGGGCACTACAATGGGAGCTGGGCTGCTATAGTTTCTTTATAGAATCTTCCTTTCTTTCTCTCTCTGTTTCTTTCTCTCTCTCTGTTCTTTCTTTCTCTCTGTGTTCTTTCTTTCTCTCTCTAATCTTTTTTTCTTTCCCTCTCTTTTCTTTCTCTCTTCTTTCTTTCTTTCCCCTCTTCCTTTCTCTCTCTCTGTTCTTTCTTTCGCTTAATTCTTTCTTTCCCCTCTTTCTCTCTAATCTTTCTTTCTCTCTCTGTTCTTCCTTTCTCTCTCTCTCTGTTCTTTATTCTTTCTCTCTGTTCTTTCTTTCTTTCTCTGTTCTTTCTCTCAGTTTTGTCTTTCTTTCTCTATAATACAGCCCCCCCAAAGAATATAATGTAGCCCCTTCAGAATATAATGCAGCCCCCCTCATAGGGTATCATGCTGCCCCCTCCTCATACGGGGTAACATGCTGCCCCCTCCTCATACGGGGTATCATACTACCCCCTCATACGGGGTATCATGCTGCCCCCTCCTCATATGGGGTATATCGTGCTGCCTCCCCCCATACTGGGTATCATAATCATGCAACCAGGACTCACTATATAAATAAAAGAAAACTATACTGACCTCTCCTCCTCGCTCCCACGCTGATTTCGGCGGCAGATCTGCTTTGATGTCAGGAGCTGCGCTGCAGTCAGACTGGCACACAGTGGGCATGCGATGAAGTGACGTCATCGCCCACCCACTGTGTGTCAGAGGAAGAGGGTAATGATGGGAGAGGGAGCGTCATGTGACGCTCTCTCTTCCGTTATTGCGGTGCGCTGACGCCGCAATAATGGAATATATATATTATATAGATTATTTTTGGCAACAGCGCGGTCATCTGCTGAGGTTCTCTGGTTAGGGGCCCACTCAGAAGTTTTGCGCCCCCTGAACCAAAACCCTAGCTATGCCTCTGATCAAGGGCCACTGAAATGTCTCAGCAGAGACTGCGCCTCCACCGTTTTACAGACATTAGGGTACCTGTGAGACGTACAGGTATATACTATATACAGGAGAGATGACATTCAGATATATACTATATACAGGAGGAGATGACATACAGGTATATAGTATATACAGGGGGAGATGACATACACTTATATACTATATACAAAAGGAGATGACATACAGGTATATACAATATACAGGGGATACTATGCCCGGGCAATGCTGAGCTCTTCAGCTAGTCACTTTATATAAATGACCTCTTCCAGGCTCCAGGGCGGATGTTTAAATAACCTTAACAGTCCAAGATAACACTAACCAATGGGAGGGTAGCACTTCATCATACGTGAACACATAATAATAATCTTTATTTATATAGCGCCAACATATTCCGCAGCGCTTTACAGTTTAACAGTTTCAAAACACAAGTCATAAGTAACAACGTTAACAATACAATAATTAAAGCAAAATAAGACGAAATAAGACGACCCTGCTCGTGAGAGCTTACAATCTACAATGAGGTGAGGGAGATACAAAGTACAGGTGTGTATTTACAATGGTGTATTTATAGTGATGGTCCAGCCATCATGAGGGAGTGAGGGATAGATGGAGATAGTGAATGGGCTACATACGCACACTTACACATAATGACCACTGGGAAGAAAAAATCTCAGGTCAAGAAGTGTGCAAAAAAGATTTATAGTATAAAAATATTTTGAATTAATTAATCATATTAAAAACAGGCAAGCTGAATTAAAATAAAGTGCGTAATGCCAAAGAGAGATGCAGCAGCAAATCATAAGCAGGAATAATAAAAAACTAAGTACAGTATCATGTTCAATATCTTTACCAGTGTACTGTATACATAGAAACAATGAAGATATTAGTGCAAAGCTTATAAATGTAAGTGACTACAGTGGATCCCTTTACAACTGTAGATATGAGTATAAGAAGTTAGCTTTGCCTAAAATACAATAGCTGATGGCATACACAGGAGAAATTGTGCTGCGTTCCTCCACCCTGACTCTTATCTCACCTTGCTTCTTCTGGGGGCGAAACGCACATCACCAGGTCAAAATTGACCAGTGTTTGCACTTCTTCTATTCCCACTGCTTCCCTGATCATTCAGTCTTTTTTTTAATCCACTATACGGTTCCAGAGATATTTTTTTAAAATTATTTCATGCTAACTTTTATGATTTTTACCTAAAGGGTGTTGCCTATAAAATTCAATTGGGACGTAATCCTAAACCCTTCCCAACATTTGATGTAAGTTTACATTATGATCAGTGAGGGGTTCTCGCAAATTGATGTAAACATACGTCATGGTGATAATGCAGGCACAGGAGCTGCGCCGACACGATCGTTACTGGGAGCTCCGGCTGCTTAACCCCCTAAATGATGCTATCAATAGCGATCACAGCATTTTGAAGGTGACGTGATCACGGGGCTAATAGATCAGGAAAACTGGGGGCACGACAAATAAATGTGGGGATCACCAACTAAACACTTAAACAGACCACGCACAGATAAAAAGAATTGTGTATATCAGGATCACCATTTATAAAATTAGTCAATCTTTATTGATTAAACAAACAAAAGACATAATGGGTAAGACAATTAAAAAGCCAAAAAGGACTACAAATGACCACCAGAAAAGTGCATGCATGAACTCATGGCCTTTTTCCAATGTACTCGCTATAGAGACCAACAACAAAAAATGAGTTGACAAACAATTGGTGTGCAATACCCTTTGTGATAACAGCAACCTTCTAATTTATAATATATACGGTACATGCAAAACCATGAAAGAACATGTACAAATAGGCAAGAAAGAGAAGTAGCCAAAATTAGGTCTGTGAACCTACTATGCATTCATGGACAAAACAATTATGTAGATCAAAAATAAATATGCAGAACCTTGGGAAAAGATAGAAAAACCTTGCAAGTTAGTACTGTACATATTTAAATAATATAAAGCACAGTGGGCAAATGAGCAATGAGATAAAATAAACTATAAGCCTTTTATATATACATGATCAAAGCACATGCAGATCAGCATAGTGATGAACAACCAAATGCACATTAGGTCAGTAGCATGCAAAATGCATTCAATAATGTAGATAACCACTGGGGTTGCTGAGCCCCAATGATATCACCAATAAGCTATAGAAGTTACAAGTGCCAAAGTAAAAAAAATGGGCTTCTAGGGTATGAATCCTAGCACAAATGAGTGGTTTGGCATAAGCATATATAAAGGATAAGCAATCCAAAAGCTGACAATCTAATGACTAAATGAATTCAATCATTGTGGGACCTGCATGTTGCATAATGTATGGAGGTGGAGACCCATGCGTATCACCATGGAGTGTGGCTTCCTCAGGAGTGATGGTCAAATCATGGTGGTTGATTGATTGTAGTCATGGCAAACAAAGGACACATGATGACCTCCATGTCTGCCAGCTACAGTGGCCTGTTGGATTACACCAGAAGCATGGTCTAAAAGGCATTCTGTCAGTGCAGTACTGACAGATATAATGCATTGCAATGTATGAGCATTATATCAGTGATCAGAGTAGTAAAAGTTAATGTACAATAGAGGGACTAAGTAAAAAAAGTTTAAAAGAAATGTAAGAAAAATTGTAAAAATCATAAAATAATGTACCAAAAAAAACCAACAAATTATACAAATAAATATGTATATTTATGTAAAAAAAATAGACAAAAAAAGTACACATTTAATATTGCCGAGTCCAACCCAACCTATAAAACTGCCACACTAGTTAACGTCTTAAGTGAACATTGTAAAAAATAATTGTGACAAAAAAAACTAGGGTTTTTCAGAATACCACCAAAAGAAAATGGAATAATATGCAATAAAAAAATCAATTGTAAATAAAAATGGTATTTCAGAAAGTGTCACTTTGTCCTGCAAAAAAACAGCTGCCAAAAATCTCAGTCAGCTAGAAATAAAAAAAGATACATAAATAAAACCAATTCTTCACCAGTTCCTGATTTGTTCATTCTTCCTCCCAAAGATCGCAGTAAGACTCGGCGCATGTATCCTGTGTTCTGAACTGAGCGATTACACTGGGGTTTCCATGTAAATAAGTGAAATACAAGGTTCAGGTATAACCCCCCAATGATAGATTCCCTACAATGAGGCAGATGGAGACACTGCAGACTGTGTCTGGTCTATGATCCGGTAGTGTCTGTCTTTACAAGGCATGCATAAAATCACGGTCGACTACAGTTTTGTGCACCTCTGAAAAGGACAACTCTGACCAGAAGGTCAGATGGAGTCCAGTGTAACTCTCCTGCCTAATTATAGTGAATGGTTCCCCTGGGTGTTTCATTCTGCATCATGTCATTCGGAGATTTAGATGGAAACCTTGACGTAAGTGCTCAGCGTAAAGCACAGGACAAATGTGATCCAAAATGTTATATAAAATGTTCCCAGTAAAAGCTTTAACTCAATCTACAAAAAAGGAAGTCCCCACTCAGGTCCATCATCTGCAATGGAAATATAGGGGGCTTCCATGTTACTGGTATCACATAGGCTGTGGAAAAGTGCATGGCTCCTCGCTCCCCAAAAGAAATCCAGCAAATTCTGCACCCCCAAATTCAAATGTCACCCTTTCTTCTGAACCTCAGTGTGCCTATGGCTCTGGCAGATTTGCAATTTTCACTCAGCAATATTCTCTGCTGCTTGTTTCGGGAAAACAATCATGGAGTCAAAATCGTCACTACACCTGTAGATAAATTATCGGGGGGATGTAATTTCCAAAATTGGGTCACTTGAAGAGAAATTCTGTTGTTCTAGCACTTAGGGGCTCTATATCTGGAGTCTGCAAACTATTCTACGATAATTTGTTCTCCAAGAGTCAAATAGCGCTCCTTCACTCATGAGTCTCGCCGTGTGGCTAAGTAGTACTGTACAGCCACATATGGGATATTACCACGTTCAGCAGAAATTGTGTGGCATATTTTGGTGCCATTCTTACCCATTTCCACATGTGGAAATCTAAAATCTGGGGCTAAAACAACACTTTTGTGGTAAAACTGTGATTATTTTTTTTTCACTGTCCAATGGTATAAAGTTCTGTGACTCACCTGTAGTGTCAATATGGTCATTATACACTTAGAGTAATTCATTAAGAGGTGCAATTTGTAAACTGTGATCTCTTATAGTAAGGGTGTGACAACACAGCATTTATTCTTAATTTTCCAGGCATATTATTTCAGTAGGCCCAGGGACATGAGCTAGAGTTCATGTCAGAATGAATGTTGACTCTTATTAACAATTGAATTAATTTTCAATGACTGCCATTTGTGAATGGCTGCTGAATAGCTATTGTATCTGTTGTAGTAGTTCAGTCCTAGTATGGTTCAGCTATCTCTGGGAAACGAAGGCACATGATATTTGAACAGTGTTTGTTAATATGTTGATGATGACCCATTGGTGCTCTGCAAATATGAAGGACAATCTATACATGTTGTTTGAACAGTCCAGCAGTGAGAGATGACCTCCTTGCATGTTCTCAAAAGTCTGTGGAGGGAGGCCTGAATGAGAAGTTATGAACCATAAAAAAGAGGATCTGCCTGTGTTTAGATTGACTCTACATTACAGTAGCCATGGCATCATGGCTCCCACTGAAGAAAAATAGATCTGCTCCACTAACCATCACTGAACTCTCAAAGATGTTTAAAGAATCCAGGTTGGGACAATCAGGTCACCTGACCTCGTACATCAATGGACTCTCATCTTCCTAAACCTGTCGTTACCTCCTCTCAGTGGGTGCCTGGCAAAAGTGGGGTGCCACTGCTGGGGATAGTTGGCCCTGGAAACCCCAAAGTTGCAGCTGTACTAATTCAGGCGAGCCAGCGGAAGAGTGATACTCTGTAATCTTGGGTAATAGCTGGAACTGTTGGTTGGTGGTTCAACAAATTATTGTCCCAATCTTATGTCGTCTGAGTAGTGTTATGCCCACAGTAAAAGGAGAGCGGGCTTTCAGTGGTATGATCCCTGGTCCATGCGGTCTCGAGCCAGCAGACGAGTGCACCCACTGTCCCCCTACCCCAGAGTCTACACAGCGGAGTTCTGTTATTCTGGCACGTCAGGAGCTCTTCCAGTGCACCCGCAAACCGTAACAGCAAAATCTGCACTACAAAAAGGAACTCGTTCCCTTCTGAATTTTCCACTGCATCTGAAAATTGTTTCCTGACTACATATAGAGTATTTGCATACTCAGGAGAAATTAGACAACAAACTGTGAAGTCCATTTTTTTCCTATTAGCCCTTACAAAAATTAAAAACTTGGGGCTAAAACAACATTTAGTGGTAAAAAATGTAATAATTCACTACCCAATAGTCAAACATTCTGTGAAGCACATGTGTCAACATGCTCACTGCACTCCTAGATGAATTAATTGGGGGTTTAAGTTTGTAAAATGGGGACACTTACAGAGGTATCTGCTGTTGTGGCACATCAGAGGCTCTGCTAATGTGACATGGCACCCGTGAACCATTCCAGCAAAATCTGAACTTCATTATTATGGCGCTTCTTCCCTTCTGAGCTTTGTACTGTGCCTCAAAAGTAGTCTTAGCTCATATATAAGGTATTGGCATACTCTGGAGAAATTGCATAACAAATTGAATGTTACATTTTCTCTTAATATTCTTTTTGAATATTAAATACTTTGGGCTAAATCAATGTGATGTGCTGCTGAGAACAATGATTTTTGTTCCTGCATAAACAATCCAATCACTTGATGAATATGCAGCATTTTGCTTGTTTAGTATAATACATCCCATAGTCCTCTATATATTATAATGTGCACCACAGTCCTCCATATTGTGCAATGCACACCCCATAGTCCTCCATATAATTTAATATGCCCCATAGTCCTCCATATAGTATAATACACTCCCTATAGTCCTCCATATAGTAAAATACACTCCTCAGTCCTACATATAGTATTATACACTTCCCATAGTCCTCCATATAGTACAATACACTCCGTATAGTCCTCCATATATTAAAATACACTGCTCAGTCCTCCACATAGTATAATACACTCCTCATAGTGCTCCATATAGTATAATGCACTGCCATAGTCATCCATGTAGTACAATTCACTTACCATAGTATAATGCACCCCATAGTTCTTCATATAGTATATAATGTATTCCCCCCATAGTCCTCGATACAGTAAAATGAAGCCCACATATAGTATATTGCAGCCACCCCACAGATTATAATGCAACAACCCTACAGAGTATAATGCAACCACCCCACAGAGTATAATGTAACCCCCATAGAATATAATGCAGCCCCCCTCATATAGTATAATGTAGCCCCCTCTTAGAGTATGATGCAGTCACCCCTCATAGAATATACAGTAATATAATACAGCCCCAATAGAATATAATGTAGCCCCGAATAGAATATAATACAGCCCACCTCCCCATAGAATATAATGTACCCCCCATAGTATAAAACACTGCCTCCCCCATAGAATATAATGTATAATGTACCCCCCATAGTATATAACACAGCCTCCCCATAGAATATAATATACTCCCCATTGCATATAACACAGCCTCCCCCATAGAATATAATGTACCCCCAATAGTATATAACACAACCAGATAGTATATAACACAGGCAGATAATATATAACACAGCCACATAGTATATAACACAGCCTCCCCCATAGAATAGAATATACCCCCAATAGTATATAACACAGCCTCCCCCCATAGAATATAATGTACCCCCAATAGTATATAACACAGCCCACATAATATATAACGCAGCCCACATAGTATATAGCGCAGCCCTCATAGTATATAGCGCAGCCCACATCTCTCCCCCCCCCCGATAATGGCCCCACAGTCCAGTGTTCACTATTTAAAATAAAAAAAAACGTAGTTTTTTCACCACACATGGGTTATCGGTGTATTCAGGAGAAATTGTACAAAAAAATTTTTACAGTCTATTTACTTATATTACCATTGTGAAAATGAAAAAATTGGTACAAGAGCAACATTTTTATGGGGGAAAAAAATTTTCATTATTTTTCTTCCACATTGCTTTAATTCCTGTTACACACCTAAAGGGTTAACGCTTTTTGAATGTGGTTTTGAGCACTTTGAGAGGTGCAGTTTTTAAAATGGTGTCACTTTGGGGGTATTTTTTTGTCACATAGGCTCCTCGAAGTCACTTAAAATGTGATGTGTTTCCTAAAAAAAATAATCGCTGATAAACTTTTAAATCTTCTAACTTCCCAGACAAAAAATTGTGTCAAAAAGGATGTTGATGTAAAGTAGAAATGTGGTATATGTTATTTATATCTGTTTTGTGTGGTATTGTCTGGTTTAAAGGCATACAAATTCAAAGTTTGATAAGTTGCAAAATTTTCAAGTTTTTTGTACAATTTTCAATATTTTCTGAAAAAGGCAACTATATCAACTAAAATGTACCACTAACATGCAGTACAAAAAAAACTCTTAACATTTCTGGGATATGCTTAAGTTATTACCTTATAAAGTGTTACTGGTCAGAATTGTAAAATTTGGCCTGGTCAGGAAGGTGAAAACAGTTTTGAGGATGAAGAGGTTCAGACTGCGCTGCATTATTACCTTCTGAGCCCACTTGGTAAAGATCATAAAAACTAGCATTAAATAAAAAATCTCATATCTCATGAACTGTATGGCTGAAAAAAAAAATAAACAATGGAATAATCAGAGGAACAGCAGGAATGGAGAAAAAAAAACTTCACTTTTGACCTGGTGACAAGGCCTCTTTATGTAACACACAGATTAAAGTATAGAAAGTAAAATTAAACTAAAAGTATTACTCAGCAAATCTTTGTAATTAGTAAAATGGAGTTACGCGGGTTATTTAACACACCAGTGCCACACATTCTTTCATATTTTCCCCTTATTTTCCATTTGCAAGTTTCCACGATGCTCTACACGTGATAGATCCTTGAAGGAGTACTCTAATATCAACAAAACAGAGACCTCACAGACTACCAGCTATGGCCATCTCCTGCATATATTCTCCACAAAACATTGATAATGCTGAATGTCCCCTGAGTCTTTACAAGTAAATTGCCCAATTGTGGCCCCAAAAAATGCAACCAAGATGGAGCAGAAAGCTCTTGGTATTTCTAGTATTATTTGTAGAGTTTAGGCAGCAGGTGGGAATATCAGAAAGTCTGAGGTGCAGCTCCTGCCAACAGTACAACTCCGATAAGTAGCACCTTTACAGAAAAATTGTAATGGATACATTTTTAATCATATAATGGAGAGTTGATTGTGCAGAACCCTAAAAAGTTACCATTAGCTGAAGATAGAACCATTTGAATTGCAGAACCCAGTCGAGTGGCCAGGTCTGTAATGTGTGGCCATAGGATGAAAGCCCAGAGTACTGCCTTCTAACACCTAGCATCTGCCCTGGCTAGATGATCAGAAGAACAACAGATGTCATCAGCAATGAGGCGGTTCTTGGGGCTCACGTCTGATGAACACAGATTACTGACCTGGCTGCTGGACTGGGCCATGTGAATCGATTGGCACCAACTCTACAACTAACCTTTTAATGGGAACGCCTATAACTAATGTAACCACAATGTATGGAAGTGTCAGCCAAAAGAGGTGCTCTATACTACAAAATTACTTCAGTTAGAGGAATATTAGAGAACTTCCTTTAATGGTTGAAGTAATTTCCCATAAGAAAACATGAAAGAGACTCAAGCCAAGATATTGTATACAAATGACCTGTATAGATTGTTATCCTCTGAGAGTAAGCAATGAACAATACAATGAAATGACAGCAAGCAGACATCTTCTTGTATGCAATAGTACATATGGGGCAGAGGTTAAGTAGGCCAATCCAACATACATGTTCTCTTAACTTACGTTCATCTTTAATCAGCATTTTGTCACTTCTGTAAACTCTATGTATGGCCTTTATTAAAGGCTAGATCTTCATTCACAGTTAATGGTTCTTACTTGATCTTATTTAATCTTTGTCGACATAGACATCCCTGTGTGGCAGCTCACTAGCGACCACTTAGCGATGCACCAGCGATCCTGACCGCGTCATATCGCTGGTCGGGATCGCTGGTGCATCGCTAAGTGTGACAGTACCTTAAGAGATTAGCTGAGCTCCTATAAAGCAGTGACAGTTTATCCTACATCACATTGCTGTTCATGCCTCTTACACATCCCAGAGAACAAATGACAAAGGCTAGTTCATCTGTGTGCATACCCTCCTCCAGCAAGGAGGCAAGGAGTGCTGAGAGACTTTAAACCTGCCTGCAGAATTGTGAATGCTGCTCTGTGATACAACATACTCAATAACTGACTGGAAAGTCATGTATGTCTGTGTTTTACCAAGGTTCTATCGAGTATACATCTTCCTCTTTAGACTGGTCTACCTCAATAACGAAATCAGGAGGATGAATCACTACACAGCAAGATGCTGACTTAACTGAGACAGAAAACCTCAAAAAAAATAAAAATTTTAAAGCCAATCTAAACATGGAGCAGTTGGATAGGCAATATACCTATGACCTCCAGTCATCTATGATTCAGTAGCTATCCTCATCCAACAAGAGAAAGCCTCAAATATTATTCCAATTCTAATTCATCCCAAAGGCATTCGATGAGGTTGGGCTCAGGGCTCTATGCAGCCAGTAATGTTCTTCTAAACTATACTCATCTGACCATGCCTTTATGGACCTTACTTTGTGCAGTGAGGTACAGTCATAGTGGAACAGAAAATGACCTTCTCCAAACTGCTCCCACAAAGCTGGGAGTGTAAAAATGTCCAAAAATATCTAGTTATGCTGAAACATTAAAATTTCCCTTTACTGGAATGAAGGAGCATAGACCAAGACTGAAAAACAACCCATCAACTTCAAGCTTTAAAGTTGGCACAATGCAGTCAGGAAATTCATCCATTAAATTGCCAAATAGAGAAGTATGCCTCATCACTCCAAAACGCGTTTCTAATAGCAGTGTGCTTTAAATCACTCCATCCGTAGTTTGATGATGTAAGGCTTACATCCAGCTGCTCAGCCATGGAAACCTATGCCATGAAGCTCTTGGCACATAGTTTTTACACTAATGTTAGTACCAGACGAGGATTGGGCTCTGCAGTTCCTGAGTTAGCAACGTTGGTGACTTTCATGTACTATGCGCCTCAGCACACGACCCCGTTGTGTAACTTTACGTGGTCTGCTACTTCATGGCTGAGTTGTTCTGGTTTCTAAACGCCTCCATTTTTTCACAATACCACTCCGTTGATCGTGGAATATTTAGGAGGGAATACATTTCACAAACTGCCTTGTGACAATGTTACAATGGTGGCGTCCTATTACAGCACCATGTTAATACTCCGCGAGCTCTTTATAACAACACATTCTTTTACAAATGTTAGTAAAGACTGGATGGCTAGGGGCTGGATTTTATACACCTCTGGCAATGGGACTGAATGAAAACCTGAATTCAATTATGAAAAGGTGTTTCCGAATATATATGTATAGTATAATAGTATGTGGTAGATAAATTTTAGGAGGAAACAGTTATGTTGGAGATTAGATAGTTACTTTCACGATGATATATTATCTTTAGTCAACATATATGACTGTAAGACTTAGCTGCTACATGATATTATACAACTCAATAGTTATTAAAATGGAAATAAGTCCAGTATGGAAACCAGAATAGTACTTGTGCACATATCTTATTGGTCAGATTATGTCAATACAAGCTCTTGGCAAAATACTGGCCAAACAAAATGGTTCACTGCAATAATTTTCCCAAGATCCTACTTGTGCTGATTCAAGCTATGACTTCAATGAGACATTAGCTGATCACCATAAAACTAGATGAATCTCAAATGGTCTTAGACACTAACCCTCATGGTTTTATCTGAAAACTTTTTACTTACCTCTAAGTTTAAAGTAATTCATATGATTCGCAAGAGCTTGTTCAAACGTTTCTTCTGGGCACACCTTCACTCCACTGGGAAATAATATGGCTCTCTTTTTCCTTTTTAGGAAACTCCTATAGTGGTCGTGTGCTCCAGCCAGAGATGGGCTGGATTCTGGTTCTGATCCACTGCCTTCTTCCAAGCCATACTGTACTTTTGTAGGTTCCTTATGGAGAATATTGTCAAGTCCTGTCCTGGATTCTATAACTAAATGGGATAAAAAGGATAATGAGAAAAATGGCAGATGACAAATCATAAATCAAGATCTAACAGAACATCATTTCGATTTTATAGTGAAAGACTTATTTTCACCATGTGAAGTTGCCAATGGCAGAAATATACAGTTTCAGCTCAGAGATCATCACCGATCATAAAGATACCTAAAGAGTTTTTTGAAAGTTAGAAATATCCCAATCTTGTCTACGGACCACACTAGCTCAGCCCTATATATTTGAATAAGACTACAATACCAGACCCAGGCCATAAAGAAGAGTGGCACCATGCTTTTTTCAAAAATAGAGTTTTTCTAATCCCACCAAACCCTGTACTCATAATGTTAAAGTGCATAGATTGCCCATAGGGCAAGGTGGGATATAAGAATAGCAATTTTATGTCACTGCAGAAAGTGGGAGACAAAAAAATTACAAAACAGTGTCCTAAGGTCTCAGACGTCCTATTATTGCATTTGTTATTATCTATTATCTTAGTGTTGAAATTATACAATTATTAACAGTTATAATAAACAGATCTAGACTCCAATTATGTCTTTTACTTGCTAACATCAGAGAATCCATTGTTTGAGAATTTCAGAATTCAAAGCCTTAGAATCTGTATGACAAAGGGGCAAAAGTTCAGCATATTCAACTGTACTGCTCTGCGTTCAATGGCGTGCCAAGTTTTAATTGAGGGCAAAAATGTGCTGCATATTGTGCTTGATTGGAAAGGTTAATAATAAAGTTTTGCCTATTCAGCAAATAAGGACATCAATAGGGCATCAACCATAACCGTGTACAGAAATCGACATAAAAATCCAAGTCTGTTCAATGGGAGCTTAAAGAAAATTACTCTTATAATATTCAAACTGGTAAGATATGTATAATTACAAATGTTTCTACAAATATAAAGGCTAACATGAAGGCATATATACAACACATGAATGCAAATATTATGTATATATAAATATCTACATATATAGTTTCATACATACATGTACAGTCGCATTCTGACAAGAATACTGTTGTACTTTGATATCTTATCACTCTAAGAACAAAATACAAAAGATTATATGCAACCATACATACAGCTAATATATATATATTATACCGTATATATATATATATATATATATATATATATATATATCATACATGTATATACATGCATGAATAAGATTATTTGAAATCATATATACAACTAATATATATATTTATATATTATATATATGCATAGATCGATGAGTATGCATACACAACTATTATAAATACATTGCTAAAACCTATATACATTATTTAAATTGTTTTATGACCGTCAATTTTATATTGCTAAATACTGTGTTAGAAACCCGTATAGTGGGTGACTTAGTAAAAGTGTTTTTTAGGGTCATTACATATTTGTTAGGCATCTTAGATGCAAGGTGAAAGCGCTAAGTTAGAATATATTTATTATTCGGTGATAAGTATGGGTATGATTCAAACGCACATATATAACACACGAACACATAGACCAGTGTTCCCCAACTTCAATCCTCAAGAGCCACCAACAGGTCATGTTTTCAGGATTTCCTTAGTATTGCTCAAGTGTTTGAGTCTGTCCAGGTGATGCAATTATCACCTGTGCAATACTAAGGAAATGCTGAAAACATGACCTGTTGGTGGCTCTTGAGGACCGGGGTTGGGGAACACTGACATAGACTGTAGTAGATGAATATAGGAGTTGCTTTCTAGGCAAAAGGTATCTAATATAACAAAATATTTCTGGACTTATCTAAGAAAGTGCAATGTACATAGTCATAGAACCAATGTTTTCTTGCCACGGATGCATAGGAAACCTCAGACACAATTGATGATACAGTAGTGCATTTCGTACACATACAGAAGATCTGAAACAGTCATTCCTTAATACAGAATTATCTCCAATCCAGTGAAAACTATATTGCACACCTTGGTATGGTACACTAAGCTGAGTAAGTGACGGTTGTTACCTGTCGGAGGTTGTAGCTGTCCTTCAAGTACCGTCATGCAGAAAATTCCCAAAATGATTACCCAAGAACAATGATTCATTCTTGTTTTCTTACCTAGGGAAACAAAGCGCAGACATATTCACCATAAACATGTAGCGATACATTCTGCCCAATATGCAATTTTTAATTACTTACTCAAACTTCCAACTTAGTTTGGACTCCACGTTGAATGCGAATGACAGCTCCTCCAGTTAACAGATGGTAGACAATTTTTTAAGGTTTAATCTGCATGGCTAAGCTCTTTAGCAAAGCTTGTCAAGTTGTTAAGAGACAGACAGCCCATTGATAGGCTGAGCATTTCACACCTAACTGAACACATCACTTATTGAATCCCAAGTGTTGCGGATTGCCAGTGCCACTCTGCTGTCTGGGTAGAAACAAGCACAGCTTTTTCTTGTAATAGCTTATTGTTCTAGATGTTTCATGAACACGATCAGCGCGGGAATTTACACATTTAGTAATTAAGAATTCCGAGTGAAAATCACAAAAAAAAGATAATAGGGCAGATTTACTAATAGACAGCTCAGAATTAGATAATAAATTTGGTGCATTTTTAGATTAAAGGAATTTTCATAGTTTCAGAACACTTTGGTACCCTGACGGCAGTTTGTTCCAAAAACAATCTGTGCTTTACGTACCCTTCTCAAGTCCAATGTTAAGTCTCCGCCACTGATCCTGGTGTCGGTTGTTGTCTGCAGTGCTGACGTCACGTCGAAAGCGCTGAGGTCAACAACTTTGCTTGGTCATAATGGCTGAGTTGACGGTATGAGCCACTGAGCTAATTTATTGACTGCAGAGCTGCTGACATGAGTGCTACAGTCAGATATAGTCACCAGGAGCACCAACAGAGACTCAGTGGTTGATCTGGTTTGGACGAGTGAAGTTTGGGGTTTTTTTTGTAAACAAACTGCTCAGGGAACAGGGCTTTTTTAAAACCTGGAAAACCCCTTTAACTTTACACCAAATCTTGGCTTGATATTTTGCACCAGAATTTTGGAGTAGCATGGTCTATCTTAAGTCACTCCCACTTGTTATGTTAGAAATAAATGTGATTATTCAGACATTCATGAAAATTCGGGCACTCAAACTTTTCCCCATTGTTACTTTGATTTGCACATTCGATTGAAGATACCAGTAGCTATTGCCTCTAGAAGTGCAGAATTTCTAATTATGGTACAGCAGATGAAATAAGTATAGAACAAATCACCAATTTTCTATGTAAATATATTTCTGAAGATGCTATTGACATTACATTCTCAACAAATGTTGATAACAATCCAACCAATCCACACAGGCAAAGATATCATACCATAGATGTCCATAAATTAAGTTAGCTGTAGTAATGAGAAATTACATAGGGAAAAAGTATTGAACACGCTCACCAAAATTTATGTAATACTTCGTACAAAAGCCTTTGTTAGCAATGACCGCTTCAAGATGCCTCCTGTATGGAGAAACTAGTCAAATGCATTGCTCAGGTGTTATTTTGGATCATTCTTCCACACAGTCTTCAAATCCTGAAGGTTGTGTGGGCTCCTTCTATGAACTCTGAGCGTTAGTTCCTTTCATAAATTCTTTTGGATTCTTGTGAGGTGATTGGCTGGGCCATTCTACCAGCTTTATTTTGTTACTCTCAAACCAATTGAGAGTTTCCTTGGCTGTGTATTTGGGATCATTGTTTTGCTGAAATGTCCACCCTCAGTTCATTTTCATCATTGTGGTAGATGGCAGCATATTTTTATCAATAATGTCTCAGTACATTTGTTCATTCATCCTAACTTCAATTATATGAAATTTGCCAGTGCCGTATGCTGAAAAACTGCCCCAATGCCATGATATCCCTACCTCCAAACTTCACTGGTGGTAGAGTGTTTTTGGGGGATATGCAGTGCTTATTGACCTTCAAACATGGTGTGTATTACGGCATCCAAAGAGTTCAATTTTGGTCTTACCTGACCAGACTATATTCTCCCTTTAAACGCGTTTGAACATGCCTTGTTCAACAATGGCGTCAAGGGTGGTAAACATGCATAAAGCCATGAAGGTTGATTCCATTACTCATTGTTTTCTTTTAAACAATTGTACCTGCTGATTCCAGGTCTTTCTGTAGCTTTCCACAGGTGGTTCTTGGCTCTTTTACAACTCTACTGATAATTATTTTTACACCTCTGTCTGAAATCTTGTGTGGGAGCACCTGGTCAGGGTCGGTTTATGATGAAATTATGTTCTTTCCACTTCCGGTTTATGGCCTCAACAGTACTCACTGGAACATTCAGTAGTTTAGAAATTCTTCTGTAACCAATTCCATTAGTATGTGTTGCAACAATAAGTTTGGAAAGGTCTGGAGCTGTATTTGCCACTAGGCACCTGAGGATGGGTGCCTAGGGCAGCAGGTTGTGGGTGGCGGCGTCACCATGGAGGAAGATTTTTTTTTTTAATTATTAATTTTTTTAAATGTCTCTCTTTTTTCTTACCTCTGCTTGACTGGGGAGGAAAACCGCAATCTTTGTGTCACAGAGTGACTGACCAGTGTGACATGACCCAATGGTTGGACGGTCACCAAACAGCACAACGCCGATGGAATAGGGGAGAGGAAGGCCATGACAATATGGAATCAGGGACGGTCACCTCCTGCGCTCCACCCTGAGCCTGTCCCTGTTCTCACCTAACACCCTATGCAGATCCTTCCCCCTGCCGTCAGGATACCTCGTCCCTATTTGTCACCTAGATCTGCCCTGGCAAGTACACTGGCTGGCAAGGAGCTCTAGCCTCACCTCTGCAGATAAAACACACATGGGGAAGTGACAGACACCAAAGGCACAAGGTAACAAAAATACAGCACTTAGCTTGTGTACACCACTGCTTAACTCCACACCACAGATAGCACAGCAACAGGACTCCAAAAAACAGACTTGGCTGACAGCAGAGAGCTGCTTCTGCAAAGGTTGGTCTCCAAAGAGGAATTGTATCACCAACAGTCAGCTGATGCAACAGTTGACCTTTTAAAGGATATGTGAGTGGTTACCAACAACATCAGCTGACCCAGCAGCACTGCGGTAACACCATAACACAAGGCTTCCCCAGACTGGTGTTCCACTGGTTGGGCCCAGTCCTTTTGTCTGCCCTTATTCACACACTGAGGTCAACTTTGACACATGGTAAGGTTTTTAATATTAGACAGTGTAGGACTGTCCTGATCAGAGTTACCTTGTCGTGGTGGGATGGCTTTTATACTATTTTTGATCAAAAGCAGTATTACTAAAATCTCTGTTATTTAAATGCACTTTTTGCTTTTTACTTTATGTGCTGCATGTGTACCAACTCAAGTCAAGCTCAATTTTTGTGTTTTTTCATACTGTGACCGGACCACAAATTACTGCCACATAGTGACCAAATAATACCACATACAGGGAATAAATACCATATATCTATCCTGGCCCCCATATATTCAACCTGGGCCCTTGTCCTGGCCCCCATATATCCATCCTGACTCCCTCATATATCCATCCTGGCCCCTTGTTTTGGCCCCCATATATCCATCCTTTTCCTGTGTCCTAGCCACATGCAGTGAGAGAGAGAGAGAAAGATTCCTCTCACCTGCCTGCGCTCTCAGCTCTGGGCGGCGTCCTCCTCTGCAGATCCGTCTGGCACGCTCATATTAAAATGGCCGCTGACATAGCAGAGGCCGGCAGCTGATTTGTGTGCCCCCGTCACATGCAGCTCACAGTGTCAATCGGGATGTGTGACGCGGCGATTCAGATAATGAACGCTATGTTCGAGCGCCCCTGCACATACTCTGCTTGTACTTTTAAAGGTCCCATACCACTAAAAAAACTTACCTTTTTTTTTTTCTTCTCTCCTTTTTCCCACTGCCATTTCTCTGGTCCACCGCAAGGGCCCACTGAGGATTTCCTTGATACCCTGACAGATCAGTCAGACCCTGGTGGAAACAAACAAGATATTATGTTACTGGAATACCCCTTTCTGCATAAAAGCAAAAAGTGCAAGTTGTTCCACCATCATACAGGGGCCCAAGACGCAGAGGGAAAGTATAATGGGTGCATTGTCTGCAGCCTTTGTGGACCAGTCTGCAAAACAGAAATGGTGAGAGTGAGAGAGTTACAAGTGAATGACTTTTCCTAAATTAGCAAAACATCACAGTGGTTCTGAGGGTAAGGAAAAAAAAACTTCATCACAGGCAGAAACAGGTTGTTCCTTGTCTTTTGAAAAGTTCATGTATACAGCTGTAATGCATGTGCCTGGATGCAACGTACAGAGATCATGAGGCGGAAGCAGCCAGAGGATGATATATTGGTATTTTTATACAACAATAACTTCTAAACAATTAGGGTTAGTAAATATGCAATTTAACAATATAGAGAATTATAACAGGTAATGAGTAAGTTAGAAAGTTTCTCAGTACTTAACGTTAGTGGTCTTGGGAGTCACCACGTGATTTCTCACTTGAAACTCTGGCTCTAGCGGGGGTCACCGGGTTTTCCCACTAGGCCGCAAGTCTCTTCCTGACATAGTCTATTAAAGCCCGTTGAGCCTCCCACTCACCAACCGGCCCCCTCCCAACCTGTAATCCTTGTTCCGGCCGACCCCGGTACCGTAGGTGATAGCTGGAAATGACAGCCCTGCTCTCTTGCTCTGTTCCTTGCCTCTCACAGGCATGCCTCTCCTGTCGCAGTTGCCGCATGGCCCTTTTTGGCTTGACCGTTGGCAAAAATCTCTCAGGCTCGGGTTAGAGAGGACCAAGCCTCAACTCTTGACAGGTCTAGTTAGACCTTGGAAGCTTGACCAGTGCAGGGCACAGATTATGGCTCTGACCAGCGTAAGTCGTACTCTGGGATATCTTCCGGGGGAACCAGACTTTGTCAGGTGGTGACCGACACCCAGGTATCACAGACTCCCTGCTGAGGCCTGTCCCATTGGTCTAGTGGAGCCTCTCTCTCAATGCCCCACTCTCTTCCCTGGCGCCAAATCCCCCTGTGGTTTGTCGTGCTGGGCTTTTATTTCAGGGAAGTTCTTACAGAGGGTCACCTGATCTGGTCCAGCACACAAGTTCCTTCTATCTGCAATTCTTCCAACACACTTTGGTTCCGCTTGATTTTGGCTGGCCAGCAGATGGCATCCTTGCCTCATCAATGGAACATCTTGAACTAATTTTCCAGAGGGCTCATGTTTTCTTGTTACACAGCAATCCTGTAATTATGAATAATTCAGCTTATTACCAGAAACATTTATTTTTTTTTAACTTTTGATGGTGCTACACTAGATTAATGAAACAGAGGTAATGAACAGGCTGATATTAGGGTACATCACACAGTTTTTTTATGTGGATTTCAGCACATAATCTGCCCTCATGCTGCCTCCCAATGTCTTAGATGATGTCTTATAGCTGCAGTTTTTTTCAAAGTAGTTTTAAAATGAAAAAGGGAATACCATTTACAGCTGTTGTCTTTCTTAAAGGAAATCAGTCAGCTGGATTTCACACCCCAAACTATTTATGTTCATGTCGCTGTTTGAAAGACAAGTCCAGCAATACCTTTACATGGCCAGTCTATTCCTCCATTACTGAGAAATCAGAGTTTGAAATGCAAATGAGTCTGTAGAGCAATTTGTAGATCTGAAGCCTCTGTCACTCCAGCTCTATTCCCCACCCAGTGCTGCCTCCTTCTACTTGACTAATAACTCTTTTGCCTAAAGCAGTACAACACAGAGGATGTCACTCACGTGGGAGGTGAGGGTGCTGTGTGGGGAATAGATCTGGAATGACAGGGGCTTCAGATCTACAAATCACTCTACAGCCTCATTGGATATCAATTCTGTACAGAAATAAAAGCGCTAGGAACAGGAGAACACCAATGTGGCTAAATAAGGATGTAAAAAGGGCAATAAATAACAAGAACAAGGCATTTAGGAAGCTAAAACAAGAAGGCAATGGAGAAGCATTAAAAAGTTATAGAGAAAAAAATAAAATGTGTAAAAAACAAATACATTTAGCAAAAGTGGAAACAGAGAGACTCATTGCTAAGGAAAGTAAAACAACCCCAAACTATTCTTTAATTATATAAACAGTAAAAAGATTAAAATTGATGGTGTCGGCCCTTTAAAGAACAATGAGGATGAAATCATAGAGAGCGATGAGGGAAAAGCAAATGTTTTAAATACTTTTTTTCTCAACAGTGTTCACACAGGAAAAGGATTTGCCAGGGGAAATGTAGAGGGATAATGTAAACTCCCCATTAAGTATTACCTGCCTAACCCAGGAAGAATTGCAGAACCGCCTTAGTAAGACTAAAATTGACAAATCACCAGGCCCTGATGGCACTCACCCTCGGGTATTAAGGGAGTTAAGTAATGTGATAGACAGGCCTCTATTCCTTATATTTAAAGACTCTATAGAAACAGGGTCTGTTCCTTTTGATTGGCGGCAAGCAAATGTGGTACCAATATTCAAAAAGGGGTGTAAAAGGGAACCTGGAAACTATAGGCCGGTAAGCTTAACATCTGTTGTGGGTAAAATTTTTTAAGGGTTTCTAAGGGATACCATTATGGAATATCTCAATGTCAATAAATGTTTAACTCCATATCAACATGGATTTATGAAGGAGCACTCCTGTCAAACTAACCTGATCAGCTTCTATGAGGATGTAAGCTCTCAAATCGACCAAGGAGAATCATTGGATGTCATTTATCTCGACTTCTCTAAAGCATTTGACACTGTCCCACATAAAAGATTGGTCAGTAAGATGAGAAAGCTTGGGCTAAAGGGGGTTTTACACTAAGCGATATCGCTAGCAATATCGCTATAACATCACTGGTTTTGTGACGTTATAGCGATATTGCTAGCGATATCGCTATGTGTGATACTTACCAGCGACCGGCTCCCCCGCTGTCCATCGCTGATCGCGCGAGAATGTCCAGCTCCATTTCTCGTCGGGCGCTTCCTGCTGAGACTTCCTGCTGTGACGACGAGCGACGCGTGGAGGCGGGCGGGAGGACGCAGGATCGCTGTGTGTGAATGGTAAGTATCGTGCGCTGCGTCGCTGCTGAATCGCTGTGAGGTCTTTCTGTATGAAAGCTCACTAGCGATCATTTAGCGATGCACCAGCGATCCTGACCGGGTCGGATCGCTGGTCGGATCGCTGGTGCATCGCTAAATGTAAAAGGGCCTTAAGGGAAAATGTCTGTAGATAGGTAGGTAGCTGGCTTAGTGATAGAAAACAAAGAGTGGTTATTAACCCCTTAAGCCCCAAGGGTGGTTTGCACGTTAATGACCAGGCCAATTTTTACAATTCTGACCACTGTCCCTTTATGAGGTAATAACTCTGAAACGCTTCCATGGATCCCAGTGATTCTGACATTGTTTTCTCGTGACATATTGTACTTCATGTTAGTGGTAAAATTTCATTCAAATAACTTGCGTTTATTTGTGAAAAAAACAAATTTGGCGAAAATTTTGAAAATTTCGCAATTTTCCAACTTTGAATTTTTATGCCCTTAAATCACAGAGATACGGCACACAAAAAAACTTAATAAACAACATTTCCCACATGTTTACTTTACATTAGCACAATTTTGGAACCAAAATTTTTTTTGTTAGGAAGTTATGAGGGTTAAAAATTGACCAACGATTTCTCATTTTTGCAACACCATTTTATTTTTACGAACCACATCACATTTGAAGCCACTTTGAGGGGTCTATATGATAGAAAATACCCAAAAGCGACACCATTCTAAAAACTGCACCCCTTAAGGTGCTCAAAACCACATTCAAGAAGTTCATTAACCCTTTAGGTGCGTCACAGGAATTTTTTGAATATTTAAAAAAAAAATGAACATTTACATTTTTTTCACTAAAAAAATACTTCAGGTTCAATTTTTTTTATTTTACCAAGGGTAACAGGAGAAATTGGACTGCAAAAGTTATTGTGCAATTTGTCCTGAGTACGCTAATACCTGATATGTGGGGGGGAACCACTGTTTCGGCGCATGGCAGACCTCAGCAGGGAAGAGCGCAGTTTGACTTTTTCAATGCAAAATTGGCTGGAATTCAGATCGGACGCCATGGAGAGCCCCTGATGTACCTAAACAGTGGAAACCCCCCCAAGTGACCCCATTTTGGAAACTAGACCCCCCAAGGAACTTATCTAGATATGTGGTGAGAACCCACAAGGGCTTCACAGAAGTTTATAACGTACAGCGGTACAATTAAAAAATCATATTTTTTCCACAAAAATGATTTTTTTCACCCCCAATTTTTATTTTTCCAAGGGTAACAGGGCCCTAAAAGTTATTGTGCAATTTGTCCTGAGTAGAGTTGAGCGAAACGGGTCGAACAATTTCAAAAGTTGCCGACTTTTGGCAAAGTTGGGTTTCATGAAACGAAACCCGACCCTAGGATGAGGTCGGCCACGAGGTCGGCGACTTACGCGCCAAAGTCGCGTTTCAAAAGTTTGTTTAGCGCTCTTTTTCAGCCAATCAGGATCCACGGACACTGTGGGCAACGTGATGACATAGGCAGGGGTCGCCACCATCTTTTGGAAGGGCATGCAAGTGATTGGCTTGCTTTGGTGGGTGTCACAGGGGTTATAAAAGGGCGTGCACGCCGACCGCCATCTTACTTCTGCCGATCTTAGCATAGGGAGAGGTTGCTGATTCTGTAGGGAGAGCGTTAGGCAGGGAAGAAGAAAAAAAAACTGCTTCTGCTGCTAGCGATTTTGCCTGTGCAACACACCAGTCAATGTGTGTGCAGTGCAATGGGAGGCTATATTGTGGTGGATCAGCGGTGTTGGTTGTTAGGCTGCCTTCTAAGGCTTCCTGACAGCTGCATTGCTGTTTCCCCACTGCTCTGCAAACTGCTTTTTTAAGAGCAATCCCAATTTTTTTTTTGTCCTGCTAAGGTACTGAGCGTGCATTTATTCACACCATACAGCGGTGTACGCTCCTCACACAGTACCGTGTAACGGCTGTTATCACAGCCACAGTGAAGCTATCTGTGTGTAACTGTGGAGGACTTGTTCCGTTCTTACAGACCTACACTCTAGGGAGATTCCTATTCTGCCCAATTCTACAATTCACTTTTTTCACACCTGTGCCATCGAGCCTGTGACATAGCGCTCTGATATTCAGTGGGCCTCACACAATCCAAAAGTGTCCAGTGTCCACAAGTGTCTGCAGAAATTCAAAATCTCCCTTATCCTGTAGTCACTTTTTTCACACCTGCTGCATCGAGCCTGTGACATAGCGCTCTGATATTCATTGGGCTTCACACAATCCAAAAGTGTCCAGTGTCTGCAGAAATTCAAAATCTCCCTTATCCTGTAGTCACTTTTTTCACACCTGCTGCATCGAGCCTGTGACATAGCGCTCTGATATTCATTGGGCCTCACACAATCCAAAAGTGTCCAGTGTCCACAAGTGTCTGCAGAAATTCAAAATCTCCCTTATCCTGTAGTCACTTTTTTCACACCTGTGCCATCGAGCCTGTGACATAGCGCTGTGATATTCAGTGGGCCTCACACAATCCAAGTGTCCAGTGTCCACAAGTGTCTGCAGAAATTCAAAATCTCCCTTATCCTGTAGTCACTTTTTTCACACCTGTGCCATCGAGCCTGTGACATAGCACTGTGATATTCAGTGGGCCTCACACAATCCAAGTGTCCAGTGTCCACAAGTGTCTGCAGAAATTCAAAATCTCACAGAAATTCAAAATCTCCCTTATCCTGTAGTCACTTTTTTCACACCTGTGCCATCGAGCCTGTGACATAGCACTGTGATATTCAGTGGGCCTCACACAATCCAAGTGTCCAGTGTCCACAAGAGTCTGCAGAAATTCAAAATCTCCCTTATCCTGTAGTCACTTTTTTCACACCTACTGCATCGAGCCTGTGACATAGCGCTGTGATATTCAGTGGGCCTCACACAATCCAAGTGTCCAGTGTCCACAAGTGTCTGCAGAAATTCAAAATCTCCCAGAAATTCAAAATCTCCCTTATCCTGTAGTCACTTTTTTCACACCTGTGCCATCGAGCCTGTGACATAGCGCTGTGATATTCAGTGGGCCTCACACAATCCAAGTGTCCAGTGTCCACTAGTGTGTGCAGAAAATCTAAATCTCCCCTGTCCTATAGACACCTTGTACCTTGTTTTACATTACTATATAGTTTGTTGGATTTTGTCTACATTTCTACCAAAAATGAGGAAGGCTGGTGGAAGAGGCCGTGGAATTGGGCGGGGGTTGGCAGCTAGTAATGATGGTGTTGGTGGTGGATCTGATGGTAGTGGCAAAAGCAAAAAAGGACCGAATGCAGGAGGTGTTGAGCCTGTGTCATCGTCTGGCTCCATAAGGCTTCGAAGGCTTAGTTTTCTAGGAGTTGGCAAACCGCTTTTAACGCCAGAGCATCAGGAAAAAGTTTTGTCTTACATTGCTGACTCAGCCTCCAGCTCTATCGCCTCCTCTTCTGAAGTTGTAAAAAGTAAAAGCACTGAGTCGTCATTGGAGGCTCATGTTCATGAACCACACCTTTCCTTGTGTCCTTCACCACAACCAAGATTGAAGGATGACGCAGGCCATACTACTGATTACTCCATGGAGCTGTTTTCACATACCATGCCTGGATTATCAAGTGAAATGGTGAATTACCCAGGCCAAGATGAATCTGACATGGAGTGCACTGATGCACAGCCGCTGATAGATGATTCTGCTGGTACATTCACTCAGAGCACTACATTGTCCTCGCAGTGTACAGAGCCAGATTCTGACCCTGATGAGACTCCGGTGCCCCTTCCCGCACACTATACCACCATACACGGTGACACAGAGGAAGGTGCACATGACATTGAAGAGGAGGTGATGGATGACCCAGTTGTTGACCCAGATTGGCATCCATTGGGGGAAGAGGGTGCTGCTTCCAATAGCTCAGATGAGGAGCATCCACAGCAGACATCAACATCGCAACAGCTGTTATCTGGCAGGCCCGGAGTACTCCAAAGACAGGTTCCAAAAATCAAAAGAGTTGCTGGACAGCTTGTCCAGAGGGTCAAAACATCACAGCGTGCTAGGCCGCAAAATGTCTTCCAAAGTAGGAAGATTGCAGTGTGGCACTTTTTTGAACAAAATCCTCATGATCAGGCCAAGGTTATCTGTAAGAAGTGCGCAAAGACCTTTAGCCGAGGGAAAAATCTGAAAAATTTGAATACCAGTTGCATGCTTAGACATTTAACCAGCATGCACTTGCAAGCGTGGACACAACACCAAACCTCAAGTGCCACGTGTGCAACTGATCACAAAGAAGGTAGTCAGCAACGCTACATTGTTTCCCCCACTGTAAGCCCACCGGTTAGCACAGCAGCAAATGTTGAGGTGTCGTTGCAAGGCCACAGCAGTCAGGGAATCCCACTGTTATATCAACGAAATACTGAATCTAGGCCATCAGAAAGAACACCAACTCCATCACCATCATCAACCCTCTCTCAGTCCGCCCTGTCCACCGCTACTTCTACCATATGCAGCTCTCAAGTCCAGCTCACCCTCCCAGACACTATGAGTAGGTCAAGAAAGTACTCAGTCTCTCATCCGCGTACACTGGGTTTGAACGCCCACATTGCCAAACTAATCTCGTTTGAGATGATGCCCTATCGGTTGGTGGAAAGCGCAGCTTTCCGCGAACTCACGGCCTATGCAGTACCACGCTATGACCTACCCAGTCGCCACTTCTTCTCTCGCAAAGCCATTCCAGCCCTCCACCATCATGTGAAAGACCGCATTGTCCATGCACTCAAGCAGTCAGTGAGTGGAAAGGTGCACCTCACAACTGATGCATGGTCCAGTCGGCATGGCCAGGGCCGTTACGTGTCCATCACTGCGCACTGGGTTAATGTGGTGGATGCAGGGTCCACAGGGGACAGCGGTGGTGGGACAGTGCTGCCTAGCCCACGGTATAGGAAACAGTTGGCTGTAGGCGTTCGACCCTCCTCCTCCTCCTCCTCCAGAAGCGAAAGCTCGTCCACAGAGCGCAGTCGTACGAGCACTCCATCTGCAGCTGCCACTGTTGCACACGAGGTGTCCCCCTATCGAGCAGCTAGTGGAAAGCGTCAGCAGGCTGTGTTGCAGATGATGTGTTTGGGCGACAGACACACCGCCGAGGTGCTGGCCGAGTACTTGAAGCGACAAACTGAGTCATGGCTGGGCAGTGTACATCTTGAGGCAGGCAAGGTAGTTAGTGATAACGGCCGTAATTTTGTGGCAGCCATAGCCCTTTCAAAACTCAGCCACATACCTTGCTTGGCTCACACCTTGAACCTGGTGGTGCAGTGCTTCCTCAAAAATTATCCAGAGTTAACAGCCCTGCTCCATAAGGTGCGAAGACTGTGCGTGCACATCCGCCGGTCGCCTGTACACTCCGTTCGTATGCAGAAGCTGCAGCGATTGCTCCACCTTCCCAACCACCGCCTCATTATCGACATTGCAACAAGGTGGAACTCTACCCTGCACATGGTGGAGCGGCTGTGCGAGCAGAGGCAGGCCATAATGCATTTGTGGGAGGATACACGGCCAGGTACTTTGAGAGCAGACATGGAGTTGACAGGTGTGCAGTGGTCAAAGCTGAAAGACCTCTGTAAAGTCCTTCAGTGTTTTGAGGAATGCACATGGCTGGTAAGCGCAGACGACGCCATCCTAAGCATGAGCATCCCACTTATGCGTCTGCTCATGCAAACTTTGACGCACCTTAAGGAGCAGGCGTCTGCAGCCATTGTTGACGAGGAGGAAGAGGTGGAGGGAATCCTTGATGACATTCAGCCATTGTCTGCTCAGGGACCTCTCCTGGACGAGTTGGAGGAAGAAGAGGAGGAGGAGGATGATGATGATGGGGATGATTACTTAGGGGAGGAGGATGCATCTCGTGGGGCAAGTGAAAATGTTGGCGTGGCAAGGTCTGGTACAGGGTTTGTGGGTGACTGGAGGGATGTGGATTTGCCAGAAAGTACTCCTCCAACCAGCACTCGCAGTGCATCATTGACACCGGGAACATTGGCCCACATGTCAGATTATGCCTTGCGGATCCTAAAAAGGGACCCCCGCATTGCCAAAATGATGAACGATGACGACTACTGGTTGGCCAGCATCCTGGATCCACGCTATAAAGGCAAATTACAAAACATCATGCCACAGGAGAACCTTGACCTAATATTGGCTAATAAACAAGCAACTCTGGTAAATCGGTTGCTTGAGGCATTCCCAGCACACAGCAGCGGTGATGGTTCTCACACGAGCCGTACGGGCCGGGGGCAGCTTGGCAGAGGTGTTTGTGGTGCACACAGCAGAAGTGGCGTTGGAGACAGGGGTTTCATGACAATGTTGTGGACTGATTTTTCAAGAACCGCTCACACAACTGGTAATACAGCATCGATGGAAAGTGACAGGAGACAGCAGTTGTCAACTATGGTTACAAACTACTTTTCCTCCCATATCGATGTTCTCCCACACAGGTCATTCCCCTTTGACTATTGGGCTGCTAAACTGGACACCTGGCCTGAATTGGCACAATATGCCTTACAGGAGCTCGCTTGCCCAGCTGCAAGTGTGCTATCGGAAAGAGTCTTCAGTGCAGCTGGATCGATCCTGACAGAAAAAAGGACCCGTCTGTCAACCCAAAATGTGGATGATCTAACCTTCATTAAAATGAACCATGCATGGGTTTCCAAGGATTTTGTCCCACCTTCCCCTGATGACACATAGGGTGACAGAAAAATGGCTTGCTTTGGTCCACCTCTTCCTGGGACTTGACCTATTTCGCCTTTTGCATCAGCTGAATGTCCATCATCACCATATGCCACTTTCTAAAACTCCCTAACTGTGCTGCCCCCCCCCCCATGGCCGGGGTCACCACCTAGCGCACGACACCGTGCGAGTGCCGTTGTCCTGGACAGGTGGGTAGGCCGACTCTTGGGCGCGGGCACTGGCACAGGGTCCCTCATAGTGCAATCAAGTGTCTCTGACGGTGGTGGTGCACACCCGCCGTCAGACACACTGCCGTACTATGAGGGGCCCAGTGCCAGTACCGACGCCCACGAGTGGGCCCCCCTTGCTTGGGCAGGGCCCCAGCATTTGCAATCTTTACCTCTCCCTGCTCCTCCGCTGTGTAGTCTGGGCCGTCAAATCCATACTGTGCCTGACACCGTCTGAGCCTGCCTCCTGATGTATAGACATATCTTTTGAATGTGTACGCTATCCATACATGTTATCCGGGAATACGGTACCCTTTCTCACCTTTGTGAAATCACGTGCAATCCATACTGGGCCTTACACCATCTGAGCCTGCCTCCTCATGTATAGACATATATTTTGAATGTGTACGCTATCCATACATGTTATCCGGGGATACGGTACCCTTTCTCACCTTTGTGCAATCACGTGCAATCCATACTGGGCCTAACACCATCTGAGCCTGCCTCCTGATGTATAGACATATCTTTTGAATGTGTACGCTATCCATACATGTTATCCTGGGATATGGTACCCTTTCTCACCTTTGTGCAATCACTTGCAAGCCATACTGTGCCTGACACCGTCTGAGCCTGCCTCCTGATGTATAGACATATCTTTTGAATGTGTACGCTATCCATACATGTTATCCGGGGATACGGTACCCTTTCTCACCTTTGTGCAATCACGTGCAAGCCATACTGGGCCTAACACCGTCTGAGCCTGCCTACTGATGTATAGACATATCTTTTGAATGTGTACACTATCCATACATGTTATCCGGGGATACGGTACCCTTTCTCACCTTTCTGCAATCACGTGCAAGCCATACTGGGCCTAACACCGTCTGAGCCTGCCTCCTGATGTATAGACATATCTTTTCAATGTGTACGCTATCCATACATGTTATCCGGGGATACGGTACCCTTTCTCACCTTTGTGCAATCACTTGCAAGCCATACTGGGCCTTACACTGTCTGAGCCTGCCTCCTGATGTATAGACATATCTTTTGAATGTGTACGCTATCCATACATGTTATCCGGGGATACGGTACCCTTTCTCACGTTTGTGCAATCACTTGCAAGCCATACTGGGCCTAACACCATCTGAGCCTGCCTCCTGATGTATAGACATATATTTTGAATGTGTACGCTATCCATACATGTTATCCGGGGATACGGTACCCTTTCTCACCTTTGTGCAATCACGTGCAAGCCATACTGGGCCTAACACTGTCTGAGCCTGCCTCCTGATGTATAGACATATATTTTGAATGTGTACGCTATCCATACATGTTATCCGAGGATACGGTACCCTTTCTCACCTTTGTGCAATCACTTGCAAGCCATCCTGTGCCTAACACCGTCTGAGCCTGCCTCCTGATGTATAGACATATCTTTTGAATGTGTACGCTATCCCTACATGTTATCCGGGGATACGGTACCCTTTCTCACCTTTGTGCAATCACTTGCAAGCCATACTGGGCCTAACACCGTCTGAGCCTGCCTCCTGATATATAGACATATATTTTGAATGTGTACGCTATCCATACATGTTATCCGGGGATACAGTACCCTTTCTCACCTTTGTGCAATCACTTGCAAGCCATACTGGGCCTAACACCGTCTGAGCCTGCCTCCTGATGTATAGACATATATTTTGAATGTGTACGCTATCCATACATGTTATCCGGGGATACGGTACCCTTTCTCACCTTTGTGCAATCACGTGCAAGCCATACTGGGCCTAACACCGTCTGAGCCTGCCTCCTGATATATAGACATATATTTTGAATGTGTACGCTATCCATACATGTTATCCGGGGATACGGTACCCTTTCTCACCTTTGTGCAATCACGTGTAACCCATACTGGGCGTGAGAACGGCTGGCGAGCTGTTAAGCAAGCTACAGCACCTGTGGTTTGCACACGTAAGTTTTTCATTTTTTTCAGGAATGACGGTTAGGCCTAATTCCGGAACTGCGGTTGACCTGCACTTACTGGGAAATCATCGTTCGCGAGTAATAATTGTAATCAGTGATCCCCATCACTAACGTTGTTCAGTGGTTTATCTGCACCTGTAAGCGACAAACGCTGGCCTTTTCAGTGTAGCGCACATGCAGCCACGGACATGTAAGGGCATGACACCAGTTATTGGCCAATCTCATGTGCCAGAGCCTCACGTGTCCCTCTAGTAAGCCAGACTCGGACCGCGGGGCATGACGGAGTCTCGTTCGTTAACGGAATTAAGCTTGCAATGTGTGCATCTATTCTGTAGCTGGCATGGTTGAGGTTGCCCGTGTTGAGTCAAATTACGCCATAGACTCCACTCCTGGTGGTGCCCTTCTGGACATTCCTTTAAGGTTCAGCTTTGCAACCATACTGCCCACGTAAAACAAACACTTTGCCTTCATGAACGCTGTTTGGAGGGTCATGACTCGTGGGAATAACGCCGCCCAATCAGTTAACCTGCTAGAGAGATCCTTCGTTGCTCCCAAGCATGACATCACACTCCCTAGGAGGAAGGTAATGCCACTGTGGCGACCGTACTCCTGGGGGCGACACAAGTGCACTGATGCCCAGCCACTGCTCGATGAATCTGCTGGTACATTGACCCAGACCACTACATTCCCCTCGCACGCTAACCGGCCTGAATCTGACCCTGATGAAACTCAGGTTACCCTTCCCATATACAGTTCCATCTTACACGGTGACAAAGAGGAAGCTGCAGATGAAAGTGCAGGTTCGGCCCACCCGCCATCAGACACACCACCGTACTATCAGGGGCCCTGTGCCAGTGCCGTCGCCAATGAGTGGGCCCCCCCTGCTTGCTCAGGATCACAGCACTTGCAAGGTTTAAATACTGTGCAGTGAGATGGAAGATGGGGACGACGAGGAGTCCAGACTAGTACAGGGATTCCCTAGCGAGGAGACTTATTTGATTGTTTTCAATGTTGGGACAGCAATTTTTGGGGAGCACTATACTCTGGAGAATGATAGATGGGGCCCACCATACACTGGAACATTCCAAAGGTGGACATCAGACACTGGAGCAGCATTTACAGGGCCCATTATACACTAGAGCATTAGAAATGGGGCCCATTATGTTTGGAGCATTATTTGGGCCCATAAGACAGTGGAGCTTCATCCATGGGGACCAACATATACTGTAGCATTATGTGGAGCTCATCATATACTGTTTCAAACATTATATGGGACCAATGATTCTGTATGGAGAAATAGATGGGCCTCGTCCTGAGATGTAAAAAGTGAAGTATTTTTCATTGTACTATACCGCTATTTCTCTGCCGTATCGGAGCATGATGAGTTGTGGTATTATGTGTTAAAGGGGCGCTCTTTCGCCCAGGGCACATGAAAACCTGGAGCCAGCCCTACCCCCCCACAACTTTAGCCAAATAACCCCCATTTTTCAGTGCGTAACTTGTATTATGAAGTTAATTAAGGTTGACCAGCTTAAGTAAGAAGAATTGATGCTTTTGGCATTCAAATGAGCACTGTAGGTGTGTTTCCTGTCCTCCTCTCACTGCCGACTTTTATTCCCCATTGACTTACATTGGGTTTCGTGTTTCGGGACGACCCCGACTTTTCCCTATAATCGGCCGATCTTGCTCGACCCGACTTTTGGAAAAACTCGACCATAAAAAACCAAAAGTCGCTCAACTCTAGTCCTGAGTACGCAGATACCCCATATGTGGGTGTAAATGACTATTTGGGCGCATGTCAGAGCTCGGAAGGGCAGCAGCGCCATTTGACATTTTTGGCTGGAATTGAGATCGGACACCATGTCGCGATTGGAAAACCCCTGATGTACCAAAACAGTGGAAACCCCCCACAAATGACACCATTTTGGAAACTAGACCCCCCAAGCAACTTATCTAGATGTGTGGTGAGAACTTTGTACCCCCAAGGGCTTCACAGAAGTTTATAACATACAGCTGTACAATTAAAAAATCATATTTTTTCCACAAAAATGTTCTTTTCACCCTCACTTCTTATTTTTCCAAGAGTAACAGGACTGTAAAAGATATTGTGCAATTTGTCCTGAGTGCGCTGATACCCCCCATGTGGGGGTAAACCACTATTTGGGCGCATGTCAGAGCTCGGAAGGGAAGCAGCGCCATTTGACGTTTTTGACTGGAATTGAGATCGGACACCATGTCGCGTTTGGAAAACCCCTGATGTACCAAAACAGTAGAAACCCCCCACAAATGAACCCATTTTGGAAACTAGACCCCCTAAGGAACTTATCTAGATGTGTGGTGAGCACTTTGAACCCCGCAGTGCTTCACAGAAGTTTATAACGCCCGGGCGTGAAAATAAAAAAATCATATTTTTTCCACAAACATGATCTTTTAGTCACCAATTTTTTCATTTTCGCAAGGGTATCAGGAGAAATTGGACCCCAAAAGTTGTTGTCCAATTTGTCCTGAGTACGCTGATACCTCATATGTGGGAGAAAACTACTGTATGGGCACACGTCGGGGCTCGGAAGGGAAGTAGTGACATTTTGGAATGCAGACTTTGATGGATTGGTCTGCGGGTGTCATGTGCGTTTGGAGAGCCCCTGATGTACCTAAACTATTGAAACTCCCCACAAGTGACCCCATTTTGGAAACTAGACCCCCCACGGAACTTATCTAGATGTGTGGTGAGCACTTTGAACTCCCAAGTGCTTCACAGAAGTTTATAACGCCAGGGCGTGAAAATAAAAAAATCATTTTTTTCCACAAAAATGATATTTTTGCCCCCAATTTTTTATTTTCCTAAGGGTAACAGGAGAAATTGGACCCCAAAAGTTGTTTCGTAATTTGTCCTGAGTAGGCTGATACCCCATATGTGGGGGTAAAACACTGTTTGGGCGCATGGCAGAGCTTGGAAGGGAAGGACCACCATTTGACTTTTTCAACGCAGAATTGGCTGGAATTGAGATTAGATGCCATGTTGCATTTGGAGAGCACAAGATGTGCCCAAACAGTGGAAACCCCACAATTATAACTCCAACCCTAACCCCAACACACCCCTAGCCCTAACCCTAGCCCTAACCCTAATGGGAAAATGGAAATAAATACATTTTCTTTTAGTTTTATTATTTTTCCCTAACTAAGGGGGTGATAACAGGGGGTTTGATTTACTATTTATAGCGGGTTTTTATGTCTGGCAGCTGTCACACGCTTTTTATTGTAAAAATAGTTTTTGCATCACCACATATTGTGAGCTATAATTTTTCCGTATTTTGACCCACCGAGTCATGTGAGGTCTTATTTTTTGCGGGACAAGTTGACGTTTTTATTGGTACCATTTTCGGGCACGTGACATTTTTTGATCGCTTTTTATTCCGATTTTTGGGACGCAGAATGAACTAAAACCAGCGTTTCATGAATTTCTTTTGGGGGGGTGCGTTTACACCGTTCCGCATGCGGTAAAATTGATAAAGCGTTTTTATTCTTTGGGTCAATACGGTTACAGGGATACCTCATTTAGGTCTTTTTTTATGTTTTGTCGGTTTTTTGCAATGAAAACAATTTTATATAAAAAATTATTTTTGTATCGCTTTATTCTGCGAGCTATAACTTTTTTATTTTTTTGCGGATGATGCTGTATGGTGGCTCGTTTTTTGCGGGACAAGATGACGTTTTCAGCAGTACCATGGATATTTATATGCGTCTTTTTGATCGCGCGTTATTGCACTTTTTGTTCGGTGGTATGATAATAAATCATTATTTTTTGCTTCGTTTTTTATTTTTTAAGGGGTTAACTAATGGGACAGTTTTATAGGGCGGGTCGCTACGGACGCGGCGATACCAAATATGTGTACTTTTATTGTTTTTTTTTATTTTGAAAAAATGGATTTATTTGGGAATTTTTTTTTTTTTTTACTAATTTATTTAGCGATTTTTTTTTATTTATTTTTAACACTTTTTTTTTTTTTTACTTTATTACCTTGTCCCAGGTGGGACATTACTGTCCTGTGACAGATCGCTGATCTGTCACATCACAAATCACTGTGACAGATCAGCAATCTGTCACAGGCAGTTCTGCAGACTTCCTCATGCCTGCGCTTTGCAGGCAGTGAGGAAGTCAGCTCCCTACAGGCCCCCGAAGGCCCCGTTGCCATCTTGGATCCAGGGGCCTGTAGGGAAAGAAACCCCCGCAGCAGCGCTGCACATTGCGCTGCTGTGGGGGGCTCAGGGAAGCACGGAGGGAGCCCCCTCCCTGCCGATGCTTCCCTTTAACCCCCGGTACACCGCAATCGCGTTTGATCGCGGTGTACAAGGGGTTAACATGTCGGGGGCGGTCCGTGTTTAAACTTTCTACTATGAAAGCATAATAAAGGGTTTTTATTGATTCATGTGAATTGTACCGTATGTATTTGTGTAAAGCATTGCATATATGGGTGGAAAAATCCATAATTTGGCAACATATGTAGTAGATTTCAATATCGAATGGTAATAGCTATGATGCAGAGATGTGTATGAAATCTAAAGTTCTTTACTTCTGTGTTCATATAATTTCTTTTTCAGTTGGGTACGCTCTGTAATGCATGAGAAAAAGTGCTAAATAGATGAAAAAAGGAATAAATGTACAGTGGGGAAAAAAGTATTTAGTCAGCCACCAATTGTACAAGTTCTCTGAGAGAGGCCTGAGAAAACAAATCCAGAAAATCACCTTGTCTGATTCGGCAAGATATATTTTGCAAATTATGGTGGAAAATAAATATTTAGGACCCAGGACCTTGCTTTCTATCATGCCTATTTCCTGACAGCTTGACTGGACTGCTCCAGCGGTAACTTGCCCTATAGCTTACTATCCATACACACATTTATTGTGCTTGGATGCTATTTTATGCTAGACCATTTGCATATTCCTATTAGTGGTCTATCACTATCCTTGATTGTCGCATTCTCCTCGTTTGGAGCTATTTTGTAAGGTTTATAGGGTCATATGTTAACCTCTTTTTTCCAATCCTAGGGGATGCCCAATTTTGGATTATTTATTAATATGCTAACACAAGGTTCATTCATTGGAGCGTATTCATGTTTTCGTGTGTTTTGGTCATTTTATCATACATATGTCTGTGTCATGTAGGATCAGGTTTATATACCACCTGTTATAAACACGGGACCTTGGGTGATGTCTTGTCATTGTAGTTTTGTTACTGGTGTTTTATCATGTATGTGTCTTCTTGTCTGGCATTTGAATAAAATTGATTTATATATATTTTTTTCATATTTAGGTGTGCGCTATTTTTATGCCATTGGTCTTTTCCCTTGCTTTTGTCCAAAAAATGGCCCAGGACACTCGAGCACGATCAGCGAGATCGCAGCGGGAGCCCGGTCGCCGCTGTGTTCCACACGCAGCAAGATCGCTGGTGAGGTCGCTGTTGCGTCACAAAATCTGTGACGTTTCAGCGATCTCGCTATGTGTGAAGTAACCTTTACTCTGGAAAACTGAATGAATACACCGGCATCTAAAAGATGTGTGCAGTTACTCAAAGCATGCTACTGAATATCTAGCAAAACCCCATACTTTAAATAGATCACTGTTTGTAATGACTCTATATAATATATGACTTTCACTTTTTGAATTGAAATAAATTAACTTTTTGATATTCTAATTTTCTGAGAAGCACCTGTACTCTATGGGGTGTTCTTACACCCCCTTGGTGACTTACTGAACATATGTGCAGTAATAGCAAACAGAAAAGTGCATGTGTTTTCCCACTTTGTTTTGTGACAGATCCACTTTAAGCAAACTATGTACACTGTTAAATAGATCTTAGACCTGATCAGATTGGTATACTTATGTTAGAATCAAAGTCATAATGGCCACATGATCCTTTTTGAAAGTTTGAGTATATCAAGCAAGTGAAAGCTATCATGGAGTCCATGGCTTCAGTAATCGCAGTGTCTCCACTTTTCTGAAGTAATTTGCTCTTTCTTAGAGACTTTTGAATTTGCACCTTTATAAGATTTGCACCACTTTTGTATTCATTTTTTTTACTAGACATCTTGGTTATCCAGATATTTTAGTCAGATTCAGGAAACGCGCCTTTTGCCAAATGTCACACTTCTTGTTCGCCTCTTTGGGGCACACAGAAATCATCGGGTAGTCTGCTGCCACCTGGAGTACGACACTATTAATACATGTATTTGAAAACTGGCTCCTCCCCTGCAGACTATACCTTGCTTGCTAGCATCAGGCGCTTCAGTTGTTTTTGTAATGTCCGTTGAAGGAAAGGTCTGGCAGACATGTTTTAGGTTAGTCGTTAACTATTTTTCTTTATTGTGTTGCAGATGGATGTCCTAGAATAACAGAGTGAAATTGTGCACTGTTTCACCCACGTGGTGACGGAGAGTACAGGTTTGACTGCCTCTAAGGTGACCATTGCTTGCTAATGCAGAAGAGCCTTATAAGCCAGGTGCCAATTCTCCCCCATTCAGCATTAGGGAACACTCTGCATGTACTGTAAGAGTTTCCTGGGCTGTTCTTCTCTAGGCATCAGTTCTGCAATTATGTAAGGCAGCATTTTGGTGTATATCTTTTCTAGGTTTTACTAAGTCCACACCTTTGCAGTATGAAAACAGTATGTTTGTTTTTTACATCCCACCCCAGGAACAGCTTTGGGATGTCCCATGGTTTCTGTCTCCAAAGAGATGAACGAGAGTAGATATTTGGTACTCACCGTAAAATCTGATTATCATATTCTTCATTGGGGAACACAGGACCCACCCTTGGTTGCCCGTTCATGCATGCATGCATTTAATTTTTTTTCTCTCAAAATGTAACTGGATTATCCTTTTATATTGTTGTCCTTTTTTTTGGACTTCTACATCTTTATCACTAAACTGAAGAGCCTGATGCTAGCAAGAAAGGTATAATCTGCAGGGGAGGAGACAATTTTCAATTAGATGTATTAATAGTGTTAGCCTCCAGGTGGCAGCAGCCAAACCCATGGTTTGTGCCCCCCCCAATGAAGACTACGAGAAAACGGTAATTAGACCTACCGGTAATTGTATTTCCAGGAACCCATCCTGACAGCATCATGGAGGACGTCCTTCTTATCCTCATTGGGACAGGAAACAAAGAAAGGTTAAAAGGACTCTCCCATCTCCACCCTTCAGTGTCTTTTCAAAGTACCACATCTGAATGGATGCAACAAAAACTTTATTAGACATTCTTTGTACAAACGTTATGTCACATAGTATAGAATCTTCTCAGCAGGAAGGGAACTAGTACTGCTGTCAGGATGGGTTCCTGGAAATACAATTACTGGTAGGTCTAATTACCGTTTTCCAGTTCACTAATTCTGACAGCACGATGGAATATACCAAAGTATGATAACCTAGGGCAGGACTACTGCATGAAGAACTTTTCTACTGAAGGCTAGTTGCCCTGAGACTACGTCTAGTTTATAATGTTTCGAGATTTTATTTAGACTAGACCAAGTTGCAGCCCTGCAAATCTGATATGTTTAAGTCCCCACTTTCTCAGTCCATGAACTAGCTATGGCCCTAGTTGAATGGGCTCTAAAAGTATCCAGTGGAGATCTTCCTTGAGCCTCGTAGGCTAGACCGATCGTGGATCTGATCCACCTAGCTATTGTGGGTTTGGCGGCTCTTTTACTCCTATTTGAACCCCCATGCTGCGCAGACAAGTTTGTGTCCTCCCTCCAGCCCTTAGTTGCCTCTAGGTATTTAAGAACTGTCTCTCTAACATCTAGGCAAAGAAAGGATTTTTCTTTCAGGTTTCTAGGGTGCTGGCAAAAGGAGGGGAGAACAACCTCCTCATTCATGTTTGGGGTTGAAACGACTTTAGGGAGAAATGCTGAGTCGAGCCTCAAGACCAGTCCATCCTTAAGCGCCTGTAAGTATGGGTCCTGAATAGATAAGGCTCGTTAGTTCCCCTAATCTTTTTGCCAATGTGATCGCGACCAGGAAGGCAGTCTTGAATGAGAGTCTACTAATGTCCATGTCTTATGCTGGCTCATATGGGTGTTTACAAAGTGCGTTTAGTACTAGATTAAGATCCCACGGTGGGACCTACTTTCTTACAGAAGGCTTCAGCCTCTGTATAGCTCTAGAGAACCTAGCAGGGAAGAGAGGATAGGGGAGAGTCAAAAAATACGCTAAGGGACGAAATCTGTACCCTCAGGGAACTTGGTCTAAGGCCTTTCTTGAAACCTGGCTGCAGGAAGTCAAGGATCCTAGGAATGTCCGGGAGGGCAGCATCTACTGATGTTTTTAAACAATAACTGCAGAACCGTTTCCAGATTTTGTTGTAAAAAATGGAGGTCATCGGCTTTCTACTTGCTTGAAGGGTAGAAAATACTTTGTCCGACAATCATTGATTTCAAGACCTGCCTCTCAGGATCCTTGCTGAGAGCTGAAGACTGTCTGGGTTGTGGTGGAGAATTGGGCCCTGGTGGAGGAGATCCTTTCTTCTTGAAAGGATGGGGTCTTCTTCCGTCATTTTCCTCAGCAGAGGGAACCAACTCCTCTTTGGCCAGAAGGACACCACCAAGACAATCTTCGCCCTTTCCTCCTGTACTTTCCTGAGCACCCTCGGGACCAGAGGAAGAGGTAGAAATGCATATGACAGTCCCTCTCACCATGGCTGGGACAGTGCGTCGGCCCCTGCTGAACCCTCTAGGGGATTTAGCGAGAATCATCTGACCTTCGCATTCTGTCTGGCAGCAAACAGATCCATTTGTGGTACCCCTCAGCATTGACACAGCATACTGAACACTTCCTTGGTCAGTTCCCACGCCATGGGAGATAACTTTTGTCTGCTCAAGAAGTCTGCCACTTGGTTTCTGGACCCATCCAGGTGTACTGCAGAGATGGGACAGTTGCTTCCGCCCATCAGAAGATCTCCTTGGCCAGATGTTGCAGTGCAGGATGCTTTGGTCCCCCTTGATGACATAGAAATGCCACCGCCGTCATGTTGTCGGACAGGATTTTTATGTTTCTGCCCCTGACCGACTGGAGTACTTTCTACATCGCCTTCAGCTCCCTAAAATTCGAGGACTTGGATCCATTCTCCTTGGAAATAACTCCCTTCCACATAGTCGTCCCAGCCTAGCTGAATTGCGTCGGTGGTGAGCATGATGCACGGGGAGAGAATCCATGGAACTCCTTCCCAGACGTTTTTCGAAATGGTCCACCAACGTAAGGATTTCCTTGCCGGGAGAGATAGGGGCATCACTTTGTCCAGTAACAGTTGACTTTTGTCCCAGGTGGATAGAACCGCACTGTGAAGTTCCCGAGAGTAGAACTTACTCCACCGTATGCAGGGGATACAAGATGTCATTAATCCCAAGGTCCGCATTGCTTCCCTGATGGAGCAGCGGCTTCTTGTAAACTAGTGAATACTTTCTACCATGGCATGTTTTTCTTTAGGCAACAAAGATGTTCTCAATCAGGAGTCTAGTAGGACCCCCAGGAATTTCTTCTTGTGCTCTGGGACCAGGTCCGACTTTTGACAATTTATTATTATTTTTATGCAGGGGGGCATTTATGTACATGTACGAAGTACATGTATCAAAGTACGCTGGCAGTTATAACATGGCTGAATCTAACATGCATCTCTATTCTCTTCATACAGGTATTTAACTATTTCCAGCAACTTCACTGAGTCCTGCATGTGTCCAACCTATATCATTCATCTTTGCAGCATATATAATGGTATTTAACTATTTCCAGCAACTTCACAGCGTCCTGCATGTGTCCAACCTATATCATTCATCTTTGCAGCATATACAGTCATGGCCAAAAGTTTTGAGAATGACACAAATATTATATTTTCACATGATCTGCTGGCCTCTGGTTTGTATGTGTGTTTGTCAGATGTTTTTATCACATACAGAAATATAATTGCAATCATATTATGAGTAGCAAAAGGTTATATTGACAGTTAGAATGAGTTAATGCAGCAAGTCAATATTTGCAGTGTTGACCCTTCTTCTTCAGGACCTCAGCAATTCTCCCTGGCATGCTCTCAATCAACTTCTGGATCAAATCCTGACTGATAGCAGTCCATTCTTGCAAAATCAATGCTTTTATTTTGTCTGAATTTGAAGGTTTTTGTTTGTCCACCCGTCTCTTGATGATTGACCACAAGTTCTCAATGAGATTAAGATCTGGGGAGTTTCCAGGCCATGGTCCCAAAATCTCTATGTTTTGTTCCCTGAGCCATTTAGTTATCACCTTTGCTTTATGGCAAGGTGCTCCATCATGTTGAAAAAGGCATTGTTGATCGCCAAACTGCTCTTGGACGGTTGGGAGAAGTTGCTCTTGGAGGACATTCTGGTACCATTCTTTATTCATGGCTGTTTTTTTAGGCAAGACTGAGAGAGAGCCCATTCCCTTGGCTGAGAAGCAACCCCACACATGAATGGTTTCAGGATGCTTGACAGTTGGCATGAGACAAGACTGGTGGTAGCGCTCACCTGGTCTTCTCCGAATAAGCAGTTTTCCAGATGTCCCAAACAATCGAAAAGGGGATTCATCAGAGAAAATGACTTTACCCCAGTCCTCAGCAGTCCACTCCCTGTACCTCTTGCAGAATATCAGTCTGTCCATGATGTTTTTCCTGGAGAGAAGTGGCTTCTTTGCTGCCCTCCTTGAGACCAGGCCTTGCTCCAAGAGTCTCCGCCTCACAGTGCGTGCAGATGCACTCACACCTGCCTGCTGCCATTCCTGAGCAAGCTCTGCACTGCTGGTAGCCTGATCCCGCAGCTAAAACACTTTTAAGAGATGGTCCTGGCGCTTGCTGGTCTTTCTTGGGTGCCCTGTAGCCTTTTTGGCAACAAGGGAACCTCTCTCCTTGAAGTTCTTGATGATGCGATAGATTGTTGACTGAGGTGCAATCTTTCTAGCTGGGATACTCTTCCCTGTTAGACCATTTTTGTGCAGTGCAATGATGACTGCACGTGTTTCTTTAGAGATAACCATGGTTAACAGAAGAGAAACAATGATGCCAAGCACCAGCCTCCTTTTAAAGTGTCCAGTGGTGTCATTCTTACTTAATCATGACAGATTGATCTCCAGCCCTGTCCTCCAACATCCACACCTGTGTTAATGGAGCAATCACTGAAACGATGTTAGCTGGTCCTTTTAAGGCAGGGCTGCAATGATGTTGAAATGTGTTTTGGGGGATAAAGTTCATTTTCTAGGCAAATATTGACTTTGCAAGTAATTGCTGTTAAGCTGATCACTCTTTATAACATTCTGGAGTATATGCAAATTGCCATTAGAAAAAATGAAGCAGTAGACTTAGTAAAAATTAATATTTGTGTCATTCTCAAAACTTTTGGCCATGACTGTATAATGGTATTTAACTATTTCCTGCAACTTCACCGAGTCCTGTATGTGTCCAACCTATATCATTCATCTTTGCAGCATATATACTGGTATTTAACTATTTCCAGCAACTTCACTGAGTCCTGCATGTGTCCAACCTACAGTGGGGAAAAAAAGTATTTAGTCAGTCAGCAATAGTGCAAGTTCCACCACTTAAAAAGATGAGAGGCGTCTGTAATTTACATCATAGGTAGACCTCAACTATGGGAGAAAAGCGGAGAAAAAAAAATCCAGAAAATCACATTGTCTGTTTTTTTTTTCATTTTATTTGCATATTATGGTGGAAAATAAGTATTTGGTCAGAAACAAAATTTCATCTCAATACTTTGTGATATATCCTTTGTTGGCAATGACAGAGGTCAAACGTTTTCTGTAAGTCTTCACAAGGTTGCCACACACTGTTGTTGGTATGTTGGCCCATTCCTCCATGCAGATCTCCTCTAGAGCAGTGATGTTTTTGGCTTTTCGCTTGGCAACACGGACTTTCAACTCCCTCCAAAGGTTTTCTATAGGGTTGAGATCTGGAGACTGGCTAGGCCACTCCAGGACCTTGAAATGCTTCTTACGAAGCCACTCCTTTGTTGCCCTGGCGGTGTGCTTTGGATCATTGTCATGTTGAAAGACCCAGCCACGTTTCATCTTCAATGCCCTTGCTGATGGAAGGAGGTTTGCACTCAAAATCTCACGATACATGGCCCCATTCATTCTTTCATGTACCCGGATCAGTCGTCCTGGCCCCTTTGCAGAGAAACAGCCCCAAAGCATGATGTTTCCACCACCATGCTTTACAGTAGGTATGGTGTTTGATGGATGCAACTCAGTATTCTTTTTCCTCCAAAACACAAGTTGTGTTTCTACCAAACAGTTCGTTTGGTTTCATCAGACCATAGGACATTCTCCCAAAACTCCTCTGGATCATCCAAATGCTCTCTAGCAAACTTCAGACGGGCCCGGACATGTACAGGCTTAAGCAGTGGGACACGTCTGGCACTGCAGGATCTGAGTCCATGGTGGCGTAGTGTGTTACTTATGGTAGGCCTTGTTACATTGGTCCCAGCTCTCTGCAGTTCATTCACTAGGTCCCCCCGCGTGGTTCTGGGATTTTTGCTCACCGTTCTTGTGATCATTCTGACCCCACGGGGTGGGATTTTGCGTGGAGCACCAGATCGAGGGAGATTATCAGTGGTCTTGTATGTCTTCCATTTTCTAATTATTGCTCCCACAGTTGATTTCTTCACTCCAAGTTGGTTGGCTATTGCAGATTCAGTCTTCCCAGCCTGGTGCAGGGCTACAATTTTGTTTCTGGTGTCCTTTGACAGCTCTTTGGTCTTCACCTTAGTGGAGTTTGGAGTCAGACTGTTTGAGGGTGTGCACAGGTGTCTTTTTATACTGATAAGTTTAAACAGGTGCCATTACTACAGGTAATGAGTGGAGGAAAGAGGAGACTCTTAAAGAAGAAGTTACAGGTCTGTGAGAGCCAGAAATCTTGATTGCTTGTTTCTGACCAAATACTTATTTTCCACCATAATATGCAAATAAAATGAAAAAAAAACAGAATGTGATTTTCTGGATTTTTTTTTCTCAGTTTGTCTCCCATAGTTGAGGTCTACCTATGATGTAAATTACAGACCCCTCTCATCTTTTTAAGTGGTGGAACTTGCACTATTGCTGACTGACTAAATACTTTTTTTCCCCACTGTATATCATTCATCTTTGCAGCATATATAATGGTATATAGTTGTTTCAACTTACCCTGCTTGTACCCTTATGCTATTGAGGTCAAGTAACTTTTCAAAGTGGTTTATGATCCATGTAGGCCTGGACACTTTTTTATCTGCTAAATACATTTATTGTGCCCTGCTGTCTTAACTTAGTTTGATTGATTGCTAAGGCCTGTTTCACACTTCCGTTTTTGACCATCAGTCAAAATCTGCCATTTTTTTTGGGCGGATCTGTTTTTTCCCCATTGATTTGCATTACCGGCGGATCTTGACGGATGGCCATCCGTTGGATCTGTTTTTTTGCGGATCCGTCAATTTTTTTTGCGTCCGCCGAGATGCCTGGACGGACCATGTAACGTTTTTTGTGCTGAAGGATCCGCATTTTTATAGTGTGCATGCCCGGAGGAATGAAGACAGGCAGAAATTTAACCCTGAAATCCGTTCTGGCGGACAGTAAAAATCTCTCTCTCTCTCCCCTTCCCGGGCAGCGGTTACTTTAAAATTCTTCATTCGGCGGATCCGTCAAAAAAAACGGTCCGGTGGCATCCGTTGACATCAGTTAACAACGGATCCGCTTTCCGCCATTTTGGCGGATTTTGACTGAAACAAAAAAACTGATGTGTGAAACAGGCCTAACGAGTAAGGAGAGGTATAAAAAAAAAAAAAAAGGAAGATCTTAGAACTGGCCTTCTATAAATTCAGAGCTAGCCTGGGGTGGGCATTTATGTTCATGTCATCAAAATACATGTATCAAAGTACACTGGCAGTTATAACATGGCAGTTAGACAGGGCAGGAGACACGCAAGACAAATTAATAAATCTATTCCCTGTACATTTGGACTACCACAAATATTTACCATATGCATTTGTATAATTTATATCCTGGCTGCTGCATTCACTCACACCCACCGCCCTTGCATTAACTCTTTACACTCCATCCATATTGGCCCCTCACTCCTTTCCTTTCCTATGTATAGCACTCACGCTCTTTTCACTTTGATAAACAGCACTGATCCCTTCACTCGCACCATCCAACACAAGAGACGCTCTCACAAATCACTTAACCATTTGCTCACTTTCTATCCTCCTCCTTCTAGTCACAGGAGACATCTCTCCCAACCCCGGCCCCCATGTCATAGTAAGTCAAACCCACCAACTGCTACACTTAGAAACCCCTCTAATCTTATTAATATTGCCTGCATGCCGTCTATCTCTTTTAATTGTGCCCTGTGGAATTCTCGCTCAGTGTGTAATAAACTCCTGCATCCATGACCTCTTCCTTTCCGATTCTCTTAACCTTCTCTTACTGAAACCTGGATCCAGCATTCAGATACCACCGCTGCTGCTCTTTCATATGGTGGACTACACTTCTCTCATACCTCAAGATCAGACAACAGAGCAGGTGGAGACGTTGGTTTGCTCCTATCACCCAAATGTACCTTTCAGGTTATCCCTCAAGTACCCACACTTGTCTTCCCTTCTTTTGAGGTCCATGCTGTCAGACTCTACGTCCTTCTCCATGCGAGTGGCAGTGGTGTATCGTCCTCCGGGCCCCTCCCATCAGTTTATGGATCATTTTCCACCTGGCTGCCACACTATCTCTCATGTGACATCCCCACCCTCATCATGGGAGACTTCAACATTCCCATTGCCCTTCCCCTCTTAACATCTGCTTCTCACCTTTTATCTCTAACCTCCTCTTTCGGCCTCTCGCAGCATACTAACTCCCCCACGCATGAAGACGGAAACTCCCTCGACTTGGTCTTCTCCCGGCTTTGCTCAGTGGATGATTTCACAAACTCCTCTCTCCCGCTCTCTGACCACAACCTTCTATCATTCTCTATCAAGAACTGCCATCCCACCCAGGTCACCCCCACTCTCCACACTTTTAGAAACATACAGGCCATTAACACCCAGAAACTTATGAAGAACTTGCAGTCATTATTGGCCCCCTATCTCCTCCCTCTCGTGTCCTGATTCTGCACTGAAGCATTACAATAAAACACTTCAAAGTGCCCTGGATGAAACTGCACCTCCTATACATAGAACTAGGTACAGACAGCGACAACCCTGGCACACGCTGCAAACACGCTTCCCAGGTGCGCCGAACGTCTGTAGAGAAAATCCAATCTACCTGAAGATTTCATCCATTATAAGTTTATGCTTAAAACATACAACACTGCCCTTCACCTCTCAAATAGCTTAGTTACTCACCGATAACGGTGTTTCTCGGAACCCATGACAGCACCACGGAGAGAAGGGATCCGCCCTTCAGGGACAGGAACGTACAGATAAAAAGGGCGGTACCTCTCCTCCGCCTTCAGTTGGTTACTGAGCATGAGAGGGTCTCCAGGTTAGACAACAGAAATATATACACAATATTATAATACTGCTTATTTATCAAAAGCACCGTGCCTAAACGGAAACACTCTACTAACAGTAAAACGTGCTCACCACCCTCGTGAAGGGGAGGGGAATAAGCGGGTGCTGTCATGAGTTCCGAGAAACACCGTTATCGGTGAGTAACTAAGCTATTCTCTCTCACCCATGACAGCACCACGGAGAGAATTACAGAGATTGGTAGCTTAGGGAGGGACCACTGCCTGAAGGACCCTTCTCCCGAAGGTCAGGTCAGATGTAGAGGCTAGATCTAATCTATAGTGCCTGAAAAAGGTCGAAGGTGATGACCAGGTGGCCGCCTTACAGATTTGTTCAATTGATACCTCAGATCTTTCAGCCCATGAGGTCGCCATTGCCCTTGTGGAATGAGCTCTCAACCCCTCCGGGATGGTATTTCCACTGGATGAATATGCCAGGGCAATCGCATCCCTTTATCCACCTTGCCAGGGTACTCTTGGATGCCTTGAGCCTCTTCCGAGGACCCTGCAAACATACAAAGAGAGAGCCTTCCTTCCTACATTTTTTGGTGGCCTCTACGTACTGTACTAGGCACCTTTTGACATCTAAAGTGTGGAATTTTTCTTCCCCCTTATTTTTTGGATTTGGGCAGAAGGAAGGAAGGACTACCTCTTGGGACCTGTGGAAATGTGATGATACTTTAGGTAGACAGGCCGGGTCAGGTTTTCGGATGACTCTATCCTCTAGAATTTTTGTAAAAGGTGGCCCTGCTGATAAGGCTTGGATATCGCTCACTCTTTGAGCTGATGTTAGTGCCACCAGAAGCACCGTTTTAAGTGATAGGATTTTTAGGGGTGCCGAGTGAATTGGTTCGAACGGAGGGCCTGTCAGTGTTGAAAGTACAAGATTCAGGTCCCATGACGGTAATCTTTGACTAGCTATTGGCTTAGATCTGGTTGCGGCTTAAATAAACCATGCTACCCAAGGGTCACCTGCTACATCATGGTTATAGAGGGCGCCTAACGCCGCTATTTGTACTTTTAATGTGTTGACCGCCAGACCCTATTCTAGGCCCTTTTGTAGAAATTCTAGGATCTTATCAATCTGAACCCCGTCCTGAACCTTTGCCCTAGAAGTAGATAGGAATTTTTTCCATGTTCTGCCGTAAGCTCTCATTGTAACCGGTTTCCTACTTTTTTGCAGTGTAGTTATTAGGTTCTCTGAAAATCCCCTGTCCCTCATCAGCGCCCTCTCAAATTCCATGCTGTTAAATGGAGGTTCGGTGCCTGAGGATGAAACACTGGGCCCTGCGATAGCAGGTCCGGGAGATCCGGAAGGATCCATGGGTCGGTTACTGAGAGCATTCTTAGCCAGGAAAACCAGGTTCTTTTGGGCCAGAAAGGGGCTATCAGTATCATTCTTGCCCCGTCCTCCCTGACTTTCCTTAGGACCGCTGGAATGAGTATGATTGGGGAAAGGCATATGTTAGACTCTGTGTCCATGGGAGCATAAACGCATCCAGAGTTAGAGGATTCCCCCTGGGATCTAGGGAGCAGAAGGTGTCTACTTTTTTGTTTTTGAAATCGGCAAACAGATCTATGTCTGGGGTTCCCCACATTTTTACAATCTGCCGAAAAATGGACCACTTTAGTACCCATTCCCCGTCGTAATTGGGTGCGGCTCAGAAAGTCTGCCCTTTGATTCTCTGTACCCCGGATGTGTAGGGCTGACAGAGATAGCAGGTTTGCCTCCGCTAGTTTGAGGATTCTGGCTGAAGTGTCCATTAGGGCTTGGGACCTGATTCCCCCCTGATGATTTATATAGGCCACTGTGACTCGATTGTACGAAATGCGGACATGGTGATTCTGGAGCCGGGGTAGGAAGTGTCAGTGCATAGCCTACTGCTAGAAGCTCTTTTTGATTTGAGGAGGCTTTTAGTTCTTGATCTCCCCATACGTCCTGAGTCACCTCGTTGTTCATGTGTGCTCCCATCCCGTGGGACTGGCATCCGTTGTCACTATGTGTGTTATCTTTGTTAACCAGGGGATCCCTTTGGACAGATTTTCCCGGTTTCCCCACCAAGCTAGGGAATGAATAGTTCTTGAATTTAGGGTAATACGACCCTCTAGGTGTCCCCCAATTGCTACCTGGTTGGCTAATACGTCCCACTGTAGATCTCTCGTGTGTAACTGAGCCCATTGAACTGCTGGCAGGCAGGCGGATAGGGAACCCAGCAGTGACATAGCTTTCCTTAATGCCAGAGGGATTTTGGATTACTCTTTCTGTACTTTGAGCGATTTTCTCCTTTTTGTGGTCTGGGAAGCGACACGCCTGAATGTTTGAGTCTAGTGTTAGGCTGAAGAATTCTTGTACCCTGCTGGGCTCCAATCTTGATTTTTTTAGATTTAGAAGCCAGCCTAGGCCTTGTAGAGTGTCCATCACCCTGTCCCTCTGTTCTCTGCATTTTCGAGCCGAGCTGCCTATTAGGAAATAGTCTAGATACGGGATTATTACTATGTCTTGTTCCCTTATATGAGCCATCATTTCTGCTATTATTTTGGTGAATACCAGCGGGGCTATCGATATTACAAACGGCAGAGCTCTGTACTGGAATTCTTTCACCTTGCCCTTTATTGAGAAGGCTAACCTGAGATATTTTCTGGAGTCTGTGGATAGGGATGTGATAATAGGCATCGCTGAGATCTAACACCGTCATGTAGCAGTTTGGGAACAGGACTTTGGTGGTGGACCTGATCGACTCCATTTTGAAGCTCTGATTCCTGACGTATTCGTTTAGCTTTTTCAGATTTATAATCATTCGAAAGGTGCCGTTCGGTTTGGTTACTAGAAAAAGAGGGGAGTAGAACCCTCTGCCCATTTCCTGTAGGGGAACCTCCTGGAGGACCCCCTTTTTTTACTAGGCCTAGGACCTCGCTTTCTAGCGCTAACTGTTCTCGCGTACTGGATCTCAGCGGCATTGTTACATACTTTTGAGGTGGGAGAAAGTCTATTCTTAGGCCCTCCTGGATTAGGTTTACTATCCATGGGTTGTTTGAAATTCTCCTCCAGGCTGGAAGAAAAAGGGTTAACCTTCCCCCCACCCTGGGCGTACTGTCACTTGGAGGGCTTTTTGTCTCGGGAGGAGTTATTAGGCCTGTTTCACACTTCCGTTTTTTCAAATCCGTCAAAATCCGTTGGTTTCCGTAAAAAAACGGATCCGCCATTTTTTTGCAGGATCCGTTTTTTTTGTCCCATAGACTTCCATTAGTGGTTACCGCGGATCCGTCAAAAAAACGGATCCGTTTTTTTAAAAACGGATCCGTTTGCATCAGTTTCCGTCAAAAAAACGGAAACGGATCCGTTTGGCGGACACAAAAACGGAAGTGTGAAACAGGCCTTAAAGAAGAACCCTCTATCTCTTCTTTTGTCATCCCACTTTTGTTCACTCGGTGGTCTCCTGAAAAAACCTCCTATTTCGAAAGGGCCTTTTAAATGCTGCTGGCCCCAAATTCGGGAATCCTTTCTTCTTGTTCCCTGCTTTCTGGAGGATGTCATCTATCGTTTCTCCAAAAAGGAATTTCCCTTCACAGGGGATTGAACATAATTTCATTTTGGTCTGTAGGTCCCCTGGCCAACTTTTAAGCCATAGTGTCCTTCTGGCCGCGTTTGAAAGTGCTGCTGTTTTGGACGATAGCCTGACTGAATCAGCCGATGAGTCCGCTAGGAAGGCAGCCACTCCCCTTATTACTGGGATAGAATCTAATATCTTATCTCTTGGTGTCCCTTCCCTCAGCTGTTTCTCAAGTTGGTCTACCCATACCATTAGGGCTCTTGAGGTACATGTTGCTGCTATGGCTGGCCTGAGGTTACCGCCTGCTGACTTCCATGTCCCCTTTAGAAAGGTATCCGCCTTTTTATCTAGGGGGTCCCTGAGGGTGCCCATGTCCTCAAAGGGAAGGGCGAATTTCTTTGAGGCCTTTGCGACTGCTACATCGAGCTTCGGGGCTTTATCCCAAGATGTAGATGCCTCCTCCTCAAAGGGATATTTCCTTTTAAGGAAAGGGACTGTAGTATTTTTCCTGTCTGGCTTGTCCCATTCTTTTTTGATAAGGCCCTTGACAATTTCGTTAAGCGGAAATACTCTCCGTTTTTTTTTACCTAGTCCTCCGAACATTATGTCCTGGACTGTTTTATCCTGCCTAGGGTCCAATACCCCCATGGTAGACCTTACAGCTTTTACTAGTCTGTCTACCTCCTCTAGGGGAAAACAGTGACGCCCTACTGTTTCCTCGTCTGAGGAGCCGGATTCCGAGGTTTTAGACGTGATTTTTCCCGACGTGGAAGAGTCTGACTGGGAGGTTTCTATCGTATCTTTCTTCCTCGTTTTATCCCTATGCTTAAGGGATACGAGGGCACACTGAACCTCTGATTTAATTGCAGCCCTTAGGTCGGATGCGAAATCCGGAGTCTCCTGACAAAGAATTTCTTTTGTGCAAGACTCCGTTTTTTCAACCATGATACGGGTAGGGGTCTAGTACAAGTGGGGCATTCCATGTTCTTCTTTTTCCCCCTCTTTCCCTAATAAGGGAGAGGAATGTATTACAAGGGTGAACATTCATGAAGATCACTTCCCCCCCAAAGGTGCGCGGCTGCAGGTACCGGTTCGGGAGATGGAGTCAGGTCCTGTATAGGCTGATTTCCTGGTGGCGATTTGCTCCTTGCCGCTGACGTACTGCCCCGCGTGGAGTGACTGCTGGAACAGCCATCTTTGTCTCGTTCCTTCTGCCGGTGGTGGTGCTGCTGCTGCTTGGGCTGCAGCCTGGCATGCTGCTCCTGTTGCTGGTCGCTATCCTCCATTATCAGGATCGCTTCCAGTCAGGAGTTGAGAATCCACCATTTTAAATTTTGCCGCCCCGTGACGTCACCACTCCCATCCTGCACCGCGCTGGCCGGGGAGCGCGCTCCTGCGCATGCGCCGGTTCCAGGGACCCAGAAGCCGCTCCTCTACTTCCGGGGCAGCGGCCATCTTGGTACTCTCTGTACCATGGCGCTGCCCGTACTTCCACCGGGTCCCCGCGAGCCCCGATCCCCTTTCCGGAGCGGCGGCTCCTACGTCTCCCCCCCGCTCACCCGGTAGCCCGCATCGGCCCCAGCGGTGGCGGCTTCGGGCACCGCTCCTGCCGCGACAGGGGCCTCCCCGCTGCCGTATACCGGACAGGTCGGCCCCAGATCTGGACTTCCTCTTCACACGCAGGTACGCCGTACTGTGGGTCCCCCCGTCAGGCACAGGAACCCAACTGAAGACGGAGAGGTACCACCCTTTTTATCTGTAGGTTCCTGTCCCTGAAGGTCGGATCCCCTCATTCTGTTGTGCTGTCATGGGTGAGAGAGAAACAAAGCTATTTCAACTCCCTCATCACCTCACTATCCAATAACCCGAAACACTCTGACACTTTTCATTCCCTACTTAACCCAAGAGTGCAGGCCCCAACCACGGATCTCCATGCTGACAATCTAGCTAATTATTTCAAAGAAAAAATTGACCATATCCGATAGGAAATTATCTCCCAATCACCTCATACCATGCACTGTCCTACCTCCCCCATCTAGCTCACTCTGATATTGAACCAGTCACAGAAGATGAAATAATCAGGTTCCTTGCATCTTCTCGCCCTACCACTTGCACCAGTGACCCCATCCCATGTCATCTCCTCCAGTCCCTTTCCCCTGCGGTCACCACTCACCTAACAAAAATATTCAACCTCTCACTCTCATCTGGTATCTTTTCTTCCTCATTTAAGCATGCCATCACACAGCCATTACTTAAAAAACCATCCCTTGAGCAAAACTGTGCAGCGAACTATAGACCTGTCTCTAATCTTCTCTTCATCTCAACTCCTGGAACGCCTGGTCCACACCCGTCTTATCCGCCATCTCTCAGATAACTCTCTCCTCGACCCTCTCCAATCTGGTTTCCGCTCTTTACACTCTACTGAATCTGCCCTCACTAAAGTCTCTAATGATCCAAGAGCTAAAGCTAATGGTCACTACTCCATGCTAATTCTCTTAGATCTCTCTGCAGCATTCAACACTGTGGATCATCAGCTCCTCGTCACTATGCTCCGTTCCATTGGCCTCAAGGACACCGTTCTCTCTTGGTTCTCCTATCTCTTTGACCGCTCCTTTACTGTATCTTTTGCTGGCTCCTCCTCCTCTCATCTACCCCTTACTGTTGGGGTTCCTCAAGGATCGGTTCTAGGCCCCCTCCTCGTCTCTTTGTACACTGCCCCTATTGGTCAATCAGTAGATTTGGGTTCCAGTACCATCTCTATGCTGCTGACACCCAATTATACACTTCTCCTGATATCACGCCTGCCTTTTTGGAAAACACCAGTGATTGTCTTACTGCTGTCTCTAACATCATGTCCTCCCTCTACCTGAAACTGAACCTGTCAAAAACTGAACTCCTTGTGTTTCCTCCCTCTATTAACCTACCTATGCCCGACATTGCCATTTCCGTGTGTGGTTCCATGTCTCCCCAGCAACATGCCCGCTGTCTTGGGGTGATACTTGATTCAGAGCTTTCATTCACCCCCAACATCCGATCATTGGCTCGCTCTTGTTATCTGCACCTCAAAAATATTTCTAGAATTCGACCCTTTCTTACTTTTGACTCTGCAAAAACTCTTACTGTTTCTCTTATTCATTCTCGTCTGGACTATTGTAACTCTCTACTAATCGGTCTCCCTCTTAAACTCTCCCCTCTCCAATCCATCCTGAATGCAGCAGCTAGGATCATATTCCTCACCAATCGTTATACCGATGCCTCTACCTTGTGCCAGTCCTTACACTGGCTACCCATCCACTCCAGAATTCAGTATAAACTTATTACCCTCACCCACAAAGCCCTCCATGGCTTAGCACCACCCTACATCTCATCCCTCGTCTCAGCCTACCACCCTACCCATGCCCTCCATTCTGCTAATGACCTAAGTTTAACATCCTCATTAATCAGAACCTCCCACTCCTGTCTCCAAGACTTTTCACGAGCCGCGCCAATCCTTTGGAATGCACTACCCAGGCTAGTGTGATTAATCCCCAAACCCCAGTTTTAAGCATGCCTTAAAAACTCATTTGTTCAGACTGGCCTATCGCCTCAACGCATTAACGTAAATATCCCTGTGTGGCTCATTTCTAAATTTTTTACCATAACCAGGTTCCTTGCATCATGTTCTCACATGCTTTTTGCATTTAATAGCCCTCTGTGTCTGTACTGTTAACTGGTTCATGCAGCAATAGGATCACCCGATTCTTACACTAGGGAAGGTCCAAACCATAAAAACAAAAGCAATTGTTACCATCCACCTTTCATGTCTCCCCTTTTCCCTTATAGATTGTAAGCTTGCGAGCAGGGCCCTCATTCCTCTTGGTATGTTTTGATCTATGTGTTTATTGCTATGCTATGCTGTAATGTCTATTGTCTGTACAAGTCCCCTCTATAATGTAAAGTGCTGCGGAATATGTTGGCACTATAGAAATAAAATTATTATTACCCAATTCAGCTTCTGAAGCATGTAGATCGAGATCGACTACTTCTGCTACCAGCTTGGTGGATACCCTGGGTGCTAAGGCTAAGCAATTATCTTCATAAGTCCCATGCTTAGTGAAAGGAAGTGCACCTGTGTGCAATCTAAGTGTCATATGGTCTGTCAGTATATACACACCTTTTCTGAAAGGCCACAGAGGCTGCAAAACCATTAAGCAAAAGTCCCCACTAAACCAAACACCATGAAGACCAAAGAGATCTCCAAACAAGTCAGGGACAAAGTTGTTGAGAAGTACAAGTCAGGGTTGGGTCATAAAAAATATCCCAATCTATGATGATCTTCCGGAACAACATCAAATCCATTATCGGAAAAAGGAAAGAACATGGTACCACGATAAACCTGCAAAGAGAGGACCCGCCACCAAAACTCTGAAACCAAGGCAAGGAGGGCATTAATCACTGTGGCAGCACAGAGACAAAAGGTAACCCTGAAAGAGCTGCAGAGTTCCCAAGCAGAGACAGCAGTATATGTCCATCCGACTACAATAAGCCATACACTCCATAGAGATGGTCTTTATGGAAGAGTGAGCAGAAAAAGCCCTTATTTACAAAAATTTTAAGCCTCGCTTTGAGTTTGCCAAAAGACATGTGGGAGATTCCTCAAATGTATGGAGGAAGGTGCTGTGGTCAGATGACACCAAAATTTAACTTTTTAGCCCCCATGGTGAAATATGGTGGTGGCAGTGTTGTAGCGGTTTCTGTTCTGATCCAAGTCAGATATGCCGGATCACCAATGAGGCCGAATTAAGAGATTTCGCCCCAGATAATGAGCTCGGACAAAAGCATGCACACTGTTTGTGAGCAAGTCACTTTTCTGGTTTATTGAAACAAGAGGCAGTATTTTATCCAATTAACAGCAGTGTAACTAAGTGTAACTCATGTTCCCCCCCCCCCCCCCCCGTTACCCAGGTCATGCTGACCTTAATTTACCATGTACCCAGAACATGTTCTTGCTGATTCTTGAAAACATGGCATATGAGATAATAAGTATAAAATCCTTGAATCGGAGACTATAAGGCTACATTATAAGAACAAATTCTAGCAATAAAAGGAAAAACATTAACCCTTCTATATCAGCAGCATCATGCTGTGGGGATGTTTTTTGGCAGCATGGACACGCAAAATGGTCCGAGTCAAGGGGATGATGGTTGGTGGAAAATACAAGGATATTCTTGAGCAAAACCTGTTTCAGTCTGTCAGAGATTTGAGACTGATGGTTCATCTTCCAAGACAATGACAAGTATCTGAAGCCGGGTGTACACTTTTCAGCTTCAGAGACACACTACGCATGACCGGAAGTTCAGAAGATGGTTTCCGGTCATGGGCAATGCACCTCTGAAGCCAGCAACCATATACCCAGCGTCAGGCGCATTGATGCTGCTAAAATGAGCATCGCGCATGCGGTAGATTTAAATGGGCTGGCAATGAGGCCAGCTCATGAATATTATGTTGTCACGCCCACAGGGGCTTGACAACATGGAAAAAGGGCCGAATAGTCTGGGGCAACTAACACAATATTGATTAGTCAAAGCCTTCATTAGAATAGGAAACAGAACATTATAAATGCTTTTTTAAAGCAATTATGTACTGAATTATGTTATATAAGGCTGGGGAGTTTAATCACACAAAGGTGAATGCTGCTGGTTGGAAGGCAAAGGTGACCTGAGAGGTTCCCTTTAATGGGGAGCAGAATTGTATCATCTGTTAGAGCTGCATAGATTTGCTGCTATGCCATCAGTATGTACTCAAAGTTGAGATTTTTGCTGCGGTCCATAGTCACACATAAAAATAAACAAGCAGCAAACACAAATGTAATGAAGACACAGCCCAACCATGTATAGCTAATGCAAAAAGGCATACACTAATAAAGGAGAGGTTTAAGGTGAAAATGTAATTACCACAATAGTGATACAATATGCAATTTATTTTTTGAATGTTTCAAAGCATCTAAAACAAAATTTATATATATATATATATATATATATATATATATACACACACACACACACACACATATACACACTACCTTATGTTAGTCCCATTTTTTTTTCAATACCCAATTTGCTAGGTAAGCAAGAAGTAGGGGGTGATGGAAGTTAATATAACTGCAGGGTCACACTACACAGGTTTTCCCTGTGGCTTATTACTATTGAAACAGGCCTGCACATAAAGTAGGATAGAAATTTTCTAATTAAAATTATTTGGAAAAATTTTAAAAAGCATCTCAGCAATAAAATAAAATTACGGTATCGGTGGACCTTTCCGTGTACAAGACACAAAATAAAAACTTGCCACATATTTAAACGTTTGCTAAAGTTTTATATTCACATTTTCTTTTTATTCATTTAAGGATATTTCTACATATAAATAATTACAAACACATTTGGTCTCTTCTGCTCAGTCTTTCCATAAATACACAGTAAACAAGCTTCCTATTGCTGCAACATAAGGTATAGAATAAGGCAGTGGCTGTCTCCTTAGCGCTTCTGAGATTGCTGCACATGTAGCTGTAGAATCAAGTCTCTAATATTATCCCTTTTATTCTTAATCACAGTAGCCGGAAACCAGTTCTGCAAATGCATAGGAGGATCAAAGCTTTCAATAGGTTTCTGTAAGAAAAGCAAAAATTAAAATGTTTCTTCAGAAAGTTAAACACTTTTGATGATATTAAAGGAGAACTACCATAAAACAGTCCTTAAGGAGAACGTTCTCCAACATTTTTTTATTTTAAAAACTGTACATATCCTTAAAAAGAGAGCGAAGAGGTAAGTAAAGCTTTTTTTTTTTTTTTTTACCTCCACTGCATTGCGGAGATATGGACCTTTAAAAGTTTAGGGCATCCGATATGCAAATTTCCCTTTAACCCCAAGGGTGGTTTGCACGTTCATGACTGGGCCAATCTTTACAATTCTGACCACTGTCCTTTTATGAGGTAATAACTCTGAAACGCTTCCATGGATCCCGGTGATTCTGACATTGTTTTCTCGTGACATATTGTACTTCATGTTAGTGGTAAAATTTTATTGAAATAACTTGCGTTTACTTGTGAAAAAAACTGAAATTTGGCGAAAATTTCGCAATTTTCCAACTTTGAATTTTTATGCCCTTAAATCACAGAGATATGGCACACAAAAGACTTAAATAACATTTCCCACATGTTTACTTTACATCAGCACAATTTGAGACCAAAATTTATTTTTTTTGTTAGGACGTTATAAGGGTTAAAAGTTGACCAGCGATTTCTCATTTTTACACCACCATTTTATTTTTAGGGACCACATCACATTTGAAGCCACTTTGAGGGGTCTATATGATAGAAAATACCCAAAAGTTACACCATTCTAAAAACTGCACCCCTTAAGGTGCTCAAAACCACATTCAAGAAGTTTATTAACCCTTCAGGTGCTTCACAAGAATTTTTTGAATATTTAAAAAAAATTAACATTTAACTTTTTTTCACAAAAAAATTACTTCAGGTCCAATTTTTTTTATTTTACAAAGGGTAACAGGAGAAATTGGACTGCAAAAGTTATTGTGCAATTTGCCCTGAGTAGGCTAATACCCCATATGTGGGGGTAAACCACTGTTTGGGTGCATGGCATAGCTTGCAAGGGAAGGAGCACCGTTTGACTTTTTCAGCGCAGAATTGTCTGGAATTGAGATCAGACGTCATGTTGCGTTTGGAGAGCCCTTGATGTGCCTAAACAGTGGGAACCCCCCACAAGTGACCCCATTTTGGAAACTAGACTCAAGGAACTTATCTAGATATGTGGAGAGAACTTTTTTCCACAAAAATGATCTTTTCACCCTCAATTTTTATTTTCCCAAGGGTAACAGGACCCCAAAAGTTATTGTGCAATTTGTCCTGAGTACGCTGATACCCCATATGTGGGGGTACACGACTATTTGGGTGCATGGCAGAGCTTGGAAGGGAAGCAGCGCCATTTGACTTTGTTGGCTGGAATTGATATCGGACGCCATGTTGTGTTTGAAAAGCCCCTGATGTACCAAAACAGTGGAAACCTCCCACAAATGACACCATTTTGGAAACCCCCCCCCCAAGGAACTTATCTAGATGTGTGGTGACAACTTTGAACCCCCAAGGGCTTCACAGAAGTTCATAACGCCTGGGCGTGAAATTAAAAAAATCATTTTTTCCACAATTTTTATTTTCCCAAGGGAAACAGGACCCCAAAAGTTATTGTGCAATTTGTCCTGAGTACGCTGATACCCGAAATGTGGAGGTAAACCACTGTTTGGAAGCATGGCAGAGCTCGGAAGGGAATGAGCGCCGTTTGACTTTTTCAACGCAGAATTGGCTTGACGCCATATTGCATTTGGAGAGCCCCTGATGTGCCTGAACAGTGGAAACCCCCCATAAGTGACCCCATTTTGGAAACTAGACCCCTAAGGAACTTATCTAGATGTGTGGTGAGCACTTTGATCCCCCGAGTGCTTCACAGAAGTTTATAACGCCCGGGCGTGAAAATAGAAAAATCATATTTTTTCCCATAAGCATGATCTTTTAGTCCCCAATTTTTTTATTTTCCCAAGGGTAACAGGAGAAATTGGACCCCAAAAGTTGTCCAATTTGTCCTGAGTATGCTGATATCCCATATGTGGGAGAAAGATGGATTTTTGGTTCTTACCGTAAAATCTCTTTCTTGGAGCCTTCATTGGGGGACACAGATTACCATGGGTGTATGCTGCTGCTCTGCTGCTAGGAGGCTGACACTATGCAAAACAAGATAATTAGCTCCTCCCCGGCAGTATACACCCACCGACAGGCACCAAGCACCTCAGTTGGTGAAAAAGCAGTAGGAGAAGCAACGAGAAAACTCTAACATATGTACCAACCCAACAAGGGACTCTAGGACCCAACACGGTACAACGTAAACAGGGAGGGTGCTGTGTCCCCCAATGAAGGCTCCAAGAAAGAGATTTTACGGTAAGAACCAAAAATCCATCTTTCTTTATCGCCTTATTGGGGGGACACAGATTACCATGGGACGTTCCAAAGCAGTCCCAAGGGTGGGAACAGCAAAAAAGGCTTAGGTCGGCCGGTGAGCTACCGCTGCCTGCAGAACCTTCCTACCAACAACTGCATCAGACGAGGCCTGGGTATGAACCCTGTAAAACCTCGCAAAGGTGTGCAAGGATGACCAGGTTGCGGCCTTGCAAATTTGCATGGCCGAAGCCTGGTGACGAACAGCCCACGAGGCCGCCACAGCCCGGGTGGAGTGAGCTCTTACCCCCGGAGGGGGCCGTTTTTCCTGAAGTCGGTACGCTTCCAGAATGGTAGAACGAATACAACGAGCGATCGTGGATTTGGATGCCGGAAGTCCTTTCTGGCGACCTTCAGAGATGACCAGCAAGGAATCAGACTGACGAAAAGAAGAGGTCCTGGCGAGATAGACACGCAGGGCTCTAACTACGTCCAGTTTGTGGAGAGACTTCTCAAGCGGATGAAAGGATGAAAGGGAGCCGGACAAAAGGATGGAAGAATGATATCCTCATTGATATGGAAAGAGGAAACCACCTTTGGAAGAAAAGAAGGAACGGGCCTGAGGACGACCTTATCCTGATGGAGAATCAGGTAAGGGGAACGACAAGTCAAGGCCGCCAATTCAGAAACTCTTCTGATGGATGTAATGGCAATCAAAAAGGTGACCTTCCACGAGAGAAGGGACAAAGGAATGTCCTGGATAGGCTCGAACGGCGCCTTTTGGAGAGCGCTAAGGATGAGATTGAGATCCCACGGGTCTATCGGCGAATGATGAGGAGGAGCCACATGGGAGACCCCTTGGAGAAAGGTCTTGACCTGTGGTAGAGAAGCTAACTCTCTTTGGAAGAGGATAGAGAGAGCGGAAACCTGGCCCTTGAGCGTACTGAGGGACAGACCCGCTTCTAAACCAGACTGAAGAAACCCAAGGATAGATGGGATGGAGAAGGACATTGGGAAGACTTCCAGTACCTGTGGTAAATGCGGGAAGAGGCTGGTTTCCTGGCTCTGATCATAGTTTGAATAACCTGACCGGACAGACCTGATTCCTTCAAGACTGCGGTCTCAACAGCCATGCCGTCAAACTCAGAGACTGAGAATTCTCTCGGTAAAGGGGGCCTTGCGAGAGAAGGTCTGGACGGACTGGAAACCTCCAGGGAACGTCCGCGAGCATGTTGACCAGTTCCGCGTACCAAGGACGTCTTGGCCAATCTGGAGCGACAAGAATCACTGGTACGCCTTCCGATTTTATCTTTTTGACCACTCGTGGGATCAAGGCCAGAGGCGGGAACAGATAAGGAAGTTGAAACTGGGACCACGGAATCACCAGAGCGTCGCACGCGATGGCTAGAGGGTCCCTGGACCTGGCTACGAACTGCGGCACTTTGTGGTTCATCCGAGATGCCATGAGATCGACATCCGGGGTGCCCCAACGGTGGCATATCTGATCGAAGACTGCGGGATGCAGGGACCATTCGCCGGACGCCAGGCCCTGACGACTCAGAAAGTCGGCTGCCCAATTTTCCACCCCTGGAATATGAATGGCGGAGATTGCCGGAACGTAACGTTCTGCCCAGCGGAATATCTTGGCCACTTCCGACATAACCTGCTTGCTGCGCGTTCCCCCCTGATGGTTTATGTACGCCACGGCCGTGGCGTTGTCCGACTGAATACGGCCAGGAAGATTGCTCTGATCTCCAGAAGATTGATTGAGGAGAGTCTCTTGTGGGTTCCAGCGTCCTTGGGCCGCTTTCTGATGGAACACGGCTCCCATTCCAGAAGACTGGCATCGGTGGTGATGACTTGCCACCGGGGAGGAAGGAAGGACCTCCCTTGGAGAACTGACGCTGGCAGTAACCACCAAGTGAGAGATTGCCTCACTCTGAGAGGGAGCCGAATAGGACGGTCCAAGGACATCGTGGTCTTGTCCCAGGCTGAAAGCAGAGACAGCTGGAGGGGGCGAAGATGAAACTGCGCAAAGGGCACTGCTTCCATGGAAGCCACCATTTTGCCCAGAACCTTCATGCAGGACCGAATGGGAATGGGAGTTGGCCTCTTGAGAATTCTGATGCCCTTGGAAAGAGCCGCAATCTTTTCCCTTGGAAGAAACACTCGGGCTAACTCAGTGTCGAATTCCATGCCCAGAAAGGTCAGACGCTGAGTGGGGATCAGAATGGACTTCTCCCTGTTGACTAGCCAACCGAGGCGGCCGAGAGTGTCCAGAGTGATCTGAAGACTCTGGAGGCAGTCCTGACGAGACGAGCCTTTGATTAAAAGATCGTCCAGATAAGGAATGATGAGAGTCCCTCTGGAGAGAAGGATGGCCATGACGGTCGCCATCACCTTCGTGAAAACACGGGGCGCTGAAGCTAGGCCGAAAGGAAGAGCCGTGAACTGATAGTGGTCTCCCTGAACCGCAAAACGAAGATACTTCTGATGTTGCACACAAACCGGAATGTGCAGATAGGCGTCCCGAATGTCCACAGAGCAGAGGAATTCCCCGGGCTCCATGGAGGCAATCACTGACCGAAGAGACTCCATTTTGAAATGAAGAATCTTCACGTGGCGATTGAGCAACTTGAGGTCCAGAATTGGACGAAGGGAGCCGTCTTTCTTTGGGACTACGAAGAGATTCGAGTAAAACCCAGAAAACCGTTCGTTTGAGGGAACGGGAACAATCACCCCGGCGGAAAGAAGGGAGGCAATGGCCTGGAGAAACCCCGGAGTCTGGGACCGCTGTCGCGGAGGCCGAGACCGTAAAAAACGTCTGTTCGGGGGAGAAACAAATTCGATCTTGTAGCCGGATGCGACGATTTCTCTGACCCAAGCGTCGTCGACAACAGACAGCCAAGCATCCACGAAAAAGGAAAGTCTGCCTCCCACCCTGGAAGAACTTCCAGGTGGGGGTGACCCGTCACTTGGAAGAAAACCTGCCGGAACTGGCGCCTGAAGCCCTGGAATATTGTCCTCTAGATCTCCAGCGGGGAGCTGGTTTGTAGGATGGCTTTTTCTGATCTCGCTCTCTAGTGGCCGATGAGCGATCCTGCTGGCCAGATCTGTCCGTGGACGAGAAGGGACGAAAGGGCCTAAACGGGCGAAAACCCCTTCTATTAAGGAAACGTCGTGGGCGAGACTGGGGAAGAGAGGTGCTTTTACCACCAGTGGCATCGGAGATTAGCTGGTCCAGCTTGGCTCCAAAGAGTCTAGAACCGTGGAATGGCAGATTAGTAAGGGACTTTTTTGAAGTGGTATCCGCATTCCATGACTTTAGCCAAAGAACTCGGCGTATAGCTACTATGTTGCTATTTGCCCTGGCCACGCACCCGGCTGCATCCAAGGAGGCGGCCAAAAGGTATTTACCCGCATGGTTAATCTGATCTGCAAGATCTGCCAATTCGTCCTGAGGAGCTGTTGCCAATATGCCCCTGCGAAGGATTTTTGCCCAAGCGGATATGACTTTCGCTACCCAGGCTGATGCAAAAATAGGACAGAGAGAGGCGCCGGATGCCTCAAAAATTGACTTAGCCAGAGATTCGATCTGCCTGTCCGTAGGGTCTTTAAGCGATGCCCCATCAGGTAAGGATAGCACCGTTTTGGAGGCTATCCGGGTAAACCGGGGGATCCAACTCAGGAGCCTTGGCCCATTTTGTGAGCAGGTCTGCCTCAAAAGGGTAGAGCACGTCTAAGTACTTGTGGCCTGAGAAACGTTGCTCAGGGCGCTCCCAGTGTTTGGCCAAGGTAGTATCGAAATCACAGTGGTTGGGAAAGGTCCGAGACAGAGGTCTTGCTCGTTTAAGGAGTACAGAGCATTCCTGAGGGGGAGCCTTGTCCTGCTTAATTTTAAGGGTTTGAAAGATAGCCGAAATGAGACTATCGACCATGTCCCGCGTTTTAGAAACATTGTCTGCCTCTGAACTCGATTCCGATTGAGTCATCGCCAGACCTGGAGTCGCCATCGGAGGAAGGAGAATGCAATCTGACGGGCTCCGAGGGACCCTGCGAGCTAGAGGACGAGGTAGACAGAGCCCGCTTCCTAGAGCTCCTGCTTTGTCTGTCTCTTGGAAGGTCGCGGTCAGGAGCGGATGACTCACCCTGAGAGGCGGTCGGCGCGCAGGTGGCAGTAGACAGCTGTGGAAGTCGTTCTAAGACCTGGACCAGCGACTGGGAAACCTTAGTCAAGTCAGAGACTGACTGAGACATTACAATAGCCCACTCCGGGGGAGGTTGAGCGTCCTCGGCCCGGGACTCTGCGTGCTCCTGGGATGCAGACATAGCGGAAGGACTGCAGGATGGGCAAAAGGGGAACGGGCGACCCGAAGCCCACTTCTTTTTACAGCGCGCACAGGCGTAATGAGTAGCGGTGGGCCTGAAGCAGAGATCCCTTGAAGGATTGGGCATAAGTAAAAATGCGTTGAGAGACCGCAATAGGTCGTGAGAAAAACTGCAGGAGGGAGCTAATTAGCGCCACAGTGTAGAGCCTACCCAGATTCAGATGAGCAGCCGAATGCTGAAGTGTCCCCCAAGTAGCGCAGGAAGAGATGAAGAACCAGGAAACACCTAAGGAAGGAGGGGCGGAGCTTTGCAGCCGTGCCGCGATTGGAGAAAGGCGGAGGAGGCTGGAGTAATAAAGTGAAAGGAGCCCTGTGATGGGGCAGAAAAGGGCGCGCAGGAAAGCGCGCTTAGAACAGAGGAGGGGCGCGCTGAGGCGCCCGAACGAAAGTGAAAGCGAAACTGACCCGGACTCCGGACGCCGCAGCCCCGCACTGCCCGAACCGATGAAGCCACTCCGGGGGGGAGGCGATATAAACGCCGGTGTGACACTGAGCTGAGAGCGACGACTCCCCCTATGCTCATTGATCTGTCCCCTCTCACCGGAAGGGAGACGCGCGGCTGAGGTCGGCGCGCGGCATGCAGAGGAGAAGAGGCGGGAGATTCAAATCTGGAAGTCTAGTTCAGGATTTCTCTGCAGAGGTACGCTGGCTGGCAGGCAGCTGGTTATGTGGTTATGATGTGGGGCCTGGAGGGATCGTAGGGCACTTACCTGATGTCCCTGAAGAGGCTGTCACAGGGGCCCACGGTGAAAGCCACTGGAGAAGCTCCTCTATGCCCACATCTTGCAGAAGACGGCGTAGACCTCCTGCGACCGCCGTCTTCCTCTCAGCCCTGTCCAGAGAGAGGGGTGAGGAGGGTAATTGGCAAGGACTAGCCACCGGTCCACAGCCCCTAGCACCGGGAGGTGATAGGGCCAAGGTCCTGCCTGCGGAACTGAGAGGTGCGATGTGGATGACACCACACTGCTCGCTCAGCCGCCTGATATGGGAAATCAGGGCGAAGCTACACCCTGTTTCCTGACGGAAAACCTGAAAAATAAAGCAAAAAGATTAAAAGGTTCGACTGGAAACCTAAAAGAAAAAAGGGGATATTAATAAGAGCGGATCTGGGGAGATCCCGGTCCGCCTCCTACAGACACTAAGCACAAACTGAGGTGCTTGGTGCCTGTCGGTGGGTGTATACTGCCGGGGAGGAGCTAATTTTCTTGTTTTGCATAGTGTCAGCCTCCTAGCAGCAGCATACACCCATGGTAATCTGTGTCCCCCAATAAGGCGATAAAGAAAACTACTGTATGGGCACACGTCGGGGCTCGGAAGTGAAGTAGTGACGTTTTGGAATGCAGACTTTGATGGAATGGTCTGCGGGTGTCATGTTGCCTTTGGAAAGCCCCTGATGTGCCTAAACTGTGGAAACCCCCAACAAGTGACCCCATTTTTGAAACTAGATCCCCCAAGGAACTTATCTAGATGTGTGGTGAGCACTTTGAACCCCCAAGTGCTTCACAGAAGTTTATAATGTAGAGCCATAAAAATAAAAAAAAAACTTTTTTTTCCACAAAAATGATATTTTTGCCTCCAAATTGTTATTTTCCCAAGGGTAACAGGAGAAATTGGACCCCAAAAGTTGTTGTGCAATTTGTCCTGAGTAGACCGATACCCCATATGTGGGGGTAAACCACTGTTTGGGCGCATGGCAGAGCTTGGAAGGGAAGGAGCACCATTTGACTTTTTCAAAGCGGAATTGGCTGGAATTGACAGCAGACGCCATGTTGCGTTTGGAGAGCACCTGATGTGCCTAAACAGTGGAAACCCCCAATTCTAAGTCCAACCCTACCCCTAATGGGAAAATGGAAATAAACACTTTTTTAATTTTATTATTTTTCCCTAACTAAGGGGGTGATAAAGGGGGGGGGGTTGATTTACTATTTATGGCGGGCTTTTATGTTTGGCAGCGGTCATATGCTAAAAGACTTTTTTATTGTAAAAACAGTTTTTGCATCACCACATTTTAATACCTATACTTTTTCCATATTTTGACCCACCGAGTCATGTGAGGTCTTATTTTTTGCGGGACGAGTTGACGTTATTATTGGTACCATTTTCGGGCACGTGACATTTTTTGATCGCTTTTTATTCCGATTTTTGGGACGCAGAATTAACAAAAAAAACAGTATTTCATGAATTTCTTTTGGGGGGGGATGCGTTTACACCGTTCCGCGTGTTGTAAAATTGATAAAGCGGTTTTATTCTTCGGGTCAGTATGATTACAGCGATACCTCATTTATATCATTTTTTTATGTTTTGGTGCTTTTATGAAATGAAAACAATTTTATATAGAAAAAAAATTATTTTTGCATCGCTTTATTCTGCGAGCTATAACTTTTATTTTTTCGCTGATGACGCTGTGTGGCAGCTCATTTTTTGCAGGACAAGATGACGTTTTCAGCGGTACCATGGTTATTTATATCCATCTTTTTGATCGTGCGTTATTGCACTTTTTGTTCGGCGTTATGATGATAAAGCATTGTTTTTTATTTTTTAAGGGGTTCACGAAAGGGGTTAACTAGTGGGACAGTTTTATAGGGCGGGTCGTTACAGACGCGGCGATACTAAATATGTATTTTTATTGTTTTTTTATTTCCAAAAAATAAATTTATTAGGGAATATATATTTTTTAAAATTATTTTTACCCTTTTTTACTTTATTTTATTGTCCCGGGGTTACTGTAATGTGTCAGATCGCCGATTTGACAGTTTGGACAGCACTCTGTCAGGTCAGCGATCTGACAGGTGCTGCACAGGCTTCCCTGCAGGCCCCCGAAGGCCATCTTGGATCCGGGGGCCTGCAGGGAAGGAGGCCCCAGAGCAGCGCAGCACATCGCGCTGCTCCGGGGGTCTCAGGGAAGCACAGAGGGAACCCCCCTTCCTGCCGATGCTTCCCTAATCCCCTGGTACACTGCGATCATGTTTGATCGCAGTGTGCCAGGGGTTAACGTGCCGGGGCAGCCCCCCCGGAGCGCCGCTGATCGCTTAGATGTACTATCCCATCCCCGGTCATAGGGGCCCGGGTACTGTGGACGGGATAGTACGTCTCATGTCAGAAAGGGGTTAAACCAAGAAGGTATAAGCTGAGGTTCTTCTCTGGGGTGATTACATTCTCGCCTTTATGAAGCTGCCCAATAATAAGAAAGCAGCATCATACATGGATAGAAAAAGCAAAAGCCCACAGTGAAGCAGGCATTATCAGTGTGATCCAGGAAAACTTGAAATGTCTTACTTTAACACACTCTCCACTCCCATCACTTCCTTACGGGAAGGAGGGAAGGTACAGTGTGAAAGCTCTGGATCAGTGAAAATCATTGAGAGAGCAGCATTTGTCACATGCCTGTAGTAGATCCACAGAGTTGTACCAGGGAATATGAAGATTGATGATATGCCTTGAAGTAACAGTGAGTTCTCACCATGGTCAAGTGAAACACATCAGGTTCTACCAGATCACACTGAGAACATGCTTTGGCATACTATGTGGACTTTTGATTTCTTTACCCCCTGTATGATGTTACCTTCTTATGATTTAGGCAGAGTCCTAAAAGGGGAAAACTGTAAACAACCCAAAGAATATCCGTTAACAACCCCATAGTTGAAAGGGAAATTTGCATAAATGAGTGCCTTACATTTCAAAAGTCTGCATCTCAGCATTGCCTCTTTGTGAATCAGAAGCGTTTGACTTCACCACACTCCCACATTAAGACTAAACTATAAAAGTAGTTTGTGGCAAGGCGCACATGGAGGTGTACCCCACTCGTCTCCTGCTCCCGATTCATAAAGTGGCATATACTTCTTCATCAATCAGAAATATCTGTCTCCCGGATGCCACTTCATCAAGACCGACATTCAACAGCCGTGTAGACAGTGAAACTAGTAAGGAGAGCAATTTCGCACAACTAGTGTATAAAAATCAGAACTTTGTAAAAAAGAAAAAAAAAAAGAATTGTGTCGCCATTTTCTGAGACCCATAACTGTTTCTCCATTGACCATTGTGTGATGGCTTGTTTTTGGCAAGGTTTTTCATTGGTACTATTTTGGAGGTGATTTGATCACTTTTTAGCTAATTTTTTGAGAGGTATGACTTCAAAATGAACAAAAATGTTCTAAGACATTTTCCATGTGGGTTAAATAATTCTATATTTTGATAGATCAAACATATCAAATGTCCTTTTTTTATTTTCTTACAGAGGTGAGGTGATTCAAACTTTCTTCTTTTTTTAATAAAAAGTGTTTTAAATATTTTAAATGTGGTCAATTCTGTACTTAATATCCCCTTATCCTGGTAAATATGGCCCCTCATCCCCATCCTGATACACATGACCCTTCATTCCTATCCTGGTATGCATGGACCCCTTATCCCTATCCTGATATCCATGGCTCCCTCATCCCTATCCTGGTATGCATGGCCCCACTATCCCTTATCCTGGTATGCATGCCTCCTCATCCTTAGCCTGGTATGCATGGTCCCCTCATCCCTATCCCGGTAGGAATGATCGCACTCATCCCTATACTGGTATGCAGGGTCTCCATCCTTAACCTGGTATGATTGGCCCCCATCTCAGTCCTGTACGCATGGCCTTATCCTTATCCTGGCATGATTGGCCCCATCCTGGTTCTGGTATGCATGGTCCCATCCTTATCCTGGTATTATTGGCGCCATCATGGTCTTGGTATGATTGATCCCATCCCAGTCCTGGTATGCATGGTCCCATCCTTATTCTGGTATGATTGTACCCACCCCCATCCTGGCATGCATGGCCCAATCAGAAAAGATGTATTCATTGCTCTTCAGTAGTGCACAGTGTCAGCCGGAGCCTTCCTGCTGCTGCCGGCGGTCACGTGTGCCGATACTGAAGAGAAATGAATATTCTTTATATTCTTTTCTCTTAAGTATCGGCACACGTGACCGCCAGTAGCATCAGGAAGCATGTGGCTGACACTGTGGGCTACTGAAGAGCAATGAATACTCACTGCTCTCTGCAATGAACAGTCCCGGTTGAGTATTCCGGCAGCTGTGCTCTGCTTGTGAGAATCACATGACGTCTCTGCCATGCGCTGCTTACAAGAAATAAGCCACTGTGAGGGAGCGGAGGAAGGCAAATGTAATGATTTGTTTTTGTTTTTTTAATCTTTTCTGATGGGATCATGCACACCAGGAACGGGATGGGGCCAATCATACCAGGATGCCAAAAAGAAATGAATATTTATTGCCCTCCACGCCCATGGGCGTGGAATGCAGTGAATATTCATTTCTCTTTAGCAGCGGGCACAGGAGTTAGCTGAATCCGCCAGCTCTTGTCTCTGTGATCCGCTGCTCCGTGAATACCGCTCCTCCACCTCCCTATCACAGCCAGAGCTAATACATCCGGACTATAAGACGCACCCCCATTTTCCTCCACATTGCGTCTGAGGCTGCGTTCACACGTCGCGTTTTTGCGGCGGTTTTTACCGCGTGATTTTACAGCAACAACGCAGCATCCCATGCATTCCTATGGGATTCCGCAATGCTGTGCTGTGGATTTTCCCGCGGCAGGATCGCATCGCGGAAAAATCTGCAACATGCTCATTAATTTGCGGAATCGCGGCGATTCCGCCCACATAGGAATGCATTGTTCTGCTTACTTTCCGCATGTGGCTGTGTCTACCATGCGAAAAGTAAACAGAACATTTGCAGATGGTACCCACGGTCCGGAGGAGAGGAGACTGTCCTCCGGGCTCTGGGTACCATATCCCTGTAAAAAATAGAATTAAAATAAAAAAATCGTGTTATATTCACCTTCCGGCATCCTGCGCCACGTCCCCGGGCTTCAGCGATACACGCGGCAGCTCCCGTTCCCAGTGATGCAGTCATGACCTTTGCTAACGTCGCATCTCGCGATGCTGTAGCGGTCTCGCGAGACTGCGACGTCAAAGGTCATTGCCGCAATGCATCACTGGGAACGGGACCTGACGGAGCATCGCGGAGGCCTGGGGACGCAGCGCGGGACTGTTGGAAGGTGAATATAACCCGATTTTTTAGATTTTTTTAAAATTATTTTTAACCTTCTATCTTTTACTACTGATGCTGCATAGGCAGCCTCAATAGTAAAAAGTTGGTCCCACTAGTCAAACACTGATTATTACGCTAATTACGCTTGCAAAACGCTAGTTTTTCCGGGGGGAAAATTGCGGGAATTTAAAATGTGATTTTCCCGTGGAATGGAATTCCGGAATTCTCGCAGTAACTTCCGTGGGAATTCCGCTACGTGTGAACTTAGCCTTATAGTCCGTAAAATACGGTACTTTTGTGCCCCTCTTGAGGACTTTTACCTGTAATTGTTTTATTACATCTACTGCACACTGCAACATTTCATAGGAGTGCAAAGATGGCGGTGACAGGGGCCTCAGTAGATCCACTGCTGCCATGGTAGCCCCTTAGGACTCCACATTTGCAGGGAAAGGATCAGTGGGAGTCCGAAGGGAGGCCCATGCTGATAAGAACAATTTAAATGCTGCTGTTAGAGACTGGATGAGCATCTAAATGGTTAAAACGGAAGCCATCTCTGCTCAGGGCTGCTAGGGCAGAATCTAGCTATACAAACGCAGACAGCATGTTTCGTGTACGGATCAAGCCTATTTCCTGAATCCACATCATATACCTGCATTTGACATCACACATCTACATGCTACTGAGAAATAGTTAAAGGATATGGGACACCTCTAGTTGAAGTTTTTTCAGTTATATGCATTTGTGTGCATGTAAAAATACTTTCCAATCTGGATTTCATCCAAAATTGAATCGCACTACAGAATACATTGAGAACTTTTAATCCATTGGTTAGCTCTTCTGACTACAAGTTTGTAATTCCTATCTTTCTTCTCCTAAGCTTTTCTACTGCTTTATAACCATATGATAGCAGCTCAGAAAAGAGAGAGATAAGGTCACAAGGCCGTTAAGAACAAGCTCACTGGCGGATTCATTGTTAACTCATTCTGCAGCCAGCTGTTACAGTAATACATAGAGGCAGCTTCAATTTGTAATGAAATCTTATTACGAAAATTATTTTTATCTAAAAATACAGGCAATGCAGCTTTAAAACTTGCTCCAAAAGGAGTTCATATCCTTTAATGCATGCAATGCCCAACTAAAGTAATGAGGTTGACTTTGGTGGCTTAGATTGGGCCACCTAGGGGAAGGTAAACTCATAGGGGTGCATGCTAAGATCAATTTTATTTTTTACATATTTCCATAACCTTCTGATACAAATAGTGCTAATACATCTGCATTAACTATATAGAATTCAGTTCTTACTGCTAAAATATTATTCATGCTATTGGATCTCTTGAAATGTATGTATATACACAGTACAGTGCTAAAGTTTTAACTCTGGTAAGCAATAAAATACCAAGAAGTGTTAAAGAGCTTGTCCATTACCTTAACAAATCATAAACTCTATTTGCTGAAATACAGAACTAAACTTGCAAATCTCCTCTATGCTTCACTGTTGCTTGCGCCTGCAGACACTCATTTTTCTGCTCTCCACCTTTTTCAGCAAATAAAATTCCTCCTGCTTTAGCCAAATATTTCACATTTTGAGTCATCAGTCTAGAGCACCTGCTGCCATTTTTCTGCCCACAGTTCTTGTTTTCCTGCATAGTTTAGTAGCTTGGCTTTGTTTCCATGCTGAATGCTTGGCTTTTTGACTGCAATTCTTCCATGAAGACATCATCTCCTCATATTTCTCCAAACAGTAGATGGATGTAGCTGGGTCCCACTGCTTGCTGCCAGTTCTTAGCTGATGGCACTGCTGGATATCATCCAATATTGAAGTGAAGTAAGAATCATTTGTCTTTCATCTGCCACACAAAGTTTCCTTGGCAACCTCTGCATCTGCAGTCTATAACATTTTCCATTTCTTGGTGCTTCTTCAAAAGAGCTTGAACAGCACATCTTGAAACCCCAATGTGCTTTGAAATCTTTACCTTGAAGATACCTCACAGATGCAGTATAACTACCTTGTGTCTTGTTGCTGTACTCAGACTTGCCATGGTGTGCGACCGGTGATATGAAACAATGTTTACTAACCTCATCTTTGTAACAGAGTTTGGCTGATACTCACCCAGATTTAATCTCTCCCTACACAGCTATTTCTGTTTCAGTTAATCACACAGTTTAAACCTACATATGAAAATGATGATTACCACCTGTTATAAACCTAGGCAGATAGTTACCGGTATGCCAAACAATAATACTACAAAATTCCTTTGCATAAGTCTATCTAAAACAACTAATGCCGTTTTGAAGGCAAAAGAATGGTCACAACAAATATTGATTAGATTCAGATTGTTTATTTACTTTGCATTATGTTAACTGATGAAAATAAACGCTTCTATTTTTGAAAACATTCTTACTTTGCAGATTTTTACCCCATACCTGCCTAAAACTTTTGCACAGCACTGTATATTGACTGATATTCCTTTTTTTTAGACTGTACAAACCTGAGCAAAGCTTTCCACGTATTGCAAGACATACAAACCACAGTCGGTGCTGTTATTCTGTTTCGGAACCTTTGGATACAAGTCTCTCATGCTGGACCTAGTAAATTCCCTTGGAGTTTTGCGTTTGACATCCCATTCAGCCTTCAAATACCTGCATCATATCAGAAAATTATGAAAATAATAACATGAAAAAATTATTTCAAAATTACATACAGTGTTTAAAAAATGAGCAATACATGCAATAAAATCCATGCCAATTTGTCTCTGTTAAATAATGAACAGGATTGTTTTGGCTATATAAAAAAGCCACACGAGGTGGATTTTTGGGGCACAAATTCCAGAGAATATTACATTTGCAACAAAATAGTTTTTACTGAATTGCATCCATACATTGTAGAAAAAAATCCAGGAATCCCCCCCAAAAAACTGACTTGTGGTAGGGTGTTCAAATCCCCAGCCTGTCAATTTATACTAAGTATTTTCCCCTATTAAGATTAATAGGAAAGTCAAAATCTGAAACAAACACAAGATTGTGAGCCCTCGCGGGCAGGGTCCTCTCTCATCCTGTACCAGTCGTGACTTGTATTGTTTAAGATTACTGTATTATGTATAACCCTCCTCACACGTAAAGCGCCATGGAATAAATGGCGCTATAATAAATAATAATAATAACAATAATTAGTTGCAGATTTTGATGCAGACGTGCTATAAAACCCACAACTCATGAAAAAAAGATTGTAAAGGTAAAAAAAAAAAAAAAAAAAGTATTTATATTTCTGGTATTTCATCTCAGGTGCCCTATGCAGGCTTTGTTTGACTGCGGCTGTCACATGAGACAAGACGTCAGAGGATACAGAGGAACATGCGAGGGAGCCATAGAAGCATAAGGGAGAAAAATGTTATTTCACTTTTCAATCAGCATAAAGTCAAGAAGCATACTGGACCAGACTACGGGTGCTCGGCCTACACATGAATGTTTTCTTGGAGACACGAGGAATGTGTTGGAAACATGTGGCCGACAAGATGCTACAGATACACATCTAGAAATGACACAATTGTGAAGGTTTACATTTTGTTATGTCATTACGACATTGTGAGGGAGATATCCTAGGTGTTCCTTACTGACGCAAATATAATCCACATTCCATCTTACTGAAGTGAATTCATTTGAACAGATTTTGATATCCGAAAATTGCCTACTGACTGATGGAATGTTCCGACATGTTTCAATGACCTTCACTTTAAAAATTTGTTTTCACTGGACAACCCCTATCACCTATCCACAGGATAGGTGATAACTTCTTGATGGGTGAGGGTCCTGCCGCTGGGAGAAGAACTGGGAACTTTTATCTATCTCTTTTAGAATAATGTTGCAATGCATATGCTCCATTCATGTCCTTTGAGTCTGCTGAACACTGCACTTGGCTTTTAATGAATGGATGGGCGGTCGGATGCCTGACCTGCTGTGCCATTTTGTAAAGAGAATAAAAGATCCCAGTTGTGGATAAAATTTCCATGATCTGCTTATCAGTACAGGTCCAAGCAGTCGGACACCCACTGATCCTTTGCATAGGTGATAACTTGTTTTCATTTAAGGGCCTGGCAACATTACATCTTCAGTCTGAATGGTTTAAAGGCCTCGTCTCACATAGCGAGATCGCTGATGCGTCACCGATTTTGTGGCGCAACAGTGATCTCGCTACAGGTGACACATAGCGGCGACAACCACCCCCCCCACCGGATATCTCTGATCGTGCTCAAATGTCCTGGGCCACTTTTTAATCGTCTTTGTTGGCATCACAGAACTCAGGGACGCAGGCTCGAATAGTTCAGAATAGCTGCTGTGTGACAAAGCACCAGCGATCCTTAGCAGGTCGTATCGTTGTCGGAATCGCTGGTGCGTCGTTGAAGAGATCTGCCTATTTGGCAGCTTACTAGCAACCATGTAGCGACACCCCAGCGATCCCTACCAGGTTGTATCGTTGTCGGAATCGCTGGTTTTCTGGCCATGTAATTGTATAACTGTATTGCGCTACTGCCTGCTTTGAAAACAATTGTTAGAGCGAAAAATAACAAAATTTAATATTCAAGGCACTTACTCTCGTAAAACTTGTACAGTAGTTTGTACCAATCCAGTTTTTAGAGAATCGAAGATGAGTAGACATGGTCTGCATGGAAGATATATATTGCATGTCAAATCAGCATTCTTATGGCACAAGTACACTGACATTACAATCCATTCAATGGGTTACTCCCACCTTATCACCACTTCGGTCGTCCATTGCGGCTGGACCAGAACACTGAAATCCTCTTAGGCTAGTTTCACACTAGCGTTTATTCCACGCAGCGCACGGCGCCGCTAAGCCCCGCCCCCTGCCGGCTCCCTGCCCGCCCCATCCGGTCATCGCCGCCTACTATCGCACATGGACGCTTGCGATCTGCGCACCCTATCTTTAGCATAGGGTGCGCAGATCGTGCGCTGGCCGTGCGCTAGTAGGATTTTGGCGTGCGCTGCGCACTTTTGAAGGTGAGCCGAACCCGACGAAATGCAACATGCTGCGTTCGGCGCACCTTCAAAAGTGACACACTTCCGGGCATAGACCCCGCTGAAAAATACCGGCGCATGCGCAGTACCGATTATATGCTTTCCCACAGTTGGGCAAAGCATACTGCGCAAGCGCCGGAGGCCTATTCATTGTGCAGGCACGGAAAACTATGGCATCTGTGGTATTCACAGATGAAGATTACGTTCGGCAAGCCGAGGAAGGGGGGGGGGGGGAGAAGGTGAATAAGCCCCGCCCATCGGACCGGACCGCAGTGATTTCTATACATCTCCACCAAGATAAAAAAGGTATTGGTATTTATGCATCAAAGGTGCAGGGTCAGGGGGAATCAAAAGTCCTAATAGAACCCTTATGGGATGCACAATTGGGTGATATCTTTACATGATATCACTAAAAATGGGTGACAGATTCCCTTTAACAAGTGCCTCTCCTGTAGCTCACAAATGCAGCATACACTGCTACTACTCCATAAACTGCCTAAAAGACTGACAGACAGCCGAGCAATATACTCAAATATTTTCAGCAGTGCCATAGGCAATGAAAGGAGCAGTTGTGTATATGAGGAATTGCCTACACTCTATTTGGGCATTTTGGAGTCCCATTCTAGATGAAGTCCCAGTAGTCGATGCCACTTCATTGTTAATGGGTGGAAAAAAAAAAAACATTAGAATGGAAAAATCAGACAGCTGGTTGTCAAATCTGCATGGCTTAAATAGATTTTTCACTACACAACCCCAACTGAATCACTATATTTTCCTCAGTAAAATAACACTTATACTCACCTCCAGTGGCAGCACCATTCCAGCGGTCTTGGCACTGGCTCTCACGTGACGCCTGCTGCCAATCAGCTCCTCTCCTACAGATGTGATCGACATCTGGTGGAAGTAAGAGCTACAGCTGATCTCACTTTCCCTGGATATCTTGATTTGTCTAAAATAGTGGAGAGTGAAGTCAGGCGCTGATTGGCCTTAGTGATTGCGTGCCATAATGACATGCGAATCCTGGGAGAGCAAGTGCAGACACTGCTGTAAAGAACCCAGCACCGGAGGCAAGTTAAAGTGTTATTTTTTTTACTGGGGGAGGGGGGAAACACGGATTCAGAAAGCTTTGTCCGAGTAGGGGTGGTCCAAAGACAAAGTCATTTTGCTCCTAACACCCTTTTTGATGCTATAATCTAAGCTATTTTCTAATATACTTGCTTTAAAAATTCCCTACTGCTCCCTAACTGCACTGTATAAAAGCTATTGTATTTTCTTTCCTACTTCTTGTATGACGAAGATTAGTTTGCGTATCCCAGTGCATGCTGGGATACTCATACGAAGCATCACCTTCACAGCCCTCTCCCTGAAATGAAGTGTCATCAGTGACACTCATTTCAGGGGTGGTGCTGTTCCTGCCATCTCCCCCTTGTGATGAGCGCAGCGCGCTGTCTCCCCTGTGTACGCTCCGTTGTCGGAAATAAAATACAATAGCTGTTAAAAAGTGTAGTTAGGTAACAGCAGAGAACTTTTAAACAAGTTTTTTAGAAAATAACTTATATTATAGTATCAAATAGATATGGAGTTAAGGAGCAAAATGACAGCCTTTGGACCACCCATTTAAAGCTACATAATCAAGTGTGGTAAATAATGGACATATACAGTCTTTTTCATATCATAAGACACACTGTTTTCCTCCCAAAAAATTTAAGAAAATGGGGGTGTGCCTTATAAGCCGAATGTAGCTTACCAGGGGAGGGACTGCAGTGGACCGGGTTGCCAGGAGGCAGAGTCAGTGCTGAAGGAAGCTGGCAGCGGCAGAAGTGGGCCCAGGGCTGGTAGAAAGGGGTGTTCTGTGGTGCTAGGCTGCGGTAGTCCCCGAGATTTCATAAAATGGCGTCGGAATCCCCGTACTTAATAGTTTTCACTGTGTATTGGGGCATCTGTGCTTGTGCAATACGTAAGTGGGGACTAAAGATGTTTGTAGTTCCCAGCTTCACTGACACTGACACGCAGCGGCTCAGGCGCAGTCAGTGAAGCTGGGAACTACAAACAACTTCTGTGTGAACGCGGCACACCGATAGACAATGCGCAAGCATGGCTCCCCCAATACACACTGCACAAGAGCGACAATACAATAAACTGGGATATACAGCAACATCGGCGATAACAAAGGGACATAATTCAAATTGTGTGGACGGGGACAACCCTGACTGAAGGCAATACAGCAAACCTCTATGATTAAACGAGCAGGTGAGATATAACTATATAAAGTGATTTATTTATAAGGATTACAGCTGCTATTTTAAGGGAAACCGTGTTAGGCCTGTTTCACACTTCAGTTTTCTGGCGTCAGTCAAAATCTGTAAAAGTGTTGAAAAAACGGATCCGGTGCAGATTGTAAAAAACGGATGCACCGGATCCGTCAAAGCAGCATTTGGTGGTATTTTAAAGGTACTGGATGAGAAAGAGAGAGAGGATGAGAGAGAGAGAGGATGAGAGAGAGAGGATGAGAGAAAGAGAATGAGAGAATGAGAGAGAGAATGAGAGAGAGAATGAGAGACTGAGAATGAGAGAGCGAGAGCGAGAATGAGAGAGCGAGAGCGAGAATGAGAGAGCGAGAGCGAGAATGAGAGAGCGAGAGCGAGAATGAGAGAGCGCGAGAATGAGAGAGCGAGAATGAGAGAGCGCGAGAATGAGAGAGCGCGAGAATGAGAGAGCGCGAGAGAGAGAGAGCGCGAGAGAGAGAGAGCGAGAGAGAATGAGAGAGCGCGAGAGAGAATGAGAGAGCGCGAGAGAGAATGAGAGAGCGCGAGAGAGAATGAGAGCGCGCGAGAGAGAATGAGAGCGCGCGAGAGAGAATGAGAGCGCGCGAGAGAGAATGAGAGCGCGCGAGAGAGAATGAGAGCGCGCGAGAGAGAATGAGAGCGCGCGAGAGAGAATGAGAGCGCGCGAGAGAGAATGAGAGCGCGCGAGAGAGAATGAGAGCGCGCGAGAGAGAATGAGAGCGCGCGAGAGAGAATGAGAGCGCGCGAGAGAGAATGAGAGCGCGCGAGAGAGAATGAGAGCGCGCGAGAGAGAATGAGAGCGCGCGAGAGAGAATGAGAGCGCGCGAGAGAGAATGAGAGCGCGCGAGAGAGAATGAGAGCGCGCGAGAGAGAATGAGAGCGCGCGAGAGAGAATGAGAGCGCGCGAGAGAGAATGAGAGCGCGCGAGAGAGAATGAGAGCGCGCGAGAGAGAATGAGAGCGCGCGAGAGAGAATGAGAGCGCGCGAGAGAGAATGAGAGCGAGAGAATGAGAAAGAAAGAGAATGAGAAAGAAAGAATGAGCGAGAGAGAAAGAATGAGAATTAGTGAGAGAATGAGAGAGAGAGAATGAGAGCGAGAATGAGAGCGAGAGAATGAGAGAATGAGAATGAGAGAGAATGAGAGAGAGCGAGAGAATGAGAGAGCGAGAGAATGAGAGAGAGCGAGAGAATGAGAGAGAGCGAGAGAATGAGAGAGAGCGAGAGAATGAGAGAGAGCGAGAGAATGAGAAAGAGCGAGAGAATGAGAGAGAGCGAGAGAATGAGAGAGAGTGAGAGAATGAGAGAGAGCGAGAGAATGAGAGAGAGCGAGAGAATGAGAGAGAGCGAGAGAATGAGAGAGAGCGAGAGAATGAGAGAGAGCGAGAGAATGAGAGAGAGCGAGAGAATGAGAGAGCGAGAGAATGAGAGAGCGAGAGAATGAGAGAGAGAGAAAGAATGAGAGAATGAGAGAGAGAGAAAGAATGAGAGAGAGAGAATGAGAGAAAGAATGAGAGAGAGAGAAAGAATGAGAGAGAGAGAAAGAATGAGAGAGAGAGAAAGAATGAGAGAGAGAGAAAGAATGAGAGAGAGAGAAAGAATGAGAGAGAGAGAAAGAATGAGAGAGAGAGAAAGAATGAGAGAGAGAGAAAGAATGAGAGAGAGAATATGAGAGCGAGAGAATATGAGAGCGAGAGAATGAGAGCGAGAGAATGAGAGCGAGAGAATGAGAGCGAGAGAATGAGAGAGAGAGAATGAGAGCGAGAGAATGAGAGCGAGAGAATGAGAGAATGAGAAAGAGAGAGAATGACAGAGAAAGAATGAGAGAGAATGCGTGAGAGAGAGAATGAGAGAGAGAATGAGAGAGAGAGAGAGAGAGAGAGAGAGAATTTTTTTAGCGCCACAACAGCTTTTGGGGTTAAATTAAATGAAGATTAAATGAAGAGAAATTGTTCTGGGCATGATCAGTTTGAAAAACCAGAATCCGCTGAAGGATTTTGTCATATGACGGACAGCAACGGACGCCCATAGGCGTCCATTCTAGCAGACGACGGACAGCACTGTCAGCTTTTTTGGCGGAGACAAAAAACGTTCCTATGTACTTTGTTTCTGGCCGACGGACACCTATTTTCAGACAGATCCGACGCATGACGGACGAAACGGATGGCCATCCGTCACAATCCGTCGATAGTACAAGTCTATGGGAAAAAAACATTGTGACTGACACCAGAAAACTGAATTGTGAAACAGGCCTTAGTGAGGCACACTGCATAACTAACAAACCACTGGGGACACTTCAGATGCTTCAAATGACATGACATGTTCCCTTTAACAACACTTGAGGAAGAACAAAAAAAAAAAACAAAAAAAAAACATGATTTAGGTAGGATCACACTTAAGAGGACTAATAAATTACTGTATAAACTTCTGAACATAAGGAGCTGAAATTGTAATCACCATATGGTGAAAGGGGATTAGATAAGTCAGGAATCTCTTCTTGTCTTTCCTACTGTTAACCATGTCTCTTTGAATCATAGGCAAAAAAAAGGCTTAGTTTAACATGGTCAAAACAGCAATTAAAAAAAAAAGTTAAATAAATCAACTTTTTAGAGATATGTGTACATATAATAATCTATACATATATGTAAGTTAGCAGAATTATTCTTTACCTTTTACAGTTTTTACCAAGGTGCTTGTCTTTGTGTTTCTGAGAATAAAAAACATACATATACTCAGTTGTATTGATGTAACTGATTTTTATAATGTGCAACAATTTGAACATATCACCCCCAAAGTCAGTGGCGTATCTAGGGGGGGGGGGCAGCCAGGGCAGTTGCCCCGGGCGCAGCCAGCAGGGGGGCGCAGTCGGGCCGCCTAATGCAGCGGTCCGCAGTGTCCTCCCTGGCGGCTGCGTTCTGCCGCCCCCCGCCTGAGAGTCGGCGGTTCTCTGTGTCAGCTGTCAAGCTGACAGCCGGCGCAGAGAAGGAGCGCGTGCCGGCTCCCAGGGAGCAATTGTACTGGCGTCTATACAGACGCCTGTACAATTGAAGCTCTGACCGCCGGGCCAGAGCGACGTCAGCAGCGTGATCATGTCATGTGATCACGCTGCTGACGTCACTCCCCGGCGCCCAAAGCAAACGCTGGTGGTAAGTGTGCTCCACTGTGGAGCTGAAGAACCACCGAAGATGGGAGATGGGGGGGTATTTGTAGAGGGGATGGCGGTTAATGTGTGGGGGTATTTAGAGTGGGGATGGGGGTTAATGAGTGGGGATATCATGGGGTTAATGTGTGGGGGGATTTAGAGTGGGGATGGGGG